>NC_048565.1:40648875-41320125 GCF_013265735.2 Oncorhynchus mykiss | reverse complement strand
TTACGGATGAAACGACGATAGAAGTTCGCGAAGCCGAGAAAGCGCTGCAGCTCGACGCGTGACTTAGGGACGGGCCAATCAATGACAGCTTGGACCTTAGCGGGATCCATCTTAATGCCTTCAGCGGAAATAACAGAACCGAGAAATGTGACGGAGGAGGCATGAAAAGAGCACTTCTCAGCCTTCACAAAAAGACAATTCTCTAAAAGGCGCTGGAGGACACGTCGAACGTGCTGAACATGAATCTGGAGTGACGGTGAAAAAATCAGGATATCGTCAAGGTAAACGAAAACAAAGATGTTCAGCATGTCTCTCAGGACATCATTGACTAATGCCTGAAAGACAGCTGGAGCGCTAGCGAGGCCGAAAGGAAGAACCCGGTATTCAAAGTGCCCTAACGGAGTGTTAAACGCCGTCTTCCACTCGTCCCCCTCCCTGATGCGCACGAGATGGTAAGCGTTACGAAGGTCCAACTTAGTGAAAAACCTGGCTCCCTGCAGGATCTCGAAGGCTGAAGACATAAGAGGAAGCGGATAACGATTCTTCACTGTTATGTCATTCAGCCCTCGATAATCTATGCAGGGGCGCAGGGACCCGTCCTTCTTCTTAACAAAAAAAAACCCCGCTCCGGCGGGAGAGGAGGAGGGGACTATGGTACCGGCGGCAAGAGCTACAGACAAATAATCTTCGAGAGCCTTACGTTCGGGAGCCGACAGAGAGTATAGTCTACCCCGGGGGGGAGTGGTTCCCGGAAGGAGATCAATACTACAATCATACGACCGGTGTGGAGGAAGAGAGGTGGCCCTGGACCGACTGAACACCGTGCGCAGATCGTGATATTCCTCCGGCACCCCTGTCAAATCACCAGGCTCCTCCTGTGAAGAAGAGACAGAGGAAACAGGAGGGATAGCAGACATTAAACATTTCACATGACAAGAGACGTTCCAGGAGAGGATAGAATTACTAGACCAATTAATGGAAGGATTATGACAAACTAGCCAGGGATGGCCCAAAACAACAGGTGTAAAAGGTGAACGAAAAATTAAAAAAGAAATGGTTTCGCTATGATTACCAGAAACAGTGAGGGTTAAAGGTAGCGTCTCACGCTGAATCCTGGGGAGAGGACTACCATCCAGGGCGAACAAGGCCGTGGACTCCCTTAACTGTCTGAGAGGAATGTCATGTTCCCGAGCCCAGGTCTCGTCCATAAAACAGCCCTCCGCCCCAGAGTCTATTAAGGCACTGCAGGAAGCTGACGAACCGGTCCAGCGTAGATGGACCGACAAGGTAGTGCAGGATCTTGAAGGAGAGACAGGAGTAGTAGCGCTCACCAGTAGCCCTCCGCTTACTGATGAGCTCTGGCTTTTACTGGACATGAAGTGACAAAATGACCAGCAGAACCGCAATAGAGACAGAGGCGGTTGGTGATTCTCCGTTCCCTCTCCTTAGTCGAGATGCGGATACCTCCCAGCTGCATAGGCTCAGCACCCGAGCCGGCAGAGGAAGATGGTAGTGATGCGGAGAGGGGGGCAACGGAGAACGCGAGCTCCTTTCCACGAGCTCGGTGACGAAGATCAACCCGTCGCTCAATGCGAATAGCGAGTTCAATCAAGGAATCCACGCTGGAAGGAACCTCCCGGGAGAGAATCTCATCCTTTACCTCTGCGCGGAGACCCTCCAGAAAACGAGCGAGCAAAGCCGGCTCGTTCCAGCCACTGGAGGCAGCAAGAGTGCGAAACTCAATAGAGTAGTCTGTTATGGATTGATTACCTTGACATAGGGAAGACAGGGCCCTGGAAGCCTCCTCCCCAAAAACAGATCGATCAAAAACCTGTATCATCTCCTCCTTAAAGTCCTGATACTGGTTAGTACACTCAGCCCTTGCCTCCCAGATTGCCGTGCCCCACTCACGAGCCCGTCCAGTAAGGAGAGATATGACGTAGGCGACACGAGCAGTGCTCCTGGAGTAAGTGTTGGGCTGGAGAGAAAACACAATATCACACTGGGTGAGGAACGAGCCGGCATTCAGTGGGCTCCCCAGAGTAACACGGCGGGTTATTGATTCTGGGCTCCGGAGATTCGAAAGCCCTGGAAGTGGCCGGTGGATCGAGGCGGAGATGGTGAACCTGTTCTGTGAGGTTGGAGACTTGGGTGGCCAGGGTCTCAACGGCATGTCGAGCAGCAGACAATTCCTGCTCGTGTCTGCCTAGCATCGCTCCCTGGATCTCGACGGCTGAGTGGAGAGGATCCGAAGTCGCTGGGTCCATTCTTGGTCGGATTCTTCTGTTACGGTGTGTGAATGAGGACCCAAAAGCGAATTAACGTAAACAGAGCTTCTTTAATAACAAAACATAGGTAGGCTCAGATGGACCGGCAGATTCCGACAGGACAGGACAAGGTTGCAGCAAACATGACGATAGTCTGGTTCAGGCATGAAAAACACAAACAAGAATCCGACAAAGACAGAAACAAAAACAGAGAGAGATATAGAGGACTAATCAGAGGGAAAAAGGGAACAGGTGGGAAAAGGGGTGACGAGGTAGTTAGGAGGAGACAAGGAACAGCTGGGGGAAAGAGGGGGAGAAAAGGTAACCTAATAACGACCAGCAGAGGGAGACAGGGTGAAGGGAAAGGACAGAAACAAGACACAACATGACAATACATGACAATAACACATATGGAATCAGGCATTAACCCAAAAAAGTGTTAAACAAATCAAAATATACTTTATATTTGAGATTCTTCAAATAGCCACCCTTCGCCTTGATGACAGCTTTGCACACTCTTGGCAATGTATGTACTGTAACAGTATTGCTTCCGTCCCTCTCCTTGCCCCAACTTGGGCTGGAACCAGGGACCCTCTGAACATATTGAAAATTGTCACCCACGAAGCATAATTACTTATCGCTCTGCCAAACTACTACTTCTACGTTTCAGAGCGGGTGAAGCGGGTGAAGTCACTGATTGAACACGTGTCTTCGCTCGTGACGGTTTGTGAGTTTATTTGTGTGTAAAATGTAGATTCAAGCATTGTTGTGTGTGTGTGTGCGTGTGCCCGTCCATTGCTGTGTGTGTCCTGGTCCACCAGTGGAGGCTCCTCAGGGGAAGAAGGGGAAGGGGAAGACCATCCACCCCAGTGAATTTCATAAAAATATACAATATAAATATATATTTTAAAACATTAAAAAAGTTATATTTTTTTGTTGAAAACTATACTAAATATATTCACATCACCAAATAATTGATTAAACACACTATTTTGCAATGAAGGTCTACAGTAGCCTCAACAGCACTCTGTAGGGTGGTGTAGCCGGAGGACAGCTAGCTTCCGTCCTCCTCTGGGTACATTGACATCAATATGAAACCTAGGAGGCGCATGGTTGTCACCCCCTTCCATAGACTTACACAGTAATTATGACAACTTCAGGAGGACGTCCTACAACCCATCGCAGGATGAACTGACAAGTTGTTCACCCAATCAAAGGATCAGCTAATTAATATAGCACTGAAAGCCTAAGATACAGCTAGCACATACATGTATTTATTTTTTATTAACCTTCATTTAATTAGGCAAGTCAGTTAAGAACAAATTCTTATTTACAATGACTGACTACACCGGCCAATCTCAGACGACACTGGGCCAATTGTGCACCGCCCTATGGGACACCCAATCACGGCCGGTTGTGATACAGCCTGGATTCAAACCAGGTTGTCTGTAGTGACACCTCTAGCACTGAGATGCAGTGTCTTAGACCACTGCGCCACTTGGGAGGCCAATAGTTGAACAGTTTTGAACAAAAATGTGGGGAGTAGATGACTCAGAGAGAAAAACAATAGCTGAACATTTTATATATATACAGTGCCTTGAGAAAGTAAGACTTACAGCTGTAATCGCAGCAAAAGGTGGCGCTACAAAGTATTAACTTAAGGGGGCTGAATAATTTTACACGTCCAATTTTTCAGTTTTTGATTTGTTAAAAAAGTTTGAAATATCCAATAAATGTCGTTCCACTTCATGATTGTGTCCCACTTGTTGTTGATTCTTCACAAAAAAATACAGTTTTATATCTTTATGTTTGAAGCCTGAAATGTGGCAAAAGGTCACAAAGTTCAAGGGGGCCGAATACTTTCGCAAGGCAAAACAGCTCGAGCTCAGTGAGGTTGGATGGAGAGCATTTGTGAACAGCAGTTTTCAGTTCTTTCCACAGATTCTCAATTGGATTCAGGTCTGGACTTTGAATTGGCCATTCTAACACCTGGATATGTTTATTTTTGAACCATTCCATTGTAGATTTTGCTTTATGTTTTGGATCATTGTCTTGTTGGAAGACAAATCTCCGTCCCAGTCTCAGGTCTTTTGCAGACTCCATCAGGTTTTCTTCCAGAATGGTCCTGTATTTGGCTCCATCCATCTTCCCATCAATTTTAACCATCTTCCCTGTCCCTGCTGAAGAAAAGCAGTCCCAAACCATGATGCTGCCACCACCATGTTTGACAGTGGGCATGGTGTGTTCAGGGTGATGAGCTGTGTTGCTTTTACGCCAAACATAACGTTTTGCATTGTTGCCAAAAAGTTCAATTTTGGTTTCATCTGACCAGAGCACCTTCTTCCACATGTTTGGTGTGTCTCCCAGGTGGCTTGTGGCAAACTTTAAACAACACTTTTTATGGATATCTTTAAGAAATGGCTTTCTTCTTGCCACTCTTCCATAAAGGTCAGATTTGTGCAATATACGACTGATTGTTGTCCTATGGACAGTCTCCCACCTCAGCTGTAGATCTCTGCAGTTCATCCAGAGTGATCATGGGCCTCTTGGCTGCATCTCTGATCAGTCTTCTCCTTGTATGAGCTGAAAGTTTAGAGGGACGGCCAGGTCTTGGTAGATTTGCAGTGGTCTGATTCTCCTTCCATTTCAATATTATCGCTTGCACAGTGCTCATTGGGATGTTTAAAGCTTGGGAAATCTTTTTGTATCCAAATCCAAAACTTCTTCACAACAGTATCTCGGACCTGCCTGGTGTGTTCCTTGTTCTTCGTGATGCTCTCTGCGCTTTTAACGGACCTCTGAGACTATCACAGTGCAGGTGCATTTATACGGAGACTTGATTACACACAGTGGATTGTATTTATCATCATTAGTCATTTAGGTCAACATTGGATCATTCAGAGATCCTCACTGAACTTCTGGAGAGAGTTTGCTGCACTGAAAGTAAAGGGGCTGAATAATTTTGCACGCCCAATTTTTCAGTTTTTGATTTGTTAAAAAAGTTTGAAATATCCAATAAATGTCGGTCCACTTCATGATTGTGTCCCACTTGTTGTTGATTCTTCACAAAAAAATACAGTTTTATATCTTTATGTTTGAAGCCTGAAATGTGGCAAAAGGTCGCAAAGTTCAAGGGGGCCGAATACTTTCGCAAGGCACTGTATATATTATATATATATATATATTTACTTTTCTCCCCTTTTCATGATATCCAATTGGTAGGTACAGTCTTGCTCCATCGCTGCAACTCCCGTACGGACTCAGTAGAGGCGAAGGTCAAGAGCCATGTGTCCTCTGAAACACGACCCTGCCAAGCCGCACTGCTTCTTGGCACACTGCTTGCTTAACCCGGAAGCCAGCCGAACCAATGTGTCGGAGGAAACAACATATCAACTGGTGACCGCGTGCATGCACCCAGCCCGCCACAAGGAGTCGCTAGAGTGTGATGGGACAAGGAAATCCCGGCGGGCCAAACCCTCCTCTAACTTGACGACACTGGGCCAATTGTGTGCCGTCTCATGGGTCTGCCGGTCATGGCCGGCTGCTACACAGCCTTGAATCAAACCCGGGTCTGCAGTGATGCCTCTAGCACTGTTATAAAGTGCTTGGATCGCAGCGGCACTTGGGAGGCCAATAGTTGAAGAGTTTTGAACAAATTAATTTATTCAGAAATGAAGGAGAAGCAGAGAGATTTTTTCATTTTTTTCACTTTCAGTTTCACTCACTAAGCTAGCAAATGCAGCTAGCTACTTTAGCCTACTCAAACACCCTGCTCATCCGAGGGATGTCATGTTAGCAAGCTGGCTATGACTATCCAACACAACACTGGAACTCTTCCAAGTCAAGGAAAGCTTTATTAATTTATTGCTGATGGCGGTGTAACTGCTAAATTGCTTACTGACTGACTGTACACTGTAACGTTACTGCATGATACATGTTAGTTCTATTAGCTATATTGACTATGACGTTACTTTAGCCAATATAGTGACAAAGATGTAGGCTGTGTGTAGCTGTTATGATATGATTTGGCTTGGAAAGGTTTTTTCACCTGGTCTCCTACAGCTGATGTTTTGTGCATTTATGTCCACAAGTGAAGGAAGGGGTGCGTGGTCAGGGGTTTATTTATTCTGCCGATTCTGTTGAAATACATTTCTTAAATGGAAGCAAATGGAACGAAACGGGGATAAACATACAGTGCCTTGCGAAAGTATTCGGCCCCCTTGAACTTTGCGACCTTTTGCCACATTTCAGGCTTCAAACAAAGATATAAAACTGTATTTTTTTGTGAAGAATCAACAACAAGTGGGACACAATCATGAAGTGGAACGACATTTATTGGATATTTCAAACTTTTTTAACAAATCAAAAACTGAAAAATTGGGCGTGCAAAATTATTCAGCCCCCTTAAGTTAATACTTTGTAGCGCCACCTTTTGCTGCGATTACAGCTGTAAGTCGCTTGGGGTATGTCTCTATCAGTTTTGCACATCGAGAGACTGACATTTTTTCCCATTCCTCCTTGCAAAACAGCTCGAGCTCAGTGAGGTTGGATGGAGAGCATTTGTGAACAGCAGTTTTCAGTTCTTTCCACAGATTCTCGATTGGATTCAGGTCTGGACTTTGACTTGGCCATTCTAACACCTGGATATGTTATTTTTGAACCATTCCATTGTAGATTTTGCTTTATGTTTTGGATCATTGTCTTGTTGGAAGACAAATCTCCGTCCCAGTCTCAGGTCTTTTGCAGACTCCATCAGGTTTTCTTCCAGAATGGTCCTGTATTTGGCTCCATCCATCTTCCCATAAATTTTAACCATCTTCCCTGTCCCTGCTGAAGAAAAGCAGGCCCAAACCATGATGCTGCCACCACCATGTTTGACAGTGGGGATGGTGTGTTCAGGGTGATGAGCTGTGTTGCTTTTACGCCAAACATAACGTTTTGCATTGTTGCCAAAAAGTTCAATTTTGGTTTCATCTGACCAGAGCACCTTCTTCCACATGTTTGGTGTGTCTCCCAGGTGGCTTGTGGCAAACTTTAAACAACACTTTTTATGGATATCTTTAAGAAATGGCTTTCTTCTTGCCACTCTTCCATAAAGGCCAGATTTGTGCAATATACGACTGATTGTTGTCCTATGGACAGTCTCCCACGTCAGCTGTAGATCTCTGCAGTTCATCCAGAGTGATCATAGGCCTCTTGGCTGCATCTCTGATCAGTCTTCTCCTTGTATGAGCTGAAAGTTTAGAGGGACGGCCAGGTCTTGGTAGATTTTCAGTGGTCTGATACTCCTTCCATTTCAATATTATCGCTTGCACAGTGCTCCTTGGGATGTTTAAAGCTTGGGAAATCTTTTTGAATCCAAATCCGGCTTTAAACTTCTTCACAACAGTATCTCGGACCTGCCTGGTGTGTTCCTTGTTCTTCATGATGCTCTCTGCGCTTTTAACGGACCTCTGAGACTATCACAGTGCAGGTGCATTTATACGGAGACTTGATTACACACAGGTGGATTGTATTTAGTCATTTAGGTCAACATTGGATCATTCAGAGATCCTCACTGAACTTCTGGAGAGAGTTTGCTGCACTGAAAGTAAAGGGGCTGAATAATTTTGCACGCCCAATTTTTCAGTTTTTGATTTGTTAAAAAAGTTTGAAATATCCAATAAATGTTGTTCCACTTCATGATTGTGTCCCACTTGTTGTTGATTCTTCACAAAAAAATACAGTTTTATATCTTTATGTTTGAAGCCTGAATTGTGGCAAAAGGTCGCAAAGTTCAAGGGGGCCGAAAACTTTCGCAAGGCACTGTACCTGTCCAATAGAAACTCTCACTTGGAACTGTTGTACTAAGGATTACACCGTAGATCAGCTAGATGCAGGCAAGAGTGTGTGAGGCGGTATTGAATGTGTCACTGTCTGTCACCTCAATTTTTCTCTCAACCTGTGTGCACCTACGTTGTAAAGTTCAATACATAGATTGGTTGTAGTATCATGTAGTAGCCTAAACCTATCTATGTTATATTGAACTGGGTGAATGGACTATGAATGACAATCATGCAATATGCTGTAATAGAAATAATCTTAAACGGCACCGAAAGCCACGGATGTCCACAGTACAGCACAGCACAAACATGGTTCTCTCATTTATATACAGTGGGGAGAACAAGTATTTGATACACTGCCGATTTTGCAGGTTTTCCTACTTACAAAGCATGTAGAGGTCTTTAAGTAATTCATGCAAATTAATTACTTAAAAATCATACAATGGGATTTTCTGGATTTGTGTTTTAGATTCCGTCTCTCACAGTTGAAGTGTACCTATGATAAAAATTACAGACCTTTACATGCTTTGTAAGTAGGAAAACCGGCAAAATCGGCAGTGTATCAAATACTTGTTCTCCCCACTGTATCTGACTGATTATGTGTTCCAGTGTGGAGATGCAGGGTCATCCAGAGCTATTATTATAGTTATTAAAGACAAACAAGTTTGAGCTGTGCAGAAAGATCAGCTTACACTCGCTCACCCTTCCACAGTCCAACATCACAGGCTGGCTGCACAAGGCGCTGCAGACGGACAAGACTAACGGACAGGAAGATAAGGAGACAGGCTGATTAAGATGGGTACCACCAGATCACCGTCACAGCCATAGTCTTCCAGGTATCATATAGATCAGGGATGGGCCATCATGAGGGGCCGCAGTTGCTTGTGGGTCTGCGTACACACGTGCGTACCCCTCCACCACCTTGCGAGCAAAACGAATGTGCAGCCCCCATCTGGACAGCGGAGATTAAAAAATATATACATTTTAGAGTTAATTTTCGTGCAATTCTACACATTTTGCCATGGGGTGTGGAGAAAATGTTGAAGTTTTAAAGCAAGTTTGCTGGAATTCTATACATTCTGCCATGGGACGGAGAGGAACATTTGCTGTTTTACAGCTCATTTCCTGCAATTCTACACATTTTGTCACAGGGTGGAGAGAAATGTTTGCAGTTTGATATCTGAGTGAGACTGACTAACAAAATCAATGGGGGCCCCCCGGCAGGTAATTTGACCAAGATTACTAAGTTAAAATAGCTGACCGCTAGACTAATTCACCAATCAAAAAAATGTTAGCTGACATGGGCTAATTGAGTGACAATCAGTGACTGACATAAGAGAAAAACTGATCACGCACAACCACATTTTGTAATTGCACCTTGTGCATTCTACTATTCTAACTTGCTACATTAAGTCGAGACCCTGAATGAGTTTTGCAAAAAAATTACATTGTTCCAAGGGCCTTCAAAAGGGGGCCGCCAATTGCCCATCCCTGATATAGATATACCGTATCCCTGTATGTTGCATCAGCCTGAATTTCTTTCATTTTTGATGGCCTGAGATAGAGAATGAAAAACAGCTTCTCTGTCCCAGCTTTGATGCACTTGTACTGACTTCGCCTCCTGGATGGAAGCGGGGTGAACAGGCAGTGGCTCGTGTGGTTATTGTCCTTGATTATATTTTTTGCCTTCCTGTGACATCGGGTGTTTTAGGTGTCCTGGAGGGCAGGTAGTTTGCCCCCAGTGATGCGTTGGGCAGACCGCACCACCCTCTGGAGAGCCCTGCAGTTGTGGGAGGTGCAGTTGCCGTACCAGGCGGTGATACAGCCCGACAGGATGCTCTCAATTGTACACCTGTAAACGTTAGTGAGGGTTTTCGGTGACAAGCCACATTTTTTTCAGCCTCCTGAGGTAGAAGAGGAGCTGTTGAGCCTTCTTCACCACACTGTCTGTGTGCGTGGACCATGCATATACTGTATTTTATACCATCTATTGCATCTTGCCTATGCCACTCGGTCATCCATTTATTTATATATTCTTATTCCATCTGTTTACTTAGATTTGTATGTATTAGGTAGTTGCTGTGGAAGTGTTAGATTACTTGTTTGATATTACTGCACTGTCGGAACTAGAAGCACACCCATTTCGCTACACTCGCAATAACATCTGCTAACCATGTGTATGTGACCAATAAAATTTGATTTAAAGATAGCTGCCCA
This sequence comes from Oncorhynchus mykiss, assembly GCF_013265735.2. Lineage (NCBI taxonomy): Eukaryota > Metazoa > Chordata > Actinopteri > Salmoniformes > Salmonidae > Oncorhynchus > Oncorhynchus mykiss. The sequence goes on along the minus strand of NC_048565.1, from coordinate 41,309,819 downwards.
TTTCTACTGGATTAAGTCTTTCTGGATATTGTGCGACAGTCATTTGTTGTATCTTGTATTTCTCTAATGTGTTTAGGAGATGACCAGCAAGGCCCATCGCAAATAATTGGTTGAGTGTGTCAAAGCCGTGATGTAGAAAAGAGACTTCTTTGAAAAACACAAACGAGAGGAAAGAGGGAGTGCTTCCTCTTCAGGAAACTCTGTGGTGTAATTTGAATACATACAGTGTCTTTAGAAAGTCTACACCTCCGTTGTTGTTACAAAGTGGGATTCAAATGGACCTGCCATTTTTTGTCAACGATCTACACAAAATACTCTTTAATGTCAAAGTGGAAGAAAAAATTGACATTTTTTTTAAAATTAAAGCCCTTTAGAACATATAGAGGCCTTTGACGGCCTTTCTTTAAATTACTATAGCGATCAGCCTTTTTTTCCAAACAATAATATCTGTGTCAATGCAAAATTAACTTGGTAACAACCTGTTGTCGTATTTGCGTGGCTGTTGTCAGCAAATAGAAACAGGGTATGCTGTCATTTGACTTCTGAAAATTACTCAAAATGACAGCTTTTAAGCAGACATTACTTTTCACTGTAAAAGAGTCTGTATCTATGTTGGCTGGTGATACGGATTTGCACACGTCCTTGCACTTTGAAAAGTGATGTCGAGGTGAGGGAAATAAGTAAACAGCAGTTTGGTGTTGTAGATGTTTGATGCTGTGAAATGGCTCACAGATTAGCAAACTCTGTCATGTCATGATAACTTGGTTGGTACAGGCGAGCACATTCGCAGTGGAGCTCAAATGATTGCTTTCTGTCTCATGGAAATAGTTGCAGTGTTTGTCTGTATATAGTCACCTAACTAGTTGGTTGTTAACTCTTTAGACCGCAATAGAATTATAGAATGCTGCTGTGGATTACTGAGAATTTTCAAGTTAAAGCTAATTTTCTCACACATTTCAAACATGCATGGCTCAAAAACCAAGGACACTCTCCTCTCCCTCCTCTTAACTCTCCTCTCCCCCTCCACTCTACTCTCACTCCACTCCTCGCTCCACATCTCTATCCCTCCAATCATCTGTAACTCCTCTTACTCGCTGCCTTTTGTTGCTGAGCCCTGATTCTCCATATCACTTCCCTCACTTTCACTGACCTAGAGGAACAGAGTAACAGAGGGAGAAGATACAATTGTGGTACATAATCAGGTACATAATCTCTCTCACACAGCTTTATTAAATAGTACACGCAAAACACCAGTCTCAACGTCAACAGTGAAGCGTCAACTCCGGGATGCTGGCCTTCTAGGCAGAGTTGCAAAGAAAAAGCCATATCTCAGACTCGCCAATAAAAATAAAAGATTAAGACAAGCAAAATAACATAGACACTAGAAGGCCAGCATCCCAGAGTTGCCTCTTCACTGTTGACGTTGAGACTGGTGTTCTGCGGGTACTATTTAATGAAGCTGCCAGTTGCGGACTTGTGAGGCGTCTGTTTCTCAAAATAGACACTCTAATGTACTTGTCCTCTTGCTCAGTTGTGCACTGGGGCCTCCCACACCTCTTTCTATTCTGGTTAGAGCCAGTTTGAGCTGTTCTGTGAAGGGAGTAGTACATAGCGTTGTACGAGATCTTCAGTTTATTGGTAATTTCTCGCATGGAATAGCCTCCATTTCTCAGAACAAGAATAGACTGACGAGTTTCAGAAGAAAGTGCTTTGCTTCTGGCCATTTTGAGCCTGTAATCAAACCCACAAATGCTGATGCTCCAGATACTCAACTAGTCTAAAGAAGGCCAGTTTTATTGCTTCTTTAATCAGAACTACAGTTTCCAGTTGTGCTAACATAATTGCAAAAGGGTTTTCTAATGATCAATTAGCCTTTTAAAATGATAAACTTGGATTAGCTAACACAACGTGCCATTGGAACACAGGAGTGATGGTTGCTGATAATGGGTCTATGTACGCCTATATAGATATTCATTTTATATCAGCCGTTTCCAGCTACAATAGTAATTTACAACATTAACAATGTCTACACTGTATTTCTGATCAATTTGATGTTATTTTAATGGACAAAAATGTGCTTTTCTTTTCAAAACAAGGACATTTCTAAGTGACCCCAAACTTTGGAATGGTATTATATATCTGCTGTTTACTTATTTCACTCACCTCGACATTATTGCTTTTTCAAAGTGCAAGGACGTTGCCGAATACGTAGATACAGCCTCTTTCACAGTGAAAAGTCATGTCCGTTTCGGCTCTGTCATTTTTAGTAATGAAGCAAAAAAAAGGTTGAAAAGTCAAATGACAGCATACCCTGTTTCTGGTTGGTGACAACAACCACGTGAATACGACAACAGGTTGTTAGTAAGTTCATTTTGCGATATTGACACAGATATTATTGTTAGAAAAACAAGGCCGTTCGCAGTCGCTATAGTAATTTAAAGAAAGGCCGTCGATGGCCGCTATGGGTACTAAAGGTTTAATGGAAAATAAAACACTAAGGAAATGAATATTATTCATAACAAGGCTTACATGGAGAGAATCAGACCTCTCTGAAATGAAAATAGATGGCACCCCCTTCATCAAAATATATTTTACATTAACCCTCCCTGAACAGAAAAACAAGAAGTGACCCTCCCCTATACCCAAAATAATAATTAAACATAAAGTGGATAGCAGAGAACATCCTTATCATTTGCTCTAACTTCTTGGACAGACCAAAGCATTAGATATGCCATTTTAGAAATTAATCTTCGTTCTGTAATTATTACATGGCAATGCATACATTTAACATTTTGATAGCGCACAGGGCTGCAGACCAAAAGGTTGTGTGTTCACAGACCACTGTGGACAAGAGTAGGGGTGGAAAGATCTCCTTTACAGTAAAAGCATTGAATGAACCGACTGCATCATCGTATTTGCAGGTCCGAGAATTTTTTTGGTGTTTTATATTTCATGCAATTCTACTTCATTTGACATATTAGTGGAAAATTCAGGCTAAGAATGAACAGAGAGATATGCCTGTGTTCATCTTATCACATTTCTCCAATGCCAAATCTGTGTGTCTTGTTCGCAAAGAAACTGTCCATTTTTGCAAATAATTAAATCTGAGACATCATTAGGAATCTGAGCATGGTACTTTCAAAGATTTGCCCTATTTTTCCACCCCAGATAGTAGGCCTACCCACGCAGAAAAATGTAAGCTTTAACTGCTGGCTACCCTTCCGCAGTGGCCACAAGTGTTTCCCTAAAAGCTGTCTGGGTTTAAACACCTTCTATTGTACAGAAAGTGAATAGCTTAATCAATTGATATTGACAGAATTAGATTACATGTTTTGTGTCCTTGGTATAGAAGGTTGTAGCTCAGCCTCTGAATGTCAAAAAAAGTAAACAATGATATCGCTATGTGCATCAGAGTCACGTCTTTCCCGGGTATTTCACAGCTTGTTTCTACCATAAAGCATCACGGACCAATCAGATGAGGGAAGGCATCGGGCACACATTGATATATAACCCAATAAGCAACTAATTCGAAAACACTGAGAAATATTGAAATGTCATCAATTACATGACGCCCCCCCCCCCCCCCCCCCCCACACACACACACATTTTCCTCCAGGTAACCATTCTGCATATGTTGATCCATCCCTAATAACTTGATTAGATAAGTATTCACCCCCCTGAGAAACACCTTTGCAGTGATTACAGCTGTGAGTCTTCTTGGGTAACTCTCATAAGAGCTTTGCACACCTGTATTGTGCAACATTTGCCCATTCTTTTCAAAATGATTCAAGCTAGACGATTTTAAGATTTTAAGGTCTTGCCATAGATTTTCAAGCAGATTTACAGTAAGTCAAAACTGTAACTTGGCCACTCAGGAACATTCACTGCTTTCTTGGTAAGCAACTCCAGTGTAGATTTGGCTTTGTGTTGTAGATTATTGTCCTGCTGAAAGGTGAATTCCTCTCTTAGTGCCTGGTGTAAAGCAGACTGAAGCAGATTTTCCTCTAGGATTTTGCCTCTGCTTAGCTCCATCCTGTATATTTTCATCCTGACAAACTCCCAAGTCTTTGCCGATGTCAAGCATACCCTTACCATGATGCAGCCACCACCATGCTTGAAAATAAGAAGGCAGTTACTCAGTGATGTGTTCCAACATTCACTTGTAACTAATCTTCATTGACACCTGCTGTATACCATGAGAATTTGACCATTTTGACCCTTCCGCTTGAGAAGTATTTTTTTATTTTATTTTTATTTAACCAGATAGGCTAGTTGAGAACAAGTTCTCATTTGCAACTGCGACCTGGCCAAGATAAAGCAAAGCAGTTTGACACAACATAGAGTTACACATGGAATAAACAAACATACAATCAATAATACAGTAGAAAAAATCTATATACATCATGTGCAAATGAGGTAGAATAAGAGAAGTAAGGCAATAAATAGGCCATGGTGGTGAAGTAATTGCAATATAGCAATTAAACACTGGAATGGTAGAATGTGCAGAAGATGAATGTACAAATACAGATACTGGGGTGCAAAGGAGCAAGATAAATAAATAAATACAGTATGGGGATGAGGTAGATTGGATGGGCTATTTACAGATGAGCTATGTACAGGTGCAGTAATCTGTGAGCTGCTCTGACAGCTGGTGCTTAAAGCTAGTGAGGGAGGTATGGGTCTCCAGCTTTAGTGATTTTTTCAGTTCGTTCCAGTCACGTTAGGTGTGCTGTCATTATAATAAGCTTAAAATGGGTTCATTACTATCTTTGGGTGAAGATTGGAATTGGTGAGTCGAACATGAAATCTAAACACTAATCCTAACCTGAGCTCTGTGTAATTGCTCTGTTTCAAGCCATTTGTCTATGGGTTTTCGTACCATAATGTTTGAAAAGTCCACCTTCCTACCATCAGGGTGCAGGACACAGTCTTTGCCAGTGAGAACCAAGAGGGGCCTAACTTGGTTCCTGTCCTCAGAAGGCTACTTAGAGAGAAGGGCTGCATTCTGTTCTACTAGTCCCTCTGCACCACCAACTCCCCTGAAGTACTACCACCATATCCTACACCCAACTCAGTAGTGGTCTTCACTGAGGTGAACGGCTGCAAATTTTGTCCTGCATGACTGGGAAAGGTCCAGATCATCCTACATCAGGTCCCGGAGTTGAGTCCTAGGACCTTGCCTCAGGACTACCTGGCCTGATGACTCCTGGCTGTCCCCATCCCCATTCCACCTGGTCGTGCAGTTGATCAAGTACCTGCTGTTTTGCCTGTGGCTATGGAACCCTGACCAGTTCACCAGACATGCTACCTTGTAGTGCTGCTGCTCCAGTTTCAACTGTTCTGCCTGTGGCTTTGGAACACTGACCTGTTCACCAGACATGCTACCTTGTCCCGGACCTGCAGTTTTCAATCCTCTCCCTCGACGTCTGAATGCTCGGCTATGAAAAGCCAACTGACATTTACTCCCGCGGTCCTGACCTGTTGCACCGTCTACAACCAGTGATTATTATTTGACCCTGCTGGTCATCTATGAATGTTTGAACATCTTGAAGAACATTCAGGCCTTAATGGCCATGCACTCTTATAATCTCTACCTGGCACAGCCAGAAGAGGACTGGCCACCCCTCAGAGCCTGGTTCCTCTAGATTTTTTCCTAGGTTCCTGCCTTTCTAGGGAATTTTTCCTAGCCACCGTGCTTCTACTTCGCTTGCTGTTTGGGATTTTAAGCTGGGTTTCTGTATAGCACTTTGTGACATCTGCTGATGTAAAAAGGTCTTTATAAATACATTTGATTGATGCACCTGGTTTGCATCTCAATATTGTGTGCATTGTTTTCACAGCCCTTTAAGTAATGAGACTTAGACCGTGACGATACAATTAGGAGTAAAAGGACTATGCATGTGTGGGCTAATATGCTATCTGGACTAGAGGTCGACCGATTCTGATTTTTCAACGCCGATACCGATACTGATTATTGGAGGACCAAAAGGCCCGATACCGATTAATCGGCTGATTTTTTTATTATTTTTTATTTGTAATAATGACAATTACAACAATACTGAATTAACACTTATTTTAACTTAATATAAAATATCAATAAAATCAATTTAGCCTCAAATAAATAATGAAATATGTTCAATTTGGTTTAAATAATGCAGAAACAAAGTGTTGGAGAAGAAAGTAATATGTGCCATGTAAAAATGTGTGCCATGTAAAAAAGTTAACGTTTAAGTTCCTTGCTCAGAACATGAGAACATATGAAAGTTGGTGGTTCCTTTTAACATGATACTTCAATATTCCAAGGTAAGAGATTTTAGGTTGTAATTAATATAGTATTTATAAGACTATTTCTCTCTATACCATTTGTATTTCATACACCTTTGACAATTGGATGCTCTTATAGGCACTATAGTATTACCAGTGTAACAGTATAGCTTCCGTCCCCCTCCTCGCCCCTACCTGGGCTCGAACCAGGAACACATCGACAACAGCCACACTCAAAGCATCGTTACCCATCGCTCCACAAAAGCTGCGGCCCTTGCAGCGCAAGGGGAATAACTACTCCAAATCTAAAAGGCGAGTGACGTTTGAAACAGTATTAGCGCACACCCAGCTAACTAGCTAGCCATTTCACATTGGTTACACCAGCCATTAGGCTGATAGGCTTGAAGTCATAAACAGCGCTGTACTTGCGAAGAGCTGCTGGCAAAATGCACGAAAGTGCTGTTTGAATGAATGATTACGGGCCTGCTGCTGCTCAGTCAGACTGCTCTATCAAATCAGACTTAATTATAACATAACACAGAAATACGAGCCTTTGGTCATTAATATGATCGAATCCGGAAACTATCATTTCGAAAACAAAACGTTTATTATTTCAGTGAAATACGGAACCGTTCAACAAGGCAGTTAACCCACAGTTCCTAGGCAGTCATTGAAAATAAGAATGTGTTCTTAAAACCTGTTAAGTCTACCCTCTCCTTTTTCGAACATTCTGTTAAAAATCGCGCAACATTTCTGCTCCTGCTCCTGCTACTCATGCCAGGAATATAGTATATGCATATGATTAGTATGTGTGGATAGAAAACACTCTGAAGTTTCTAAAACTGGTTAAATCACAGCTGTGACTATAACAGAGCGTGTGTTTCATCGAAAAGCGCAAGAAAAACTGGTCACTGAAAGCTGAAAATAATATCCATACGCCACTTGCATGTATTGTTTAAAGGACACCAAATTAAATAGGGCCAAGGATGCAATTCCTACAGATTCCACACGATGTCGCCATTGTCGTCATTTTCCTGAGAGTTATTTCTTGGTCAAACAAAGGAAAGAGATTCCATTTCTTCCGGTCTCCGACAGGATGTTTTGGAGGAGAGATTTTCGACCATGATTTGAAGACGTGGAGCTATTGAATACACATCGCCCCGTGATCATTTTGATAGATTATAAACGTTTACTAATACCTAAAGTTGGATTACAAAAGTATTTCGAAGTGTTTTGTGAAAGTTTATCGTCGACTTTTTTAATTTAAAAAAATTACGCAGCGTTTTGAAACGATGTTTTTTTCTGAATTAAACAGTTTCCATAGATGGCTATTTTGGGTATATATGGACCGATTTAATCGAAAAAAAGACCCAATAGTGATGTTTATGGGGCATATAGGAGTGCCAAGAAAGAAGCTCGTCAAAGGTAATGAATGTTTTATATTTTATTTCTGCTATTTGTGTAGCGCCGGCTACGCTAATTCTTTTGTTTATGTCGCCTTCAGGCATTTTGGGGTGTTGCATGCTATCAGATAATAGCTTCTCATGCTTTCGCCGAAAAGCATTTTAAAAATCTGACTTTTTGGCTAGATTCACAACGAGTGTAGCTTTAATTCAATACCCTGTATGTGTGTTTTAATGAACGTTTGAGTTTTAACGAGTACATTTAGCATTTAGCGTAGCGCATTTGCATTTCCAGGTGCCTACTTGAGACGTCTGCGTCTCAAGTAGGATCAACAGGTTAACGGACTTGCCTAGTTAAATAAAAGCTATAAAAAAATAATCGGAAATCGGCGCCCAAAAATACAGATTTCCGATTGTTATGAAAACTTGAAATTGGCCCTAATTAAATCGGCCATTCTGATTAATCGGTTGACCTCTAATCTGGACTATGTATGCAAAGACAGACAGTTCTACACATGTGGCTCATTTGGTACAAGCAATACAAAGACTTACATGACAACAAAAGCATAATGGGTTCAAATGTTTTATTTGGAGTTACAGTACCAGTTTGGAGACACCTACTCATTCATTGGTTTTTCTTTATTTTATACATTGTAGAATAATAGTGAAGACATCAAAACTATGAAATAACACATGGAATCATGAAGTAAACAAAAAAAGGTGTTAAACAAATCTAAATATATTTGATAGTTGAGATTCTTCAAAGTAGTCACCCTTTGCCTTGACAGCTTTGCACACTCTTGGCATTCTCTCAACCAGCATCATGAGTCATCCTTCATGTTGGCCCATTCAACCCCTTGCCTTTTATAATGTCAGTGTGCTGCTGTAACTAAAATCTTAGGTTTTCTCCTACTGTGATTACACCTTCAAACAAGTTGTTTGAGGGTAGTTGCTTAGCGAAACTGTTAACCAAAACACAGGGCCCTATACATGAGTCACCGAGAGCAGTACAGACATACTTTTGTAAGTATTAATTGAGGACCAAGTTGAGGGACAATACACTAATACAATGTAGCAGTACAGTCTCACATCAAATGCAATGCAAGCCAACAATAATAGTTCCCAACCAAGTGGCATGTAATGGGTGCAGCAGAACATACCTGAAAATAAATTCTTCCAAGTTCTCCATGGCTGAGGTTAGCTGACTGTGTTGCATCCCAGCATATTTTACATACTGCACGTTCAATGGTGTTGATGCCTTGCCTCCAGTCATTGCTGACTTCTGCCAGAGAGTTCTGGATGTCCTTCATGACCCCAGGGCATTGTGGAGCTGACAGAGGCCTGAACAGACCCCGTCTAACTGGGAGTGAATTGAAGCCTGGAGAGTGGGGACAGCCAATTGTAAAAGGTTTAGATAGAGTTTACATTAAACAAAAGGGTAGTAGATACACATTCACAGAATGTAAAAGCCAACCAAATGATTTTCTACCTTCAGTCGTGGTTCGACTAAAACTCCAGTTCTAACTGCGTGAACAATAAATCATGGGATTTATGTCAGTTGCTAGGTCTTAGCAGATGAATGATTAATTTTCTAATGATTATGCTATCTAGCTACTGTTGACTAACCCCATTCCGTACAAATTTGCGCAACCGCGGCATTCAAACGAGGCAGCAATGAAAACTAATGGGACTGTTGCGACTGTGTTGGCATCAAAAATGAACTACGCATATAGTCAAGCGTTGATTGACATGGTAATGGCCCGATACTGTTGGAGAAAAGTTTTAAAAACGGACCCCTCTGACGCTATTCGTTAAATTGTGACGTACCATGACGTAACTCATTGTGTTTTATAGCCTCTCTCCACCAGGTGTAGTAGCACTTCTCTCGCAGATTAATAAGAAGAAAACGACAGGGTAAGGGGGGATACCTAGTCAATTATTCAACTGAATGCATTCATTTTTTTGCATCATCACTGCAAGCCATCATGACTCAAAAGCAGCTGTTTACTTCTGAAGATAACAGTATCGAATCCCCGAGCTGACAGAATAAAAGTATGTCGTTTTGCCCCTGAGCACGGCAGTTTATAACCTGCTGTTCCCCGTGGATGTCGATTAAGGAAGCCCCGCACCTCTCTGATTTAGAGGGGTTGGGTTACAGGTGGAAGAAGCAATCCAGATGTACAACTGACTGATGACACGTTATATAAACTCTTTATAGTGTTTTATTTACATTTTAGAGATGATAGGTTGGACAGGTCAGGTGAAAAAAGTAGTTTACCCACACGGCTTGTCTCCCCCTATCACAGTAGGTTTCGCTTCCCCACCCGCCATTTTTAAAAAGACCCAATGGAGCTCATTGCCTTCTTCAATCATGCAGAGACCGGCAGCAAGAAGGCCTCATCACTGATTTTTCTGGAAAGGAGAGAAAGTGTGCTTTACAATGGTTATCATATTACAGTTGACCTAGAAGTATTACGTTTTTTGAGAGCTAAAATAAGGTAAATTGTACGTTACACCGCGATGTACAAAAGTGCGTTAGCTAGCTATGGCTCTATACCGACTGTATGGAAAATAACTTTACCAAATCGATTTTCATAGCTAGCATCAGACTAAAACATTATAGTTACAAACTCTTAATAACAATGACTTGGACAATAGCTTCCAAAAACGTATTACAAAGAACAAAAAAGCTTGCCAGCTAGCCATAAAAGAAAGACATTTAAACTTACCCGCCATGACAACTAACAGGTGGACATTGTGCAAGTGGTAACCTGGTACGTTGTGGTTGCGCCAGACAACATGGTCCATGTGAGCTGTCACCAACCAACCAGTGCAGAGTATACTGGTCTATGAAAACCTCATCTGATGTCCCACCTCGCGCTCTCTCTCATTAGTTAGCGTTATTCTATTACAGTCACCTTAATAAATACTTTACAATTATATTATGTGAGCTAAACAAAATAATAAAATAAAAAAAATACATACAATAAATTGTTTTTATGTACCATTTTGGGAAATTACTAATGTTACTGTCCCCACTACAACAAATACATGTCATTTTGTACTTGAAACATTTAACTGAAATACTGTAGAATACCATTGATTCCTATGAAGGATTGCTTCTACTGGGGATTGGAGTCGCATTTCAATGGCTCAGACATGAGCCATATGTGGCAAGGACTCCAGACAATCATTACAAAGGGAAAAGCCGTCACATTAATTAAGGACACCAACGTCTTGCCATCGGACAAGCTAAACACCTTGTCCCCTTTTGAAGATAACAATGCCACCGACGCAGGCCGCTCCCGAGAACTGTGGGCTCACATTCTCTGTGGCCAACCTAAAACATTTAAGCGTGTTAACGCTTGCTAGGCTGCCGGCCCAGACAGCATCCTTAGCCACATCCTCAGTGCATGCGCAGACCAGCTGGCTGGAGTGTTTACGGACATAAACTCCAAAAGGAAGGAGCTGATCGTGGACTTCAGGAGACGAAAGAGGGGGCACGACCCCATCCACATCGACGGGCCTGCAGTGGAGAAAGTGAAAAGAGATTTTCTTGGCTCCAGCGACACAATCCCTCTATTGACTGGGCTACTGGTGCCATTGTGGGCTGGAGCCCGTCCTGCCACACTCATTGCCTGAAGTTAGCTCTGCCTGCCCTGGGACGTCTTCCTGAGGGCTTGGAAATTGCCACAGACCTTTCCGCCAGCCCCGCGGTGTACCAGGACCTCCTGGTGTTCAGTAAGGCCCGGGCCACTTTGCTTCTGCAGCACTGACCGGTATCCAGATGCACTGGCTTGACCTGTCTTACAGCTCTTTTTCTCCTTTTTCCAGAAGGTTCGACCTTGGGGCAGGGGATTCTAGTACCTGGTTGACTGGGAGGGTTGGGTCTTACCTTAAACGTGATAATAACAGGCAGTGTCAGAGGAATGTCCTAAAAATTGTCAAAGACTCCAGCTACCCTAGTCATAGACCGTTCTCTCTGCTACCACACAGCAACCAGTACCAGAGCGCCAAGTCTAGGTCCAAGAGGCTTCTAAACAGCTTCCACCCCCAAGCCATGAGACTCCTGATTCCTGAGACTCCTGGCTACCCGGACTATTTGCATTGCCTCCCCACCTTTTACACTGCTGCTACTCTGTTATTATCTATGCATAGTCACTTTAATAACTCTACCTACATCAAATCAAACTTTATTTGCCACATGCGCTTAATACAAGTGTAGACTTTACTGTGAAATGCTTACTCACAAGCCCTTAACCAACAGTGTAGTTCAAGAAAAATGTAATATTTACGAAGTAGGCTAAATTTAAAAGTAATAATAAAAAGTAACACAATAAGAATAACGAGGCTATATACAGGGGGCACCAGAACCGAGTCAGTGTGCAGGGGTACAGGCAAGTTCAGGTGATCTGTACCTGTAGGTGGGGGCGAAGTGACTATGCATAGATAAACAAACAGCGAGTAGCAGCAGTGTACAAGAGGGGAGGGGGTGTCAATGTAAATTGTCTGATGCGGTTGCAGAGAAAACAGTCTATAACTTGGGTGACTGGAGTCTCTGACAATTTAATGGGCTTTCCTGACACCACCCATTATATAGGTCCTGGATGGCAGGAAGCCTGGCCACAGTGATGTACTGGGCCGTATGCACTACCCTCTGTAGCGCCTTACGGTCAGATGCCGAGCAGTTGCCATACCAGGCCGTGATGCAACCGGTCAGGATGCTCTCAATGGTGCAGCTGTAGAAGCTTTTGAGGATCTGGGGGCCCATACCAAATCTTTTGAGTCTCCTGAGGGGGAAAAAGGTTTTGTTGTGCCCTCTTCACGACTGTCTTGGTATGTTTGGACCATGTAAGTTTGTTGGTGATGTGTAGACCATGTACACCAAGGAACTTGAGACTCTCAACCCGCTCCACTACAGCCCCGTCGATGTTAATGGGGGCCTGTTCGGCCCGCCTTTTCCTGTAGTCCACGATCAGCTCCTTTGTCTTGCTCACATTGAGGGAGAGGTTGTTGTCCTGGCACTACACTGCCAGTTCTCTGACCTCCCTATAGGCCGTCTCATCGTTGTCGGGGTAAATATTAACTTGACTAACCGGAGCCCCCTCACATTGACTCTGTACCGGTACTCCCTGTATATAGCCTTACTATTGTTATTTTACTGTTGAATTATTTGTTACTTTTATTTATTATTTTCTAGTTATTTTTCTTAACTGCATTGTTGGTTTAGGGCTTGAAGGTAAGCATTTCACTGTCAGGTTTACACCTATTGTATTCGGCGCATGTGACAAGTCAAATTTGATGATACCGGTATGGTAGACCCCAGTTAGTGAGGTTGACCTATATCTGATATGTTTTTGTAAACTCAACCAAGTTAAGCCAGATGGTACGCTTTTTGGGGAGGTAAGTGCTAGCAACAACATTGAGTGAAGATTTTGAAGAATGCCTATTGAGCCTTCAACCTTTCTAATCTTGGACACCCAGCGGATCTGTCCACAACAGATTACCGCCTTTTGTGACAGTTATTACTTAAATCGGATGTAGCTGAGAAGAAACTAAACACTAAATTGGTCATTTCAGTGGAGACTTCCCCATTTGAAACAAGCATGGTAACAAGCATTTGTTGTTACACCTCTGTAATTACAGACTGCAAATACCACCAGTTACATGTTATTAGAGTGTAAATATGAGTCATTACAATTAACTCCAATACTTAACAATGTAATTACACAGTAATAAGGACCCCTTAAAATGAAGTGTTACCCATTTTTATACGTCACCCTTTTGTATCAATTGCAAAGTGTATTTGTAGTCTACTTTGTTTTGAAGTTATAGCCAGTCACAGAGAGGCCCACAGGAGGGCAAAAGAGCATCCAACGACGCACTTAGCTGTTCTACGAGTGGTCTGAGGCAGGCGTTAGATTACGAGCATTTTCAAGTGCAACCTTAATAAATATGGTTTTGGGAAACAGCTCAGAGATTTAACGATGCTCCTACAAAGATCGTTTTGGGAAACTGGGCCCAGTACCGTTTTCATCTCATTTGATGAAACAACCTGTTAGTCAGGTTAAGTCATTGTATTTAAATTGAAGTTTTACACTCATTTCAATGTTTACAACACTGGTGTAAATGAGATAAAAACAGTACTGATTGATATATCTTTGCAAATCCAAATGTGTTTTCCACGTAGATTCCACATCACAATAAGTTGACAAATTACGTTGAAACAACGCTGATTCACTTAGCCTATACCCATTAGGTGTTTACAGATCAGAGAAGACTAGAATCTCACCAAATACAAAGTAAGTGATAGATATGGTAGAGGGTGGTTCGCCTATTGTGATGCGGAAAACACATTTAGATTTGATAAAAATGTATCAATCAGTACTGTTTATCTCATTTCACTCTTATGAAAAAGATTGCATTCAGAGTGCAGTATAGCTGCAGTATGCGGCAAATACTGCATCCAAAATACCATAGTCAAATGCAGTTACTGCACTTTTACTGCAGTTTCAAAACGGCAATCTTTTTTTGTAAGTGCAACCAGTGTTGTAAACACAGAAATTAGCATAAAACTTAACTATTCCAATCGACCCTTGCCCCAACCCCCTAGGCATTTGTGTAGACCTGAAAGCGTAGACCAGAGTGAATTACACCCTGGCATTTGGGGGGAGGTCTCTATTGGGTGCATGCACTTGCACAAAAACCTTTTATTGGCCTAATAAGAAATGTCATGTAACGGTAAAAATTAATATCCTTTTAATGTGGCATAAACACAAACAGTCATGTTTTCATCTGATTGTCATACAAATTACTTTCAAAAGTAGGCTACCTGTGTTAGTCCACTCCAAAACAATTCCAGCATCCAAACAGTGCACTGCATGTATACTCGTGCCATTTGATGAATGGAAATAGACATCTGTTTACAAAACACCAAACAGTGTGCCTGTTTCAGTGATTGCCATTGATTAGGCCTACATTAATTGACATCTTGTCTGACAAATGTACCTTTTTTTTTTTGCAGCATGAAAAGCCGGGACACGTGAAATGGGTCTGAAACTGTCGTGGGTAAAACGGGATGGTCAGCCTAACACACACAGTCAATTTACTAGGCTAAGCTACAATGTGGTATTACCATGAACTTCCAATAGGCAGTGACGTGGTGGTAAAACAAACAAATAGGTCGGCTACATTCAATATAATAGGCCTACATGAGTTTAATCAAGACACGTTTACACCCTAGTTCATGAGTTGTCCATGATTCATGAGTTAAATACTTGGGAGTCTTCACAGATCATGTGACATAAAACACTACCTTTACTTACATTAATAACATGTATGACAGTGCCATGTCATTATAAAGCGTTTAACAATTGAATTTGAACATTGAACTTAAACCCTGTAGGAATCATGGATATCTCTGGAAGTGCACGGTAAGTGTAACTATGCCTATGTATTCATTATGTTTCGCTGTAGAGGTCAACACAGCCCCCAAAAGGACTATTCTTATCAACTGGATGCAAGTATTCCTTTGTGTTGTCTTCGGAATGCTTCATTATCTTGCCAAACTACATTGTCACATCTCTGAGAAGCAGAGGTTCTGTTGTGGTTGCATCAAATAGGTCTGATATCTGATTGGAGGTTAACTTTACAGTAATACTATTGGTCAACAAAGATGCTTATAAAAGTGTCTTAGATGCATTGTTCTTTTTCTCTCTATTGTTCCTCAACT
Organism: Oncorhynchus mykiss; assembly: GCF_013265735.2. Classification (NCBI taxonomy): domain Eukaryota; kingdom Metazoa; phylum Chordata; class Actinopteri; order Salmoniformes; family Salmonidae; genus Oncorhynchus; species Oncorhynchus mykiss. The sequence continues at coordinate 41,294,420 of NC_048565.1, read as the reverse complement.
GCTGTGGTGAGATTCTCTCTCCACCACATGGACATCTGGGGCATAGCCTTTCAGGCTATGATATCTCTCTCTGAGTGGCGCAGCGGTGTAAGGCACTGCATCTCAGTGCAAGAGGCGTCACTACAGTTCCTGGTTCAAATCCAGGCTGTATCACATCTGGCCGTGATTTGGACTCCCATAGGGCGGTGCACAATTGGCCCAGCGTTGTCTGGGTTTGGCCGCCATTGTAAATATGAATTTGTTCTTAACTGACTTGCCTAGTTAAATAAATAATAATGCTCTGTTAATGTTAGTATTGCCTTGTAACTTAAGCTGGATGTGAATCCATACATTTAACAAAGTAATTAAATACACTTGTATTTGGAATTACATTATCAGATATTTCATCAGCACTGTAATGCAACCATAATCTTCTGCATATTGCTATTTATCTTCTGGAATCAGATAAACATTTTAATACACTAATTGCTTGGTGTGAGGTATACTGTATATACACACACACGTCAAAAATTACTGCCACTACATCGCTGTGAAAACTGTTCTCATGGGCACACAAATGCAAAATAATGTTGGCCTATGCCATTGCAAAAACAAATTCTAACCAATAGTGAACTATGCTTACTGTTATTAATGTATACTTGGATCGATTGGATGGGCATTGGTGACTAGCTGTAGGCTAGTGATGGTCAACTATCAGCTGATCCAGGAGAAGAAAAAAAAAGAAAGAAAAAAAACCTACTTCTGGCCGCGGACGCAACGGAGAACAGCAATACACCTGAAAAACAATGAGCACTCTAAACAGCTGATTGATGTATCATTGTTCGCTTTTGTCAATGGGATAAATCTAATGTATTGGAATATTAGGCCATTTTTTATCAAGATGCAAGGCCAACAAATTGTAAAAATGAGGAAGTAAAAAGGAAAATCTATGCGTTTAAAAGCTCAGCTGAGGCTGAAATTCAGCACTAGAGTGGACAGTGCTGCTATAGAATTCTACAGTACTATTCGTGGACAGCGAGACTTTGTGCAGCCACATAGTAATAAACCGTTTAAACCATTATTTTTCATATTTACCACTATAAAACATATGTACCACTGCATTTTAAACAAAGAAGGGTTCAATTTGCGTTATGTAGGAGAGCCCCACCCAAAACGTTACTTTTGTTGCATGTAGGAGAGCTAATGTCTCATTCAAGGAAGTTGAGCACCCCCCCCCCCCCCTCCCTGTAATTTGTAGCCTGCTTGAAAGGATTGGATAGCTGTATCAAGGAAAGTTGGCACTACTTCCAATTTAGGCATGATCTTATTTGCAGGCTAGGTGGGCCCACTGCTGTATTGGCTAAACACACACTTTTTAGATTAGTGAATGGAGGGGTAGGAGCTAGAGGAGGCTACTAAAATTAATCTCTGCAGTGCCGACTAGCCAAACAAATAGGAACCACAATTGAGTAGCTTAGTTCTTATTCACATCGTCAAAATTGTAATGACAAACGAGCAAAACAATAGATCTGATGAAAAAGGCTGATTTATTATAAAAATGATATTGAAATAAAAGTTCAATTCCACCTTCAGCACATTGACAGGAAACGCAAGAGGAAATCCCTTAAATTGTAGCAGGATCAGTCTGAAATCCCTCAGCCTTAACTCCTGTATCCAACAGTCAACGCGTGGAATGAATGAAAGGTTGATGAAATATTGAGGTGAAAACTGGAAAGGCGATTTATGAAGGAGACAAATCCTGAACAAAATAAATATCCATGTGATGTTAAAGGTGTAGCCTACACACCAATGTTTTGTGGCACAGTGCACTCCACCTTTAAAGAATCCACTGATTAATAGTGAAATCCTTTGATAGAGCACTATATTAAAAATATGAATACATTGTATTTCTAATAGCTATAACATTAGGCAACGCCTTAAATGTATTAAAAAATGTATAATGCTAAAATAGCCTAGTTATTTTTTTTGCCAGTAGTACAATACACTGTAGACAAAACATTAAGGACACCTTCCTAATATTGAGTTGCGCACCCCCCTTTGCCCTAAAAACAACCTCGTAGGGGCATGGACACTACAAGGTGTCGAAAGTGCTCTACAGGGATGCAGGCCCATGTTGACTCTAATGCTTCCCACAGGTGTGTCAAGTTGGCTGGATGTCCTTTGCATTTCTTGACAAACCGGTACACCTTGCACCTACAACCATACCCTGTTCAAAGGCACTTAAAACAGGTCTTGCCCATTCACCCTCTGAGTGGCACACATACACTATCCAAGTCTCAATTGTCTCAAGGCTTAAAAAAATACTTATTTAACCCGTCTCCTCCCCTTCCTCTACATTGATTGAAGTGGATTTAACAGGTGACATCAATAAGGGATCATAGCCTGACCAGGTGAAAGCTATGTCAAGGAAAGAGCAGGTGTCCTTAATGTATTGTACACGCAGTGTATGTGGACTACAATCTGGTAGGATCAAAAAGGAATATGTTACTGTAGTTCAGGCTATCGTGTTGGAATAAGGCAGCTTGATCCTACCAGATTGTAGTCCACATACACTGTGTACAATAGTGAAAGAACAAAAGAAAGCAACAGAAAGGGCAGTGACAGAGCTCTGTGATTCAGCGCAGCATCAGTGAAAACATGAATTCCGTACCATTAAAGGGTAAACGCATCCTAAAACTACTGTCATTGAAAAACATGAGTACATTACTCGCACCAGAGAGAACTCTCAGAAGAAACATTTTAATGGAACATGTCCCCTTTAGAGAATTTCCCTGGTGGATTGAAAAAAAATCCCTCCGGAATGAGAAAAAAAAAATCCCCATCACATCAGGAACAGGGAGTTTGAGATTCAAATCATATACTTAACAGCAGAAGGGAAAAATGAAAACAATTTCCACAAGCATAAACATATAGCCAGGAACATTGACTTCCTGAGCAGAGTGTTTAGTCCCCCGTAGCCCTGGCAAGCAGCATTAAAATCCCAGAGTGCCACAGTAATTCTCAGGGAGCAGAGGGAGAGTGATGAGTGTTGTTGTGGGAGAGGGCACCAAAGCTGGGCTGCTGGGCCCCAGAAGCAGAGTCAGTAATCTCAGAAACAGAATCAATCAGAGAGATGGAGTGGAGCCATCAACTCCCCGCCATTACCGACGCTTTTTGCAACAAGGCGCTGCCTCGGTTGTTGGAACAGCCCGGTGCTGGCTTCTTCAATCTGAACCCCGCCACAGCCCAGGGATCACGGTGGTAAACCCCCCTGTGCAGGCCCAGTACCAACTCCCCCCATGAGATCCTCTTTATTTTCTGTCAGAGGTGCCGGGCTAGTCATTGATCACGGATTGTCTGACTGCCAGGTGACGTTCAAGTTTTCAACAAACACAGCAATGAACATGAACAGCGCCTAAACATGGTATATGTTCACGGCATGTTTCTTCAACGGTGGCCGAGAGATGGAACAAATATTACGCAATAAAATAGGCTTAGTGTTTTCTTGGTTGGCTTCCATCTACAGTAAATACAACATTCAGTCAGTCATTTCATATTTCAACAGTTTGAGGCACTGGTTTATATTACAGACAAAGATGGGTGAGGTGGCCCCTGCACTGCTGAACAGAAAACCCCTTATTTAATCTCGCCCTCAGTGGCCAGGCCATATAATATGGGAGTGGTCCATAGACACTCGTGAATCAGAGTGTCGAGCCCTCCATGAAAAGTGAATACACACGACATTGTTGGATTGCTCCGTAGCCCTCCAGACTGTAAGCGGATCAGACACGACAGGCACGATACCCAAAATGCACCGTCTTCCACCACTCCTCAATCAGACTTGTCCTTTTTCTTGCCCCCTCCAATAGGAACTTTACTGGCTACTGCTGAGCCTACTGCAGAAACGCCTCCTGCTACAGCACACACCCCTCCTTTCACCAGCCCCACCCCGATGCCTGGTACAGCGGCCACTGAGGTCACAGCGGTCTTGGTCAAGTCGAAGCTCTTCCCTCCTATCCAGGCAACCCCACCTACAGTGGCTCCCACGGCACCTTTAGTGACACTGAAGAGGCCGCCGGTCACTCTGGAGAACATGCCTGGCTGGGGCGCGGGGTGATCCTTGTTGCTGTCTGATGAGAGACAATAGGGTTTTAGTGTTGAGAGAAGTTAAGCAAAGGAACACCAAGTAACTTCCCAACTTATGGTAAATGTTCTCTGTTCCATACAGCACAGAATGATGAATAGGCTACTACATGAAAGTTTGTGTCAAACCATGACTTCTGCTTAGAATTGGCCATTATGACCACATTATACAGTAGTAGCCCCAGTAGAAAGGCAAAACTAAAAATAGTAATGACGGCCCTCAATAGCCCTCATTGCTTTGAATGACAAAATAATCAGTGTGTGGTGGGCTAGACAGAAACTGTAGAACCACTAACAGTGTAGAAGATGGAACGGTAATGCCACCTAGTGGTACACAAATACAAACGTTTCAGACAGAGATCCTTCCGACTTCTAATTTGTGAGGAAATTAAAATCCGACGCTGATGATGTGGACGTCGATTAAGGCAGCCCCCGCACCTCTCTGATTCAGAGGGGTTAGGGTAAAGGCGGAAGACACATTTTGGTTGAATGCAATCAGTTGTGCAACTGACTAAGTATCCCCTTTACGTTACTGAGTGTCAGTGTACAATTTTTATCAATGTCCATTTAATGTTCATCAGCATGTGAGTGGCCACTAAGGAGACTGAACTGACCTGCTGGAGGCTCATCTTTGAGGTATGCTGGGACTTTATCCTGCTGCTCACGTTGACTCATCTTCCCTCTAGGCAGGAGGGAAAACAGGTAAAGTCAACCAATTCCTCAATATTATCTCTTCAGAATTCCCAAATGAGGCACCAGTCTCTGAAGGACTGTAGAGGGGAAAAAAATCCTCTGGCAGTTAGTGGCTAGTTCTTGAAAAACAAGATGGAGAATGATTGCTCATAGGCCTAACCATCATCTGTTTTCCCCCTGGCTGTCTCAGCTATGTTCAACTCAACAAGATAAAAAAAATTAAAGAACATTTAAATAAATTGATTTCACTCAAGCACTGCTGTTGTTTTGCCTTTATCTGACAGACTGCACCAACTGCAAAGTAGGCTCAACAAAAACCGTTCAAGACGAGAGCGGCAAGTCATAACTGCATCAGTTATGACTTGCCGCGGCAATGTAACATCCATGGCATAGGAAAAGTTTTTGTAAAACATGCACCTTAGGCTACATCGGCTCAACTTTCATCAAGATGTTATATTGTTTATAATAGGTTTCTCTTTCCATTGTCAGTATCCTCTCACGTTTAGCGGCATGATATCCATAACGGTTGTGATGGATATTGGTGCATCATCTATTTCGCCAATATTTAGAAGTCCACTTTTTGGGGTATACTGTCTCCAAGGGGCACTACTATACACAGACAAAAATGTGTGATTTTGATATGATACTAATGCAAAGACATGTCTGTCTTTATTCTTAGTAGAAAAGTCTTGAACAGTCAACATGACCATTATATGCTTGCGGAGGGCCTTTGAACATTCTCATAAGCCTAATTACAATGTTGAAATGCATGTGCTGGTCAATAGCCCAGATACGCGCATGTAGCCTATTATAGGCCTATGTGGCAGTAAAAATCACAAACTGAACTTCACACTACAGTAGCCAGCTGATCTGACCAGCTTGCCTACAGATGCACTATGGTCGGACAACCTTCCTGTGTAGATAAATAAAACAATGCAGAGCAGGTGTGAGACATGGCTTGGAAAATGTACCTCAATCTAGTGATGGGAAATGGGGTGTACTCAGAACTGTCCCAATTTCCCAACTTTTACACTGAGAATACTGAACAACTGCTAGTTAAGTAAACTGCCTTTTTCTATCTTCATGCTAGCTAGCAGTAACCATTATGGAATGACATGTCACACTGAACAACAAAGGAGCTGATTGGCTGACAATGCCATTCCAAAATTGCTGCTGCAGCTTCTGCTATCTAGCATGAGGACTAAATAGTTTTTTCCAGAAATTAGCAATCTTCTCTGTGTAACAGTTGGGATAATGGGCCAATTCGGAGTACAACGCATTTCTCATCCGTGGATTAAGGTACGCTTTCCGAGCCATATCTCGTGCCGGCTCCACGTTGTTTTGGGGTGCTTTCGTAAATTCACCCTGGCTACTCCAATTTCAGAGCACTTTCATCTGAGTGTACCAGAGTGCAGAATAACTGACGAATTTACGAACCCTCAACACCCATTGAATATGGCCGGTGTCAGTAAACGTCGGCAAATAAAGCGCAATTAAATTGTTGCAAACAGCAGTTAGTCATCAACACTCTGGATAACATGAAAACAGCCTAACCAGTTCCGCTAAGGCGAGTAAAATGGTCAGAGTGAGGTGTTCTCTAATTTGAGTCAGGAAGTAGCTAGCCAATGTTAGCTTGGGTGCTTGATTGATGTGAGGTTAGAGCGCTCAGATAGGCCAGAATTTACAAACAGTCTGACAACGCCCTGAATTAATAACCCCTCTCTGGCACTCCAGGTTAAATTTGAGAAGCACTTCACTACACCCGCAATAACATCTGGTAAATGTGTGTATGTGACCCATAAACTTTGATTTAATTTACAAACACTTTTAATCTACACTACCATAGTGCTTGCTTAGCTGTAAGCAAGTGGGTTGAATCTTCTGGTTAACACTATAAACTATGCTAGTCTACCTTAGTCTATAAGCAAACTTTGCTCTCCATGTCCCCGCATTGCACACGCACAGATACATCATTGTGTAAAAGCTTTCATTAGACTATCCTTAGGCAAAGTACTAGAATGGAGGTACTAGAATGGAAATTAGAAATGGACGTGCTGGCTAAAGTATATTCATTTCACAATAAAAGGGTTTGTCAATTGTATTCAGTAAGCGACAATCGAAAACAGTTTATATGGCCACCCAGTAGGCATATAACGTTAGATAGCCATGCGGTCATTAATCTAGATTCAGTGGACCCAATTTGTGGAAAATCAATTGATATGGCTCTTGAAGTTGAAGGTGTGGAGCTGGAGTTAATTTAGTTATATTAGCTAAATATCAAAAACTTGTAGTACTAACGTTAGCTAACTAGTTAAAATGGCTGTGCCCATGAAAAACATACAAAATATGTTCATTTTAAAATTGTTCGAGTTGTCTAACGTTTACCGAGTGACGACGTGGCAACAGGCTACCAGTCCAACTGAGTTGACGTTTGGCAACTAGCTGTGTAGCTAGGATAGCAACCACTAGCATAGACTGTTAGCTAAATTAGTTACATGTTTTAGCAAAATATGCTCCCTCATTCACTTCGATTTTAAACTCCACTTGCTACGCGAAACACTTTTCTTTGTGAGTGCAAGAGCGAAAAACAACAACCAACTTTTAGCTAGCTAAATCACTCATCTTGACTGAAGCTACATGGCTAGCTAACGTTAGCTAGTTACTAGATAATTAGAACACTAGTTAGCTAACTAACGTTAATTTGTTAGTTGGAGATGACTTAATGTAGTGTAGAATGCCTTTCTATTTGAATTGTGCGATAACACAAAATAGTTGGAGTTTACATAAATCGATATAATTGGTTTAGCTAAATAATATAGCTATCGTTATGTTAGCCAATTTACAACGTACCTTGCTGTTTGTGTCTGATCTCTGACACCGCAGCTACCCAGCTCCCATCAGCAACTTTTCTTTTGAGAGTAACGTTAGCTACAGTAGTCAGGCATTAGCCAGTACACTACAAGCTTTGTTTCCACCCCCAGCCAGAAAGGTCACAATACCTGCATGTATACTGAACAACAACACAAACTAAACATTTTAATGAGTTACAGTTCATAGAAGGAAATCAGTCAATTTAAAATCCATTATGCCCTAATCTATGGATTTCACATGACTGGACAGGGGAACAGCCATACGCCCACCCACTGGGGAGCCAGGCCCAGCCAATCAGAATGCGTTTTTTCCACAGCACCCCTCAGGTGATCCCGCAGGTAAAGAAGCCGGATGTGGAGGTCCTGGGGCTGGATTCACAAAACCTTTCTTCTTAACTGCCATTTTTCCTTAACTTTAGAAGTTATTAAGCAAAGTTGCTATTCCTCAATAAAGTTATTGGAAATGTTTTTCCTAAATTTCTTCCTAAAAAAAAAGTTAAGAAGAAATGAGATTCTTGAAAATAATGCGTCAGGATTACTTATTGGAAATGTAATTAACTTTAGAATAGCTAAATCCTTGTCTTGAGATGAATGGATACTTTTCTTGCGCCACAGACAGTTGGCTACCGGATATTTAAATACAGCAAGAATACAAATTAAACACGCATTATCTAGCTAGCTAGTAATTAACATATCTGGAATTTTATTCCTCATCATGTCTTCTCTACTTTTGGTGGCCTTAACTTCATGTTGTTATGCAATTATAATATTGACAAAGTTCCAGTGAAACTTTCTACTTTTCATCAGCAGGTTCTCTTGTCATGGGCCTTAATTTATAAACACAATTTTTCTCCACACAGATATTATATATGGAATAATCGGGATATATTGTATAAAAATACCTCTGTTTTTAGAATATTGGTTCTGAAATAATATCCAATTGGTGAGCCAACTGGTAAATGCAGAGGGTCTTTTACTCAGTTATAAAGAATTCTTATCACTTTACAAGGTCCCTGTAACACCTAAAGATTTTGCAATTGTTTTAGATGCCATTCCCTCAGGTGTTGCTATGTTATTCAGGAACATGTCAAGACCTGACCCTCAGAGCCTACCTTCTATTGACCCTGTTGACTCATCAGTGGGAAAGATTTGTTTCTCTTTTGGTCCATTCAACAACAGAGCGATACGATCCTTGTTTCAGCAGGATGTTGTATCTATACCTTATGTCATGCCTTATTGGAATGGATTTATTGATAATATCTGTTGGAAAAAAGTTTGGATGTTGCCACACATACAGTGCCTTGCGAAAGTATTCGGCCCCCTTGAACTTTGCGACCTTTTGCCACATTTCAGGCTTCAAACATAAAGATATAAAACTGTATTTTTTTGTGAAGAATCAACAACAAGTGGGACACAATCATGAAGTGGAACAACATTTATTGGATATTTCAAACTTTTTTAACAAATTAAAAACTGAAAAATTGGGCGTGCAAAATTATTCAGCCCCCTTAAGTTAATACTTTGTAGCGCCACCTTTTGCTGCGATTACAGCTGTAAGTCGCTTGGGGTATGTCTCTATCAGTTTTGCACATCGAGAGACTGAATTTTTTTCCCATTCCTCCTTGCAAAACAGCTCGAGCTCAGTGAGGTTGGATGGAGAGCATTTGTGAACAGCAGTTTTCAGTTCTTTCCACAGATTCTCGATTGGATTCAGGTCTGGACTTTGACTTGGCCATTCTAACACCTGGATATGTTTATTTTTGAACCATTCCATTGTAGATTTTGCTTTATGTTTTGGATCATTGTCTTGTTGGAAGACAAATCTCCATCCCAGTCTCAGGTCTTTTGCAGACTCCATCAGGTTTTCTTCCAGAATGGTCCTGTATTTGGCTCCATCCATCTTCCCATCAATTTTAACCATCTTCCCTGTCCCTGCTGAAGAAAAGCAGGCCCAAACCATGATGCTGCCACCACCATGTTTGACAGTGGGGATGGTGTGTTCAGCTGTGTTGCTTTTACGCCAAACATAACGTTTTGCATTGTTGCCAAAAAGTTCAATTTTGGTTTCATCTGACCAGAGCACCTTCTTCCACATGTTTGGTGTGTCTCCCAGGTGGCTTGTGGCAAACTTTAAACGACACTTTTTATGGATATCTTTAAGAAATGGCTTTCTTCTTGCCACTCTTCCATAAAGGCCAGATTTGTGCAATATACGACTGATTGTTGTCCCATGGACAGAGTCTCCCACCTCAGCTGTAGATCTCTGCAGTTCATCCAGAGTGATCATGGGCCTCTTGGCTGCATCTCTGATCAGTCTTCTCCTTGTATGAGCTGAAAGTTTAGAGGGACGGCCAGGTCTTGGTAGATTTGCAGTGGTCTGATACTCCTTCCATTTCAATATTATCGCTTGCACAGTGCTCCTTGTGATGTTTAAAGCTTGGGAAATCTTTTTGTATCCAAATCCGGCTTTAAACTTCTTCACAACAGTATCTCGGACCTGCCTGGTGTGTTCCTTGTTCTTCATGATGCTCTCTGTGCTTTTAACGGACCTCTGAGACTATCACAGTGCAGGTGCATTTATACGGAGACTTGATTACACACAGGTGGATTGTATTTATCATCATTAGTCATTTAGGTCAACATTGGATCATTCAGAGATCCTCACTGAACTTCTGGAGAGAGTTTGCTGCACTGAAAGTAAAGGGGCTGAATAATTTTGCACGCCCAATTTTTCAGTTTTTGATTTGTTAAAAAAGTTTGAAATATCCAATAAATGTCATTCCACTTCATGATTGTGTCCCACTTGTTGTTGATTCTTCACAAAAAAAATCAGTTTTATATCTTCATGTTTGAAGCCTGAAATGTGGCAAAAGGTCGCAAAGTTCAAGGGGGCCGAATACTTTCGCAAGGCACTGTACCTACTTGTTAACAAAATTAAGGAAGTTTCCTTTAAAATTATTCATAAATATTATCCTGCCAACCACTATATGAAGAAGTTTAAGAAAAACATCAACTCAAATTGCTCCTTTTGTAATGACCACCCAGAAACAGTTTTGCATTTTTTTTGGCATTGTATGCATGTAAGAAAACTGTGGCAAGACATCAGTAGGTTTATAATTTAACACATTTATGAAGATTTTACACTATTGTGGAGAGATGTACTGTTTGAATTCTTTTCATACAATAGAAATAAGCGGAATAATTTTTATGTAATTAATTTCATTATTCTTTTGACCAAATTTCATATACACAAATGTAAATTTACAAACAGAAAAACACATTTTCGTACCCTACAAAAAGAAATTGAACTGTATTTTAAGACAGTTAAATGCTCTACTAACAAAAAAGCTGTTAGAATTGTAAGTATATGCATGTCCCTTAAGATCCTTGTGTAATTGTAATGTGATATTGTACCCCCTAGCTCGATTGTCTATTGTTTGTAATCTATGTATGCTTGTGTTCCCTCATGTGCTTTATGTATTGATTTGTTATTAATAAAAATACAATTAAAAAAGCTAGTAATTAACAATAGTGTAATGAAACAGCGGGGAGCAGGTCTCGAACCCTCGACCTTCTAGCCCGAGGTCCGGCGCGCTATCGACTGTGCTGCAAAAGCATGCTCGTGCGGCAGGGTCGATTTCCGCGCGTATAGACCCAGGGTCGTTACAATATATTACAATATTCTAGAAGTGTTAAATAGCTAGCGCTATCTCACTTTGCAAATAAGAACTTGGCTAACTTAGCTAATGTTAATGTCATTAGTTATTTTGGCTTTAATGTCTTTACACGTTAGCTAGCTAACTAACTTACCGGTCGTGCAGTCCCTCTACCACCATCTTTATGATGGACAACACCTTCTCCTCCAGCTGGTCCACATGAATGGTCTCTCAGCACCCTTCTTCTTAGCAGCCTACTTGATGTCGGACCACTTATTTTTTACGGCGTCACTGTCCCTTGCCATACCCCCGAAGGCAGAGACAGACTCGGCCACTCGCCCATCCTTTCTTTTTGGTCTCTTCAGTGACCCCGCAGTTATCAATTCTCCCCAACAGCAACCTTTTCCTGGCTGCTATTTCCTCCACCATCACTTCAATCTCTTTTCTTGGTTATCCATTTTTGATTTTGATATAGCTAGTCTGATGGCTATAATGTGTGAAAAATTATGAAATAACCAAAGCCGATCATCCCTGTCACATAGGCTTTTTTGTATTGGTTTCAAGCACGTCACTAATGTCAATGCCTAAGAGAACTACGAATTCCTAAGAACATTGAGGAATTGCATTTACGAACTATTTTATGAACTTCCTATTTTTTTTCCTTAAGAAACTTCTTGCGTTTTATCGTAAATAAAGTTTCGTGAATCCGGCCCCTGGGCTGCGGTGGTTACATGTGGTCTACGGTTGTGAAGCCGGTTGGATGTTCTGCCACATTCGCTAAAATTACATTGGAGGCAGTTTATGGTAGAGAAATGAACAATCAGTTCTCTGGCAACAGCTGTGTTGGACATTCCTGCAGTCAGTATGTCAATTGTACGCACCCTCAAAACTTGAGACATCTGTGGCATTGTTTTGTGTGACAAAACTGCACGTTGTAGAGTGGCCTTTTGTCCCCAGCACCTGTGTAATTATCATGCTGTTTAATCAGCTACTTGATATGCCACACCTGTCAAATGGAGGGATAATCTTGGCAAAGGAGAAATGCTCACTAACCGGGATGTAAACACATTTGTGCACAATTGGAGCTGTATTTTTGTGCATATGGAATATTTCTGGGAACTCTCTCCAGAAGTTCAGTGAGGATCTCTGAATGATCCAATGTTGACCTAAATGACTAATGATGATAAATACAATCCACCTGTGTGTAATCAAGTCTCTGTATAAATGCACCTGCACTGTGATAGTCTCAGAGGTCCGTTAAAAGCGCAGAGAGCATCATGAAGAACAAGGAACACACCAGGCAGGTCCGAGATACTGTTGTGAAGAAGTTTAAAGCCGGATTTGGATACAAAAAGATTTCCCAAGCTTTAAACATCCCAAGGAGCACTGTGCAAGCGATAATATTGAAATGGAAGGAGTATCAGACCACTGCAAATCTACCAAGACCTGGCCGTCCCTCTAAACTTTCAGCTCATACAAGGAGAAGACTGATCAGAGATGCAGCCAAGAGGCCCATGATCACTCTGGATGAACTGCAGAGATCTACAGCTGAGGTGGGAGACTCTGTCCATAGGACAACAATCAGTCGTATATTGCACAAATCTGGCCTTTGTGGAAGAGTGGCAAGAAAGCCATTTCTTAAAGATATCCATAAAAAGTGTTGTTTAAAGTTTGCCACAAGCCACCTGGGAGACACACGAAACATGTGGAAGAAGGTGCTCTGGTCAGATGAAACCAAAATTGAACTTTTTGGCAACAATGCAAAACGTTATGTTTGGCGTAAAAGCAACACAGCTGAACACACCATCCCCACTGTCAAACATGGTGGTGGCAGCATCATGGTTTGGGCCTGCTTTTCTTCAGCAGGGACAGGGAAGATGGTTAAAATTGATGGGAAGATGGATGGAGCCAAATACAGGACCATTCTGGAAGAAAACCTGATGGAGTCTGCAAAAGACCTGAGACTGGGACGGAGACTTGTCTTCCAACAAGACAATGATCCAAAACATAAAGCAAAATCTACAATGGAATGGTTCAAAAATAAACATATCCAGGTGTTAGAATGGCCAAGTCAAAGTCCAGACCTGAATCCAATCGAGAATCTGTGGAAAGAACTGAAAACTGCTGTTCACAAATGCTCTCCATCCAACCTCACTGAGCTCGAGCTGTTTTGCAAGGAGGAATGGGAAAACATTTCAGTCTCTCGATGTGCAAAACTGATAGAGACATACCCCAAGCGACTTACAGCTGTAATCGCAGCAAAAGGTGGCGCTACAAAGTATTAACTTAAGGGGGCTGAATAATTTTGCACGCCCAATTTTTCAGTTTTTGATTTGTTAAAAAAGTTTGAAATATCCAATAAATGTCGTTCCACTTCATGATTGTGTCCCACTTGTTGATTCTTCACAAAAAAATACAGTTTTATATCTTTATGTTTGAAGCCTGAAATGTGGCAAAAGGTCGCAAAGTTCAAGGGGGCCGAATACTTTCGCAAGGCACTGTATGCAATCTGTGTATTATTCTTAATTGGATTGCTCTAGTACGATTACATATAGATATTGTTTTTGCATATCTTCAAATGTCCTCCCACATCTCTTCGTCAATAGTAACAGACAATTCTTTCTCCCACACTTGTTTCACCCTCTGTGTGTTGACAGCAGAAAAGGACCTTGAAGTATCATAAAACAGACTTACAGACATTTTCCTTTGTGGGAAAAAAAGCATTATTTCAATGAAAGACACATCAGGGCTACCAATTAAGGTGGTGCTCTTCAGAATATAATGTCTTACTTGTAGGAAGCGGAAAAAGTCCTGCTTTGGGAGTCGATATTTCTCGACCATCTGCTCAAATGACAATAAAATCTTATCAGCAAATAAGTCATTTAGCCTGCGTATGCCCTTATTAAGCCAAAAGTTAAAGCCAGCATCCAGCAATCCTGGACTGAAATCTGGGTTGTTAAGAATTGGGGTAAGAGCAGAGGTTAGTTTGGACCTTCCCAGGAAGCGTTGAACTGACCTCCATACTTTGAGTGTGTTAAGTGTAACGGGATTATTGCAGTGATCTTCTACAGACTTGAAACTTCTGAAAAATAAGAGATCCTGTAAGGGGTATTTTGAAAGAGAAGTCTCAATGTCTAACCAAATAGAGGAGTCATCATTTGTGATCCAGTCAGAAATATAACAAAGGTGGGCACACCATTGATAGAACCTGATATTGGGCAGGTCCAAGCCGCCCATAGAACTTGGCAGCTGCAATATTGCCATCTTAAGTCTTGGCTTGCGTTTACTCCATATAAAGGAACTTAGCCATCCATTTACATCCTTTATTACCTTATTGGAGAGTAATACTGGGATCATTTGGATTGGGTAAAGTAGTCTAGGTAAAATGTTCATTTTCAAGAGGGACATTCTACCCAACCAAGAAATCGGGAGAGAGTTCCAGCGCTCCAGATCCTGTCTTATTGTATCAAACAAGGGAATTTGCTGGAATTTAGGAGTTAGGAGTTACAAATATACCCAGATACATGAAACCTGAGGGAGACCATTTAAAAGGGAAGGGGGGAGAAGTATTAGGTACAGAGTGTAGGCTACCAAGTGGCATAGCCTCTGACTTAGTTAGGTTAATCTTGTAGCCTAAGAATTCGCAGAATAATTCAATAATATTAATAAGAGATGTAATTGAAGTCTCGGGACTAGAGATGAATATCATTACATCATCAGCATACAAGCTTATTTTATGGTGAACATCACCAATGAGCAGCCCCTGTATAGCAGGCGTTACTCTGATGGCCTCGGCCAGTGTTTCCATAACAAGTGCAAAGAGGAGAGGGGATAAAGGACAGCCCTGTCTGGTACCTCTATGTATAGAGAAGCTATTTGACCTTAGCCCATTAGTAAGGACAGCAGCCTGAGGATCATCATATAAAACTTTCACCCATTTTATAAAGTTGTCTCCTAGACCAAATTTATTTAGAGGAAATAATAGGTAAGACCACTCCACACGATCAAATGCTTTCTCAGCATCTAGGGAGAGCACAAGACCATCCATAGCACTTTGTTGGTAGGCTTGAATTACATTAAGAAGCCGCCTGACATTGTTGCATGACTTACGGCCCTTAATGAAGCCAGTTTGGTCTCCTTTCACAATTAGTGGCAGTGAGTCCTCTAATCTTGTGGCTAGAATTTTAGAAAGCAATTTTCTATCCACATTCAGAAGGGAAATTGGTCTGTACGAGGAACAAGACTCTAGACATTTTCCCTTTTTGAGAATAAGTGAAATGTTGGCTTCTCTCAGCGTTTGAGGGAGCTGGTCATTTGAAAATGAGTGGTTAAACATATCACGCAATGGCTCAAGGATCAGGCCATGGCACACTTTATAGAACTCACTACAAAACCCGTCTGGTCCTGGGGCCTTACCATTTTGCAGATTCTTAATTGCGAACATTATCTCTTCCTTGGTAATAGGGGCATTAAGGAGAGACCTCTGTTCTTCGGAGATAGTAGGGAGCTCAATCTTACAAAATAAGTTCTCCATTAATTTGGGTGCATCCTTTGGCAGTTCTGAGGCATAAAGGTTTGTATAAAATGTCTTAAATGAGTCACTTATCAATTTATTTTCATATAAATGATTACCATCAGAATCAGTAACAGTAGCAATTGACTGAGAATCAGCTCTCTTTTTAGCTAGGTATGCCAAGTACTTTCCTGGCTTATCGCCATGTTCATATAACTTTTGCCTGACAAATCTAATTTTCTTTTCAGCGTCCTGTGTTAGGAGAGAGTCTAACGTTGATCTAATGACTGATATTTCCTTTAATAGAGCAGGAGTGGGAGTTTTAATGTAGTCCTTCTCTTTAGTTCCTAATTCTTAGGAGAAATTACACAGCAGGTTAGGAGAATTAACCGAGCATGTTTGGATAATGAGCTAAAAGGTTAGAAAAGGGTTAGGACTAGCTAAAAATAAACTAGTTTTGACATCAATTAGACAAAAGCTGTTTCCCATCCAGACATGGCTGTACTGTAGCCCAGGGATGTTCAAATCTTACCCTACGAGGTCTGGAGCCTGCTGGTTTTCTGTTCTACCTGATCATTAATTGCACCCACCTGGTGTCCCAGGTCTAAATCAGTCCCTGATCAGGTCTAAATCAGTCCCTGATTTAGAGGGGAAGAATGAAAAAAACAGTGTAAATGGCTTCAAGCGAGGTCTAGATTTGAATTTGTGTGATCTAGCCTATCTATTTAATGATTAATTAATAGAAATGCCCTTCTGATCACAGGAGGCTGCTGAGGGGAGAACGGCTCATAGTAATGGCCGAAATGGAGTTAATGGAATGTCACCAACACATGGAAACCATGTGTTTGATGTATATGAAACCATTTAGCATTTTCCGCTCCAGCCATTTTTACAGCACCACCAACTTCCCGTGCTTCTAATTTTCTTAGGAGCCCCAAATCAAAGCCTAGTCATGGACTAAAAGGCACTTTCAATAGAGGGGTCATTCTACATATAGAGTGCCTTCTGGGTAGTGTATTTATTTCACCTTGAGCGCATGAAGAGCACATCTATAAAGAGCACATGTTTTACCATCTCAAGTGATTAAATAAAAATAACTATAAAAGTGACAAGGTTGACTGTAACAGGGTTGACAATTTCATCTTAAATCAGCCAAACACCCCTTGTAGCAAGGGGAATGGAAGATTGGGAAGGGAAATTTAATGCAAGGTTAACAATGTTACTTTTTAACAAATGTTTAAACATGAACAGTTTTACCATATTAAAATAAGAGTTCAGTTCATGTTACAAGGTAGACCTTAAACCGCAGGGACAAGTAAAGTAATCACCAATCGCATAGAAACAAGTGGTTTAAAATGCCATTCATTGAGGACAACCCATTTAATTTAATGAAAACACACCACTTGATGAACATTTTAATATGGTTTAGTTTGTACGGTAGATGTGCAGTATTTGATCCAACTGTTCAATTGAGTGTTTTTTCAACAATTGCACACATAAAAGGCACTCTATTGATGGGAAAACCCTGCGATTCTCCACTGAAATTTTTTTTTTGTTCAGGAAAAGGCTTACTCATTGTCTGGGAAACCGGCCCATAATTTTACACAACAGGCCCTTACCTAACCTCTTGTCCTTTAGCAGGGACTTAGGTGTTACCTATAAACTTTTTATACAAATTTGACTACATATCAAATAACCTAACAATGAGGAAAAGGTAATTGGCTTGAAGATAAATTCAGCCTCTATTTATTGTTGGTTTTGTCTAGCTAATAGCCTACACAAATGGGCTGCAATATTCAAGGTAAAATAAATTAGGCCTAAATCAAATTAAGTCTAATTTGAGACTCCCTTGGTGTACAAAAGGCTGTGAAGTATTTGTAGTTAATCATATCAGTAATGTTAGTTCATCATATCAGAGCTGTAGCTCCGAACACCGGTGAAGTGGAGCAGAGCATGCTGGGCAATTTCCAACACAGAGAAGATCAGCTCGAGAGAAGTAAAGCGAGAGAAAGTTCCAGCCATCCTTGTGCTTTCATTGTGTTGGCCAAGGCCAGTGTGCGTCCTTGTTGATATGTAAGTACATCTCAAACTGGCTCTAACCAGAATAGAAAGAGGAGTGGGAGTCCCCGGTGCACAACTGAGCAAGAGGACAAGTACATTAGTGTCTAGTTTGAGAAACAGACGCATCACAAGTCCTCAACTGGCAGCTTCATTAAATAGTACCTGCAAAACACCAGTCTCAACGTCAACAGTGAAGAGGTGACTCCGGGTTTCTGGCCTTCTAGGCAGAGTTGCAAAGAAAAAGCCGTATCAGACTGGCCAATAAAAATAAAAGATTAAGATGGGCAAAAGAACACAGACACTGGACAGAGGAATATACATGGGCCTCCCGAGTGGCGCTGTAGTCTAAAGCACTGCACCGCAGTGCTACAGTAGCTGTGCCACTAGAGATTCTGGGTTCGAGTCCAGGCTCTGTGGCAGCTGGCCACGACCGGGAGACCCATGGGGCGGCGCACAATTGGCCCAGCGTCGTCCGAGTTAGGGGAGGGTTAGGCCGGCAGGGATGTCCTTGTCCCATCGTGCACTAGCGATTCCTGTGGTGGGCCGGGCGCAGTGCACGCTGACACGGTCGCCAAGTGCACTGTGTTTTCTCCGACACATTGGTGCGGCTGGCTTCCAGGTTAAGTGGGCTCTGTGTCAAGAAGCAGTGCAGCCTGGTTGGGTTGTGTTTCGGAGGATGCATGGATCTCAACCTTCGCCTCTCCCAAGTCCGTACGGAATTTGCAGCGATGAGACAAGACTGTAACCACCAATTGGATACCATGAAATTTGGGAGTAAAAGAGTAAAAATTAATTAATTTAAAAATGACAACAACAACATACAAAAAAAGAAAATAAATATATATATATATATATATATATATAGTGCCTTTGAAAAATATTCAGACTCCTTGACTTTTTACACCTTTTGTTTGGTGAGGGTGGATTTGGTGCCTATGAGGAGTTCCGTTTTATCACTGTTGAGCTTGAGGAAGCTTTGTTGCATCCATGTTTTTATTGCAGAGAAGCAGGATTCAATGTAGGTCATAGGTGTTTTGAGGATGGATTTGGTGCTGAGTTAGATCTGGGTGTCATCAGCATACCAGTAGATGTCAAAGTAATGGCGGATCTGACCAAGAGGGAGGATGTAGATGATAAAGAATAAAGGACCCATTACAGAGCGCTGGAGGACACCATGTATAACTACAGTTGAGTCTGAGGTGTGGCCATTGAGGGAGATATAGTCAGTCCGGTTTTTGAGGTATAATTATGGCAAGGAGAGTGTGGTGCCCTTAACACACCCTCAAGCCTGGTGAGGAGGATCTGATGGCTCACTGTGTCAAAAGCAGCACTCAGGTCAAGGAGAATCAGAATGTTGAGGGCACCAGCATCAGCAGAGGTCAGGAGGTAATCAACAACTTTGAGGAGTTCAGTTTCAGTACTGTGGAGGGGGCAGTAACCAGACTGGAGGGGCTCTAACAGGTATGTAATTGGGAGGCAACAGTACATTCCATAGTCTTGGCAAGGAATGGGAGGTTGGAAATGGTTTGGAAGTTATTGAGGATGGTGGTGTCCATTCTTGGCCTTTTTAAGATGGGGGTGTTTTGTAGGGGACAGTTCTGTGGGCGAGTGAATGGTTGACGATGTGTGGGATATAATGACAGGGAGGAGGAAGTCAGACTTTGATGAGAGCAGTGGAGAGAGGATCCAGGGAGAAAGTTGTAGTCTTGGATGACATGCATGAGTGTTGAGATATATGGAGAGTCAATGGGGACGATTTCGGAGAGCTGGGTTTCAGGGGTGACTATTGGGAAGTTGACAGGGGGAGGGGAGGCTGAGATATTGATCAGCCTCATAATTAGTCATGCTATCCCGTGTTTTACTGCTTAAAGAATGGTATCTTGTTATATGCTAGTGTTTATTCTAACCAGATACAAACTTATCTTGGTGTGACTTATTCATAAGACTGGGCTTACAGCTAAGTGATGATTGGGTGCAACCGCAGCATGTGGGTTTACTATCTAAGAAAGTCACATGTATAGAACCTTGCAGAAAGGAGTACAATAGCGTTTGTTGTTTTGAATGCAGTTAGACGGTTGAGCCCTCAGGCTAGCAACCTCGTGCTATCTTAAAGTCTGCACAGACAACTAATTACCTTTTGCACACTATCTGTTGACTGCCACGTATACAGAAAGGGGTTGTATTTTCTCTATAAATGCAGATACTCGGCTACGTTTGTTAAGCCTCGGACTGACTGTCACGCCCTGGCCATAGAGGCTTTTTTATCTCTATTTTGGTTAGGCCAGGGTGTGACTAGGGTGGGCATTCAATGTCCTTTTTTCTAGTGACTTTACCACACAGCTACTTAAGATGGCCCTGCTGAACAAGCCATCTGCAGCTGAGATCGCTCACATTTGCCGTATCAAGATGAGGCTGCGATGGGCGGATGCGGAGGGAGGCTTGATGAAAACTATCAATGGGAAGAGGGTAAAGCCCATAAGACCCAACTGGCTATGCTGTGTGATCGCATAAAAGAACATTACCCACCCATGACCAATTGGGCAGCTATCCATAGTTGCACACAGAAAGCTAAGGAGTCATTGGAAGGCTAAAGACAGACTGGAGACCTGCTACCGTAAGCATAGCGGACTCAAACCAATGACTGATGGCTGCCACAATGATGACGACGACAACCTTTTTAAAGCGGCCCTAATGAATGGACTTTTGCCAGCCCTTGATAAACAGTTTAAAATGACTTGCATTAGCTGGGAAACTACCAGTCTACAAGCGGTTATTGAACACTGTTAATTAACATGCTGAGAGGCAGCAATTGTCTCAAGAAGACAAGACAAAACAGAGAATAGAAAAAGAAGGAGTGAAGTTACAAGCTGCACAGCTGGCTTTTATCAAGGACAGGGCCAGCAGCGGCAGGCTCAGGAAAGATCTCAAAATGATGGACAGAGGGGAAGAGGTAGAGGATGAGGAGGGGAGCCAGTGCTGACGGGTGGGCCAGACAGCAGCAACAACAGGACAGGAACTTTGTTTGTTATAACTGTGGAAAAGAAGGACATTTTTCTAGAAATTGTCGAAACACAAGTGAGCAGGGAGCAGCAAGGGGTGGTTGGAAAACCGGACCTCTATCGAACACCTTCCTCACCTCTGCCATGAAATCCTCCAGATGACGACAAATGGTGTATTGTTGATCCCAAACTGCCCTGGCCCAGGAGAGCGCCCTTCCTGAAAATTAGCATAATAATATACACTATCTTTGATCGGTCCGAAGGAAACGAAGATGGCAGTAGCTCAAAAAAGAGAACTCCAGCAGGTACCAGGATCCCCAGAGTATCGCTCCAGAGGAGGTAAGTGGGATTCTTGGAAAGCCGGGGTAGCCTGTACAAACTCACCACTCATAGGGAAAAAGTTACTGGGTGGTTGGGGGTTCTCAGAGGTGGCAGGCTACCTATGAGTTAACTCCCTGATTTGCTCCATAATAGCCTTAAACCCTTGGTCATGGCGTTCAGAAGGTCCTGTAGTAGCTCCTCATGTCTCTCAATGGTGGCTCCCTGCAGGGAGACAGCGTGGCTGAGCTGGTCCAGGTCTGCTGGGTCTGTTATAGCCAGTTCGTACTATAAGGATACAAGACCAGACCCAGATGCAGACACGGGAGGCAGGTGGTTTGAGTCTTTGATATTTATTGTATTCCAAAAGGGTAGGCAAGGGAATGGTCGTGGACAGGCAAAAGGTCAAAACCAATTCAGAGTCCAGGAGGTACAGTGTGGCAGGCAGGCTCGAGTTCAGGCCATCAGAATGGTCAGGCAGGTGGGTACAGAGTCCAGAAACATGCAATGGTAAAAACCAGGAGGACAAGACGAACTGGCACAGAGAAACAGGAACTGGGAAAACTGAGAAAATAAGCGACACCTGGAGGTAGTGGAGACAATCACAAGAACAGGTGAAACAGATCAAGGCATGACATAAATAGGGTTCTGAGGCATCTCCTTCGGGGGACAGTAATGGCATGGCAAGAATAGTCTCAATGTCTTTGCCGTACAATTACTTAACACAAGTTATAATAAACACTATAGTAAAAAAAAAATAAAGAAGCCATAAAGCAACCAATGAAATATATTGTAGCTCCCATAACACCAAATAATGACTGAACCCATCCAAACAGATTCCAATCGTTGTCTGGTTGGTGTTTGTTTGCAAGATCACCGCTGAGCTCTTTCAGATGTTCCACTACCATAGTCCAGTTACCCTCACCCCTGGGTGTGAATGTATAGCAATGGTCACCTATCATTTTGCACGCTCCCCCCTCCCGTGCTAGCAACATGTCAAGCGCTACCCTAATCTGTATGGCCGTGTGGCTTGCTATTCTGTCTTATTATCGAAAATCCTCAAGTGGTTAAATTTACCAGTGATTCTAAATGATATCCTAATCGATCTAAACCATGGGCATTTTCCGATGCTCCATACCAAGGAATTAATATGCGCGTATCTGGAAACCACAGTGAGTCAATTCAGCTCCTCCTCATTAAGTCCTCCCACATACCTGATGTTTTGGGTTTTTCTTGGCTCCAAAAACACGACCCAGATATTGACTGGACTACGGGTTCCATTCTGGGTTGGAGCTCATTTTGCCATTCACACTGCCTAAAGGCGGCACAGCCATTAAGTATGGCCTCGGATCTCTCTGCCGTGCCCGCAGAGTATCATGACCTCCTGGAGGTTTTCAGCAATACTCGTGCTACCTCCCTTCCTCCACACCGTCCTTACGATTGTGCTATTGATCTCCTCCCAGGCACCACACCGTCTCGAGGCCGGCTATATTCCCTGTCCGGTCCTGAGACCAAGGCCATGGAGGAGTACATCGAGGACTCACTGGCTGTTGGGAGCATTCGCCCCTTTGCCTCTCCTGCCGGCGCAGGATTCATCTTTGTAGGGAAGAAGGACAAGACCCTGCGTCCATGTATTGATTACCGGGTCCTCAATGATATTACAATAAAAAATCGGTACCCTCTACCACTCCTCTCCTCAGCTTTTGAACCTCTCCAGGGGGCTACTATCTTTTCAAAATTGGACCTTCGGAATGCCTACCACCTTGTGCAGATACGCAAAGGAGACAAGTGGAAGACAGCTTTCAACACTGCGAGTGGACACAATGAGTACCTGGTTATGCCATTTGGACTCACGCGCCTGCTGTCTTCCAGGCACTGGTCAACGATGTGCTCCGGGACATGTTGAATTGTTTTGTTTTTGTCTACCTCCGCGACATTCTTCATTTTCTCTCATTTTCTCTCGTTCTGCCCAGGAACATGTTCGACAGGTCATTCAGCGCCTCTTGGAGAGGCTGCGAAGTGCGAGTTCCACCACTCAACTATCTCCTTTCTGGGATACATTATTGCTGAGGGGAAGTACAGATGGATTCGGAGAAGGAGTGGTGGTGGATTGGCCCCAGCCCACGTCCAAGGTGCAGCTCCAATGGTTTCTGGGTTTAGCAAACTTCTACCGCTGTTTCATTCAGGGCTCAGCAACCTGGCGGCTCCCCTCTCTGCACTCACCTCTCCCAAGGTACTGTTCACATGGTCCCCAGCAGCGGACAAGGCTTTTGGGGATCTAAAGCAGAGATTTACTACTGCTCCCATCCTAATCCATCCGGACCCAACTCGTCAGTTTGTG
Organism: Oncorhynchus mykiss; assembly: GCF_013265735.2. Lineage (NCBI taxonomy): Eukaryota > Metazoa > Chordata > Actinopteri > Salmoniformes > Salmonidae > Oncorhynchus > Oncorhynchus mykiss. The sequence goes on along the minus strand of NC_048565.1, from coordinate 41,270,847 downwards.
GTGGAGGTTGATGCTTCCGACGTGGGAGTAGGGTCCGTTCTTTCCCAGTGATCCGTCCAGGACCAAAAGCTTCATCCCTGTGCTTTCCTGTCCCATCGTCTCAACTCTGCGGAGAGGAATTATGATGTTTGGAACCGGAAACTCCTAGCAGTTGAGATGGCTCTGGAGGAGCGGAGACACTGGCTGAAAGGGGCGGAACATCCATTTCTGGTATGGACGGATCATAAGAATTTACAATACCTCCACACTGCCAATTTCACCATCTCCTACGGCCCTGGGTCAAAAAAAGTGAAGCCAGACGCTCTATCCCGTCTGTACAGTTCCACTGCCACTCCCTCTGAATCTGAGACCATCCTCCCTGCCTCTTATTTGGTGGCTTATGTTGTTTGGGAAATTGAGGCTCTGGTCTGCAAGGCACAGCATTCCCAGTTGGACAATGGGGGGGGGGGGGGCGGCTAACCAGCTGTTCGTTCCTGATTCGGTCCGGCCTCAGGTCCTGGAATGGGCTCACTCTTCCAGGCTTACCTCTCGTCCTGGCACTCGTTGAACTCTCTGGCTTTCCTTCGTCAATGCTTCTGGTGGCCCACCATGGTTCCTGACATCTCGGCCTTCGTCGCAGCATGCATGGTGTGTGCACAAAGCAAGACTCCGCGGCAAGCTCCGTCTGGCCTCCTACAGCCACTCCCTGTCCCTCATCGCCCCTGGTCCCATATTTCCCTGGATTCTGTCACTGGGCTTCCTCCATCAGATGGCAACACCACCATCCTGACGGTGGTAGATCGGTTCACCAGGCAGCCCATTTCATCTCTCTTCCGAAGTTACCTTCAGCCAAGGAGATGGCCCAGCTTATGGGGCAGCACGTCTTCCGGATCCTTGGACTCCCGGTTGACATTGTCTCGGATCGGGGTCCTCCAGTTCTTGTCCCAATTCTGGAAGACTTTCTGCACTCTTATCGGGTCATCAGCCAGCCTGTCATCTGGGTTTCATCCCTAATTTAACTGCCAGTCAGTGCAAGCCAATCATATATGCCAGGAACACTCTCCCCTGCTCAGCTACTGGACTATACCCCTTTGAATGCTCCATGGGGTATCAGCCCCCACACTTCCCAGAGCAAGAAGTTGAGGTGTGTGTGTGTGTGTGTGTGTGAACTTGCGTCCTTCTCTCTACATCCACAGGGGGCCACTTCATTGTCAAAGGTCAGGAGAAGGTCATTCTGGTCCAGGAGCAGCTGTCAAAGAACCACATCATCGTGGGGCAGGACAGGAAGGGAGCAGTGGGAGCCTCACTCATATCTAGAATGACTTGACCAGATTGTGAGTCTCCCTAGTTAGACTCTAGCTGCAGTTTGGTGTAGATGCTTTGCTCCTATTGATATTTCCATACCTACTTTCTTTCATGATTGATTCATTATATGAATGTTTTCTGATTTATTGCTTACTTTAGTGCTTTATCATTGTAAGACTGTACTGGCATGTCTGTTTATCAAAACGTCAGTTCACTTGCCACCACACTCAACTCAAACTGCTGTGTAAGGTGGTTACACCTGAGTCCACATGAGGGCGCTGTCTGACTAAAATATGCCAACAGAATACAGATAATGCCAAGCTCTTCCACCTTTCTACCCTGTTCAGCCTTGTTGTTCAATGTGTTGGTAGTGGAACCCACTTGTGCTACTCATTAAGACCTAATTTGCTAAGGTAATATAAAAATGAGCTAATCTAATGTTTTAGCTAATTTCAGAATGTGAACATGCTGCATCTATTACCATTATATAACAATTGCTACTAATTTTTGAGCTGAAAATTTGATTGGATTCATTCAAGCAACAGCAGAAGACATTTTTGTTTAAATCCCTACTTTCAGTGAGTTGTTTTAGCTTTCAGTCATCCTCTTCTGTTAAACATTTGGGCATCTTTATCACTCAATAAGGTTCGTATCCGTGACACCTAGATTAAAATGGCTCTATGAACCTGTTGGCAGCAGTAGCATCGTTGATTTCCTCTTGGCCAGCCCTCTCCAAACATGTCCAATGTGGCTAGTAGAAAGAGGAGGAAGGGAAGCGCTACTAAGGTACACAATAGTACATTTTGGTAGATAGAAGGTGCTCTTTGGTAAAAGGGGTAAATTGGTAATCAAAAAGAAAGGAGGACCAAAGCACTCTTCATATAATTAATTAAAATGCCTTTATTAGTATGGCATGTTCAATAGAAACAAAGTTGTTGTTTTTTTTAAACCGACGCGTTTCGGCAGCATGGCCTTCGTTAGCGAGTACAAAAAAAGGAATACAAGGTCCTCTTTTGAACAGCTTTACAATTAGCCCTAATTAGAAGAGGGAGTGGTTACAAAATAGATTGGACACACCTAGTAAGCAATACTATACACATTAAAAGGTGAAATACTGTAGCTAAGTTATCATAAAAATACAACTCCAAGCTAGAAGTATCAGAAGACTAAAAGGTAGTTCTAACCTTAAATATGACTGGGAGAAGTGTCAAGAATAAGAAAGCAATTTGTTCCATAGTACACTAGAACACAGCAAAAGATGAACAACAACAGTCTAACCGTAGCTGAGGGCAAATTAAGCAAAATGTCTACTGGATGACAGCAAATGGACCCATCACGACCCTACAGGAAGGGTGAGAAATCCATATCTTCATTTAAACCAGGGTATTTAGTGGCCTGTAGTTTGTAAATCCAAAAACGTTCCCTTTGATTTAACTGTTTAAGACGGTCCACTTTTCTAATTGAGGACGGAATATGATCAATACCCATAGCTTGTATGGAGGCAGGGTTGCCATGGTGTAAGGACTTGTAGTGCCTTGCCATGGTGTAGGGACTTGTAGTGCCTTGCCATGGGGTAGTCTTCATTGCCTACCCGTATGGCGTACTTGTGTTCCGCTAAGCGGTCTTGAAGGCGTCTCTTTGTCCGTCCAATGTAGAACACCTTGCACTGTGGACATTCCAATCTATAGATGACATGAGTGGTTTTACAGTTAATGAAATGCTTGACGTAATACTCCATTTTGGAAGCTGTTTCAACAAAACACTTCTTCTGTGCAATGGTTGCAATGGTTCCATTTAAAGGAGCCCTTGGGATTGTGGTCAAGCCAAGTTTTTTGAGAGTCACCCGGAAGATAACTGTGTCCAATGTGGCCTTGTAACATTTAGAGTAATCACCAGTGTGGAGTGTTGGCCGGCCTGGTTTGTTTGCTCTGCCTTCATGCATCCTGGGTGAAAATCCTCCTGGCCCTCGATGCACTCTGCAATGCTGCCAAGCAGCACGGCCCCAGATGCATTGTGGGCCAGCCAGCCCTGTTCCCACAGCTTCGCAATAGCATAAGCAAATGTCAGAGATCCTGCCTCACCTCTCCCTGACCTCTCTTGTCTGTACCTCTCCCTTTATCTTTTTTCTACCTTTCACTCCGTGTACACCCACACTGCCCCTTCCTCCACCCACTTCCTCACTTCTCCATCTCCTGCCAACCTCTCTTTTCTTCCGCCATCCACCTCTCCCATCCTCTTTGTCACATCACATCCTTTATACCTCTTTCTCCTCCACTTCATCATCATCATCCATTCACTTATACATCTCCACCATATGTCCTCACCCCTCCAAACTTCCCTGATACCTCCGTCATCCACCTCAATCCTTGCCCTTAAACCACCTCCTCCACGTTTCTCCTCTATTTTGCCCTTATACCTTCCCTCCATTCCTCCCACCCACACGTAATCTCGTTCATACCGCACCCTCTTAATAATGTCTTCCTGAGGACTAGGACTTTGACTGAAGAATAGAATGTATTCTAGCAAGAGGAGATGAGTCTTGCGTTTGTGACACAGCCTTTGTCTTGCCTAGTAATTAAAGAATAATCCTCCTCAAGTCATTTCTCAATAGGCCAACATGTCCTTTTTTGATATGTGTTGATGAATGCAATGCCCCAATTTGTCTGAATAAAGACCCTTATTCAGTAGGAGGAACCAGCAATGCATTGACGAGGGCCATATTAGCATCCTAGCAACGGCCGTTGGATCAGATTTGAATGCATGTTGTTGATGCCTTTTCAGTGTTGTTCTCATTATACCTTTGATGTTTGATACGTCAAACTATGCCTCAGTAGACATAAAGCCTTAAATAGATATTAGACCAGGGGTGGGCTCCTGGGTGGCGCAGCCGTCTATGGCACTGCATCTCAGTGCTAGAGGTGTCACTACAGACCCATAGAGAGTTGCACAATTGGCCCAGCGCCGTCCAGGTTAGGGTTTGGCCAGGGTAGACCGTCATTGTAAATAAGAATTTGTTCTTAATTGACTTGCCTAGTTAAGTAAAGGTTCAATTGAAAAAAAAAAGTAAAAACTTGAGATTTAGAAATTCAACAGAGGAAGGCCGCACAGATTTTTTGGGGACTAATTTGTTGGGCCAGGAAAAGGGCATTTATTAAAACATATATATATATATATATATATATATATATATATATATATATATATATATATATATATATATATATATATATATATATATATATATATAGGTCCATTAGAATTTGTACATAGTGCATTCAGAAAGTATTTACACCCCTTGACTTTTTCCACATTTGTTGTGACAAAATAGGATTAAAATGTATTTAATTGTAATTTTCTTGTCTACGAGCTACACAAAATACTCTAATGTTGAAGTGGAAGATTTTCTTTTGTTTACATCCCTGTTAGTGAGCATTTCTGCTGTGCAAAGATAATCCATCCACCTGACAGGTGTGACATATCAAGAAACTGATTAAACAACATGGACATTACACAGGTGCACCTTGTGCTGGGGACAGTTAAAGGCCATTGTGCAGTTTTGTCACACAACACTGCCACAGATGTCTCAAGTTTTGAGGGAGCATGCAATTGGCATGCTGAGTGCAGGAATGTCCACCAAAGCTGTTGCCAGAGAATTGAATGTTAACTTCTCTACCATAAGCTGCCTCATCGTTGTTTTAGAGAATTTGGCAGTATGTTCAACTGGCCTCACAACTGAAAACCGCAGACCAACTGCAGCGTAAGCTACGAACAACGAACACATATGCATTTTATCGATGGAAATTTGAATGCACAAAGATACTATGACAAGATCCTGAGGCCCATTGTCATGCCATTCATCCGCCTCCATCTGCCATCCATCCTCTTTCAGCATGATAATGCCGCAAGGGTCTGTACACAATTCCTGGAAGCTGAAAATGTCCCATTTCTTCAATGGCCTGCATACTCATCAGCCATGTCACCCATTGAGCCCGTTTGGAATGCTCTGGATCGACGTGTACAACAGCATCCAGCAACTTCGCACAGAAATTCAAGAGGAGTGGGACAACATTCCACAGGCCACAATCAACAGCCTGATCAACTCTATGCGACGGAAATGTGTCGTGCTGCACAAGGAAAATAATATGAAATCCATAGATTAGGGCCTAATGAATGTAGTTAAATTGACTGATTTTCCTTATATGAACTATAACTCATTAAAATCTTAGGAATTGTTGCATGTTGCGTTTTATATTTTTTGTTTAGTTTATGAAAAATAAAACACTAATATATCTTGATTAGGTAAGTATTCAACCCGCTGAGTCAATACATGTTAGAATCATCTTTGGCAGCGATTCCAGCTGTGAGCTTTCAGGGTGCCCATTATTTTTATTTTTTTTGCCCATTATTCTTTAAAAAATTATTCAAGCTCTGTCAAATTGGTAGTTGATCATTGCTAGACAACTATTTTCAGGTCTTGCCATAGATATTCAAGCAGATATAATTCCAAACTGTAACCCAGCCACCACTTTCTTCTTGGTGATTTTTTTATTTAACCTTTATTTAACTAGGCAAGTCAGTTAAGAACAAATTCTTATTGACAATGACGGCCTACCGGGGAACAGTGGGCAAACTGCCTTTTTCCGGGGCAGAACAATAGATTTTTAACCTTGTAAGCTCAGGGATTCAATCCGGCGACCCTTTCGGTTACTGACCTAACGCTCTAACCACTACGCTACCTGCCGCCCCAAAGTAAGCAACTCCAGTGTAGATTTGGACTTGTGTTTAAGGTTATTGTGCTGCTGAAAGGTAAATTAATCTTCCAGTCTCTCGTGGAAAGCAAACTGAACCAGGGATTTTGCTTACATTCAGTTTGTTTCTTTATCCTGAAAAACTCCCCAGTCCTTAATGATTACAAGAATATCCATAACGTGATGCAGCCACCACAATGCTTGAAAATATGGAGAGTGGTACTCCGTAATCAAACCAAATCTAGCTTTATTTATACAGCACATTTCAGACATGGAATGCAACGAAATGTGCTTCACAGGAGAAAACAAATAAACACAATGAAAATAAAAGCTGAAATATTTACTACACAACAGACATACGACAAAAAAACTAAAGAATGACAAAAACCTAATGACATAATACATAGGTAATGTGTTGTATTGGATTTGTCCCAAACATAACACTTTGTATTCAGGACAAAAAGTTAATTGCTTTGCCACATTTTTTGCAGTATTACTTTAGCGCCTTGTTGCAAACAGAATGCATGTTTTGGAATAGTTTTTATTCTGTTCACGCTTACGTCTTTTTACTCTGTCAATTAGGTTAGTATTGTGGAGTAACAATATGCTTGTTGATCCATCCTCAGTTTTCTCCTGTCACAGCCATTAAACTCTGTAACTGTTTAAAGTCACCATTGGCCTTATGGTGAAATCCCTGAGTGGTTTCCTTCCTCTGCGGCAACTGAGTTAGGAAGGACGCCTGCATCTCTGTAGTGTCTGGGGGTATTGATACACCATCCAAAGGGTAATTAATAACTTGATATTCAATGTCTTTTTGTTGTTGTTACCATCTACCAATAGGTGCCCTTCATTGCGAGGCATTGGAAAACTTCCCTGGTTTTTGTGGTTGAATCTGTGTTTGAAATACACTGCTCAACTGAGGGACCTTATAGATAATTGTATGTGTCGTGGGGTACAGAGTTGAGAGAGTCATTGTAAAATCATGTAAAACACTATTATTGCACACAGAGGGAGTCCATACAACATTATGTGACTTGTTAAGCACATTTTTAATTCCTGAACTTATTTGGACTTGCCATAATAAAAGGGTTGAATACTTATTGACTCTAGCTTTTCATCTTTTATTATTTTGTAAAAAAAAACGTAATTCCACTTTGACATTAGGGATATTGTGTGTGACAAAACATCTCTCAATGCAATCATTTTAAATTCAGGCTGTAACAACAAAATGTGGAAAAAGTCGAGGGGTGTTAATACTTTCTGAAGTATGAAGAACATTGACTATACAAAACATTAGGAACACCTGCTCTTTCCATGACAGACTGACCAGGTGAATCCAGTTGGAAGCTATGATCCCTTATTGATGTCACTTGTTAAATCCACTTCAATCAGTGTAGGTGAAGGGGAGGAGACAGGTTAAAGAAGGATTATTAAGCTTAGAAACAATTGAGACATGGATAGTATATGCGTGCCATTCAGAAGGTGAATGGGAAAGAGAAAATATTTAACTGCCTTTGAACAGGTTTATGGTAGTAGGTGCCAGGTGCACCGGTTTATGTCAAGAACTGCAACGCTGCTGGGTTTTTCACACTCAACAGTTTCCCGTGTGTATCAAGAATGGTCCACCACCCAACGTACATTCAGCCAACTTGAAACAACGATGGGAAGCATTGGAGCCAACATGGGCCAGCATCCCTGTGGAACGCATTTGACACCTTGTAGAGTCCATGCCCCGATGAATTGAGACTGTTCCGAGGGCAAAAAAAGGGGGGTGCAACTCAATATTAGAAATGTATTCCTAATGTGTGGTATACTCAGTGTATATCGAAGGCTACTCACGTAACCATGGGTCTATGAACCAAGTTGCGCATTTAGTTAACTACAATTTGTTTTGATTAAATTGTTTATGCTAAATCCACTGCAGGCCGCTTTTAATCGGCCGTAGTTTCCCCCCCCCCCCCCTACTATATACTGTAAGTATGTCTATTTAAATGGCATATATGTTGTTTGTTGAAGCAAATAAGCTTTAGAAATGCCCATGTTCCATTGTACATGCATTTCATAAAGCTTACAAATGGACTTCACATTTACTGTTTTTACATTTGCCGTTATTGTAGTGTAAAACACAGGACAGGACATGGTTGAATAGGCTGGCATGGTTGACTCTTCACTGGTCGTCCTCAGTAGCCAATGGTTATAGCCTGCAGGGTGGGTGGTCTGGGAGGACATGCTCAGTCTCACTGGCCATCTCTCTAGAGCTCGACACAGACTATTGCTGACTCAGTGTGACGGTGGTGTGTTTGTGTAGTGTGGGTGTCGGGGGGGGGGGGCATAAGGGCTGACACATCCCTGGTCGTGGCTTTTGTGAGTCACTTGACCTGCTGCAACTTTGATCCCTCCGAATGTTAACTTGTGTCCTTATTTTCTTATCGTGATAGTAAACGTGCATCTCACATTTTCATTACTTTAGAATTACGCCTCCGGTTCTTTCTTTTAAAGTGTGTCACTTTGTGATCTGAGATACAGCTTGCCTGTTTTATTTTGCTGGGCAGTTTCAGAGTTTGTACTCATATCCCTCTGCATGTGTGTGTTACCTAGACTCTGAAATACATTGGGAATAAAGTGCGGCGACGGCGCGTGTGAGGAGGGCCCAAGAATACCAAGATGGAGGACGCTAGGAGCTTCCCTCATCCTCCCTCATGTACCTGTAAGTGCTATCAGATTGACCACACCAACAACAGCTTTATACACACCTGCCCTGCCCAGTGTGGCATGGGATTTACTATGGACTATCAGCAGTATCAATGAGATAGGTGTTGGTTAAAGCACTGTGCTCATCACACCATCAGATGATTTAGTTTTGTCACCTGTACCCTTACCTATTCTTTATTAAAATGGCTATAAGTGTGTTACTTCCGGCGCCGACAGAGATGGCCGCCTTGCTTCGCGTTCCTAGGAAACTATGCAGTGTTTTGTTTTTTTACGTGTCATTTCTTACATTAGTACCCCAGGTCATCTTAGGTTTCATTACATACAGTCGAGAAGAACTACTGAATATAAGATCAGCGTCAACTCACCATCAGTACGACCAAGAATATGTTTTTCGCGACGCGGATCCTGTGTTCTGCCTTTCACCCAGGACAACGGAGTGGATCCCATAAAAACGACTCCGAAAAAGAGGGAAACGAGGCGGTCTTCTGGTCAGACTCCGGAGACGGGCACATCGTGCACCACTCCCTAGCATCCTTCTCGCCAATGTCCAGTCTCTTGACAACAAGGTTGATGAAATCCGAGCAAGGGTAGCATTCCAGAGGGACATCAGAGACTGTAACGTTCTTTGCTTCACGGAAACATGGCTCACTGGAGAGACACTATCGGGGGCGGTGCAGCCAGGGGGTTTCTCCACGCATCGCGCCGACAGAAACAAACATCTTTCTGGTAAGAAGAGGGGCGGGGGCGTATGCCTTATGACTAACGAGACATGGTGTGATGAAAGAAACATACAGGAACTCAAATCCTTCTGTTCACCTGATTTAGAATTCCTCACAATCAAATGTAGACCACATTATCTACCAAGAGAATTCTCTTCGATTATAATCACAGCCGTATATATCCCCCCCAAGCAGACACATCGATGGCTCTGAACAAACTTTATTTGACTCTTTGCATTTATTAACTGGAATCCATTTATCCGGAGGCTGCATTCATTGTTGCTGGGGATTTTAACAAGGCTAATCTGAAAACAAGACTCCCAAAATTTTATCAGCATATCGATTGCGCAACCAGGGGTGGAAAGACCTTGGATCATTGTTACTCTAACTTCCGCGACGCATATAAGGCCCTGCCCCGCCCTCCTTTCGGAAAAACTGACCACGACTCCATTTTGTTGATCCCTGCCTACAGACAGAAACTAAAACAAGAAGCTCCCACGCTGAGGTCTGTCCAACGCTGGTCCGACCAAGCTGACTCCACACTCCAAGACTGCTTCCATCACGTGGACTGGGACATGTTTCGTATTGCGTCAGATAACAATATTGACGAATACGCTGATTCGGTGTGCGAGTTCATTAGAACTTGCGTTGAAGATGTCGTTCCCATAGCAACGATTAAAACATTCCCTAACCAGAAACCGTGGATTGATGGCAGCATTTGCGTGAAACTGAAAGCGAGAACCACTGCTTTTAATCAGGGCAAGGTGACTGGTAACATGACCGAATACAAACAGTGCAGCTATTCCCTCTGCAAGGCTATCAAACAAGCTAAGCGTCAGTACAGAGACAAAGTAGAATCTCAATTCAACGGCTCAGACACAAGAGGCATGTGGCAGGGTCTACAGTCAATCACGGACTACAAGAAGGAATCCAGCCCAGTCACGGACCAGGATGTCCTGCTCCCAGGCAGACTAAATAACTTTTTTGCCCGCTTTGAGGACAATACAGTGCCACTGACACGGCCTGCAACGAAAACATGCGGACTCTCCTTCACTGCAGCTGAGGTGAGTAAGACATTTAAACGTGTTAACCCTCGCAAGGCTGCAGGCCCAGACTGCATCCCCAGCCGCGCCCTCAGAGCATGCGCAGACCAGCTGGCCGGTGTGTTTACGGACATATTCAATCAATCCCTATACCAGTCTGCTGTTCCCACATGCTTCAAGAGGGCCACCATTGTTCCTGTTCCCAAGAAAGCTAAGGTAACTGAGCTAAACGACTACCGCCCCGTAGCACTCACTTCCGTCATCATGAAGTGCTTTGAGAGACTAGTCAAGGACCATATCACCTCCACCCCACCCGACACCCTAGACCCACTCCAATTTGCTTACCGCCCAAATAGGTCCACAGACGATGCAATCTCAACCACACTGCACACTGCCCTAACCCATCTGGACAAGAGGAATACCTATGTGAGAATGCTGTTCATCGACTACAGCTCGGAATTCAACACCATAGTGCCCTCCAAGCTCGTCATCAAGCTCGAGACCCTGGGTCTCGACCCCGCCCTGTGCAACTGGGTACTGGACTTCCTGACGGGCCGCCCCCAGGTGGTGAGGGTAGGCAACAACATCTCCACCCCGCTGATCCTCAACACTGGGGCCCCACAAGGGTGCGTTCTGAGCCCTCTCCTGTACTCCCTGTTCACCCACGACTGCGTGGCCACGCACGCCTCCAACTCAATCATCAAGTTTGCGGACGACACAACAGTGGTAGGCTTGATTACCAACAACGACGAGACGGCCTACAGGGAGGAGGTGAGGGCCCTCGGAGTGTGGTGTCAGGAAAATAACCTCACACTCAACGTCAACAAAACTAAGGAGATGATTGTGGACTTCAGGAAACAGCAGAGGGAACACCCCCCTATCCACATCGATGGAACAGTAGTGGAGAGGGTAGCAAGTTTTAAGTTCCTCGGCATACACATCACAGACAAACTGAATTGGTCCACTCACACAGACAGCATTGTGAAGAAGGCGCAGCAGCGCCTCTTCAACCTCAGGAGGCTGAAGAAATTCGGCTTGTCACCAAAAGCACTCACAAACTTCTACAGATGCACAATCGAGAGCATCCTGGCGGGCTGTATCACCGCCTGGTACGGCAACTGCTCCGCCCTCAACCGTAAGGCTCTCCAGAGGGTAGTGAGGTCTGCACAACGCATCACCGGGGGCAAACTACCTGCCCTCCAGGACACCTACACCACCCGATGTCACAGGAAGGCCATAAAGATCATCAAGGACATCAACCACCCGAGCCACTGCCTGTTCACCCCGCTATCATCCAGAAGGATCTATCTCAAGGACATCAGACTGTTAAACAGCCACCACTAACATTGAGTGGCTGCTGCCAACACACTGACTCAACTCCAGCCACTTTAATAATGGGAATTGATGGGAAATGATGTAAATATATCACTAGCCACTTTAAACAATGCTACCTTATATAATGTTACTTACCCAACATTATTCATCTCATACTTCATACTCTATATCATCGACTGTATCCTTATGTAATACATGTATCACTAGCCACTTTAACTATGCCACTTTGTTTACATACTCATCTCATATGTATATACTGTACTCGATACCATCTACTGTATCTGCCTATGCTGCTCTGTACCATCACTCATTCATATATCCTTATGTACATATTCTTTATCCCCTCACACTGTGTACAAGACAGTAGTTTTGGAATTGTTAGTTAGATTACTTGTTGGTTATTACTGCATTGTCGGAACTAGAAGCACAAGCATTTCGCTACACTCGCATTAACATCTGCTAACCATGTGAATGTGACAAAAACATTTGATTTGATTTAACATAGAACCGATTCCATATCATTTAGCTAGCTGGATCAACCCTCATTATTTTGTATATTGCAGTCAAAAACGTTCCTCATTGGTCCACTTAGGTTTGATCGAATGACTTCCTACTACTACCAGGGTTGGGGTCAATTCCATGCCAATTCAGGAAGTAAACTGAAGTACAAATTCCAATTTTCCCCATTGCTTATCTGAGAAATTGTAATTTCAGTTTACTTGCTGAATTGAATTTGAAATGGAATTGAATTCCGGGCCAAGTATATTTAGCTGGCGGTGATGGTGTGCAGGGTGATCCTGGCCCAAGGAGAGAACAAGGTGGACGACAGAGACTATGGCAACAAGTGTCAGTTGCCAACCCAGACAGGAAGATCACGTCAGTGACTCAACCCACTCAAATGACGCACCCCTCCTAGGGACGGCATGAAAGAGCACCAGTAAGCCAGTTACTCAGACCCTGTAATGGGGTTAGAGGCAGAGAATCCCAGTGGGGAGAGGGGAACTGGCCAGGCAGAGACAGCAAGGGCGGTGCTCCAGAGCCTTTCCGTTCACCTTCACACTCCTGGGCCAGACTACACTCAATCTAATGACCCACTGAAGAGATGAGTCTTCAGTAAAGACTTAAAGGTTGAGACAGAGTCTGCGTCTCTCACATGGGTAGGCAGACCATTCCATAAAAATGGAGCTCTATAGGAGAAAGCCCTGCCTACAGCTGTTTGCTTAGAAATTCTAGGGCCAATTAGGAGGCCTGCGTCTTGTGACCGTAGCGTACATGTAGGTATGGACGGCAAGACCAAATCAGAAAGATAGGTAGGAGCAAGCCCATGTAATGCTTTGTAGTTTAGCTTAAAACCTTGAAATCAGCCCTTGCCTTAACAGGAAGCCAGTGTAGGGAGGCTAGCAGTAATATGATCAAATTTTTTGGTTCTAGTCAGGATTCTAGCAGCCGTATTTAGCACTAACTGAAGTTTATTTAGTGCTTTATCCGGGTAGTCGGAAAGTAAAGCATTGCAGTAGTCTAACCTAGAAGGGGCCACAGTGTCTCCTGACCCCTCCTGTCTCAGCCTCCAGTATTTATGCTGCAGTAGTTTCTGTCGGGGGGCTAGGGTCAGTTTGTTATATCTGGAGTACTTCTCCTGTCTTATCCGGTGTCCTGTGTGAATTTTAAGTATGCTCTCTCTAATTTTCTTTCTCTCTTTCTTTCTCTCTCTCGGAGGACCTGAGCCCTAGGACCATGCCTCAGGACAACCTGACCTGATGACTCCTTGCTGTCCCCAGTCCACCTGGCCATGCTGCTGCTCCAGTTTCAACTGTTCTGCCTGCGGCTATGGAACCCTGACCTGTTCACCGGACGTGCTACCTGTCCCAGACCTGCTGTTTTCAACTCTCTAGAGACAGCAGGAGTGGTAGAGATACTCTTAATGATCGGCTATGAAAAGCCAACTGACATTTACTCCTGAGGTGCTGACTTGCTGCACCCTCGATAACCACTGTGATTATTATTATTTGACCATTTATGAACATTTGAACATCTTGGCCATGTTCTGCTATAATCTCCACCTGGCACTGCCAGAAGAGGACTGGCCACCCCTCATAGCCTGGTTGCTCTCTAGGTTTCTTCCTAGGTTTTGGCCTTTCTAGGGAGTTTTTCCTAGCCACCGTGCTTCTACACCTGCATTGCTTGCTGTTTGGGGTTTTAGGCTGGGTTTCTGTACAGCACTTTGAGATATCAGCTGATGTAAGAAGGGCTATATATACAGTGGGGCAAAAAAGTATTTAGTCAGCCACCAATTGTGCAAGCTCTCCCACTTAAAAAGATGAGAGAGGCCTGTAATTTTCATCATAGGTACACTTCAACTATGACAGACAAAATGATTAAGAAAATACATAAAATCACATTGTAGGATTTTAATGAATTTATTTGCAAATTTATGGTGGAAAATAAGTATTTGGTCACCTACAAACAAGCAAGATTTCTGGCTCTCACAGACCTGTAACTTCTTCTTTAAGAGGCTCCTCTGTCCTCCACTCGTTACCTGTATTAATGGCTCCTGTTTGAACGTGTTATCAGTATAAAAGACACCTGTCCACAACCTCAAACAGTCACACTCCAAACTCCACTATGGCCAAGACCAAAGAGCTGTCAAAGGACACCAGAAACAAAATTGTAGACCTGCATCAGGCTGGGAAGACAGAATCTGGAATAGGTAAGCAGCTTGGTTTGAAGAAATCAACTGTGGGAGCAATTATTAGGAAATGGAAGACATACAGGACCACTGATAATCTCCCTCAATCTGGGGCTCCACGCAAGATCTCACCCCGTGGTGTCAAAATGATCACAAGAACGGTGAGCAAAAATCCCAGAACCACACGGGGGGACCTAGTGAATGACCTGCAGAGAGATGGGACCAAAGAAACAAAGCCTACCATCAGTAACACACTACGCTGCCAGGGACTCAAATCCTGCAATGCCAGACGTGTCCCCCTGCTTAAGTACATGTCCAGGCCCGTCTGAAGTTTGCTAGAGAGCATTTGGATGATCCAGAAGAAGATTGAGAGAATGTCATATGGTCAGATGAAACCAAAATATAACTTTTTGGTAAAAACTCAACTTGTCGTGTTTGAAGGACAGAGAATACTGAGTTGCATCCAAAGAACACCATACCTACTGTGAAGCATGGGGGTGGAAACATCATGCTTTGGGGCTGTTTCTCTGCAAGGGGACCAGGATGACTGAGTGAAAACCTCCTTCCATCAGCAAGGGCATTGAAGATGAAACGTGGCTGGGTCTTTCAGCATGACAATGATCCCAAACACACCGCCCGGGCAACGAAGGAGTGGCTTCGTAAGAAGCATTTCAAGGTCCTGGAGTGGCCTAGCCAGTCTCCAGATCTCAACCCCATAGAAAATCTTTGGAGGGAGTTGAAAGTCCGTGTTGCCCAGCAACAGCCCCAAAACATCACTGCTCTAGAGGAGATCTGCATGGAGGAATGGGCCAAAATACCAGCAACAGTGTGTGAAAACCTTGTGAAGACTTACAGAAAACATTTGACCTCTGTCATTGCCAACAAAGGGTATATACCAAAGTATTGAGATAAACTTTTGTTATTGACCAAATACTTATTTTCCACCATAATTTGCAAATAAATTCATTACAAATCCTACAATGTGATTTTTCTGGATTTTTTTTCTAATTTTGTCTGTCATAGTTGAAGTGTACCTATAATGAAAATTACAGGCCTCTCTCATCTTTTTAAGTGGGAGAACTTGCACAATTGGTGGCTGACTAAATACTTTTTTGCCCCACTGTATAAATACATTTGATTTGAAGTGTCTGGAGTAGGCTGGACAGGTAGCTCCATCTACGGAATCAGGGTCTGTTTTTCTCTATCCTAACATAACCTCTCTATCCTAATATAACTTATCTATCCTAATAGTAAAATATTACTCTTGCGAACCTCCTCTGTGTATGTTTAGTTTACCCCCTCAGTTAGTAGACTCCAGCACATTGTCTATGCAGACTGCACATTGGCCTATAGAGATGCACTTTAACACATTGGGATGCACAGACTTACACTATACAGTGCCTTGCGAAAGTATTCGGCCCCCTTGAACTTTGCGACCTTTTGCCACATTTCAGGCTTCAAACATAAAGATATAAAACTGTATTTTTTTGTGAAGAATCAACAAGTGGGACACAATCATGAAGTGGAACGACATTTATTGGATATTTCAAACTTTTTTAACAAATCAAAAACTGAAAATTTGGGCGTGCAAAATTATTCAGCCCCTTTACTTTCAGTGCAGCAAACTCTCCAGAAGTTCAGTGAGGATCTCTGAATGATCCAATGTTGACCTAAATGACTAATGATGATAAATACAATCCACCTGTGTGTAATCAAGTCTCTGTATAAATGCACCTGCACTGTGATAGTCTCAGAGGTCCGTTAAAAGCGCAGAGAGCATCATGAAGAACAAGGAACACACCAGGCAGGTCCGAGATACTGTTGTGAAGAAGTTCAAAGCCGAATTTGGATACAAAAAGATTTCCCAAGCTTTAAACATCCCAAGGAGCACTGTGCAAGCGATAATATTGAAATGGAAGGAGTATCAGACCACTGCAAATCTACCAAGACCTGGCCGTCCCTCTAAACTTTCAGCTTATACAAGGAGAAGACTGATCAGAGATGCAGCCAAGAGGCCCATGATCACTCTGGATGAACTGCAGAGATCTACAGCTGAGGTGGGAGACTCTGTCCATAGGACAACAATCAGTCGTATATTGCACAAATCTGGCCTTTATGGAAGAGTGGCAAGAAGAAAGACATTTCTTAAAGATATCCATAAAAAGTGTTGTTTAAAGTTTGCCACAAGCCACCTGGGAGACACACCAAACATGTGGAAGAAGGTGCTCTGGTCAGATGAAACCAAAATTGAACTTTTTGGCAACAATGCAAAACGTTATGTTTGGCGTAAAAGCAACACAGCTGAACACACCATCCCCACTGTCAAACATGGTGGTGGCAGCATCATGGTTTGGGCCTGCTTTTCTTCAGTGGGGACAGGGAAGATGGTTAAAATTGATGGGAAGATGGATGGAGCCAAATACAGGACCATTCTGGAAGAAAACCTGATGGAGTCTGCAAAAGACCTGAGACTGGGACGGAGATTTGTCTTCCAACAAGACAATGATCCAAAACATAAAGCAAAATCTACAATGGAATGGTTCAAAAATAAACATATCCAGGTGTTAGAATGGCCAAGTCAAAGTCCAGACCTGAATCCAATCGAGAATCTGTGGAAAGAACTGAAAACTGCTGTTCACAAATGCTCTCCATCCAACCTCACTGAGCTCGAGCTGTTTTGCAAGGAGGAATGGGAAAAAATTTCAGTCTCTCGATGTGCAAAACTGATAGAGACATACCCCAAGCGACTTACAGCTGTAATCACAGCAAAAGGTGGCGCTACAAAGTATTAACTTAAGGGGGCTGAATAATTTTACACGCCCAATTTTTCAGTTTTTGATTTGTTAAAAAAGTTTGAAATATCCAATAAATGTCGTTCCACTTCATGATTGTGTCCCACTTGTTGTTGATTCTTCACAAAAAAATACAGTTGTATATCTTTATGTTTGAAGCCTGAAATGTGGCAAAAGGTCGCAAAGTTCAAGGGGGCCGAATACTTTCGCAAGGCACTGTATATACACCCCTTCAAATGAGTGGATTTGGCTATTTCAGCCACACCTGTTGCTGACAGGTGTATACAATCGAGCACACCGCCATGCAATCTCCATAGACAAACATTAGCGGTATAATGGCCTTACTGAAGAGTTCAGTGACATTCAACGTGGCACCCATCATAGGATGCCACCTTTCCAACAAGTCAGTTCGTCAAATTTCTGCCCTGTCAACTTTAAGTGCTGTTATTGTGAAGTGGAAACAACTAGGAGCAACAACGGCTCAGCCGCGAAGTGGTAGGCCACACAAGCTCACAGAATGGGACCTGCGAGTGCTGAAGCGCTCAGTGCGTAACAATCTTCTGTCAGTTGCAACACTCATTACCAAGTTCCGACCTGCCTCTGGAAGCAACGTCAGCACAATAACTGTTGGTCAGGAGCTTCATGAAATGGGTTTCGATGGCCAAGCAGCCACACACAAGCCTAAGATCACCATGTGCAATGCCAAGCGTCGGTTGGAAGGGTGTAAAACTTGCCGCCATTGGACTCTGGAGCAGTGGAAACACGTTCTCTGTAGTGATGAATCAAACTTCACAATCTGGGTTTGGCAGATGCCAGGAGAATGCTACCTGCCCAAAAGCATAGTGCCAACTGTAAAGTTTGGTGGAGAAGGAATAATGGTTTGGGCTGTTTTTCATGGTTGGGCAGGACCAATTAGTTCCAGTGAAGGGAAATCTTAATGCTACAGCATATAAATACATGCCCGACCTCCCTAATACCCTTGCGGCTGAATGGAAGCAAGTCCCCACAGCAATGTTCCAACATCTAGTGGAAAGCCTTCCCAGAAGAGTGGAGTAGCAAAGGTGGGACCAGCTCCATATTAATGCGCATGATTTTGGAATGAGATGTTTGACTAGCAGGTGTCCACATACTTTTGGTCATGTAGTGTACCAGAGTACGTTGGGCAGTGCAAACTTCCTTTTACACATTTCAATCAATCAATTAATCAAATGTATTTATAAAGCCCTTTTTACGTCAGCCGATGTCACAAAGTCCAAAACAGAAACCCACCCTAAAACCCCAAACAGCAAGCAATGCAGATGTAGAGCACGGTGCCTAGGAAAAACTCCCTAGAAAGGCAGGAACCTAGGAAGAAACCTAGAGAGGAACAAGGCTCTGAGGGGTGGCCAGTCCTCTTCTAACGGTGCATGGTGGAGATTATAACAGTACATGGCCAATATGCTCAAACGTTCATAGATGACCAGCAGGGTCAAATAATAAAAATCACACTGGTTGTAGAGGGTGCAACAGGTCAGCACCTCAGGAGTAAATGTAAATGTCAGGAGTAAATGTCAGGGTTAGAGACAGCAGGTGCGGTGGAAAGAGTTCTAAACACCAGGTCTGGGACAGGTAGCACGTTTGGTGAACAGGTCAGGGTTCCATAGCGGCAGGCAGAACAGTTGAAGCTGGAGCAGCAGCACGACCAGGTGGACTGGGGACAGCAAGGAGTCATCAGGTCAGGTAGTCCTGAGGCATGGTCCCAGGGCTCAGGTCCTCCGGGAGGGGAGCGAGAGGGTGAGAGAAATAATTAGAGGGAGCATACTTAAATTTGCCTGTACAGACTTCCTCCAGCACAGTGGCCTATAGTGTGCTGCTCCACAGTGTAGATAAGCAGAGCCTGCATGCTCTGGGTCTATCTGCGCAGCACGACTCACTCACTCTGTAATTCAATTAAGATGACTGTCAGCATTTAATGCTAATGTTTTAAAGGGGCTGGTTGTGTGACAGTGCTGCACAGGCTCACTGCTGGTGCCCATGGGATGAATGGGTTTTAAAGCTCCCAGGTAGAAGTTGCCTGTATTCACAGATCTTGGTTATTTTACCATCCTCTAATCCCAACCTTAATCTTTAGCGGTGAAACCCCAAAATTGACTTTAGATCATGACTTTTAATCCGCTCCTCCTCCCCAGTCAAAACGATGGTCTCTATACGCAGTGCTAAATCTCTACGTACTTTGTACTTATCTAAGAACTGATCCCAGGCCGCTGGTAGTTGAGACAGACTCTACACCTGCCTCCCCATGCCCTGATCCCAGGCCTGCGCTAGTGGATACAGACTCTACACCAGCCTCCCCATGCCCTGATCCCAGGCCTGCGCTAGTGGATACAGACTCTACACCAGCCTCCCCATGCCCTGATCACAGGCCTGTGCTAGTGGATACAGACTCTACACCAGCCTCCCCATGCCCTGATCCCAGGCCTGCGCTAGTGGATACAGACTCTACACCAGCCTCCCCATACCCTGATCCCAGGCCTGCGCTAGTGGATACAGACTCTACACCAGCCTCCCCATGCCCTCACCTGCGTCTTTATTCTCTCCCTCCTTTATTAATACCTTCATTATTTTCCTCCCGCTTTGTTGTTGCTGTTTTGTTTTCCTCATCCTCCCCCCACCCTCATCCCTCCTTCCCCGCCTCGCTCTGTATTCCCGCCTTGACTGGCTTTGTCAGGGGGAGAGATACGCAGCAGCCGCACCAAAATCCCAAGGCCGGGGAAGCGGAGGGATTTTTTTCCACGCTATGACAAAAGAATGGCCGCCTTGACTGGAGCGATTGAGCTAATCCTGCAGGCCCCAGGTCTGATAATGTAATTATGGCTGTCTTAAGGCCTTTAATTTCCCCCCATCCCGACCTGCTCTGGCTGAGGAGTGGGAGCGAGGTGGGGGTGGAGGGGGGTACAGGGCCTCCTTTCAATAGGGGGCTTATGCACTTAGAACGCCCAGCAATCTCCTCTCTCTCCAATTATGATTCCCTGACATTCAACTAATTGGCCCGGCTGTGCAACGGAAGCTTAATTTCTTTATTATTAATTTTGCCGGTGCTGCTTGTTTGTTTTGATGTATGCAAATGTGTCGGGAGGGTTGGTGGGGGGTTGAGCGAAAGAGAAAGAGAAGAGAGAGGTTCCCCAGTGAAAGCCTTACTGGGTAGAGGAAAGGAGAGAAGAGAGACCTGGGAGAGAGGCCAGGTCAGGCTTATCTCAGGGTTGGCACACCTGGTTATTAAATCTGTCTCTTTGGTCATTTTCTCTGAGCTGATAACGGAGAGGAACAGAACAACTGGCAGCAGAAGCCAAGAGAACTGGGAGAACAGAGGGTTTGATATGACTATCTCTCGGAGTATTGTTGTTTCACATCTAGTTCGTTGCATCAGATACTCGGTCTGTAACTTCCAGTATTGAGTTTTGATGTTTCCAATGTGTCAGTTTTGCCTTTTAGATCATAATTAATCGGATTGTTATGGACAGGGAGGACCTGATCCTAGATCAGCACTCTTTCTCGGAGACACTTAATAAATATGGGCCCATAGGTTCTGACTGTACTAAGAGCTCAGACACAACAATAGCGTTTGCTGGCCGAGAGTATATAGTAACTTTGAGTGTAATTTGCGAACCAAGCATGCACCGATTTTACATGTAGAATCACATGAAAAATTTTGCCAGT
Source organism: Oncorhynchus mykiss (assembly GCF_013265735.2). Lineage (NCBI taxonomy): Eukaryota > Metazoa > Chordata > Actinopteri > Salmoniformes > Salmonidae > Oncorhynchus > Oncorhynchus mykiss. The sequence continues at coordinate 41,249,832 of NC_048565.1, read as the reverse complement.
CAGACATCGACAGTGGGTGGTCCCTGAAACATCGTGCTGAATGATCGGCAGACAAACACTTGATCTACATTTGGTGCAAGCCTTAACACTCTCTCTCCCCCTCTGTTCATTTCAGAGCTGAAGAAGATATCAGACCAGATCATCCCCAAGCAGCCCAGTTCGACATAGTCAAATGCATGCGGAGGGACCAGATCACCAACGGCATGGTCAACGCCATCTCCGCCGTGAGTGCTGCCCCTGTATCAAGATCTGGTCCCTTATACCAGACAGAGGATGTGGTATCCAAATGGTTTGACATATGGCAAAAGGGGATTTGACCTGTCCCTCTCTCTGTGCCCCCATGGGAACTGGTCCCTGAAGAGGTTTAAGATGGACCATCAGGGTGTGACACAGGTGTTGTCCAGTCTCTCCTTCATCTAGGCTCTGGGCATGATGATCAGGACCTCCTCCCAGTTTAGAGAAGATCAGGAAGGTCAGGGGACCCCACTCCCTGCAGCCCTCCCAGTGGGGCATTCTGTGCCCGTCCGACACCCCTGAGGGAGAGGTCAGTCAGTCAGCGAGAGAGGGAGACACACATGGACGGACAGATAGACAGGCACATATATACTGTATATATTGGCAAGCACGTACACATAAATGAGCAAACACACACACACACACGGCCCCAAAACCCCATTACATCCATGCTCACACACACTTATAAAATCACTCCTACTGTTTAAAACTAATACAGTGGCTTGCGAAAGTATTCACCCCCTATTTTGTTGATTTACAACCTAGGATTAAAATAGATTTTTGGGGGGTTTGTATGAATTGATTTACACAACATGCCTACCACTTTGAAGATGCAAAATATTTTTTATTATTTAACAAACAAGAAATAAGACAAAAAACAGAACTTGAGCATGCATAACTATTCACCCCCCCCCCCCCCCTAAGCTTGGCACATCTAGCCACTGGGATTTTTGCCCATTCTTCAAAGCAAAACTGCTCCAGCTCCTTCAAGCTCCAAACTGCTCAAGCTCCTTCAAGTTGGATGGGTTCTGCTGGTGTACAGCAATCTTTAAGTCATGCCACAGATTCTCAATTGGATTAAGGTCTGAGCTTTGACTGGGCCATTCCAAGACATTTAAATGTTTCCCCTTAAACCACTTGAGTGTTGCTTTAGCAGTATGCTTAGGGTCATTGTCCTGCTGGAAGGTGAACCTCCATCCCAGTCTCAAATCACTGAAAGACTGAAACAGGTTTCCCTCAAGAATTTCCCTGTATTCAGCGCCATCCATCATTCCTTCAATTCTGACCAGTTTCCCAGTCCCTGCCAATGAAAAACATCCCCATAGCATGATGCTGCCACCACCATGCTTCACTGTAGGGATGGTGTTCTCAGGGGGATGAGAGATGTTGGGTTTGCGCCAGACATAGCATTCTCCAAAAAGCTCAATTTTAGTCTAATCTGACCAGAGTACCTTCTTCCATATATTTGGGGAGTCTCCCACATTCCTTTTGTCGAACACCAAACGTGTTTGCATATTTTTTTCTTTTATGGCTTTTTTTCTGGCCACTCTTCCATAAAGCCCAGCTTGGTGTAGTGGACAGCTTAAAGTGGTCCTATGGACAGATACTCCAGTCTCTGCTGTGGAGTGTTGCAGCTCCTTCAAGGTTATCTTTGGTCTCTTTGTTGCCGCTCTGATTAATGCCCTCCTTGCCTGGTCTGTGAGTTTTGGTGGTCAGCCCTCTCTTGGTAGGTTTGTTGTGGTGCCAAATTCTTTCAATTTTTTAATAATGAATTTAATGGTGCTCAGTGGGATGTTCAAAGTTTCTGGTATTATTTTATAACCCAACCCTGATCTGTACTTCTCCACAACTTTGTCCCTGACATGTTTGGAGAGCTCCTTGGTCTTCATGGTGCCGCTTGCTTGCTGGTGCCCATTGTTTAGTGGTGTTGCAGACTCTGGGGCCTTTCAGAACTGGTGCATACAGTTGAAGTTGGAAGTTTACATACACCTTAGCCAAATACATTTAAACTCAGTTTTTCACAATTACTGACATTTAATCCTAGTAAAAATTAAATTACTTAGGTCAGTTAGAATCAAATCAAATCAAAGTTTATTTGTCACGTGCGCCGAATGCAACAGGTGTAGATAGACCTTACAGTGAAATGCTTACTTACAGGCTCTAACCAATAGTGCGAAAAAAAGGTACTTGTGTGTGTGTGTGTGTGTGTGTGTGTGTGTCTCACCACTGTATTTTAAGAATGTGAAACGTCAGAATAATAGGAGAGAATTATTTATTTCAGCTATTATTTCTTTCATCACATTCCCAGCGGGTCAGAAGTTTACATACTAATTGAGTGTATTTGGTAACATGGCCTTTAAATTGTTTAACTTCGGTCAAATGTTTCGGGTGGCTTCCCACAATAAGTCGGGTGAATTTTGGCCCATTCCTCCTGGTGTAACTGAGTCAGGTTTGTAGGCCTCCTTGCTCGCACATGGTTTTTCAGTTCTGCCCACAAATTCTCTATAGGATTGAGGTCAGGGCTTTGTGATGGCCACTCCAATACCTTGACTTTGTTGCCCTTTTGCCACAACTTTGGAAGTATGCTTGGGGTCATTGTCCATTTGAAAGACCCATTTGCGACCAAACTTTAACTTCCTGACTGATGTCTTGAGATGTTGCTTCAATATATCCACATAATTTTCCATCCTCATGATGCCATCTATTTTGTGAAGTGCACCGGTCCCTCCTGCAGCAAAGCACCACCACAACACGGTGCTGCCACCCCCGTGCTTCACGGTTGGGATGGTGTTCTTCAGCTTGCAAGCCTCCCCCTTTTTCCTCCAAACATAACGATGGTCATTATGGCCAAACAGTTCTATTTTTGTTTCATCAGACCAGAGGACATTTCTCCAGAAAGTATGATCTTTGTCCCCATGTGCAGTTGAAAACCGTAGTCTGGCTTTTTTTATGGCAGTTTGGAGCAATGACCTTACTACTTTCTGAGCGGCCTTTCAGGTTATGTTAATATAGGACTCGTTTTACTGTGGATATAGATACTTTTGTACCTGTTTCCTCCAGCAGCTTCACAAGGTCCTTTGCTGTTGTTCTGGGATTGATTTGCACTTTTCGCACCAAAGTACGTTCATCTCCAGGAGACAGAACGCATCTCCTTCCTGAGTGGTATGATGGCTGCATGGTCCCATGGTGTTTTATACTTGCGTACTATTGTTTGTACAGATTAACGTGGTACCTTCAGGCATTTGGAAATTGCTCCCAAGGATGAACCAGACTTGAGGAGGTCTACAATTTTGTTGGGCTGATTCCTTTTGATTTTCCCATGATGTCAAGTAGAGAGGCACTGAGTTTGAGGGTAGGCTTTGAAATACATCCACAGGTACACCTCTAATTGACTGAAATTATGTCAGTTATCCTATCAGAAGCTTCTAAAGCCATGTCATCATTTTCTGGAATTTTCCAAGTTGTTTAAAGGCACACTCAACTTAGTGTATATAAACTTCTGACCCACTGGAATTGTGATACAATGAATTATAAGTGAAATAGGTGAAATAATGAAAGTGAAATAATCTGTCTGTAAACAATTGTTGGGAAAATGACTTGTGTCATGCACAAAGTAGACGTCCTAACCGACTTGCCAAAACTATAGTTTGTTAACAAGACATTTGTGGAGTGGTTGAAAAACGAGTTCGAATGACTCCAACCTAAGTGTATGTAAACTTCCGACTTCAACTGTATATACTGAGATCATGTGACAGATCATGCGACAGATCATGCGACACTGATTGCACACAGGTGGACTTTATATAACAAATGATGTGACTTCTGAAAGTAACTGGTGGCACCAGATCTTATTTAGGGGATTCATAGCAAAGGGGTGAATACATATGCACGCACCACTTTTCTGTTTTTTATATTTTAGAATTTTTAAAAATTAGTTATTTTTCTAATTTCACTTCACCAATTTGGACTATTTTCTGTATGTCCATCAGGGATGAATACTTTTGCAAGGCACTGTATGTGTGAATATTGAACTGCTTCTCAAACAAGTGCTATTTGTTTTTTGTCCTGGACAACCCTAACCCTAATTCCAGTTCTAGATGGTGTTGCCTTGGCCTGTGTATATCAGCTTTTGATCAGTGGTTTTGTCCTGTCGTGTCCTAGACCTGTGGTCTGGTGAAGAACCTGGCCCTGATGACCCACATCACCACAGACATGGAGGACGGCCCCATCGTCAAGCTGGCCTTCAACCTGGGAGTGGTGACCACACACAGGCACACGGGCACACAGGTACACACCCACACATGCACGCCCAGACATCCAGAGGCATACGCATAAGCACTTGATACACATAACCAGCAGTAGGCTCTCAAGCCGGGATTGTTGCTGGTGGCTCTTCCCTTGTGTTTGATTACTTACAAACTGCTTCTCTTCTTAAAAGCCTTCCTCTGCTTTTCAATACAATGCCACAAACATGAAGGGAAAGAACATGGAATGTCCAGTTTACAGAAACAATATGTTGTGCTTCATACAGTGTGTCTGATAAGCTATTAATTTAGTGCTACTAATGTGCCATGAAAAAGTCTGGACTGGGTTCATTAATTAGTCTATATTTTTCAAGCCGCTGATAACTGTCAAATTATGTTGACTGTCTGCCACCAGGCTTAATTAATTAGTAACAGCAGGTGTCAAAGCGCCACAGAGAGCGTGCAAATCCTCCCACACACACAGAGCGATTTCACTGTGGCTCCTCCATTTCCTCAAGTTCAATATGCACAGAACCCCTGCTGGAGTCTGTGGCTCTGCAAACTGTGTGATAGATACAGTAGCCAGTTGGACGTTATGTTCTATGCATTATTTCTGTGCACGTTGATCAAACAACCCCTAATATAGTCACAACAGTAAGAATTGAGAGTAAGGAATTCTGCCTTATAGTCGGCCTCTCTGGGTGTGTCCATCCTGTCCACAGGTAACATCCTGGGTGTGATCTGGGACCACCAAAGGCTGGTGTACACCTTCAGACTGATGCGCAGGGCCGGCTTCATCAACGAGTTTGTGTCCATCTCCACCAACTGCTGTGTCTACATCTCCTTATGACTCAGCCCGGGTTCTGCACCAAAACGGTTTGAACACATTTTTTTTATACTAGTTCACTCCTTCATCTCTCGCTAACACCCACCTTTTTTAAAATGGTGCTATTTCTCCTAGCAGACGGTCCATCATTGTGAAGGTAGAGCAGCCAATGGTCAAGAACAAGCACATCAAGGAGTTGACCCAGGAGTTGACCCAGGTGTGCTCCAGATCATCAGCTCATACAGCTAACGTTATTCAACACAAAGAAACTAGCGTCATCTACCGCCAATGAATTTAGCTCTGATATGAGCTATGAACTCAGCCAAGTGTACTTTTTTAAAGGGGGTAAATGTTAACATTAGTGGTGGAAGTTGTGGATTTATGTTTACGTGATGATGATCTTTTATTTCATTGCTGTCAGAACCTTTGAGGAGCCTGGTGGAATACCTGGATGTGAACGAGGAGAACGACTGTCAGATCGCCCTCTATGAGCACATGATTAATATGTGAGTAAGCCATGGCTCACTACCATGTCTACCATGGCTCTCTACCATGGCTCACTACCATGGCTCACTACCATGGCTCTCTACCATGGCTCACTACCATGGCTCTCTACCATGGTTCACTACCATGTCTACCATGGCTCTCTACCATGGCTCACTACCATGTCTACCATGGCTCTCTACCATGGCTCACTACCATGGCTCTCTACCATGGCTCTCTACCATGGCTCACTACCATGTCTACCATGGCTCACTACCATGGCTCTCTACCATGGCTCACTACCATGGCTCTCCTCCATGGCTCACTACCATGTCTACCATGGCTCTCTACCATGGCTCTTTACCATGGCTCTCTACCATGGCTCACTACCATGGCTCACTACCATGGCTCTCTACCATGGTTCACTACCATGTCTACCATGGCTCTCTACCATGGCTCACTACCATGTCTACCATGGCTCTCTGCCATGACTCTCTGCCATGACTCTCTGCCATGGCTCTCTACTGGCTGAAACGTTGGGCCTCTTTTGTCTTGCTGCGTAGTTTTTTTCTGTACTCAATATTCTCTGCTGATGGATATGATTCTTATCAGTCCTAATGCTCTTGTTTACAAGCATTTCGCTACACTCGCATTAACATCTGATAACCATGTGTATGTGACCAATAAAACTTGAATTGATTTTGTACTACTAGGAGTCTGTGCTGGCCTGATCCCCTACCTCCATCACAACCAGTCCCTCAGGAATACATACCTGTGTGCTATGGGCAAGCAAGCCATGGGTGATACACCTCTCTAGTCCTGTGCTACTGTCTGTAAAGGGTGTCTGTTTTAAGCTGCACCTTTGAAGATCAGGCAACAGTACTCATCAAACATCCTCCACAGGAGCACTGTGTACCGCTGTGAACACACACACACATTTCTTGTCAGACTGCATTTTGTGTGTGTGTGTGATGGAGTGTTTGTGTGTGTGTCAGTGTGTGTACGCGCATGGACATCAAACATGGGGTGCTTGCGTAGGCCCTCCTTTGTGCCCTGTGTGTGTAGAGGCCCTTTCCCTGCCAGTCACCCAGAGTGTCATTAGCAATTCATTGTGTCTGCTGGTCGCTGTGCTCAGGGGGTCAGTGTGCTCAGCTGCTAGGGAGAGACCAGAGTGCACACCCAGGAGCTCCCTGGTAACCAAAAGTTCTCCAAAAGACACCACTAACATTCGCAAAGACCTAGTCAACCCCATCCCCCTCCCTGTCTCCATCCACCCCCTCCTCCCTTCCCCCATCTTTACACAAAAACACTGCTAGTGGCACTATATTTGGCCCAATATCCTCTGCCGTGTCTGTTTTGTGTGGCCATGCCTATACATGTGCAAATGTGGCTCTATGGGCGGGGGCCTATTATCACAGGGCTCTGTTTCTTGTAGCCTGATTGTGAAGTAATAGCATCTGACAAATGTCAAGGCCTCCAGGGAGGGCAGTCATTATGCCATAACTTGCCCTGCCCAGCTCCTCTCCCCTGTCTGTAGCACAGAGCTGGCCCTGTTGGCCCTGGCTCAACCCCAGCCCATGGAGATGCAAGATTAAAACAACTCAGCCACCCTAGGATATTCTCTGAGACACTGCTTGGTTAAGTGGCTCAAACATTGATATTGAGAACATTTGGTGTTTCTTGGTGAAAATGTGTTCTTATTTTTGCTTTGTCTTTGCTCTGAACTGGATGAGTTTTGAAAGATTTCTCAGACAATTGATTAATCAAATACTTTGGAAAGTTTTAAAAACTTGAATAGGTATGTCCATTCTAATTGTATTTCTATGGTTTCTCTTGTCAGGTACAATTTGCTACAAATCAAATCAAATTTCTTTTCAAATGTATTTATATAGCCCTTCGTACATCAGCTGATATCTCAAAGTGCTGTACAGAAACCCAGCCTAAAACCCCAAACAGCAAGCAATGCAGGTGTAGAAGCACGACCAGAGGAAGCGTACAGACTGATATACAGTTGAAGTCGGAAGTTTACATACACCTTAGCCAAATACATTTAAACTCAGTTTTTCACAATTCCTGACATTTAATCTGAGTAAAATATCCCTGTTTTAGGTCAGTTAGGATCACCACTTCATTTTAAGAATGTGAAATGTCAGAATAATAGTAGAGAGAATGATTTATTTCAGCTATTATTTCTTTCATTACATTCCCAGTGGGTCAGAAGTTTACATACACTCAATTAGTATTTGGTAGCAGTGCCTTCAAATAGTTTAACTTGGGTCAAACGTTTTGGATAGTCTTCCACAAGCTTCCCACAATAAATTGGGTGAATTTTGGCCCATTCCTCCTGACAGAGCTGGTGTAACTGGGTCAGGTTTGTAGGCCTCCTTGCTCACACATGTTTTTTTTCAGTTCAGCCCACAAATTCTCCATAGGATTGAGGTCAGGGCTTTGTGATGGCCACTCCAATACCTTGACTTTGTTGCCCTTAAGCCATTTTGCCACGACATTGGAAGCATGCTTGGGGTCATTGTCTATTTGGAAGACCCATTTGCGACCAAGCTTTAACTTCCTGACTGATGTCTTGAGATGTTGCTTCAATATATCCACATAATTTACCATCCTCATGATGCCATCTATTTTGTGAAGTGCAGCAGTCCCTCCTGCAGCAAAGCACCCCCACAACATGATGCTGCCACCCCCATGCTTCACGGTTGGGATGGTGTTCTTCGGCTTGCAAGACTCCCCCTTTTTCCTCCAAACATAACAATGGTCATTATGGCCAAACAGTTCTATTTTTGTTTCATAAGACCGGAGGACATTTCTCCAAAAAGTACGATCTTTGTCCCCATGTGCAGTTGCAAACCGTAGTCTGGCTTTTTTATGGCGGTTCTTGAGTAGTGACTTCTTCCTTGCTGAGCGGCCTTTCAGGTTATGTCAATATAGGACTCATTTTCCTGTGGATATAGTTACTTTTGTGCCTGTTTCCTCCAGAAGCTTCACAAGGTCCTTTGCTGTTGTTCTGGGATTGATTTGCACTTTTCGCACCAAAGTACGTTCATCTCTAGGAGACAGAATGCGTCTCCATTCTGAGCGGTATGACAGCTGCGTTGTTCCATGGTGTTTATACTTGCGTACTATTGTTTGTACAGATGAACGTGGTACCTTCAGGCGTTTGGAAATTGCTCTCAAGGATGAACCAGAGTGGTTGAATAAAGAGTTTTAATGACTCCAACCTAAGAGTATGTGAACTTCTGACTTCAACTGTATCTGCTGGGTTAACTCCTGAAACCCATGGTCAAGACTAACCATAGAGCTGATAGACTTTGAGAAGCTGCATGCAGGACAGAACGCCACAGTGGCTGTGATGAGATACAGTGCTTATGACATAGAGGATGCTCTTATCCTCAACAAGGCCTCTCTAGACAGAGGTGAATTACTACGTTAATGTATGTCTATGAGCTGAGCAGGCAAATTGTATTGTATTCCGCAGGGGTTAAAGTCTCAATTCTGTTTGTACACTTGTTTACATGGATATGCTTCTTAATAAAAACATATTTGAAACGAGCCATTACGTTTCGTTATTATCATGTAATTTCCTTATTATTATTCAGTTTATTACTTCTACATATAAATCAACAAATGAAGAAATGGCAGGTTGGAGAGGATCTGTCACATGTTTGTATTGACACAACATTAACAGAGTCAAAATAAAGATATGCCTAAATTGGCTTCGTCTGTTGGCTTTTCTGCATATAATTGATCCTATTTCGACGCAAAAAACATTCAAACAAAGTTCAATGGGTTTTCTCCCCCTTTTCCCGAAATATATGCATATAGTCACAAACCCTGCTGCGGTCATTCGATCGTTCTTTAAAGAGAGGACGCCGTAATGAGACAACTAATGTAGCCTAAACTACAGAAAATTGTCCTTTTACAAGATTAAGTCGTGACAGGAGTGTTCGATTCTTATTAAAGAGATGGCGTCCAGATAGGCTACTTTAGGAAGCTTTCTCGATGGACATAATACAGGCCTACTGAGAGAATCAACAAACTCACACACCCCCATAAAAGCACCTGCCAATCAAAGTCATTAGCATATGTCGGACACAAGGAAATATTTCTCCTTTCCTTAAAACGTCTGAAAAAACCTAACCTACCTTAGGCTTTGCGAAAGTAGGCTATAAAGATAGTGAATTGACAAGGAAATTATGAAGGGGACAGCTATGCTATAGAATGAAGATGAAATTTACAATCATTAAAATAGAAACAATTAAATAGCCTATTTATCAGAAACGCTTATTATCGATGGGGAGAGTGTTGGAAAGATTTTTCAAATACTGTGACGAACTATTATAATTAGAATGATGTAAAAAAAAAACTGACTTCATTGACTTACTGTGTGAGGTGAAGACAAATGTACTAAGAAACCCAGCTGGGCACTTTCCTACATTTTACATTTGCGAGAATCAAGCCAGGAGAGCATGAATGATGGTATGAAACAATTTTCTTACTGAAGTGGCATAGCCTATAGCGCTCTACAGTACGCACATATTCAGTTGGAAAGGGAAGAAGATGTAGAACCTTTTAATAGACAGACTAAGTTAGCAAAACAATTCCTGATTATCATTAGTAAACACTCCCGCTAATAGTTGAAGTTTATAGACATGAAAACAAAATCTATCAAAAACTAAATTATATCCTAAAAGGTTTTTAGACAGTCATTTTATTTTCATGACCATCAGTTATTCAATTACCGTCACAGCCCTACTCACGACTTCTGAACATAATCACTCATTCATTTCAGATGTAGTGTTCTTGTTACTCTATTTAAATACAGAGTTCACTCTTCTGGTTCACTTTTTAGTGGCAGTCTAATGCCATCAGACGGATACTTATTTGCAATACTGAACTCTGTCCCTCTTCTTCCATTCATTCCTCCCCAGGGTTCGGGAAGGTGTCTGGTCTACAAAAAAGCCAAGTGCACATTGAGGCTCTACACCAATCAGACCTTTGACAAGGTGATGTGTCCCGTGCTGGAAGCGGCCACACACAAGCCCATCTGGAGGCACAGTATCCTGGACACTGACAGCATCTTCTGCCCAGGTGAGTAACCAACAAACACTATTACTAGAACCTCACTGTCTCCCATTTTATTGTTACAACCTGTTGGTTACATCCATCTCCCTATAGAAACACGTTGAAGGATGTATTTGTGTTTTATGCAACCTAAAATGTGTATAATATATCTGAGATTTGACATTCATACATAAAGAACTAGCAAATATGGAAATAATGGGAGAGATACGTAAGTAATTGTGTGTGTCCCAGGTGAGAAGGTGGAGAACAAGCAGGTGCTGGTGAACAAGTCCATGTCCACCGTCACCCAGACACCACTGGAGGGCAGTGCCCAGCCAGGACAGCCCCAGTACAGACACATGCCCATCAGGTGGGTCAGCCAGCCTCCTCCCTTCACCACTCATACACCCCTGCCTGCCCCCACACAGAACTATTATTATAAACTGGGTGGTTCGAGCCCTGAATGCTGATTGGCTGACGGCCGTGGTATATTGGAAATATACCACACCTCCACTGGCCATATTGCTTAAATATAACGTTCGTTCCTCATCTACTATCTCTTCTGACCTTTGAGCAAAATACTTAGTGTCCACTATAAATCAAACCCAGTCCTTTCAGGTCTCTTTCAGCGATTCAGCCTTGTCAGATCAGGTCAGGTGTTTATCTCCTCCAACGCAGACGTTGCTTTCCTCATCAAGATCCTGCTGAGACAGACCAGGAGACCAGAGATAGGAGAGTTCAGCAGTCGGCACTGAGAGAAAGGTACTACTGACCCTCCCTTATCTGCCCTCTTAGGGCCATATGATGCTTATAATCGGGAAAGCAACTGATCTGTCGCAGGCCTGAAGTGTCTGCATGAACTGCAGAGTCTCAGTGCCCCATGTCAACATTTAGTGATGGGAGAATATACAGATGTAATCTAACGCAGTGTTGACCAACTGAAATAGTAGATTCCTTTACAAGACTTTGTGTGTGTGTGTGTGTGGGAGCGTGTGCGCGCATTAGTGTGTGTGCACGTGTGCATTTGTGTGTGTTGAGTCAGGCCCCAGTGTTGCCAGTAGTTCCAGTGAGGGCCTCTCTCCTCGTCTTTCGAGGGGCTCTGCTTTTCAATTAATTGGCTCTTTGTCCTGCGCCAGACTATGCAAATGTATTACACCCCAGCAGTACACTGCCGCTCCTGGGAAAAGTGTTTACAACCACCATTGTTTTGCTGCTGCACCTCCCTCTAGAAGAGAGGGCCTGTATGATGTTTTAATCGGAAAGCTAACTGGCGCCATGCATAATTTACTCACTTCATTAAACGGGGTCGCTGCTGGGGCTGGCCGGTCAGTATAGTCATGGGACAATATCCTCTGTCTCTTACAGGAGTGAGGGGTCACCAAGGGGTTAGGCATAGCAGGAAAGGGGGAATGCTAGAACTGGGGAAAGGCCCGGGATGGAGCTACAAGTGACCAACCTGAGAGTAGTGATGTACTGTAGCAATGCTGGAGTGTGTTCTTGGGTTGTTTCATGTTGGTGCACTAAAGACTTATCTGGATTTTTGTCCCGCTGCCATCCTCACAAGGATTTTGTACGGAGTGACGGACTGTTAGTACTGTTGAATATACAGTAGGAGTGGTATAAGTGTTGCAAATGACTTTGTTTTTTGTGAAGCAGGCTATATATTTGTTATATGAAATACAGAGAATCCACTTTCAAAAAGCAATTCTGTATTAGTTGAAGAAATGTGTTTAGCTGAGTTTTGGCAAATGTATTAAATTCTACATCTAGCTGGTCATAAGTAGTCTCATAAGTTATTGCAATCAGAGCAGAATAAGTTTGGGCAGTAGGCAGCCTAGTGGTTAGAGCATTGGGCCAGTATTTCGGTTACTGGCCCAAATCCCTGAGCTGACAAGGTAAAAATCTGTTGTTCTGCCCCTGAACAAGGCAGTTAACCCACTGTTCCCTGGTAGACCGTCATTGTAAATAAGAATTTGTTCTTAACTGACTTGCCTAGTAAAATTTAAAATAAGTAAATGATTTAGCGCATACGCAAGCACACACACACACACACACACAGCTGCAGGACAGGGGTGGCGGCGGGGGTTGGTGTGTGTGGTTGTGAGGGCTGGGTGCCCATTGTCCTTGCCGTCAGTGTGGAGCTGTATAGGGCCTGATGGAGGGCTCTGTACCCTCGCTGTTGTCTTGGCTTTCTCTGCCGATTTCATGCCTCTTTTATCATGCACTTTCACACAAAACAAACAACACAGAGGACGCCTGCTATGGGAACTAGTCTCTCTCTCTCTCTCTCTCTCTTTCTCTCTCTCTCTCTCTCTCTCTCTCTCTCTCTCTCTCTATCCCTCTCTACCTTGCCTGCTCCTTCTCTCTCTCCATTTTTCCTCTCTCCTTTGCCCTCTGGTCTATTTTTTCCTGTTGCTCTGCCCTTTCCCTCCCTCACACTTCTCTCCACTCCTGTTTTTCCCTCCAATATCCCCTCTCTCTCGGTCTCTCTCTCTTTCTCCCTCTGTATAGCCTATTAGGCGTTTGCCCTTTCTTGGTTTTCGCTCTTCCTGTCCTCTCCTTCCTGCTGTTGGATGGGGCTCACTCTCAATCAGGCATGGACCACCTTAGTCCTTAGAAAAGCACTGTTCTTGTTCCCAATCAAAACATTTTACATTTACATTTTAGTCATTTAGCAGACGCTCTTATCCAGAGATAGCGAAGAGGTACAACCACATATCCCAGTCATAGTAAGTCAATTCTTCCTCAATAAAGTAGCTATCAGCAAAGTCAGTGCTAGTAGGGGGGAATAGTCAAGTGCGAGTGTTAGTTCACGAAAGGCATGCTTTTTTTGGGTGGGGTGGGGGGGGGGAAGCTGGTAAGGTTTCTGATGTGGGAAGCTGGTTCCTCCATTGGAGTGCCAGGACAGAGAAGAGCTTTGACTGGGCTGAGCAGGAGCTGCCCTCTTGCAGGGGTCTATGGCACTAATGGACCACTAAGTGTGGCTAACACTAACAGATCTGCCTGAACTTTGCTCATGACTATCTGTAGAACAGTGACATCAGCAGAGGTAACAACCATAGAAATAGAATGTAGACCTATGGAATACACATTTTTACTCTATGATGAAACCCCGTCATAAACAAGTGAATGACTGATACCAAGTTCAGAAATACTACTACCCATCATCTTACTGGTATATGTCATAGCAGGGAAATGGGTTAAAGGGTCAATCCATTTGAATTCAATCGCATTTCGACGGCACTTACCCATTTTGCATACCCCACAAAACGACCATGAGAAATCCATGTCTTCATCACTGGAAAAGATAAACGATTGAGTTCGATACCATTAAAAAGCTTACAGAAAGGGTTGTCAAACTATTTTATAATTTCTTGGTAAAAAGCTTTTAATAAAAGTGTAAGTTTTTTTACCTTACCCATTTTTAGATAATTGATGTTATGTTGTACATTAGCTTAGACATGACATAATCTGACTTTTTTGTGTTGCGCTCGCCATCGGTTGAGACACACCATGCTCCACAGGGTGGGTGTCATTTCAATCATAGAAATACAATTTACAGAATGGATCAATCTCTTCAGACCACTGCAATGTTGCAGGTACACCATTGAAATTCAAATTGAATTGAGAAATGTTTTCTTCTACTTACCACCACCAAGATGGCTGCTGGTCCACCCACCATTGAATGTCAACTTAAATGTCTATTCTGTTATCTATATTTCTATGATTTCAATAGGTTTCCTATGGAGGAATGACATTATTATTTAGAACAGATATTCCCATTCAAGTCAACATTCTCTGATGTCTGGACCTCCAACCATCTTTGTGGTACCATTTGTAAGTTGACATTTAAATTTGATTCCCATTTTGGACCATTTGATTTAGTACATTTATCAGCCAAAACATCCACCTTTTATTCAAGAGCATGTTGTGTCTCAGCCGATGGCGAGCACAACACAAAAACCTCAGATAGTGATGATATGGTGGGGTATGCAAGATAGGTCAATTTTGAGCACCTTTATCTCTTGAATGCTTTGTCATTCAGGTCTAAAAAGTTACTTTTTGAGCACTTCCAATATGGACAAATATGAATGAAAGGTTCTGTTCAAATCAAAGGGGTGGTGTCAAAAAGTGATTGAATTCAAATGGATTTACCTTGAAGGCATTTCTATTATGTCAAATTCTAACTTCATTTTATTATCCTCACATATAGTATACACAAAACTACAGGAACATTTGTTTGGGTGATGTTAGGCACAGCTTATTTAGGGTGTATCGTTTAGCGTTCCCCATCTAGTGGCCAACAGGTCCTACAGTTACAGTGTATTGTTAGACAGAATTTTCCCACATGCACTGATTTGATTTCCCCTCTCAAGTTGAGTTGATCCCCCTTCACTTCCTCTCTGAAAGTCATGTGTGTGTAATCCTGTTCTCACTGTCAGGCTAAGCATCTCTCTCCACTTCCTGCTCCCTTTCTATTCACTTCTCTCCCTCTCTTTTTTTGGTTTGCAAATGGGCCTACAATCTGTTTGCTCTAGCCAGGGATGGAAGAGTGCCTCAGCCCCTGGGCAAACATTTGCCCTCACACTTAAGGCCTCCAGTCCCAGGCAGCTACCGGAGGCCCGGGGCCCTTGCCTCTCACATCATGTGAATCTAAAGAGGGCCCCACCAGACAACAGCAGCATGGCAGTGTATGCTGCACTGGGGGTAACTTAGTGTGGAACATGCAAGTGTCACGTTTTCCTTCAGTTAGTGTTGTTTTTTAGCATGCTCCACCAGAAGCAGCAAACTGAGGCAGAAATCAAAAGCTCAAGCTACTATCAATTGATAACGCTTCAGAGACGTGCATAGAAACTCTTGAAATAAACTTGAAATGTACAGTGCCTTGCGAAAGTATTCGGCCCCCTTGAACTTTGCGACCTTTTGCCACATTTCAGGCTTCAAACATAAAGATATAAAACTGTATTTTTTTGTGAAGAATCAATAACAAGTGGGACACAATCATGAAGTGGAACGACATTTATTGGATATTTCAAACTTTTTTAACAAATCAAAAACTGAAATATTGGGCGTGCAAAATTATTCAGCCCCTTTACTTTCAGTGCAGCAAACTCTCTCCAGAAGTTCAGTGAGGATCTCTGAATGATCCAATGTTGACATAAATGACTAATGATGATAAATACAATCCACCTGTGTGTAATCAAGTCTCCGTATAAATGCACCTGCACTGTGATAGTCTCAGAGTTCCGTTAAAAGCGCAGAGAGCATCATGAAGAACAAGGAACACACCAGGCAGGTCCGAGATACTGTTGTGAAGAAGTTTAAAGCCGGATTTGGATACAAAAATATTTCCGAAGCTTTAAACATCCCAAGGAGCACTGTGCAAGCGATAATATTGAAATGGTTTGCCACATTATTGGTTTAAAGTTTGCCACAAGCCACCTGGGAGACACACCAAACATGTGGAAGAAGGTGCTCTGGTCAGATGAAACCAAAATTGAACTTTTTGGCAACAATGCAAAACGTTATGTTTGGCGTAAAAGCAACACAGCTGAACACACCATCCCCACTGTCAAACATGGTGGTGGCAGCATCATGTTTTGGGCCTGCTTTTCTTCAGCAGGGACAGGGAAGATGGTTAAAATGGATGGGAAGATGGATGGAGCCAAATACAGGACCATTCTGGAAGAAAACCTGATGGAGTCTGCAAAAGACCTGAGACTGGGACGGAGATTTGTCTTCCAACAAGACAATGATCCAAAACATAAAGCAAAATCTACAATGGAATGGTTCAAAAATAAACATATCCAGGTGTTAGAATGGCCAAGTCAAAGTCCAGACCTGAATCCAATCGAGAATATGTGGAAAGAACTGAAAACTGCTGTTCACAAATGCTCTCCATCCAACCTCACTGAGCTCGAGCTGTTTTGCAAGGAGGAATGGGGAAAAAATTCAGTCTCTCGATGTGCAAAACTGATAGAGACATACCCCAAGCGACTTACAGCTGTAATCGCAGCAAAAGGTGGCGCTACAAAGTATTAACTTATGGGGGCTGAATAATTTTGCACGCCCAATTTTTCAGTTTTTGATTTGTTAAAAAAGTTTGAAATATCCAATAAATGTCGTTCCACTTCATGATTGTGTCCCACTTGTTGTTGATTCTTCACAAAAAAATACAGTTTTATATCTTTATGTTTGAAGCCTGAAATGTGGCAAAAGGTTGCAAAGTTCAAGGGGGCCGAACACTTTGGCAAAGCACTGTATAAAGACTTTTACTGTATAAAGACTGTAGCATGGCTCATTGATTACAGTGGGTCCTTTTCATCCCCATGTCCAGTATATAATTTGTATCTGCACTTGGACCACTTTAACTCAATCTCCCTCTCTGTGGTGTGACAGGTGTGTGTGGCCTGATCGTTCCTCAGGAGGACATGCCTTTCTGTGACTCGGGCATCTGCCATGTTATCATCAAGAACCCTCACGACTACCACGCCAGAATGACGATACAGTACCTCCACACAATTCAACATGACCTTTTCTTTGCTTTTGGGGGTACAAAGTCCCACTCAAGGGAACTGGTAGCTAGCAGGTTTTAACAGGCTAATGTGGACGAAGATAGTGTCGGCAAGCTAAGGTTGGTCGAAAATTCTCTGCTACTATATACAGTACCTATCCTGTAACGGCTAACGGAGCATCACATCCACCCGTCACAATCTGCTAGCTAGGGAACTGGATGTGGAAGATCAGACTTATCAAAGTATCCCAAGCTTCACGTGGCTTCTCCTAACTCATGGGGAAAATTAATTCACTTTTGTAATGATACAGTTTGAAACCTAGCCCCCCGAACCACTTATGGAGAAAATGAATCAACTTTAGTTTTGTTTCGGGTTGATCATTTGATACCTACCCTCCAAATCCTTTGACAATTCTCCCTCACTTTCTCCATTTTGCTCTCTCTGATATCCAACAGAAGCAGAAGCCCAACAAGACTGCTGTGTTGACCCTCACTCTTCACAGGTTTGAATTAGCCTTTCTGAGACAAAGCGCTCATTATCTCCCCTACTCCATTGGTTGGGTTATCAATGGCTTCCAGAACACACGTCCATTGACAACACTAAGCAGTCAATGTTATTGTTCACGAACAGATATCTGTTGCTGTGGAAACCTCTGTTAAGGAAGTCGCTAGCTTCGTAGCTACTTGTATTCCCACTTTTTCTTTCTGAGTTTAGAATAGAAAACTATATTTTACAATGGACCTAAAATGCTGAATGACACACGATGGAACCTTTGTCATATGTTGCAATGGTATTTATTTGATATAAAGGTGTGAACTGTTCAGCAGCATTACACATGTCCCAGCCTTTGACCTGTCAGTGTACTTACAGTCTCTGTTACACATACGTTGTTTTAGATACAGTTCAATTTGATTCGTCTTTTTGAGAGAGTGGTTCCTTTATTATTGGCTAGTGTTGTCTGAGGTTGTCATGGACAGGACACAGCAATGTTTGGCCAGAGAGGATGATCATGTGTGCTAAAGTCAGAGGTTAGAGGTCAGAGCTCTTCCTTCCTGTGACCTTAGTGATGGCTACTGCTTTTCAGTGGAATGGTCTAGAGTAGGGGTTGCACCGTACATTACCCTCAACAGCAACACTCATGCTGAATTTCTTTTTCTCTCTGGCACTTAATTGATCAATCACTGTTATTGATTATCTAGAGAATGCACACCTGTTATAAATGTGTCTCATTAATACAAGGGCATAAACCACTGAACCAGTAGGCCTGTTGACTGTTTAGCGAGTTGTGTTATAGAGCAGTTAACATTACCACCACTGATTTGTAATTGCTGCTGTACTTTCATCTCATCTTAAACATCAAGGTTTAGTTCATTATCATCCCATTTTGTACACTGCATGTACAGTATCAGTCAAAAGTTTGGACACACCTACTCATTCCAGGGGTTTTCTTTATCTTTACTATTTTCTACATTGTAGAACAGTAGTGAAGACATCAAAACTATGAAATAACACATGGAATCATGTAGTAACCAACAAAGTGTTAAACAAATCAAAAGATATTTTATATTTGAGATTCTTGCCTAGTTAAATAAAGGTCAAATAAAAAAATTAAAAGTAAAACAAATTCAAAGGAGCCACCCTTTGCCTTGATCTTCCTGTCCGGGTTAGTGCCCCCCCTTGGGTTGTGCCGTGGCGGAGATCTTTGTAGGCTATACTCGGCCTTGGATGGTAAGTTGGTGGTTGAAGATATCCCTTTAGTGGTTGGGGGCTGTGCTTTGGCAAAGTGAGTGGGGTTATATTCTGCCTGTTTGGCCCTGGCCGGTGGTATCGTCGAACGGGGCCATAGTGTCTCCCGACCCCTCCTGTCTCAGCCCCCAGTATTTATGCTGCAGTAGTTTATGTGTCGTGGGACTAGGGCCAGTTTGTTATATCTGGAGTACTTCTCCTGTCTTATCCGGTGTCCTGTGTGAATTTAAGTATGCTCTCTCTAATTCTCTCTCTCTTTCTCTCTCTCGGAGGACCTGAGCCCTAGGACCATGCCTCAGGACTACCTGGCATGATGACTCCTTGCTGTCCCCAGTCCATCTAACCACGCTGCTGCTCCAGTTTAATCTGTTCTGCCTGTGGCTATTGAACCCTGACCTGTTCACCGGACGTGCTACCTGTCCCAGACCTGCTGTTTTCAACTCTCTAGAGACAGCAGGAGTGGTAGAGATATTCTGAATGATCGGCTATGAAAAGCCAACTGACATTTACTCCTGAGGTGCTGACCTGTTGAACCCTCAACAATCACTGTGATTATTCTTATTTGACCCTGCTGGTCATCTATGAACGTTTGAACATCTTGGCCATGTTCTGTTATAATCTCCACCCGGCACAGCCAGAAGAAGACTGGCCGCCCCTCATAGCCTGGTTCCTCTCTAGGTTTCTTCCTAGGTTTTGGCCTTTCTAGAGAGTTTTTCCTAGCCACCGTGCTTCTACACCTGCATTGCTTGCTGTTTGGGGTTTTAGGCTAGGTTTCTGTACAGCACTTTGTGACATCAGCTGATGTAAGAAGGGCTTTATAAATAAATGTGATTTATTGATTAATGACAGCTTTGCACACTCTTGTTATTCTCTCAACCAGCTTCATGAGCTAGTCACCTGGAATGCATTTCAATTAACATGTATGCCTTGTTAAAAGTTCATTTGTGGAATTTCTTTCTTTCTTATTGCGTTCGAACCAATCAGTTGTGTTGTGAAAAGATAGGGGTGATACACAGAGGATAGCCCTATTTGGTAAAAGACCAAGTCCATATTATGAAAATAACAGCTCAAATAAGCAAAGAGAAACGACAGTCCACCCTTACTATAAGACATGAAGGTCAGTCAATGCAGAACATTTCTTGAAGTGCAGTTGCAAAAACCATCAAATGCCATGATAAAACTGGCTCTCATGAGGACCGCCACAGGAAAGGCAGACCCAGAGTTACCTCTGCTGCAGAGGATAAGTTCAGTAGAATTACCAGCCTCAAATTGCAGCCAAATAAATGTTTCACGGAGTTCAAGTAACAGACACATCTCAACATCAACTGTTCAGAGGAGACTGCGTGAATCAGGCCTTCATGGTCGAAATTGAAAGAAGAAGCCACTACTAAAGGACAACAATAATAAGAAGAGACTTGCTTGGGCCAAGAAACACAAGCAATGGACATTAGACCGGCGGAAATCTGTCTTTTGGTCTGATGAGTCCAAATTTGAGATTTATGGTTCCAACCGCCGTGTTTATGTGAGACGCAGAGTAGGTGATGAACTGATGATCTCTGCATGTGTGGTTTCCACTATGAAGCATGAAGGAGGAGGTGTGATGGTGTGGAGGTGTTTTGATGGTGACACTGTCAGTGATTTATTTAGAATTCAAGGCACACTTAACCAGCATGGCTACCACAGCATTCTGCAGCGATACGCCATCCCATCTGGTTTGTGCATTTTTTATTTATTTTATTTTATTTCACCTTTATTTAACCAGGTAGGCAAGTTGAGAACAAGTTCTCATTTACAATTGCGACCTGGCCAAGATAAAGCAAAGCAGTTCAACACATACAACGACACAGAGTTACACATGGAGTAAAACAAACATACAGTCAATAATACAGTAGAAACAAGTCTATATACGATGTGAGCAAATTAGGTGAGATAAGGGAGGTAAAGGCAAAAAGGCCATGGTGGCAAAGTAAATACAATATAGCAAGTAAAACACTGGAATGGTAGATTTGCAATGGGAGAATGTGCAAAGTAGAAATAAAAATAATGGGGTGCAAAGGAGCAAAATAAATAAATAAATTAAATACAGTAGGGAAAGAGGTAGTTGTTTGGGCTAAATTATAGGTGGACTATGTACAGGTGCAGTAATCTGTGAGCTGCTCTGACAGTTGGTGCTTAAAGCTAGTGAGGGAGATAAGTGTTTCCAGTTTCAGAGATTTTTGTAGTTCGTTCCAGTCATTGGCAGCAGAGAACTGGAAGGAGAGGCGGCCAAAGAAAGAATTGGTTTTGGGGGTGACTAGAGAGATATACCTGCTGGAGCGTGTGCTACAGGTGGGAGATGCAATGGTGACCAGCAAGCTGAGATAAGGGGGGACTTTACCTAGCAGGGTCTTGTAGATGACATGGAGCCAGTGGGTTTGGCGACGAGTATGAAGCGAGGGCCAGCCAACGAGAGCGTGCAGGTCGCAATGGTGGGTAGTATATGGGGCTTTGGTGACAAAACGGATTGCACTGTGATAGACTGCATCCAATTTGTTGAGGAAGGAAGGAGGAAGGAGAGTTTACAGTCTAACCAGACACCTAAGTATTTGTAGTTGTCCACGTATTCTAAGTCAGAGCCGTCCAGAGTAGTAATGTTGGACAGGCGGGTAGGTACAGGTAGCGATCGGTTGAAGAGCATGCATTTAGTTTTACTTGTATTTAAGAGCAATTGTAGGCCACGGAAGGAGAGTTGTATGGCATTGAAGCTTGCCTGGAGGGTTGTTAACACAGTGTCCAAAGAAGGGCCAGAAGTATGCAGAATGGTGTCGTCTGCGTAGAGGTGGATCAGAGACTCACCAGCAGCAAGAGCGACCTCATTGATGTATACAGAGAAGAGAGTCGGTCCAAGAATTGAACCCTGTGGCACCCCCATAGAGACTGCCAGAGGTCCGGACAGCAGACCCTCCGATTTGACACACTGAACTCTATCAGAGAAGTAGTTGGTGAACCAGGCGAGGCAATCATTTGAGAAACCAAGGCTGTCGAGTCTGCCGATGAGGATGTGGTGATTGACAGAGTCGAAAGCCTTGGCCAGATCAATGAATACGGCTGCACAGTAATGTTTCTTATCGATGGCGGTTAAGATATCATTTAGGACCTTGAGCGTGGCTGAGGTGCACCCATGACCAGCTCTGAAACCAGATTGCATAGCAGAGAAGGTATGGTGAGATTCGAAATGGTCGGTAATCTGTTTGTTGACTTGGCTTTCGAAGACCTTAGAAAGGCATGGTAGGATAGATATAGGTCTGTAGCAGTTTGGGTCAAGAGTGTCACCCCCTTTGAAGTGGATAGTGGGACTATCGTTTGTTTTTCATCAGGACAATGACCCAACACACCTTCAGGCTGTGTAAGGGCTATTTGACTAAGAAGGAGAGTGATGGAGTGCTGCATCAGATGACCTGGCCTCCACAATCACCCGACCTCAACCCAATTGAGATGGTTTGGGATGAGTTGGACCGCAGAGTGAAAGAAAGGCAGGCACAAGTGCTCAGCATGTGTGGGAACTCCTTCAAGACTGTTGGAAAAGCATTCCAGGTGAAGCTGGTTGAGAATTCCAAGAGTGTGCAAAGTTGTCATCAAGGCAAAGGGTGGCTACATTGAAGAAAAACCCTTGAATAAGTAGGTGTGTCAACTTTTGACTGGTTTTGTATGTATTGTTTTGAAATGGATTGTGATGAGTTGAAGGGTGGCGCGACCTGTCTCCTGGGAGATATTCATTAGGGCACACTATTGCAAAACATTTTGCAAACAACAATTTGATGGATTTTATTCAGGTTGTCCCTCCCTATTTCAGTCAGTGTTTTGTCCAGTTTGGTGCCTATTGAATAGCATGTCTCCTCCACCAGGTGGGGAAGCTGATCAAGCTGCTGGCTGGGAAAGCAGGGGTGCTGGGGGTCCACTACCGCACCGCCTTCGGTGGCCGCAAGGAGAAGGCTGTGTGTGAGGACCTGATCCGCTAAGGGGTACAACTACCAGGGCAAGGACTACATCACCTCGAGCATCACTGTGTAAACACATTTTGAATTAAAGACATGGAATGGAGGAGTGTTGTATGTCAGTCTGGTTAAACCAGACTGTTTGATAAGTGAAACATTGGTGAGCACATTGTTCAGTCCGATTGAACCTGCTAGTTGTATTTTAGAATGTATATGTCACGTATGAGCATTACACTATGGCTACGGACATGACTTCTGTGGCCACTAATTTAACAGTATTATACAGTATTATAGCCATTCTCTAGCTCAGTGTTTCTCAGTTCTGGGACCCAAAGAGGTGGGACCCAAAGAGGTGTACATTCTTGTTTTTGCCCCAGAACTAACACAGTTGATTCAAGTAATCAACTTAACATCAGGCCTTTCATTTGAATCAGGTGAGTTCTAGGGCAAAAAATATATATACATTTACCCCTTTGTGTCCCCAGTTCCAGCATTGACAAACATTGATCTAGCTGTAAGCCCTAGAATTTGATGGTCTTGTGTTCTCTCCTTCAGAGAGCCAATTGAGGCCTATATTTGGACCAGTGTATTATCAGAAGTTGAAGCACATGCATGCCAGATGCATGCCAGATGCATGCCAGAGCCCGCAGCCCCAGAGCTGTGATCACCAGGTCAGATAAACCCAGGAATGTTATGTGCAGAACCATATACAGAGTTTGGCCAACTTTTACACAGAATGCCATGTTAGCACCTTTTCTCAAGCTGGTGATGTAACAATACTAGAGCTCCTTAAAGGTCTACATGGCTGTGGTTGTATGATACCTCCCATTTTCAATATTACAGTATTGTACTCCATTGAGTCATATTGACACTTCAATTTAATATTTTTCCGCTAAGTACAGAAAGTCATCCTCAAGCCATACCCCCCCCCCCCCCCCCCCCCCCCCCCCCATCTTACCTGCCTGCTGCTGTCCTGTTCGTGTCGGCGCCCCATCCCAGACAACCCACGGAGGGGCGCTCTAGAGACAGAGGCCTGCGTCTGGGGGAGATTGTCTGATTGGCTACGGGGCCAGCATGCTGCCGCTGGAGCGCCTCATGATCTCCAGTGATGCCTTCGAGGTGGATGTGTGCGGCCAGTGTGGCCTGTTGGGATATTCTGGGTGGTGAGTGTCCTTTTTGGTCCATCTGTAATACCAGAGAATGGTAGTTAGAATCGAACTTGATACCCAAGGTTCAGTTTCCTTGTATTGCAGCTGCAGATTTTTACTGTGCTTACAACCAACAAAGTATGTGATGTGTGTGTGTCTGCTCTGAATGTGATTAGCATAACCAGTTGACTTAAATGGATACTTTGGGATTTTGGCAACATTTGTATGTATCTGTGTCTAGTATGAAGGAAGTTAGAGGTAGTTTTGTGAGCCAATGCTAACTAGCATTAGCGCAATGACTGGAAGTCTATGGGTATCTGCTAGCGTTCTAGAAGATACCCATAGACTTCCAGTCATTGGGCTAACGCTAGTTAGCATTGGCTCACAAAACTACCTTCATCCTGGACACAGAGATATAAAAGTTAATCTGACTCTGGGGAAGTAGATAAAGGGCCTCAATGCCAAAATCCTGATGTTTCCCTTTAATCAGATGTAAAGGTTGTTTATGCAAAGACCAGTAGACTGAACTAAGCACCTTTTCTATCTTCTGTTAAACAGTATTATAGAGGCCCCTCACTCCCCTGTCTCTCTCCCTCTCTTTATTCCAGGTGCCACTACTGTACGTCCTCTTGTCACATGTCCTCGTTGCGGATCCCCTACGCCTGCAAACAGCCCAGGAGCTGCAGTCCATGAACATTGCCCCCCGCCTTAAACGAGCATGATACGAGGAACCTCATGTCCAGGCTAATCGCTACCACATATAGGGTTCGACTGAGAGGGAAAGCCGGCTGGTGGACAAGAGTATAAAAATGGTGAGATGGAGATGAACTGACAGAGGGTGGAGCTAGAAATGTGAGAAGGACAACAAGCAACATTGAATACTCAAATTGACAACTGTCAATATAATGTTTCAGGAAATACTATAGCACTGTTACAATAATGGAATGGCTATAGTTTATCAGAAAATTATACAAGGCTCCCAATTTTCAGACAGGTTTCTAATTA
Organism: Oncorhynchus mykiss; assembly: GCF_013265735.2. Classification (NCBI taxonomy): domain Eukaryota; kingdom Metazoa; phylum Chordata; class Actinopteri; order Salmoniformes; family Salmonidae; genus Oncorhynchus; species Oncorhynchus mykiss. The sequence continues at coordinate 41,224,800 of NC_048565.1, read as the reverse complement.
CGCCTTCCTCTGCGAGAGAGTGGAATCATGAATGTTTGATTCATGTGTGCTCGTTATGTTCGCCTGCTCCCCGGATTTTCCTTGTTAGCAGCGCATTCATTCACCACTCTGTCCAGCAGGAAACTAGAAGGATGAAGTTAGAAGCTAACGAGCCTGACCTCAGCAGGAGCAGATGACTGAAATAAGCTAGCTATAAACAAAAGATGGGCTTATAAGTTCTCATAACAAAATACATGTTCTTTTTAGAGAGTAGTGAGACAGACAGTGGTGAGTCAGGCTGCAATGAAGGAGGCAAATGAGCTACACAGAGAGAGGAAGCATTGAAGCAAGCAGGGAGAGAGGGTAGTAGTACAGTGGTGCCCGAACTTGGGGTCCGGAACCCATGTGGGGTCCCCTAAAATTTTAATAGGGTCCCCTGACAGAGTCTAATCTTTTCAAACACATTAATAATGTGTTGGGACAGTCTGTGGGACCTAAAATTTCGTGAAATGTAAAGACAACTTTAGAATAAAGACAATTTAATATTATGTAAACTGAACAAAACTGTTTTTACTTAGTTTCAGTTCATATATGTAGTTACAGTTCATATATGGGAATCAGTCAACATCTGTCCTGACTTACCAGTCATGTATGTAGTAAATAAGTAGTGTAACATGTATTATTGAGTAGAACTTGAATAGTAAGTTAGTTTTTTTTTTCATGAGGTTGTGACTGCCATCTGTTGGCGACTAGAAACAATTGCATAATAGGAACTATTACAAATAGATGGTCTTTGAAAATAAATATTAGTGCTGGAAAAGGTACTTGAAAGTCCTTGACTTTGACTTGCCACTCTATGTACGAACCTTGATGATAATGAGTTAAATGCCAAAGCATACAAAAAGCAGTTGTTTGCAAAAATAGCCAAATGAAGGCTACTGCAAGTGGGATACTGGTATACAATTTTTAGTTGGCTTTTGTTTAAAAAAAATATATATTTGTATATTTCTAAAACATTTCAAGAGTTTTGAATGTATGTTTAGCTACATTTGTGCTTTTCACCCTTTTTTGTGTACATAATAAACACATTATTTAATGTTTATTTATTTTTTCATTTTACATTTTTGTTGTGGACCTGAGAACGACTTGTCAAATAGTTGATCAAGACATTGTTAAAAAATACATCAACAAAACTAATCTTGAATGTATATTGGAAATTACATTTGAAGTGTTTTTTGTAATTTGGACACTAAAATATGGCCATGATTCATCAATAAAAGCTACAGTAGAAATGAGAATTGGATAATGTCATTTAGCAGTCTTTTTTTTTACTGATGTTAACAGAACAGTGAAGACAAATCCATTTACATTTCAGAGACATACAATGACCCAACATGTGTGGGTAGATAAGTTGGACACTTCACACTGAATACCAAACACTGCTGAAGACGTGTTCAGTGTATGAACGCTAAAGAAAGGTATTATCCTTCTCTGATTGTGTTGCCGCAACACAGTAATACATTGACAGCAGAAAAAAGGCTATTTTGTGTCATCCTCTTTCCCCTTTCACTCCAAAGCTTTAACATCACCAATACACAGCTCAAAGCATGCCCCCACCCACAAAGCTGAATTGGAGCTCTTTGATTGGACAAAAGCAGCGCACATCAGTAGGACGACGTGGAGGGTAGAGTGGGCTCCTTTGGGGCGGCTGCACCTGTCCTAGCTAATGAGGCTCTAATGAGCCAGTGACGGGCAGGATGGGAAAAGGATGTCTGCGGAGGGAGAGACAAGACCCTGCATCCTCGTTTCTTTTTTAAACTCAAATTAATTAGATCCTCATTTGGGGCCGTAGCTTCCCGCGACCCATTCTCTGGGCCCGTTTGATGTGGATGTGTTAGGCTGTCCTAGGATGTTCTGACAATGCTGCAGCCTTGTACGGGCTCTTGTAGACACCTTAATTAGGAGTTACTTATTGCTAATGGGTTATTTACGATTTATTGGGGATCCAGTTCCTATTCTCACATCAGAACAGACTGCTGACCGAGCAGAAACTCACTCAATGGCTGTGATTGAATGCAGACTATAAGTACATACATTGATTAGACAATGGGTTTCTATAGTCCTTATACTGTCCTGTGGATTACTTGGAGATCTGTGATCCCATAGATTGTCTGTACATACATAGCGGTTTTGCTTCATATACTATTGTGTTGTAACTCACGTATAGAGTGTCTGGGATCTATACACATCCTGATTTGTGTGTTCTGTAGAGCTATTTGTACAGTTCATTCGGAAAGTATTCAGACCCCTTGACTTTTTCCACATTTCGTTACGTTACAGCCTTATTCTAAAATGGATTAAATAAAAAAATATCCTCATCAATCTGCACACAATACCCCATAATGACAAAGCAAAAACAGGGTTTGAGGATTGTTTTTTACAAATGTACACAAAAATTAAAAACAGAAATAACTTATTTACATACATATTCAAACCCTTTGCTATGAGACTCGAAATTGAGCTCAGGTTTCCATTGATCATCCTTGAGATGTTTCTACAACTTGATTGGAGTTCACCTGTGCTAAATTCAATTGATTGGACATGATTTGGAAAGGCAAACACCTGTCTACTGTATATAAGGTCTCACAGTTGACAGTGCATGTCAGAGCAAAAACCAAGCCATGAGGTTGAAGGAATTGTCCGTAGAGCTCCGAGATAGGATTGTGTCGAGACACAGATCTGGGGAAGGGTACCAAAAAGATTCTGCAGCATTGAAGGTCCCCAAGAACACAGTGTCCTCCATATTTCTTAAATGGAAGAAGTTTGGAACCACCGAGACTCTTCCTAGAGCTGGCCGCCCAACCAAACTGAGTAATCGGGGGAGAAGGGCCTTGGTCAGGGAGGTGATCAAAAACCCGATGGACACTCTGACAGAGCTCCAGAGTTCCACTGTGGAGATAGGGGAACCGTCCAGAAGGACAACCATCTCTGCAGCACTCCACCAATCAGGCCTTTCTGGTAGAGTGGCCAGACGGAAGCCACTCCTCTGTAAAAGGCACATGACAGAGTTTACCAAAAGGCAAGATTCTCTGGTCTGATGAAACCTAGATTAAACTCTTTGGCCTGAATACCAAGCGTCACGTCTGGAGGAAACCTGGCACCATCTCTACGGTGAAGCATGGTGGTGGCAGCATGTGGAGATGTTTAAACACATAATATATTTAGTATATTTAGAATTTTCCAATAAAAAAAGAAGACAGAGATACAAACATTGACATTCATTGTAGTGTTGAATTGGATGGCAAATTTAGAGTACAAAACCATTTTTAACTCACACACAAAAATAAACAAAATCCTATTAGGTGGTACATTTTATAAGAAGACAGCGTATAGTCATTACAAGCAGTGTAGTTAAACCACAAATAAGTGTTGAGTGGAGTACAGCACAGAGTAGCAGCAGATCATCAACCCAGTTATGAAGGGGGAATAGACCATTTATCCAGTATCGGCTGCCATATTTTGTAAAACATTGGAGGTATTGTATCAAATCTGTTCCATATAAATGACATTCCCTAAATCCCATAACCTAATTTCAGAGCTAGTTGTAACATGAGTCTTTTGGCTAATAGAGTACAAAGAGAGACAGCTGTACTCCACTTCCTGATTATTCCCATCAAAAGTACAAAACAGAGTGATCAATTGGTCTGGGGCTATAACTTTATCAAAGGCTTTAGATAAGTAATTAAAAATGAAAGCCCAGAAGGCATGTAATTTAGGACATGTCCAAAATAAGTGGTTCAAAAGTTCCCTCATCCTGCTTGTACCTCTCACACAGTGGTGAGGTGTCTGGGAATATTTTATGCAGTTTAACTTTTGAGTAATGTAACCTGTGTATCACCTTAAACTGAACAAGGTTGTGTCTGGCATTCACTGAACTGTGGTTTATATTCCTGAGAGCTTCTACCCAGTCCTCATCTAAGATTTCTGAACTAAGTTCCTGATCCCAAGCCCTTTTAATAGGGTCTGTGGATACCTCTATGTGGGCCTGTAGCACATCATACAGTCTAGGGACGGACCCTTTTGAATGGGTTTTGACAGGGATCAGGCTATCTAATGTAGGATTATTTGGCTTAATCCGATACTGTGGGATATGTGTCCTTAAGAAATTCCTGATTTTGAGGTATTTGAAAAAATGTGTTGCTGCCATGTTAAACTTACCCTGTAATTGTTAAAATGAAGCTAAATGACCATCCATGTATAAGTTACTGATTGTTGTGAGCCCCTCTCCCTCCACTGTGAAAACACCACATCATCCAATGCAGGGTGGAAAGCATGATTCAGGCAAATTGGGCTGTCAATGTAAACAGTGGGTATGTTAAGAAAATACCTAATCTGTTTCCAGATCCTAATAATGTGACAAATTACTGGGTTAGAGTCATAAGTGTCTTTCTTCGTGGGGATGTTTTTCAGTGACAGGGACTGTGAGACTAGTCAGGATTGAGAGAAAGATGAACGGAGCAAAGTGCAGAGATCCTTGATGAAAACCTGCTCCAGACAGCTCAGGACCCCCTTCCAACAGAACAATGACCCTAAGTACACAGCCAAGACAAACCAGGAGTGGCTTCGGGACAAGTCTCCTTGAGTGGCCCAGCCAGAGCCCGGACTTGAACCCGATTGAACATCTCTGGAGAGACCTGAAAATAGCTGTCTAACGACGCTCCCCTTCCAAACTGACAGAGCTTGAGAGGATCTACAGAGAAGAATGGGAGAAACTCCCCAAATACAGGTGTGCCAAGCTTGTAGCGTCATACCCAAGAAGACTCAAGGCTGTAATTGCTGCCAAAGGTCCTTCAACAAAGTACTGAGTAAAGGGTCTGAATACTTATGTAAATGAGATATTTCCATAATTTTGGTTGTTTGTAAATTAGCAAAACTTTCAAAAACTGTTTTTGGTTTGTCATTATGGGGTATTGTGTTCAGATTAATTGATTTTAGAATAAGGCTGTAACGTAACAAAGTGTGGAAAAAGTTGAGGGGTCTAAATACTTTCCGAATGCACTGTATAGTGTTGTGCTGCATATCAGTCAGTGTCTCATGTATGACCTGTACTCTCATGGACACCACGTGTTCTTTCCCAACTGTCCTGGACGCATGGTAAGAGCACCAACATCGACAGTGTCCCTACGCCTGTGCACTGGCAACTCTGAAGAAGAGCAGTGTGGTGGGGAGTAATTCAGCCATAATCCCCCTTTCTCCTCACTCCCCCTCTCCCCCTTCTCCTGTGGTTCTATTCATATTCTAATCACAGCTTTCCCTTCTCCAGCTCACAGGCACTCCATCAGAGCCCTCCCAACTTCCTCCCTTTGTGGCCAGTGCTCTCCTCCGAGGCACACTAAAATAAGGTTGCCTCAAGGAGAGGGGGAGATGGGGGAAATTACCCCCCCCCTACAAAGTTCGCACTTGTGCCATTTTAGACTAGGCAACCTTGTGATTTTTTTTATTTATAAAGGCATCATAGTAAAGAGGGTGTTTTGAAATAAGAAAGTGATTGGAATGTGTGGAAAAAAATTAATATAGAAGCACTCTCTGTAAGTAGTTTCCTAAAAACTTGCTCCAATGGTCATGTTGCAGTTCCCATGGCCAATGGAGGAAGACAGACATCAAAAAAGTTCTGAAACGGGCCAACAAGTGTTCATGGGATCTCGGACTTTAAATAAGAGGGGTGGAGGAGGCGGTGGGTTTGTGTGTGTGTGTAGGACCGGGGTGGGGGGGTATAAAAACGTATTAAATGCTATAATGGAAGACGGGGAGGCCACAGTGCTAGGATTGCATAGATCTAAGCCTCTTTTTTTCTTGGGGAGGGAGCCTTTCTTATTCAAAGCAGCCCCACAAAAGACTTCCAGTGAGCCTTGCCACATCCCCATCTGACTTGAGGCCATTCATCAGCCTTCTGAGCCTATCAATGACATGTCCCCATCAGGGCTCCTATAAAATCAGACCCTTTCCCATGAAACATCAGCAAACATTTTGACGGGTCTGGCTTTCCCCCCGCTGGATTTCTGGAGTCTCTACCCCCCCCCCCCCCCACCCCTCCCCCCACCACCACCTCCCCTCACCACCAACACCACCCCTCTCTCGGCAGAGCCCAGAGCCTCACCATCTCCTGCCACGGATAGGCAGTGGTCACGGAGACACGGAGCTAGACAAGAGGAAACCTACTGAGGAGGGGGAGACGTGCACAGAGCCATTTTCTTGGAGGAGCCAGTGTGCCGTTGATGGGAAGAGGATGCATTGTGGGCTGCTGGAGGAGCCTGATATGGATTCCACAGGTTGGTCATCCTGTCCTGCAACACTGCAGACTTGCCTTATCAGGATGCATGGGGAACCACTTTCTGTTGTGGATCACTATAGCCACTGGGCCCCTGGGAATTTGTGACTTTCTAAACAGCCAGTTTAGAGCCATGTGTTAGATTTTAGTTTCTTTAAGACGTCAACAAAAGATAAATTGTGGTTTTGTGCCATTAACTCATGACAAATATATACCAACAAAAAGCAGGTTTTAGGGGTGGTTTGATTATGGAATGACATTAGGCCATTTATTTTGTGCCTAAACGTTGATTAAGGAGCATGAATGAAATGTCAACTATTAGACTACATTCAGCAACTTACAGCAGGATTCCTAAAAGTTTTCAAGTTCTTTGGGAAAAAAAGTATCTTCCAAGCCTTCGAGGCGCTTGTAGCCTGTGATGCACCTGCTTCTTGTAAATAACTTCTGAAATAAGCGGGCAGTCGCCCGCAGCAGGATAAAGTCGCACGGTATGACCCAAGAAGCAGCCTAAAGTAAAATCGATGTAATATCAAAAACTAAATATTTATGGTAAACGTATTGTATCGCGAAAGTAACAGAAATAGCCTTCTTCTGAAAAGTGGGCTCTTAAAATGTTAAAATAAGGCGATTATAAGTAACAGCCATAATATGCAGATGTAGGCTATAATTAGTTAGAATGAATGTTGCGGCTTTAGCTATGCGTTTTTCTAATTGTGCTCTTAATCCAACGTCATACTTAATTTTATTCGACTCGTTTATTTACTTTACTTTATAATCGTCGGGGAGTTTTTCCCCCTGCTGTTTATGGTAATTCGCTGTCTGGTGGGGAGTTGGTTAACATGAAAGAGTGTGCCTATAAAATTATCAGAGATCCGTTTAGCCCGTTGATCGAATTTAATCCAATTATTTAGAGCTCTACTTTATCTGTGCTCATGGCAAATGATTCAATTACAACCCAAGGACCAGTGCTACAATGGAGAATTATTTTCACCTCAGTGGACTAACTTCATCAATGATTGGGGAAACATTTTAAAGTATCAGCTAGTCTAGTGCACAATACATTTAAATATGTTACACGTCAGCCTAATAATGTACTGGTATTAATTGTAATGATGTAATGTAATGTGATGTAATGATGGTGATATTATTATAAATAATTATGATGATGACAGTAATTATTATTTTTGTTTATTAATTTGATAATTCCTTTAAACTTGATGGACCTGATGACAGCACGTGTTCTTGTTGTAAACAATGTCAGGCAGCCTTATCATACTGTTCTGTTCTTACAATTAAAAACGAATGCCTGGCCTAAGGCTATAGAATATGAGGGCATTGCAAAGATCAAAGATAAATTAGGCATAGCCTACACGTTTGATTTTATTCATGAGATAAACCATTCTAGCTCATGTCTTAGGCTATTTATTGTAACAGCGCGTGCCACTCATCAACCAAATGTTCATTTATCCTTTTAGTTCGGAGTCTCTAACTTTTCTATTTCCCTGACCTCTTCTCCAACCCCTTCTGATGGGATGGAACAGGTTGCCTTGCCAACAGTCAAACCTGGCAACTGCTACTATGGTGATTGTTGTCATGCGGGCAACAGGATCTACAGGACTACGAGAAATATTAGAAGTGTTTCTGTCCCAAGAAAGGACACCAGTTGAGCTATTTCTAAGTAGAAATTAGAATGGGACAAAGGCCTCTGTGTCGCGAGGCTGCTCTAGCAATGAGCGCGGACTCAATTGGGCAAGTGTGCGCGCTTGTAGTCCCCTCAAGAACAATGAATGATTCCTGCAGTGTTGGTGAAAACATTTCAAATAGAAGCACAACTGCGCTAGGCCCCAACAATAGATTGTAGTCGAATTGCTCTGTCACATTAGGTTACCAAATGAGTGTGTGTAGGCAGTGATATGCAACTGGTTGTGCACTGTTTAGACGTGAGCTAGACTGAGTCTTTGGCCTTTTTTTGCATTTGGCAAAATGTGACTTAAAATTAAGGTATAAAAAGGCCACCTGTTGCAGCTGCAGCTTTAAGCAAAGTCAACTTTTGATAAACAAACCTGATTGTTAGATTGTGATTTATTGAGATAACTTTTTTTGTGAACCACATTTTGAAATAGGCCCGATATTGATTAGGGACAATAGAGTAGGCTAACGAAATATTGGACAAATCTGACCACCCAATTGTTGCCACATTTTGATGGGCCATAGCGCAAATTAATAAATTATTAATCCTCACGTGGACTACTGAAAGAAACCTACAATTGTACATTTCTGTAGGCTTTCCCCTGATCTGTGGGCCATCTTGCCGTTTTCTAGAGAGCTGGATTGAAAGATGCCTCAACGAGAACGAGAGCAAGCGGTGTTCCAGCCACACGTCCCTGGGGAATACGTCCAATGACGAAAGTAAGCAGTACAGTATAACGCTTTAATGTTGTATTTATTACTCCAACTCATAAAGCAATGGATAAATATCTCTTCAAATAATCTATTGTCGTGGAGCTTAATTAAGAATGCTATTGATTAAATTGATATTTGCTATAAAAAGGTGCGCAATAATAAGATGCCTAAAATATGGCAAAAGTCAGTGCACTTGTAGGATTGGAATTTGTTCAAATAAAGCACACAAATGTATTCACAAAACGTGTCAATAACAAATGTCCGTGATAATCCACTGATTATCATAATCATAATATTGGTGATTGTTGCAGAGTAGAATAGTTGGATAAAGAGAGAAACTATCACTTTTTTAGTTGTAGTGTACTGCATCAACCTTTTGTCTGGCCTTGATCAGTTTAGATTTAATTTTAAATTTTACCATTTTCATTCACAGCAACTGGTTATTTATTAAAATGTTATATTGCGCTGGCTAGGTACTTAATTGAAGAGGTGTGATGGTTGAAAATAGTTGACACATTCCTTTTTTTGTCTGTGAAAGATGAGGAGAAAGAAAACAACAGGGCATCTAAACCACATTCAACACCAGCTACCCTACAATGGTAAGTGTTCGTATATTCACCTCTTTCCTGGCCTGTTTATTTCATTATCTACTTTTTGGTGAAAGTATGGAACTTGGTCCAACAAAATCCAATCAGATTTGCATTATGTTGTTTTGTCCTAAAGCTGTAATTCTAGAGATGTAATGTTAATTCAATGTTCTCCACGCATGAACTATTCTGCACATTTATTTTTGTATTATTTGATGCATTTGCAATTTAGCTTTTTTGTTTGATGATCACATTAACAAGTGCATTTCCCTATTTTGTTCTTATATTGTTTGCAAAAATATGTTTGAGGATATATACAGTATACAGTCTTCTCATGTAGTGGCCTATAAAATGTAATCATGTAAAGATGAAGGACATAATTGTAACATCAAACAGCACCTTTTAAGAAGCGAACTATCAATTTATCAGCTTTGGTGAGCATTGTAAGGGTGCTTACAGTTTACATTTACAATATGACATGGATGCCGCTGTTGGGCTGGAAGGATGGTTTAATTAGTATAATTCCTTTTTCACAAAAATATAAATATTTTCATGCATTCATAGGACCAGAGACCTGTGTAGTTGCACCTTTTATGATCAGAAGGGAATAGTATTCATTAGACACAATTAAAACAGTATGCTGGCTATGTCAAGACATTCTCCTTCGTTTAATTATTTGTTGTCTGTACCTGATATTTCATTCCTTCTGGTGAAAACACAATGGTGAAAACACTTGATCGGTCTGTTTGTTGGAGATGTCATTTTTTGAAGGGTGGTGAATATGTGTTTATCAGTCATTTTCATGCCACTGAAGTTGAAGCGGGTTGGTTTGTGTAGTGTTCAATCAATCAATCAATCAAATGTATTTATAAAGCCCTTTTTACATCAGCAAATGTCATAAGGTGCCATACAGAAACCCAGCCTAAAACCCCAAACAGCAAGCAATGCAGATGTAGAAGCACGGTGGCTAGGAAAAACTCCCTAGAAAGGCAGAACACTAGGAAGAAACCTAGAGAGGAACCAGGCTCTGAGAGGTGGCCAGTCCTCTTCTTGCTGTGCCAGATGGAGATTATAAGAGTACATGGCCAATAAGGCCAGATTGTTCTTCAAGATGTTCAAACGTTCATAGTGTTGTTGTCATACACATAGATTCTTATTTAGATAGATATCCCTGGTCTATGGGAATATAGAGGAGCGTTGTAAATCCCCAGGGATTACACAGTTATTCACATTTCAACAGCAGTGAGGGAATTTCCCATTTTCATCTCACTCCTGAAATTGTCCTTTTTGTTTTGGTTTATCGCTTGAGGGAGGTGTTGATGAGTCAAAATATTGAGTATTCCTGTGAAATGTTTTTATTTAACGCTGCTCTGTAATAGGACAGATAAAATAATAGTTGTTGCTTTATTTTGCACTTAAAATACAGGTGTACATAGCCTCTTGATACTTATGAGTAATAGCAGACATCACAGTTAATTTTATGTTCATGAGAAGTTCAAAATAACTTTTTTTATCATCCTGAATTGTATTACATGTATGCTACTAAGAGTGATTGTGATTGTGATTGATCACAGCCGATAAGTGTATTATAGCACTTTGAAGCTCTTCACGCATGTTTTAATGCTTAGTTTTGTTAAGTATTTATGCTATACAGTAGAGATATTATGCTATACAGTAGAGTATTTATGCTATACAGTAGAGATATTATGCTACACAGTAGAGTATTTATGCTATACAGTAGAGATATTATGCTATACAGTGGAGATATTATGCTATACAGTAGAATATTTATGCTATACAGTAGAGATATTATGCTATACAGTGGAGATATTATGCTATACAGTCGAGTATATATGCTATACAGTAGAGATATTATGCTATACAGTAGAGATATTATGCTATACAGTAGAGTATTTATGCTATACAGTAGAGTATTTATGCTACACAGTAGAGTATTTATGCTATACAGTAGAGATATTATGCTATACAGTGGAGATATTATGCTATACAGTAGAGTATATATGCTATACAGTAGAGATATTATGCTATACAGTAGAGATATTATGCTATACAGTAGAGTATTTATGCTATACAGTAGAGTATTTATGCTATACAGTAGAGTATTTATGCTACACAGTAGAGTATTTATGCTATACAGTAGAGATATTATGCTATACAGTGGAGATATTATGCTATACAGTAGAGTATATATGCTATACAGTAGAGATATTATGCTATACAGTAGAGATATTATGCTATACAGTAGAGTATTTATGCTATACAGTAGAGATATTATGCTATACAGTAGAGATATTATGTTATACAGTAGAGATATTATGCTATACAGTAGAGTATTTATGCTATGCAGTAGAGATATTATGCTATACAGTAGAGATATTATGCTATACAGTAGATATATTATGCTATACAGTAGAGATATTATGTTATACAGTAGAGTATTAATGCTATATAGTAGAGATATTATGCTATACAGTGGAGATATTATGTTATACAGTAGAGTATATATGCTATACAGTAGAGATATTATGCTATACAGTGGATATATTATGTTATACAGTAGAGATATTATGCTATACAGTAGAGATATTATGTTATACAGTAGAGATATTATGTTATACAGTAGAGTATTTATGCTATACAGTAGAGTATATATGCTATACAGTAGAGATATTATGCTATACAGTAGAGATATTATGTTATACAGTAGAGTATTAATGCTATACAGTAAAGATATTATGCTATACAGTGGAGATATTATGTTATACAGTAGAGTATATATGCTATACAGTAGAGATATTATGCTATACAGTGGATATATTATGTTATACAGTAGAGATATTATGCTATACAGTAGAGATATTATGTTATACAGTAGAGATATTATGTTATACAGTAGAGTATTTATGCTATACAGTAGAGTATATATGCTATACAGTAGAGATATTATGCTATACAGTAGAGATATTATGTTATACAGTAGAGTATTTATGCTATACAGTAGAGTATATATGCTATACAGTAGAGATATTATGCTATACAGTGGATATATTATGTTATACAGTAGAGTATTTATGCTATACAGTAGAGATATTATGCTTTGAAATGATGGTTGTAGTTCCGTCTTTCCCAGATGTTAAAAAAATAAATCCACATGTAATTTCGCAAAGTAGCTCCTAATTTAGGTTAGATTATTCATCTAATATGGTCCACTAGAAAATTACCTTCCCTTGACTGAAGAGTAAACTGGGTGACACTTTATTTGGATGCCGGTAAATACGGTAGATGCCAGACTAAAGATGTCTTTGAGGTCAGTAAGAAGTCCATGGTATTCGGGGGGGATTGACTGACAGGTATGCTTTTCACCTACAGGCTGGAGGAGAACTATGAGATTGCAGAAGGGGTTTGTATCCCCCGCAGTGCTCTCTACATGCACTACCTGGACTTCTGTGAGAAGCACGACACACAGCCTGTCAACGCCGCCAGCTTTGGGAAGGTAGGACACAGCACTCTGACCCGTCACTGACCAGTTTAACAGTGAATTTAGGAGGGCCTGCTTGGTTTAGCCCAAACTAATGTTGTGAACATAATACTTCACAGAAAGAGAAAGTGAAATTGCCCCATTGGTGCAGTAGGCTATACCTGCGTAGGAAGGTTACCATCTTTCAGAACTATCTTCTTCATAGACAATAGTAAAACACGAAGGGGGAAATAAATAGCATTGAATAGCATGCTTACTGATTGTGTATGTAAATCAGTCTCATGGCTTGTAACGGTATATTTGCAAAGTAATATCGACGTGTACAATGCCTTCGGGAAGTATTCAGACCCCTTGACTTTTTCCACATTTTGTTACGTTACAGCCTTATTCTAAAATAGATTCAATAAATAAAAATCCTCAAAAATCTACACACAATATCCCATAATGACAAAACAAAAACAAGTTTTTTAGACATTGTTGCTAATTTATTAAAAAGTAAAAACTAAAATACCACATTTACATACGTTTTCAGACCCTTTGCTATGAGACTGAAAATTGAGCTCAGATGCATCCTGTTTCCATTGGTCATCCTTGAGATGTTTCTACAACTTGAATGGAGTTCACCTGTGCTAAATTCAATTGATTGGACATGATTTGGAAAGGCAAACACCTGTATATATAAGGTCCCACAGTTGACAGTGCATGTCAGAGCAAAAACCAAGCCATGAGGTCAAAGGAATTGCCCGTAGAGCTCCGGGATAGGATTGTGTCGAGGCACAGATCTGGGGAAGGGTACCAAAAAATGTCTGCAGCATTGAAGGTCCCCAAAAACACAGTGGCTTCCATCATTCTTAAATGGAAGAAGTTTGGAAATACCAAGACTCTTCCTAGAGCTGGCCACCTGGGCAAACAGAGCAATCGGGGGAGAAGGGCCTTGGTCAGGGAGGTGACCAAGAACCCGATGGTCACTCTGACAGAGCTCCAGAGTTCCTCTGTGGAGATGGGAGAACATTCCAGAAGGACAGCCATCTCTGCAGCACTCCACCAATCAGGCCTTTATGGTATAGTGGCCAGATGGAAGCCACGCCTTAGTAAAAGGCACATGACAGCCCACTTGGAGTTTGCCAAAATGCAACTAAAGACTCTCAGAACATGTGAAACAAGATTATCTTGTCTGATGAAACCAAGATTGAACTCTTTGGCCTGTATGCCAAGCGTAACATCTGGAGGAAACCTTCCAACAGGACAACGACCCTAAGCACACAGCCAAGACAACGCAGGAGTGGCTTCAGGACAAGTCTCTGAGTGGCCCTGCCAGAGCCCGGACTTAAACTCGATCAAACATCTCTGGAGAGATCTGAAAATAGCTGTGCAGCAACGCTCCCCATCCACCCTGACAGAGCTTGAGAGGATCTGCAGAGAAGAATGGGAGAAACTCCCCAAATACACACACGTGTGCCAAGCTTGTACTGTCATACCCAAGACTCAAGGCTGTAATCGCTGCCAAAGGTGCTTCAACAAAGTACTGAGTAAAGGGTCGGAATAGTTATGTAAATGTAATATTTCAGTTTTTTTAATATATATAATTTAGCAACAATTTCTTAAAACCTGTTTTTGCTTTGTTGTTATTAGGTATTGTGTGTAGATATTGAGGGGGGGGAAACAATTTAATGCATTTTATAATAACAACCTAACCTAACAAAATGTGGAAAAAGTAAAGGGGTCTGAATACTTTCCGAAAGTACTGTAGTTATTGAGAGCCAACGGAACAGCCCACTGATGGTTCCTCTGAAAACCACTGGACTGATTACACAGCTAGAGTAAACATGCTTGCCTCTGTTCCCGAAACCCAGAGACGCCCGTTTACCCACCTACTCCCAGCCACCCCGAACACCCGGACCCTGACCCCCAAACCCCATCCTCATCCCACTCCCCCACCCCATCCCTCCCCAGCTCCTGTCGGAGGATATTGAAAAAGAGAAGGGGCCTGGATTAATGTGTAATTAAAGGAAATCTGGAAGGGTGAGATGTTGCGGAATGTTAGATCAGTGGCTGGAGCAGTGTGGGGTGTCCTTTAGGAAGGCTTCATTGATTCGGGACAAAAAAACGAGCAAGGGCCTGGGCTGCCTCCCTGTCTGCTCATTTATCAAGCGGGGCCTGACAGAAACTTCACAGCTTGGCCTCTTTTTTCACCCCACACAATGGAAAGCTTCACTGTTTGCTAAAGTTTCTGCACCAGGAGCTGAACCAAGGAGCCAATCTCATGGACAAAAAGAAAGAGGGGGAGGGGAGAGATTTTGTAGAGGTTTTTAATATATATAAAAAATAATACCCCTGAACATGTAAAAAAAAAAATATGGTTCCCAAAGCCTTTTTCTCCAATACAGACCTCCCTGGGGTTAAGGCTCTGGGAACTTCACAGCTCTTCACATCTAGAACAGACCTCATTAAACAGATACTAACCCAAAACATTTGAGATACTTTTACTTGATTCATTGATATGTTCAATATGGATTTTCCTGTCATTCTTTGAGCTGTACAATAATATTAATAATTCTGGATGGGGTTGTTACTTCAGCCGCTAGCTGAGGAAATTGTGTACTTTTTTCTTGAGTTGTCCTTTTAGTGTATCTCTTCTTTTACATCTACAGTGTGATATCCTGTCAAGAGTGATAATGCATTTTTAATAGGTGCTTTACATGGAGGATATACACATCAAAAAGCATGAAGAATCTCACAGAGGAAAAATAATTGATACACTTCAAAATTCTCTGATTCTAACAGATTATTAGACAACAGTTTCCACAACTAACCACAAGAAGACTGGGGACCAGGGGACAGTCAAAGTAAGTCAACGTTCTTTTCTACTTTTATGATCAAAATTCAATGCATGAGCTGTCATGTCCTTCTTTGTGCACATTGGTTTTTGTATTTTTTTCATTAATTCAAGAGAAACACCATTGTTTTGTATGACGAAAGTTAAAAGCTCAACCTTTCAATGAAAAAATACTCAGTATCGGAGAATGATAGTTGGATGGAGATAGTGAAGAGTAAGAGCCTGCTTTTAAGGATTCTTCAAGCCAGTACTCTTCACTATTTGAGGATGCAACCCCTCAAAATCCTATGATGACATGCCACACCCTCACACCCAGATTAAGGCTCTTTAGTGGAAATGTTGGTCAAATAAATCCACAGCAAGAAAAGATGACTGTGAAAACTTTATTTTCCATTTATACACATCTCTAACAACTATTCCCTAAAGGTACCACTATTATGGCATCGCTGTGAAGGAGAGTTCCCAGTACTACGATGTGATGTATTCCAAGAAGGGGGCGGCGTGGGTGAACGAGACTGGCAAGAAGGAGGTCACCAAGCAAACAGTGGCGTATTCACCACGCTCCAAACTGGGGACGCTCCTGCCAGACTTTCCAAATGTCAAAGACCTAAATCTGCCCGCCAGTCTGTCAGAAGAGAAGGTAAACAGGACTCTAAAACGTCCCACAACCCCCTCCTCTTTCGTCCCTCTCGCACCCTCTGGCTCTCTCCTTTTATCTGCCCCGGACCTTCACTGAGTCTGGGTTAAGAGAAGAAGGACCTTGAGGATTTATATGTTTCTGGCTTCTCACTAACTCTTAATCTTGTGGGGAGATAATAAGATCCAGTGCGAGACAAAGGACAAGCTCTAGCTGTCCTGCTTTTAAAAGAGGGGGTCATCATTTTCAATGGTTTGTGAGTTGCTGATCTCTAAAGCTGGTTTTATGTAACATAGTTTTGGCGTGGGACCTGTTGCAGGTATTTATTGCTGCTGAGGCTCTTGGAAGGGATTTATTGTCTTGTTTTTTGTATCAATCCCTTCGTGTATTATATCACTTGAAAAAACTAGCTGCCGTATAAATATTGTAGTTGAATCCAGTTCCCCGATTAGAATATATCCTAACTGAAGCAGCGTCCTGGTCATTCACTAAGAAAGTCACTAAGAAACAGTATGTCCCTTTGATAAGTAGAAGTGTGTTACCGACTTGGACCACGTTATTGCCATGCATTTAGAGTACATTAAGAAAGCATTCAAGCCTCTTGACTTTTTCACATTTTATTACGTTACTGACTTATTCTAAAATTGATTAAATAATTTCCCCCCCTCAATCTACACACAATACCTCATAATGACAAAGCAAAAACATTTAGACAACATTTTTAAAATAAATACCTTATTTACATAAGTATTCAGACTCTTTGCTATGTGTCTCGAAATTGAGCTCAGGTGCATCCTGAATCTATTGATCATCCTTGAGATGCTTCTACAACTTGATTGGAGTCCTCCTGTGGTAAATTCAATTTATTGGACATGATTTGGAAAGGCACACACCTGTCTGTATATGGTCCCACAGTTGACAATGCATGTCAAAGCAAAAACCAAGCCATGAGGTTCAAAGGAATTGTCCGTAGAGCTCCGACACAGATCTGGGGAAGGGTATCAAAACATTTATGTGGCATTGAAGGTCCCCAAGAACACAGTGGTCTCCATCATTCTTAAATGGAAGAAATTTGAAACCACCAAGACTCTTCTGAGAGCTTGCCCCCCGGCCAAACTGAGCAATCGGGGGAGAAAGACCTTGGTCAGGGAGGTGACGAAGAACACGATGTTCACTCTAACAGAGCTGGGAGATGGGAGAACCTTCCAGAAGGGCAACCATCTCGGCAGCACTCCACCACTCAGGCCTTTATGGTAGTGGCCAGATGGAAGGCACATGAAAGCCCGCTTAGAGTTTGCCAAAAGGCACCTAAAGCACTCTCGGACCATGAGAAACAAAACTCTCTGGAGTGACGAAACGAAGATTGAACTCTTTGGCCTGAATGCCAAATGTTACATCTGGAGGAAACTTGGCACCATCCCTACGGTGAAGCATGGTGGTGACAGCATCATGCTGTGGGGATGTGTTTCAGCGGCAGGGACTGGGATACTAGTCAGGATCAAGGGAAAGATGACTGGAGAAAAGTACAGAGAGATCCTTGATGAAAACCTGCTCCAGAGTGTTCAGAACCTCAGACTGAGGCAAAGGTTCACCTTCCAACAGGGCAACGACCCTAAGCCCACAGCCAAGACAACACAGGAGTGGCTTCAGGACAAGTCTCTGAATGTCCTTGAGTGGCACTGCCAGAGCCCGGACTTGAACCTGTTTGAACATCTCTGGATAAACCTGAAAATAGCTGTGCATCGATGCTCCCCATTCAACCTGATAGAGCTTGAGAGAATATGTAGCGAAGAATGGGGGAAACTCCCCAAATACAGGTGTGCCAAGCCTGTAGCATCATACCCAAGAAGACTCAAGGCTGTAATCGCTAACAAAAGTGCTTCAACAAAGTACTGAGTAAAGGGTCTGAATACTTATCTATATGTAATTTCAGTTAAAACATGTTTATACATTTGCAAACATTTCTAAAAAACTGTTTTTGCTTTGTCATTATGAGGTATTGTGTGTAGATTGATGAGGGAAAAAACGATTTAATACATTTTTGAATAAGGTTGTTACATAACAAAATGTGGAAAAAGTCAAGGGGTCTGAATACTTTCCGAATGCACTGTGTACTCAGTGTTCTCTGCATTTTCCTACAGGTGTCAACGTTCATCATGATGTACAGAACTCACTGCCAGAGGATACTGGATACAGTAATACGCGCAAACTTTGACGAGGCAAGCCACTTTTCATATCTGTCCATCTCAATATCTCTCTCATCGTCACTCAATGCATAGTTTTACCTCAACTGTATTCACATCCTAGCATACCTTTGTCTGTACATTATGCCTTGAATCTATTCTATCACGCCCAGAAACCTGCTCCTTCTACTCTCTGTTCCAAACGTACTAGACGGCCAGTTCTTATAGCCTTTAGCCATACCCTTATCCTACTCCTCCTCTGTTCCTCTGTTGCCCTAGACACCATATGTGAATTGATTGCCCCCCATCTATCTTCAGAGCTCGTGCTGTTAGGTGAGCTAAACTGGGACATGCTTAACAACCCGGACATCTTACAATCTAAGCTTGATGCTCTCAATTTCACACAAATTATCAATGAACCTACCAGGTACAAACCCAAATCTGTAAACACGGGCACCCTCATAGATATCATCCTAACCAACCTGTCCTCCAAATAAACCTCTGCTGCCTTCAGCGATCACTGCCTCATTGCCTGTGTCCGTAATGGGTCTGCAGTCAAACGACCACCCCTCATCACTGTCAAACGCTCCCTAAAACACTTCAGCTAGCAGGCCTTTCTAATCAACCTGGCCCGGGTATCCTGGAAGGATATTGACCTCATTCCGTCAGTAGAGGATGCCTGGTTATTCGTTAAAAGTGCCTTCCTCACCATCTTAAATAAGCACGCCCCATTCAAAAAATGTAGAACCAGGAACAGATATACAACTACTTCTCAGACAAAGTTCAGTGTGTCAAATCGGAGGGCCTGTTGTCCGGACCTCTGGCAGTCTCTATGGCGGTGCCACAGGGTTCAATCCTCGGGCAGACTCTTTTCTCTGTATACATCGATGATGTCCCTCTTGCTGCTGGTGATTCTCTGATCCACCTCTACGCAGACGACACCATTCAGTTTACTGCTTGCCCTTCTTTGGACACTGTGTTAACTAACCTCCAGACGAGATTCAATGCCATACAACTCTCCTTCCTTGGCCTCCAACTGCTCTTAAATGCAAGTAAAACTAAATGCATGTTCTTCAACTGATCGCTGCCCACACCTGCCCGCCCATCCAGCATCACTACTCTGGACGGTTCTGACTTAGAATATGTGTGGACAACTACAAATACCTAGGTGTCTGGTTAGACTGTAATCTCTCCTTCCAGACTCACATTAAACATCTCCAATCCAAAGTTAAATCTAGAATTGGCTTCCTATTTCACAACAAAGCCTCCTTCACTCATGCTGCCAAACATACCCTCGTAAAACTGACTATCCTACCGATCCTTGACTTCGGCGATGTCATTTACAAAATAGCCTCCAGCACTCTACTCAATAAATTGGATGCAGTCTATCACAGTGCCATCCGTTTTGTCACCAAAGCCCCATACTGTATACTACCTATCACTGCGATCTGTATGCTCTCGTTGGCTTGCCCTCGTTTCATATTCGGCGTCAAACCCACTGGCTCCAAGTCATCTATAAGTCTTTGCTAGGTAGGGTAGGTGGCAGGGTAGCCTGGTGGTTAGAGCGTTGGGCTCCAAGGTTCCAAGTTCAAACCCCCGAGCTGACAAGGTACAAATCTGTCGTTCTGCCCTTGAACAGGCAGTTAACCCACTGTTCCTAGGCCGTCATTGAAAATAAGAATTTGTTCTTAACTGACTTGCCTGGTAAAATAAACTAAAAATAAAAAAAGGTAAAGCTCCACCTTATCTCAGCTCACTGGTCACCATAGCAGCACCCACCCATAGCACGTGCTCCAGCAGGTATATTTCACTGGTCACCCCCAAAGCCAATTCCTCTTTCGGCTGCCTTTCCTTCCAGTTCTCTGCAGCCAATGACTGGAACGAACTGAGGAATATAGCTCACTAGCTTTAAGCACCAGTTGTCAGAGCAGCTCAAAGATCACTGCACCTGTACATAGCTCATCTGTAAATAGCCCATCCAACTACCTCATCCCCATACTGTTTCTGTTATCTCTACTTGCACACTCATCTTCTGCACATCTGTCACTCCAGTGTTTAATTGCTATATTGTAATTATTTTGCCACTATGGCCTATTTATTGCCTTACCTCCCTTATCCTACCTCATTTGCACACACTGTATATAGACTTTTTCAATTGTATTATTGACTGTATGTTTGTTTACTCCATGTTTAACTCTGTGTTGTTGTTTGTGTTGCACTGCTTTGCTTTATCTTGGCCAGGTCGCAGTTGTAAATGAGAACTTGTTCTCAACTAGCCTACCTGGTTAAATAAAGGTGAAATAAATAAATAAAATAAATGATGCCCCTTTATTTACCAGTCCCACTAAATGGAACAGGCCTTTGTGGTTCTTTTTTTGTGGACTTTTTTATTCTCTTTTTGAAATTGGTCCAAAAAAAGAAAAGATTATGAGCTTCCGAATTAAAACCTCCCATTTTCATGATCTAATCTCATAACCCTTGATCAAATGTTTATGCTACAAGTCTATCACAAGAAACTGCTTCTAACTTGAATTCACAATATTGTTCATCAATATTGTTTAAGTCTCTCTAGTCTCTTTAGTTGTATTGTATGTGATGTTAAGACAATAACCCTCCTATAACCCTCCTCTCTTGGGTGTCTCCAGGTCCAGAGCTTCCTGCTGCACTTTTGGCAGGGCATGCCCCCGCACATGCTCCCTGTCCTGGGCTCCTCCACTGTGGTCAACATTGTGGGCGTCTGTGACTCCATCCTCTATAAGGCAATCTCTGGGGTTCTCATGCCCACAGTCCTTCAAGCACTGCCTGATAGGTGAATGAGTGTGCACTGTCGCTCCTATCCACTCCCCAGGGATGAGTAATACTACAATCCTGTGTTTCAGCCCAACATTTCAAATTCATAGACAGATCTATGAATGCAAAGACTGACAGTCCATGAGATCCACACAGTTTTAAACATACTTTGACCTGTATATTGTTTGTTTAAAAGACTGGCTTGGCAAACTTGCCATTTTGAGAGCTTCCCACTGGGCACACACTGGTTGAATCAATGTTGTTTCCACGTTATACAATTACGTTGACCCAATGTGGAATAGATGTGGAAATGACATCTGTGCCCAGTGGGTTGGGACTATAAGGTTCTATCTGCCTAAATGTGATTCTGAGACAATTGGCTTTAAAGTTCTGAACCCTCATTGGTTTGAATGGTGTCAGCAATTTTGATATTCTTTTTAACTTAACAACATGAATTGGGGTATTTAGAGTATATGGGTAAAGAACATTGAACAGAACAAGGCTATGTCAATGACAATTTTTTGGGCAAAACTGCAGATAGAGCCTTATAGTCCCAAGCTCTCGTTTTGCCTCGTTATTTGTGATGTAATTTAGATGTACTCTATGTGTGTTGATCCAGTTTGACCCAGGTTATCCGGAAGTTTGCCAAACAACTGGATGAGTGGCTTAAAGTAGCACTTCACGACCTGCCTGAAAACCTGAGGAATATCAAGTTCGAATGTAGGTGTCTGCATTGAAAAATAACATTGTTACTCTTACTCCTATTATGACAACAATGATGATATACTGAGTCTTAGAATTAGAAGAAAGCGCCGATTTTAGAATACTGGTTCCGATAGCTAAATGGTATTCTGTATAAAGCACAACAGTTCATATTTCCTCTCCATTTCATCCACAGTATCTAGAAGATTTTCTCAGGTTCTCAAGCGGCAGACATCTTTGAACCATCTATGTCAGGTAGCTATATCCCTGTATCAATGTAATGAAATCCACATGATGATATGACTGATAAAGATATATGCAGTGTGTATCACTATCTAATAATGCACTATCTAATAATGTGTGTTTTGATGTGTCTCTGGGAAGGCGTCGCGGACGGTGATCCACAGTGCAGACATCACCTTTCAGATGATGGAGGACTGGAGGAACGTGGACCTGAACAGCATCACCAAGCAGACACTTTACACCATGGAGGACACACGGGAGGAGCAACGGCGGCTCATCATCCACTGTAAGGGCAAGACAAGCACACACGTAGGGACGCAGACACAGACTTATGTGCACCAACACACACACACACACACACATACACACAATCCCAGTAACAGCATTCACATTAAGTTACGTTTAGTCCCAAAGTCTAGAAGCCACATTCTAAACAACCCTCTTGAGCTCCAATACACTTTACTTAAATTGCTTGCTCTCCTTCATGCATTGTAGGAGAGAAATGCACTTCATTCCCACACACCCACAACTGCCAATAACACACAGTAGATGTCACCCATTGGACAATCATTCCCACGGCCAGGAAAGTCAAGCCGTAATGATGGAGGCTGAAAGGTTAAGCAAGTTGACTCTGCTCTGAAACACCCCGTGGAGCATCTCAAATTCATTTCAGCAGTATCCCTCTGAAATGGCCGTGATAGGGTCACAGGTCACAGATTGGCTGGTGTCGCATAAAAAACTCTCATTCTGTTCTATTAGACAGAGAGAAATTATGCACAATAGCAACAAATAAGATACATAGCCACATACAAGACATACTGTATATGCTGCTGGTTTTGGTAGTTTGATTGATTTAAGTAATGGTTATTTAGGTCCACACACTACAATTTTTCCACTTCTTCATTTGATCCAAATTGTTATCTGTTGCTATGTGTTGACAAACTGTGGCTAGATGCAGCTCTCGTCTCCTTCCTCTCTCAGTGTACCAGGAGTTTGACCGTCTTTTGGAGGAGCAGTCTCCTATAGAGGGCTACATAGAGTGGCTGGACTCCATGGTGGACCGCTGTGTTGTCAAGGTCAGTTAAAGAACTCATGACTTCATATTTCCACAAAAACATATTTTTTTTATGCCCTGTTAAGATCTAGGATATATCATCAGAAAACATCCAGACATCCTCTTGAGACATGTGCTTTCTACTATTGCTACAGCATGGCGTATGCTGTTTGTAAGTGGAAAGTATAGAAATAACCTCTTCAATTGTCCCCCTAAAAATTTCCACAGTGACGTATGTGTTACATTTACCAAGGCCATTCTGGACGACGATGTGTTATTTTATTGTTGAAGTATATTTATACAGCAAATCAGTAAGGATTATGACCCTTTAAAAATAAACTATGCATTTGAATGACATCCGTTTCTCCATGCAGATGCAGAGCCACTCTCCTAGTTAATGATGTCTTCATGGCTCCCATTTGCGGGCATTATGCTCCAGATATGGGCTTGTAAAATGTTGTTGCCCTGGCAACGTCCTGGACTCCCCAGACAATGGTTCAATGGGAAGGCCTGTCCCCAGGGGCAAATTAAATAGTTAACTTGTTGACATGTTTTTCGTTCCTGAGGGTTAAGCCCCAATACGATCCCAGGGGTTAATTCTCTCCCTCCCCAACCCTTCCCCTTCTTTTCTCATGGAAATGTCCCCTTTAGGTGGCAGGGAAGAGGCCTGGGTGCCTGAAGAAGGTGGCCCAGCAGTTCCTGCTTATGTGGTCGTGCTTCGGGACACGAGTCATCCGGGATATGACCCTCCACAGTGCGCCGAGCTTTGGTGAGTGGTTGGATCTAGCATTGGGCTGGGGCATGTATTAGCCGACACAGGAAAAAAAGTTTGTTATAGGGGGGTTATGTAATGTTATTGGAGCATGTTGCTGGTGTCACTAGTGTCAGACAGTAGTTGTCTAGAAAAGACTTTGAAGAACACAAACAGATTACCCAGGGCATTGTCCCAAAACGTGCTGAACTGAGATATGAATATGCTAGTATGCACATAGGTCCAAAAGTAGTTTAAGCCCCTCACCCCATTTTTGGGAAATGATAATAAGAAAAGTTGTGCCCAGACTCAGCAGAGAATCCCCTTCGATTGTTCTCCCAATCCAAAACAGGGGGAAAGCGTGGTCGTAAGATGGCAGCCTTGTTGGCATGGCACCCCTAGCCTTTACTTTACTAGCTAGCGGTGCATGACCAAGGCACTGAAATATATAGGGGCTGTAAAATGTTTAAAAAATGACTCCCCTTCCCTCTCCTCTCCCCTTCAGGCCTGTCTGTAAATATCAAAGCCACAGCTGGTTGCAGTGTTTTGATAAAACAGCTCTCTGTGCAAAAACAGTTCATTAACAATGGCTACCCCCCCCCCCCCCCCCCCCCCAAATGTGTTTGCCTATCTTTTCAATTTTATGACCAAGCAGTATTGCATTACTCCATTTCGTGAATAGCTGCTGGTGTTTATTATGCGCACGATGGCTGGAGTCACCAGCACAATGTCACAATTGTGTCACGCTCCTTTCCTTCCCCAGCGACAGTCTCAGTCATCTCCCATACCAGACCCAGGGGTCAGCTGTCATATTTGGGGCAGTGACTTTGTACCAGGAAACAAGAAACAGCCCCCCGTCTCTTTTGATAACAATGACTGCCCAGTTGTTCTACTCCCTCACATGCTATAATAATCAATGGTGTACCGCAGATTTGCGAAGCCTGCCCGAAAGGTCAGAGCAAAGGTGTGTTCAGCAGTTGTTATATAGGATGAACCATGACTAGAATACAGTATATACATATAAAGTGGGTAAAACAGTATTCAAGTGACCAGTGTTCAATGACTCTATATACAGTTGAAGTCGGAAGTTTACATACACTTAGCTTGGAGTCATTAAAACTCGTTTTTCAACCACTCCACATATTTCTTGTTAACAAACTATAGTTTTGGCAAGTCGGTTAGGACATCTACTTTGTGCATGCCACAAGTCATTTTTTCCAACAATTGTTAACAGACAGATTATTTCACTTATAATTCTCTGTATCACAATTCCAGTGGGTCAGAAGTTCACATACGCTAAGTTGACTGTACCTTTAAACAGCTTGGAAAATTCCAGGAAAATTAAGCAGCCGTCATACCGCTCAGGAAGGAAATGAGTTCTGTCTCCTAGAGATGAACGTACTTTGGTGCAAAAAGTGCAAATAAATCCCAGAACAACAGCAAAGGACCTTGTGAAGATGCTGGAGGAAACCGGTACAAAAGTATCTATATCCACAGTAAAATGAGTCCTATATCAACATAACCTGAAAGGCCAATCAGCAAGGAAGAAGCCACTGCTCCAAAACCGCCATAAAAAAAGCCAGACTATGGTTTGCAACTGCACATAAGGGACATAGATCGTACTTTCTGGAGAAATATCCTCTGGTCTGATGAAACAAAAATATAACTGTTTCGCCATAATGATCATCGTTATGTTTGGAGGAAAAAGGGGGATGCTTGCAAGCCAAAGAATACCATCCCAACCACGGGGGTGAAGCACGGGGGTGGCAGCATCATGTTGTGGGGGTGGTTTGTTGCAGAAGGGACTGGTGCACTTCACAAAATAGATGGAATCATTAGGTAGGAAAATTATGTGGATATATTGAAGCAACATCTCAAGACATCAGTCAGGAATTTAAAGCTTGGTCGCAAATGGGTCTTCCAAATGGACAATGACCCCGAGCACACTTCCAAAGTTGTGGCAAAATGGATTAAGGACAACAAAGTCAAAGCCCTGATCTCAATCCCATAGAGAATTTGTGGGCAGAACCGAAAACGTGTGTGTAAGCAAGGAGGCCTACAAACCTGACTCAGTTACACCAGCTCTGTCTGGAGAAATGTGCCAAAATTCACCCAACTTATTGTGGAAAGCTTGTGGAAGGCAACCCGAAACGTTTGACCCAAGTTAAACAACTTAAAGGCAATGCTACCAAATACTAATTGAGTGTATGTAAACTTTTGACCCACTGGGAATGTAATGAAAGAAATAAAAGCTGAAATAAATCATTCTCTCTACTATTATTCAGACATTTCACATTCTTAAAATAAAGTGGTGATCCTAACTGACCTAAGACGGAATTTTTACTAGGATTAAATATCAGGAATTGTGAAAAACTGAGTTTAAATGTATTTGGCTCAGGTGTATGTAAACCTCCGTACTGTACATAGGGCAAAGCAGTCTCTAAGGTACAGGGTAGAGTACCAGGTGGTAGCTGGCTAGTAACAGTAACAAAAGTTCAAGATAGTGTACTTGGCAGAGGCCGGCCAGTGGCGACTGTTTAACAGCCTGATGGCCTGGAGATAGAAGCTGTTAATCAGTCTCTCGGTCCAAGCTTTGATGCATCTGTACTGTCTCCGCCTTCTAGATGATAAAAGCGAATAATTTAAATGTGCCCTTGAAACTAGCTTTGTTAAGGTGCGTATGTCAATATAAAGAAACTTTAATCTCACCTCTCTCTCTGTCTGCCTGTGTGTAGGCTCGTTCCACCTGATCCACCTGATGTTTGATGACTATGTGCTGTACCTACTGGAGTCCCTGCACTGCCAGGAGAGGGCTAACGAGCTCATGAGGTCCATGAAGGCAGAGGGCAACACAGGTCAGACCCCCACTCTGTCAACAACTACTAACTGCTTCCAATACTACTACTACTACAGCACTGCATTGCCACTGCAACTATTAGTATTACTACAATCACAATTACTAGTACTACAATTTCTACTACTTTTACCTTTTACTCCTACTATTACTACAAATAATAATATTACTAATACTTCTGTATAGGACTTTGGGAATGACCTGTCATACTATCATCAGTATTGCTGCTGCTACAAAAACAACGAGAAATGCATTTTAACAACAACAAAAAAACAACAAAAACAAAAAACGACATGTATTTTGACAGTACTGATATTGAATGCTGTATGAAGTACACTGACTCTTGAGGACATAAGAACCTGCTGTCTCTCGAATAGTTGTGACCCCTTCTTATAGCTGAGCAAGAGGAAGAGATGATGCTGACGGAGACCACGCCCACATCCACGTCCCCAGGGCCTTTCTCCCCGGCCAAGTCTGTCACCTCAGTGGGGGTCCCAGCCGCCAGCTCCCCCGCTGCTGCCCAGTCCCCAGAGTACACAGGGGCCACAGCCACCACAGGTGAGAGAGACAGACAGCAACACTGGGGTACTGGGGAGGGAATCTGTTAGTGGGGAGTGTTGCTTGGATATTGAGCTAATACTAGACTGGAGCTACAATACCATAGAAGCAATCCCACATGTCTGTGGTCATGTTCTGTAGGTAATGTTACGATTATGTCCAACAAAGTACATAATGTCAGATTAATTCATTAATACATAGCAGTTGAATTAAATGATTTATTAGAATGGGCATATTCTGCCTGTGCTCATGCATTGGGTTGGTTTCTAAGGGTCACGGCAAGGTAGATTCCTCTGTGCCAATCCCTTTGTCTCTGTGTGTGTATGTGTTACGTGTGTGTGCCAGGAGCTGTTCAGTCATATACCTGGTCCCTTACGTACACAGTGACAACGTCAAGCGGCACCCCTTCTGAGGGCGGACAGCAGCAGCCTTGCATGCGCAGTGGTGCCCCAGTGCCCCCTCCCTCCTCCGCCCATCGACTGCCAGTCTACGCACACCGGGATGAGCACGGGTGAGCTGTCATAGAGGGATTATGAGTTGTCATAGAGGGGTAGTGAGCTCTCATAGGGGGGTTATGAGCTGCCATAGAGGGGTTATGAGCTCTCATAGGGTGGTTATAAGGTCTTATGAGCTCTAATAGAGGGGTTATAAGGTCTCATAGAGGGGTTTTGAGCTCTCATAGAGGGGTTATCTGATTTCTTACAAACAAATGTATGGAAAACATTTAAAGTACTACATTGAATACATGATGTTGACCTGTTTTTGTGCACACTCTCCAGGTTCACTGGGAGCTATAACTACGGAAGCTACTCCAACCAGCACCCCCACTCCATCCAGAGCCAGTACCCCAGTCTGGCCCATGAACCGGGCATTCCTGCCCCCCTCCATTATCCCGCCTACCACCGCACTTCTGCACAGGTCAGTCCAAACTTGGACTCCCAAATTACAAATCAGACCATATCATCTGCATTCACCTGAGAATCTGCTAACGGTGTATACTGGATGGAATCACAGTGGAGAAAATTCTGTAACTTTATACTGGACTACGCACATCCAGTCGAAAAGCATTAGCTTACATTAGCTTGATATTAGCCTCTCAGAGCACACACAACATTTGGTTCTGGTTTCCGAGATTTACTTTATATTTGCTCAACACTTTTAGACCCTTTGTCATCCAACATATATCTTTCTGGCCTGTTTTATAATACTGAAATTTAGCCACAGAGTCAACAATTCCAACTTTTCACACAGTTCACCACACCTGCAAGACTTTGTTGGTGACAATAGTTGTTCTTGGCTTGGGTCCTGGAGTAGACTCCATTGTATCTCATTGACGTCAGAGCAGAGAGGGAAGAAAGCCAGTGAAACACTGTATCAAATCCATTACAAAGAGAAAAATTAGACAGTCTGCTGGGTTATTTGACAGAGAAAAGCTGTGAAATCACCTAATAACCATAGTACATCATTACAGAGGCGCTAGACCCACTGACATATGTGACATTGAATCAGGCAGAATGACGCAGAAGGCATACTTGTTTATTTTTCTTCAACGTGCCACTAAAGACCTCCCTCTGATATCTATTCACATCCCTATGTAATATAGATGTGATATTCCTGGTTGGGTTGTAGGCGAGGCGTCAATTCTATCCTAGCTTTTGTAAGGTTGAATTTTACACAAGGCGGTAAATCAGAGAGGAATGTTAATATGAACAGGATGTGTAAATGAGAACAGGGCTCGTTAGTATGCAAAACACACTCTATAGCATGGCATGCCGGGGGGTATACAACAGTGAGTGTGAAAGGAGAGAGAGAGAGGAATCCAACAAGAACAAGAGCAGGCGAGAGGAGGAGGGTGCAGCAGCCTTGTGGTGGTGTCGGTGTCGGTGGAGCTCATTCACTGTTATGGCGTCCGCATGCTTCCCAGCTGAAACAGTTCGGAAGAGTTTGTGCATATATTATAATGACAGTTTGTGAGTTTTTGTTCATTTTGGACTTCAGTGAAGGTTTTTTCGGATGTTCGGGCACACACATTTTTTTCTAGAGGCAAACCGAAGTCGGTAGCCAAAGTCTACACCCCTTTATCGGTGATTGGTCAACAGTAGGGATTCTTCAATAAAGTCTTTGTTGTCCTTCAATGAGAGACGACTCATTTTCATGCACATTGTTTCTTTGTGAAATACTGCACCAAACCTCTTAGTTAGATGTACAACTGTGCGACTAAGAACTCCTCTGCAAAAAAACGTAAAAATGTTGGTCCAATTTCTTGAGTTATTTTAGATTAATTCTGACTATTTTGAGGAAGTGGTAATGGCATCTCAATATGGTCAAACAGTACTATTGCCACTTTTCTCTCATATTTCCAGCGAATGTCTTTTAAGGGATTATGAGAGCACGCTTGCTCAGTTCTGCTAGCCGATTTCAGCTAGGCACCAGCCGAACTGAAGCATACTGATGCCTTTAGCCATAGCAGCGAGTGGTGTGAGTTGACCCTTCTGATGGTAATTTCCTGTCAAGGGTCCTCCAGCCTCCCCCGTCTTTGTAGTGGGAGGAGATCAGATGGTCGTCAGTAGTCTGAATCCCCCTCTCCTCTCTTATCCAGAGCGACTTAAGGCGTCCGCATGCTTCCAAGCCCAAACAGTTCGGAAGAGTTCATGCATACAGTGCCTTGCGAAAGTATTCGGCCCCCTTGAACTTTGCAACCTTTTGCCACATTTCAGGCTTCAAACATAAAGATATAAAGCTGTATTTTTTTGTGAAGAATCAACAACAAGTGGGACACAATCATGAAGTGGAACGACATTTATTGGATATTTCAAACTTTTTTAACAAATCAAAAACTGAAAAATTGGGCGTGCAAAATTATTCAGCCCCTTTACTTTCAGTGCAGCAAACTCTCTCCAGAAGTTCAGTGAGGATCTCTGAATGATCCAATGTTGACCTAAATGACTAATGATGATAAATACAATCCACCTGTGTGTAATCAAGTCTCCGTATAAATGCACCTGCACTGTGATAGTCTCAGAGGTCCGTCAAAAGCGCAGAGAGCATCATGAAGAACAAGGAACACACCAGGCAGGTCCGAGATACTGTTGTGAAGAAGTTTAAAGCCGGAATTGGATACAAAAAGATTTCCCAAGCTTTAAACATCCCAAGGAGCACTGTGCAAGCGATAATATTGAAATGGAAGGAGTATCAGACCACTGCAAATCTACCAAGACCTGGCCGTCCCTCTAAACTTTCAGCTCATACAAGGAGAAGACTGATCAGAGATGCAGCCAAGAGGCCCATGATCACTCTGGATGAACTGCAGAGATCTACAGCTGAGGTGGGAGACTCTGTCCATAGGACAACAATCAGTCGTATATTGCACAAATCTGGCCTTTATGGAAGAGTGGCAAGAAGAAAGACATTTCTTAAAGATATCCATAAAAAGTGTTGTTTAAAGTTTGCCACAAGCCACCTGGGAGACACACCAAACATGTGGAAGAAGGTGCTCTGGTCAGATGAAACCAAAATTGAACTTTTTGGCAACAATGCAAAACGTTATGTTTGGCGTAAAAGCAACACAGCTGAACACACCATCCCCACTGTCAAACATGGTGGTGGCAGCATCATTGTTTGGGCCTGCTTTTCTTCAGCAGGGACAGGGAAGATGGTTAAAATTGATGGGAAGATGGATGGAGCCAAATACAGGACCATTCTGGAAGAAAACCTGATGGAGTCTGCAAAAGACCTGAGACTGGGACGGAGATTTGTCTTCCAACAAGACAATGATCCAAAACATAAAGCAAAATCTACAATGGAATGGTTCAAAAATAAACATATCCAGGTGTTAGAATGGCCAAGTCAAAGTCCAGACCTGAATCCAATCGAGAATCTGTGGAAAGAACTGAAAACTGCTGTTCACAAATGTTCTCCATCCAACCTCACTGAGCTCAAGCTGTTTTGCAAGGAGGAATGGGAAAACATTTCAGTCTCTCGATGTGCAAAACTGATAGAGACATACCCCAAGCGACTTACAGCTGTAATCGCAGCAAAAGGTGGCGTTACAAAGTATTACTTAAGGGGGCTGAATAATTTTGCACGCCCAATTTTTCAGTTTTTGATTTGTTAAAAAAGTTTGAAATATCCAATAAATGTCGTTCCACTTCATGATTGTGTCCCACTTGTTGTTGATTCTTCACAAAAAAATACAGTTTTATATCTTTATGTTTGAAGCCTGAAATGTGGCAAAAGGTCGCAAAGTTCAAGGGGGCCGAATACTTTCGCAAGGCACTGTATATTATGAAAACATTTTGTGACATTTCTGTTAGTTTTGGACATAGGTAACGTTTTTTGGGCTGTTCAGGCACACAAGAAGTGGTAGCCGAAGTCTACGCCCCTTCGTCGGTGATTGGTCGACAATAGGGATTCTTCAATAAAGTCTTTGTTGTCATTCAACAAGCGACGACTCGTTTTCATGCAAATTATTTCATTGGGAAATACTGCACCAAACATCTTACTTAGATGTAAAATTGCGGGACTAAGATCTCCTCTGCAGAAACGTCATAATTAATGACAGATTTCTTGAGTTATCTTAGATTAATTTGGACTATTTCGAAGAAGTGTATACTGGCTACGGTGTCTCAAAATAGACAAACAGTACTATTGCCGCTTTTTTTATCGTTTTCCAATGGTCTTTTAAGGGATTATGCAAGCACACTTGTTTGGTTTGCCATGGCAAACTAAAGAATGCTGACACCTTTACAGAAGCAATTGGGGTTAAGTGCCTTGCTCGAAGGCACATCAACAGATTTTTCACCAAGTCGGCTTGGCGATTCGAACCTGCCGCCCCTGCCCTCTCCTCTACTGTACTCCATACCAGCGGAAGCAGCAGACAGTGAAAGGTGGTCTAGCCAGTGGCCCGGGTCTCTGTTCTCTGCCTCCCCCTCCCACCACTCAATAGTCTCTTCACCTCTCTGAGCCAGTGGCCATAGACCCCATAGACCAGGCCGGGGGGGTATTTATTAAAATATTGTTATTCAATGGTCTCTTTTCAGCATGAACAAGAGGTCGCTGAGCCACCCTGACCCGTGATGACAGCCTTTTTCCGTTCCACCATCCCTCATAATCAAACCGACTGTTGCCTGTGTGTTTATATTTAGTGGGATAAAGAGGAAATACTTTTACTTCCACTTTTGTGCTCCCTGCTCTGAACTTAAATCGGGCACAATGTGTGCGCTTTGTCTGAGTGTGTCTGAGAGGATCTCTCAAGAGGAAGGGAAGGAGAAGACACAAATGGGACACTTTGTTGGATTTCTTGACCAGTCCCAAATATTTTGTAAGAGGAGCTGATTCTGTCCGCGCTGTTAGTCGTCAGTCACCCTGGGCAACGAAAATACTACCGGCTGACCACTTATCCTAGTCCAACGCTCATCTCAGTTTCAGGAAGTGACTTATTTATGTCCATCATTTACAACGTTTTGGTGTGCATAGGGGTTCTACTGTTGATGTTCATTATGAATTATAAACCTCATAGTGTTACAGAGAAATC
The DNA here is from genome assembly GCF_013265735.2 of Oncorhynchus mykiss. Taxonomy (NCBI): domain Eukaryota; kingdom Metazoa; phylum Chordata; class Actinopteri; order Salmoniformes; family Salmonidae; genus Oncorhynchus; species Oncorhynchus mykiss. The sequence goes on along the minus strand of NC_048565.1, from coordinate 41,191,863 downwards.
AAAGATTTGTGTTATGTTACATATCATTTATTACATAAGGGCCAGTAGTTTTGCCCAGTAATATTACGTGACCAGGAAAAACTCTGGAGTCCAGCTATAGCCTCATTAGGGGCAGGGGGTTTCTTCGGTCAGGTCATGTGTTCAGGGAAAAACCCAGCCCTAGATATGATACATACAGTGAGGGGAAAAAGTATTTGATCCCCTGCTGATTTTGTACGTTTGCCCACTGACAAAGAAATTATCAGTCTATAATTTTAATAGTAGGTTTATTAGAATAGTGAGAGACAGAATAACAACAAAAAAATCTAGAAAAACGCATGTCAAAAATGTTATAAATTGATTTGCATTTTAATGAGGGAAATAAGTATTTGACCCCTCTGCAAAACATGACTTAGTACTTGGTGGCAAAACCCTTGTTGGCAATCACAGAGGTCAGACGTTTCTTGTAGTTGGCCACCAGGTTTGCACACATCTCAGGAGGGATTTTGTCCCTCTCCTCTTTGCAGATCTTCTCCAAGTCATTAAGGTTTCGAGGCTGACATTTGGCAACTCGAACCTTCAGCTCCCTCCACAGATTTTCTATGGGATTAAGGTCTGGAGACTGGCTAGGCCAATCCAGGACCTTAATGTGCTTCTTCTTGAGCCACTCCTTTGTTGCCTTGGCCGTGTGTTTTGGGTCATTGTCATGCTGGAATACCAATCCACGACCCATTTTCAATGCCCTGGCTGAGGGAAGGAGGTTCTCACCCAAGATTTGACGGTACATGGCCCCGTCCATCGTCCCTTTGATGCGGTGAAGTTGTCCTGTCCCCTTAGCAGAAAAACACCCCCAAAGCATAATGTTTCCACCTCCATGTTTGACGGTGGGGATGGTGTTCTTGGGGTCCCTTTAAGAGTGTGCTCCTAATCTCAGCTCGTTACCTGTATAAAAGACACCTGGGAGCCAGAAATCGTTCTGATTAAGAGGGGGTCAAATACTTATTTCCCTCATTAAAATGCAAATCAATTTATAACATTTTTGACATGCGTTTTCTAGTATTTTGTTTTGTTATTCTGTCTCTCACTGTTCAAATAAACCTACCATTAAAATGATAGACCGATCATTTCTTTGTCAGTGGGCAAACGTTCAAAATCAGCAGGGGATCAAATACTTTTTCCCCTCACTGTACATGTTACATACAGTATAATACCATAAACCTAACACCCAAGATTCTCTTCTGTTTGGCAGTACCCACTCAACAGCCAGATGTCACGGATGGAGCCCTGCTTGATGGGAGGTACTCCTCGGCTGCACCCTACGCCTGTGACCCCCCGGTGGGCTGATGTCTCACCGGCCAACAGCTGTTACACCAGTCCCCCTATACACTCCTCCCGCTACGCCGCCTCTGGAGACATGTACTCCCCCCTGGCCCCTCGCAGGAACTCTGAGTATGAACACTCTCAACACTTTCCCGGTTTCGCCTACATCAACGGAGAGGCCACTACAGGCTGGGCCAAGTAGGCTTTCAATTCAGCCCTCAGAGAGAGGAGCTCCCCTGGGCACAGTCATCCCCATGCAGCCTGCCTGCCAAGCCTATGGATGCAAACGTCCCACTGCCTTTCCCCAACACGACCCAGAGGCACCTAATCAGGAGTATCAGTGTAATGGTAGGGGAGAGAGGCTGCAGAGTAGCAACACTGGGTTACCTGAGCCACAGGCCACAGCACAGAGAACCAAGCTAAGATTCAGGACTTCTTCTCACATTACACAATCAGAATATTGTGGTGTAGGCCTAGTCTGTTCAGGGCAGCAATCATCTCAATGGTGGAGCTGTTTGCAGAAAATGGCAGTGCAAACGGAGGCAGTCGGAATAATCTCACATATGGAAGTGTGCAGTGTGGCCTACACAGCTGTGCCTTTGCAGTCGATGAACACCCATCCCTGCAGTCGACCAACAGATGTAGGATCTTAGTTTTATCACCCTGTTGTTGAGGAAATATCCTGCACAGTAGTAAATGCAAATTTGTATTGTATTAAAAGGTTTTAAAAGGCTTCTAGAATTTGTCATTTCCACTTCAAAATGATTTGCCTTAACAAAAAATGTTTCAAACCCTACAAAAATGCTGGAGGATTATTTTTCTGCAGTGAGAAATGTATCAAATTAAGATCCTACATCTGTACCAAGTCAAAAAAACACTCATCACCCCTCCCTCCCTGTACTCAGCCACTAATGTACGCAACCAATGTAACTCTGTTAACGTTGTCCACTGTGGCTGACGTCAGTATGGCCTCTTAACGACGTACGCTGTTTTCACTTGGTCAGCACCACCGCATTGCCTGTGTGGGCTCAGAGCAGGCCTCTCAGATGCTGTACAGAAGACAAGCTTCAGCCTGATGCAGAACCAGGGTCGTATTCATTACGGCACAACAGAGCAATACATTTTGCAACGGAAAATTAATATAGTATTTCTTATTGGGTTCAGGTTGTCATTCCCTATTTCAGTCTGTTTTCTTCAGTTTGGTGGCTAATGAATACAACCCAGGATGGATTGCCTTATTGTTTCACCGCTGGAGTGCTGTGCCTCAGCCAGATTATTTGTGTGCTTTGTCACAAGCTCTGTTGCTGTATTTGTGAGAGGAGGAGGAGATACTATAGATGTATTTTCTGTAACTTTGTAACATGGTGTTCTTTTTTTGTTTGGTTTTCTGTGTTACGGTTGGTATTTTGTTCATTTTTGTATGGATAGTGAAGGAAACATTAACCTAGGTTTGTGTGTTTCATAATGCACTCAAAGCTACTGTGGACCTATTACCCTATGGGTAGGAATAAAAAGGAACAAATATCAAAGTGTAACATATATGAACTCTAGTCACTTTTTTTCTGTAAATAAAAGCACTCGACAACTTCTGTGGTGACAACTGTTCCAGTTTAAACTGATATGTATGTGGAATTATTTGCTGCCACATAAATCATTTTGAAAACCCCAATCAAAATGTGGACCGTGTTCTTATTTCTTCATTCTTCTCTTCTCTCAAACACATACCATTGGTAATAAACATGTCACTGTTCTGCAGTCTGTTTGTGTATAGCCTAGAAACCTTGTTCAACATCATAGTTTTGGCCAGACTAGTTTCTTTCCACTGGAGTTCTCCAAACGAACTTGTCTGACTGACAAAAATGTTGCTATTATTTCTTGATATTGATGATACACTGATCGTGCTTTGGAAATGTTGATCAATACATTTTCAGAGGTGTTCAGTATTACAATGCAATGACACCACACATCTTAATTTACTTGCAGTTTGGCTTGCGTGAAAGTATCACCACATAGTAGCTCTTGGTTCAATATTTGGTGTAGCATGTCATTGCACAACTGCCCCTGCCTTAAAGTGGAAATCAGCAGTTGAAACAATAACAAAGCGTTCTCCACGCCCATGTTTCGGTAAAAAGCTGAGGGATGGGGCTGGAGAAATGTAACTACTCTCAAATACATAAACATATCTATGGATGCAAAGACTGACCATGCATGATATTACAATTATAGTTTTAACCATGTTTTGAGGCTATTTAGTGTTGGTTTATATTTACTTTAACTTTGGAGTAAAACAAGATTATATTCTGTGTTCTAATGATGTATGACAGTTAAACTGAGATAATGACGCATTTATAAGTTATATTCTTCAAAAATCAAGGGGTACATATCATTAATTTATAAGTCCAAAATTGGATGTAGAAATTGCAGATTTCCCCTTTAAACCTCCATTTTGAGTTTGATGTCAACAAAGGAGCCCAAATCTTTTCAAATCCTCTGAGCTGATTTTTACTCCAATCACTTGCTAGCAGTGGGAAGACTGGGAACACAGTGGGGGCTGGGCGAGAAGTGAGAGGGACACTGCGGAAATAATTACATTTCTATAGAGAGCAGATCCTGCTGGGGTCATCGCACCTCTGTCCCTTAACCTTTGACCTCTAACCCTTTCAAGGTTTCTTTTATTTATTTGAACGCAGATCCCCTGTGCTGTGAGCCCATTTTCCAGCACACCATAAAAGTTCACAACCAAGGCTTTGCATGCTGTAGGCTCGTTTGATACAAAGGATACAAATGCAAAGAACACGGGAAAACCACACAGTCCTGAAAGACTATAAGCCTGATCAAAAACACTTGATACCAGCTTAGACCATTTGGGAAGTGTCAGAATGCAGAGGAGCATCAGAAGTATAATATCATACCCCCTTGGCCTATGCCCACCATATCTAATATCCTTTCCCCTTTTGTCCAGTCAGGGATTAGTTCATTTTGAAAATAGTAATTCAAAATTCAAGATTTAATGTAGACATTAGAGCTGTGAGAATCTATATTTCCAGTTCCAGAATGGGGATTGAATTCAGTTTCCAGTGCTTGGAATGATTCTCCCTCAATCTCACACAAATCATCAAGGAACCCACCAGGTACAACCCTAAATCTGTAAACAAGGGCACCCTCATAGACGTCATCCTGACCAACTGGCCCTCCAAATACACCTCCGCTGTCTTCAACCAGGATCTCAGCGATCACTGCCTCATTGCCTGTATCCGCTACGGATCCGCAGTCAAACGACCACCCCTCATCACTGTCAAACGCTCCCTAAAACACTTCTGTGCCTTTCTAATCGACCTTGCCCGGGTATCCTGGAAGGATATTGACCTCATCCCGTCAGTTGAGGATGCCTGGTCATTCTTTAAAAGTAACTTCTTCACCATTTTAGATAAGCATGCTCCGTTCAAAAAATGCAGAACTAAGAACAGATATAGCCCTTGGTTCACTCCAGACCTGACTGCCCTCGACCAGCACAAAAACATCCTGTGGCGGACTGCAATAGCATCGAATAGTCCTCGCAATATGCAACTGTTCAGGGAAGTCAGGAACCAATACACACAGTCAGTCAGGAAAGCAAAGGCCAGCTTCTTCAGGCAGAAATTTGCATCCTGTAGCTCTAACTCCAAAAAGTTCTGGGACACTGTGAAGTCCATGGAGAACAAGAGCACCTCCTCCCAGCTGCCCACTGCACTGAGGCTAGGTAACACGGTCACCACCGATAAATCCATGATTATCGAAAACTTCAACAAACATTTCTCAACGGCTGGCCATGCCTTCCTCCTGGCTACTCCAACCTCGGCCAACAGCTCCGACCTAGAATATGTGGACATCTAGAAGTACCTAGGTATCTGGCTAGACTGTAAATCTCCTTCCAGACTCATATCAAACATCTCCAATCTAAAATCAAATCTAGAGTCGGCTTTCTATTCCGCAACAAAGCCTCCTTCACTCACGCCGCCAAACTTACCCTAGTAAAACTGACTATCCTACCGATCCTCGACTTCGGCGATGTCATCTACAAGATAGCTTCCAACACTCTACTCAGCAAACTGGATGCAGTTTATCACAGTGCCATCCGTTTTGTTGCACCTTATACCACCCACAAAACAACATTCTGGGGCCTGTAGTTTTTCCTGATCTGGTAACCTAACCAGGTAAAACTCTGGAACTTATAGGGTTTGACATGATTCATATTTTGTTAAAAGGTGTATTATGGGCTATGATGGGACCAGTGTTTTTCTAGTCAGGTCACATGGTTTTACAAAAACTCATAGAAAAACTCCTGGCCATGGGGAGGATGAAAACCCTGTCAAACTGCACCAACCTTGTATTTGTTCATATGAATTATATTTGTAAGTACTAGGGGGGTTTCCTATACACAGACACAGAGAAAGTAACATGATTGGTCAATAAAACACAGGGCTGAGCTTGCTTTATGCAGGTTTGCATTGTGTAGTCCACTCCTGCCCTATGCAACTGTATGTCTAATGAAAAAATACTCACAGTCTGTGTATGCTATTTTGTTTATTGCTAAATTCCAGTTAATCACTTTGGATTGAAAAAGTCTAGGTACTCTAGTCAGCCCAAGTTTGAATATAAACCACATTTGATCACATTCACATTTTCTCACAAACAAATTGGCTACAAATTAGGGTTCCTAGTGGCGCAGCCAGACCCTGGTTCAAATCCAGGCTGTATCACATCTGGCCGTGATTGGGAGTCCCATAGGGCGCCGCACAATTGGTCCAATGTCATCCGGGTTTGGCCGGGGTAGGCCGTCAATGTAAATAAGAACATGTTCTTAACTGACTTGCCTAGATAAATAAAGTTAAATAAATAAAAAAACACATTACTGAGAACCACTCGCCATGTTATCAAGCAAAGTGGTGGCTGCATCATGTTATGGGTGTTTTCATAATCATTAAGAACTGATTAGATTTTCAGGATAAGAAAGAAATGGAATGTAGCTAAGCACAGGCAAAATCCTAGAGGAAAACCTGGTTCAGTATGCTTTCCACCAGACACTGGAAGACAAATTCATCTTTCAGCAGGACAATAAACTAAAACACAAGGCCAAATCTACACTCAAGTTGTTTACCAAGAAGACAGTGAATGTTTCTGAGTTAAAGTTTTGACATAAATCTGCTTTAAAATCTATGGCAAGACCTGAAAATGGTTGTCTAGCAATGATCAACAAGTAATTTGACAGAGCTTGAAGAATTTAGAAAATAATAAATGGGCAAATGTTGCACAATCCAGGTGTGGAAAGCTCTTAGAGACTTACCCAGAAAGACTCACAGCTGGAATCGCTGCCGAAGGTGATTCTAACATGTATTGACTCAGGGGGTTGAATACTTATGTAACCAATATATTAGGGGTTTATTTCCATGATTTATTTTTTATTTTTACAAATGTTAGAATTTGTCTTCCACTTTGACATTACAGAGTATTTTCTGTAGAAAACACAACAAAATTTGGAAAAAGTTTTACACACACACACACACACAGCAATCTAAATAATATACTCAACTAGAAAAAATACAAATAATACATTTAAAAAAATAGCTTTAAAGATACCATACTTTAGACAAGTTAAACACACCAGGCAGAAGGCTACAAAGGTTAAAGGGCAATCTATTTCGTACAGGGACAGAGCAAACACCTCACCATTGTTCCTGTAAACAGTCAAGAGATAGGGGTGGAGAAATGCAACCACTCACAGACCGACCACAGACCGACCTTCCACTGGACCAAAAATAAAAAGTTTACAATGCTTTAAAATAAAAAAATGAATAATAATCATTTTATGTAGGCGTGAACAAAATTTAAAAATAAAAATAAAGAAAACTGGGCAAAACAAGCTCACGTTTTAGTCTCTGACCGTTTTGCCCATTCTTTAAGGCAAAACTGCTCGAGCTCCTTCAAGTTGGATGGGTTCCGCTGGTATACAGCAATCTGTTAGTCACACCAAAAATTCTCAATTGGATAGATGTCTGGGCTTTGATTAGACCGCTCCAATACATTTAAATGTTTCTCCTTAAACCACTTGACTGTTGCTTTAGCAGTATGCTTAGAGGTCATTGTCCTGTTGGAAGGTGAATCTCAAATCTCTGGGAGACTGAAACAGGTTTCCCTCAAGAATTTCCCTGTATATAGCTTCATCCATTATTCCTTCAATTATGACCGGTTTCCCAGTCCCTGCCAATGAAAAACATCCCCACAGCATGATGCTGCCACCACCATGCTTCACTGTGGGGATGGTGTTCTCGGGGTGATGGGAGGTGTTGGGTTTGCGCCAGACAGCATTTTCCTTGATGGCCAAAAAGCTCAATTTTAGTCTCATCTGACCAGAGTACCTTCTTCCATATGTTTGGGGAGTCTCCCACATGCCTTTTGGCGAACACCAAACATGATGCTTATTTTTTTTATAGAAGCAATGGCTTTTTTTCTGGCCACTCTTCCGTAAAGCCCAGTTGTGCGGAGTGTACGGCTTAAAGTGGTGTCCTATGGATAAATAATCCAATCTCTGCTGTGTAGCGTTGCAGCTCCTTCAGGGTTATCTTTGGTCTCTTTGATTAATGCCCTCCTTGCCTGATCTGTGAGTTTTGGTGGGCGGCCCTCTCTTGGCAGGTTTGTTGTGGTGCCAAATTCTTTCAATTTTTTAATAAAGGATTTAATGTTGCTCCGGGGGATGTTCAAAGTTTCAGATATTTTTTTATAACCCAACCCTGATCTTTACATCTCCACAACTTTGTCCCTGGCCTGTTTGGAGAGTTCCTTGGTCTTCATGGTGCAGCTTGCTTGGTGGTTCCCCTTGCTTAGTGCCTTTCAGAACAGGTGTATATATACTGAGATCATGTGACAGATCATGTGACACTTGCACACAGGTGGACTTTATATAACTAATTATGTGACTTCTGAAGGTAATTGGTCAAACCAGATCTTATTTAGGGGCTTCATAGCTAAGGGGGTGAATACATATGCACGCACCACTTTTGTTTTTTATTTTTATGACATTTTTTAAACAAGCTTTTTTTATAATTCACTTCACCAATTTGGACCATTTTGTGTATGTCCATTACATGAATTCCAAATTAAAAATCAATTTACATTGTAATGCAACAAAATAGGAAAAACACCAAGGGGGATGAATACTTTTGCAAGGCACTGTTGCTGGTTGGTGATCAGGATTGTTTCAGTCAAAGATGATTTCAGTGATTGGCTCAGCTGCTGGACAGATTTGTACTAGCTTTCTGTGCCCAACCTTGTCAGGACCCGTTACGAACCCGGGTCTCCGGTGTGAGAAACAGTCACTTAGCAAACTGAGCCACAAATAGTTGGCAGAACCCAGAAGATGAGGCAGACACAGCAGTACTTGAGACGGTGTTTTAAGTAAAAGGAAGGTTCTTCAGGCAAAAATATAAATCCACAACGTCAAAAGTAATTCCAAGAGAACAAAGGTAATCCTCCAAGTCAAAAAGGTAAATCCACGAGGTGGTAGGTACAGCAGAAAAAAGCCTCAAAAGATAATCAAAAATAAATAAACAAGAACAAAAACAGAGTACCACAAGAGCATCCAACTGGCGCAACAAATGTTCACAGCATCACTGGGGCTGGGTGCCAACATTCAAACACAGAGCAAAGAACTGAGGAAAACTGAGGGTTTAAATACAATCAAGGGAAACGAGGCACAGGTGCAAATAATAACTGGGAACAAGGGAAAACAAAAGGGTCAAAAAGCACAATGGGGGCATCTAGTGACCAAAACCGGAACAACCCTGGCCAAATCCTGACAAACCTCAATAATACTGCTAATTGAAGCCCAACAATCAAATCAAATAAAGTGTTCAATCAAGCAAGCAAATTAATTTATAAAGCCCTTTTTACATCAGCAGCTGTCACAAAGTGTTATACAGAAACCTAAAACCCCAAATAGTAAGCAATGCAGATGTAGAAGCATGTAGCAGCATCCTTAGCTAGATGTGAAATGGGGCAACTAAGGCTTCCTCACCAAAAAAAAATCAACATTATTGACACGTCTCTTTTTAGCGTAGATTAATTCGGACAGCTTTGAGGCAGAAATTAGGTTCAGCAGACAATGTCACCTAGGTTATATTTTCAGAATGCTATGGCAGCCCATTGTAGCCGGACTACTTTTGATCTCTCCCATTACTTTGTGAGACATGAGACAGATCAGGGCAGGCGGAATCAACACACTATCTGATGTAAGATAATGGGTGGAACCCATGGGGCCAGGGTTCCAGTCTGGAAGCACAGTTTTGACTGCACCTACAGTATTGATTCTGTACTGCAGTTTAACTGAATCACGTCCGAGAAAGACAATTCCCATTGACAACCCCATAGAGAAGTCAAATTTGATAATTCCTAGTAACACTTTAGTATCAACTTTGTGTACAAAACATCCATTGAATTATTCAACTTATTGTCACAGAGGCCAATTATTTTCTTCTTCTATCACTCACAGACGAAGATATTAACATTTTAAATTCATGAAGTCATGACCTCAGCTAGCCAGGGGAAGTGCTGGTTGGCTTGTTAATCTGTCCACATGTTCTGACAGAGTTCTCAGAGCACATTAGCAAGATACTGCTGTCTGTCCAATGCACATTGAGAGCTAGTGTGCATGCAGATTAATCACAGTAAGAAAGATGGCAGCAACCACGAAACGGCGTATGCCAATTTGAGTAAATGATGTCGAAAACAAAGGTCGGCCATCTTGGAGGCAATCTCTAGTTCTTATATACCTCAGTGGGGGAACCTAACAAAGTGGAAATGTGGAGCCTAAATTAGCCATAGTTCTGTTAGTGAGCAAGATTGAGCTAGCATAAATGAAATAATTTAGATTGTGTTAATTTTCTCTATAATTTAGCTCACGAGTGGGACATACAGACTAACAACATGAAACATGGACAAATAGATACAAATGGGGTGTTTATATTTATTTAGCTTTGCATCATTGTTTTCCCACCAAGAAAACAAAGACAGTTCCTGAATGTGGTGTCATTGTAGGAAGGTGTTGTTTTCTTAAATGGAGAATTACAACAAACTAAAAAAGGTGAAAAGTGATAATAGGGACTATTAATGACTACAATAATCATGAAAAAAATATATATTTTTGTTTTTAAAGTAAAAGACACCTGACCTTATATTTAAAGCCTTTTGGAAGTGTCCAGTGATTGGGGCTCAATACGATATACAGTTGAAGTCGGAAGTTTACATATACCTTAGCCAAATACATTTAACTCAGTTTTTCACAAATCCTGACATTTATTCCTAGTAAAAATTCCCTGTCTTAGGTCAGTTAGGTTCCCCACTTTATTTTAAGAATGTGAAATGTCAGAATAATAGTAGAGAGAATGATTTACTTCAGCTTTTATTTCTTTTATCACATTCCCAGTGGGTCAGAAGTTTACATACACTCAAATAGTATGATACAATCTCTATTGCACTCCACACTGCCCTTTCCCACCTGGACAAAAGGAACACTTATGTGAGAATGCTATTCATTGACTACAGCTCAGCATTCAACACCATAGTACCCTCAAAGCTTATCACTAAGCTAAGGATCCTGGGACTAAACACCTCCCCCTGCAACTGGGTCCTGGACTTCCTGACGTGCCGCCCCCAGGTGGTGAGGGTAGGTAGCAACACTTCTGCCACGCTGATCCTCAACACTGGAGCTCCACAGGGGTGTGTGCTCAGTCCCCTCCTGTACTCCCTGTTCAACCATGACTGCATGGCCAGGCACGACTCCAAAACCATCATTAAGTTTGCAGACGACACAACAGTGGTAGGCCTGATCACAGACAATGACGCGAGGGAGGAGGTCAGAGACCTGGCCTTGTGGTGCCAGAATAACAACCTATCCCTCAATGTAACCAAGACTAAAGAGATAATTGTGGATTACAGGAAAAGGAGGAACGAGCACGCCCCAATTCTCATCGACGGGGCTGTAGTGGAGCAGGTTGAGAGCTTCAAGTTCCTAGGTGTCCACATCAACAACAAACTAGAATGGTCCAAACACACCAAGACAGTCATGAAGAGGGCACGACAAAGCCTATTCCCTCTCAGGAAACTCAAAAGATTTGGCATGGGTCCCGAGATCCTCAAAAGGTTCTACATCTGCAACATCGAGAGCATCACTGCCCGGACGGCAATTGCTCGGCCCAGTACATGACTGGGGCTAAGCAACCTGCCATCCAGGACCTCTACACCAGGCGGTGTCAGAGGAATGCCCTAAAAATTGTCAAAGACACCAGCCACCGCAGTCATAGACTGTTCTCTCTACTACCGCATGGCAAGCGGTACCGGAGTGCCAAGTCTCAACAGTTTTAACCCCCAAGCAATAAGACTCCTAAACAGGTAATCAAATGGCTACCCGGACTATTTGTGTGCCCCCCAAAACTCTCTTTTTACACTGCTGCTACTCTCTGTTTATCATATATGCATAGTCACTTTAACTATACATTCATGTACATACTACCTCAATTTGGCTGACCAACCAGTATTCCCACACATTGGCTAACCGGGCTATCTGCATTGTGTGCATTGTATAAGGTTTGCCAACTACTACCGGAGGTTTATCCGGGGTTTTGGGCAGGTAGCGGCTCCCATTACCTCCTTGCTGAAGGGGGGACCGGCGCGACTGCAGTGGTCAGCTGAGGCTGACAGGGCTTTTGGTCACCTGAAGGCTCTGTTTACTACGGCTCCCATGCTGGCGCATCCGGATCCCTCCTTAGCGTTCATTGTTGAGGTGGACGCGTCCGAGGCTGGAATAGGAGCTGTGCTAGCTCAGCAGTCGGGAACGCCATTAAAACTCCACCCCTGTGCTTTCTTTTCGAAGAAGCTCAGCCCGGCGGAGCGAAACTATGACGTGGGGGATAGGGAGTTGTTGGCTGTTGTCGGAGCCCTGAAGGCGTGGAGGCATTGGCTTGAGGGGGCTAGACACCCTTTCCTCATTTGGACTGACCACTAAAATGGAACCCCTCGTTCCATGTGTCTCTCCTCAGGCCGGTGGTGGCTGGTCCGCTTCAGCAGTCTAAGGTGCGGGAGGTTCTAGTCATCACCAATCCATGTTTCCTTTTTCCTTTTGTTTTGTCTTGATTACACACACCTGATTTATATTCCCTTATTATGTTCCTTATTTACCCTCTCGTCTACCTTACTGTTTTGTCCGTGATTGTTTTGTGTTACCGTGTGTGTTGGAGGGTTTTCTCTATAAGTTATGTTTCCTTGTTGGAGATATTCCGGTCTTGAATATTTTGAATAAAGACTTTTGTGTTTTCTCAAACCTGTGTCCTGCGCCTGACTCAGACAACGAACCCAGCATTTTATCACACTTACATAGGTATTATTTTTGTCCAGATGGGATAGGGCAGTGTGTAGTGCGATGGCGATTGCGTCATCTGTGGACTTGTTGGGGCAGTATGCAAACTGAAGTGGGTCTAGGGTGGCCGGTAAGGTGGCAGTGATATGATCCTTGACTAGCCTCTCAAAGCACTTCATGATGACAGAGGTGAGTGCTATAAGGCGGTAGTCATTTAGTTCAGTTATCTTTGCCTTCTTGGGTACAGGAACAATGGTAGCCACCTTGAAGCATATGGGGACAGCAGACTGGGATAGGAAGCGATTGACTATGTCCGTAAACACACCACCCAGCTGGTCTGTGCATGCTCTGAAGAGGTGGCTAGGGATGCTTTTAGAGCCAGCAGCCCTGCGAGGGTTAACATGTTTAAATGTTTTACTCACGTCAGCCACAGAGAAGGAGTGGGGGGGGAGGGGGCACAGTCTTTGTTAGTGGGCCATGAAGATGGCACTGTATTATCCTCAAATTGGGCAAAGAAGGTGTTTAGTTTGTCTGGAAGAGTGACATCGGTATCCGTGACATGGATGTTTTTGTTTCTGTAGTCCGTGATTTCCTGTAGACCCTGCCACATATGTCTTGTTTCTGAGCCGTTGAATTGCGACTCCACCTTGTCCCTGTACCGGCATTTCGCTTGTTTGATTGCCTTGCGGAAGGAATAACTACAGTGTTTATATTCAGCCATATCACCAGACCTCTTTCCATTATTAAATGCGGTGGATTGCGCTTTCAGTTTTTAGCAGTGGGCGAGAGCATTAGCCCTGCGTGTCGTGCAATCAACATGCTGATCAAATTTAAGTAACATTGATCTCAAATTAGCTTTGTTTAAATCCCCAGCTACAATAAATGCATCCTCCGGGTGTATAGTTTCCAGTTTACATAGAGTCCAGTGAAGTTCCTTGTGGGCAGTCTTGGTGTTCGCTTGAGGTGGGGGGGGGGGGGGGGGGGGGGTGTGAGCAGAAGAACTTGAGTTCCTGTGTGTTGTTATGATCACACTATGAGTTGTTATTCATAAAGCATACACCCCTGCCCTTCCTCTTCCCAGAGGTATTTATCTCTGTCGGCGTGGAGAAACCCGGTGGCTGGACCGATTCCAACAACATATCCCGAGAGAACATTGTTTCCTTGAAGAACTGTAATATTCTATGTTTCTCTGAGTCTTGGCTGAACATGGACAATATATAGAGTTGAAGTTGTAAGTTTACATACACTTATGTTGTAATCATTAATACTCATTTTTCAACCACTCCACAAATTTCTTGTTGTGGCAAAATGGCTTAAGGACAACAAAGTCAAGGTATTGGAGTGGCCATCACAAAGCACTGATCTCAATCCTATAGAGAATTTGTGGGCAGAACTGATAAAGCTGAAATAAATAATTCTCTCTACTATTATTCTGACATTTCACATTCTTAAAATAAAGTGGTGATCCTAACTGATCTAAGACAGGGAATTTTTACTAGGATTAAATGTCAGGAATTGTGAAAAACTGAGTTTAAATGTATTTGGCTAAGGTGTATGTAAACTTCCGACTTCAACTGTATCTTGAGGGTTTCTCAATGTATTGTCTAGTCCGGACAGCAGCCTTGGGTAAGACTAACGGAGGAGGGGTATGTCTCCTTGTTAACAGCAGCTGGTGCCCAATTTCTAATGTTAAGGAACTACAAACCGATGCTGGCACTAAGACAGCACCCAACGAGCTGTACACAGCCATAAGTAAACCACAAAAATACACATCCAGAAGCGGCACTTCTGGTGGTCGGTGATTTTAATGCAGGGACACTGAAATCTGTTAGTACCTAATTTTTTACAAGCATGTCCCCTGTGCAACTAGAGGCGACAAAACTCTTTATCACCTTTATTCCAAACACAGAAACGCATACAAGGGTCTACCTCGCCCTCGCTTTGGCAAATCTGACCATAACGCTATCCTTCTGATTCCTGTTTACAAGCAAAAACTCAAACAAGTAGTACCAGTGACGTGGTCCAATGAAGCAACTGATAAGCTACAGGACTGTTTCGCTAGAAAAGACTGGAATATGTTCTGGGATTCATCCAATACATTTGAAGAGTTTACCACATCAGTCACCGGCTTCATTAATAAGTTGATTGACAAAGTTGTCCCCACAGTACAGTGTGTCACGGGATTCTTCTGTTGAAGGAGAGGCGGACCAAAACGCAGCGTGGTTATTTAGATACATCTTTAATAAAGATGAAAATAGAACAATATACAAAAACAAGAACCATGAAAAACCGAAAACAGCCCTATCTGGTGTAACAAACACAAAGACAGGAACAATCACCCACAAAACCCAACACAAAACAGGCTACCTAAATATGGCTCCCAATCAGAGACAATGACTAACACCTGCCTCTGATTGAGAACCATATCAGGCCCAAACACAGAAACAGACAAACAAGACATCCAACATAGAATGCCCACTCAGATCACACCCTGACCAAACAAAACAAAGAACATACAAAGCAAACTATGGTCAGGGTGTGACACAGTGGGGAGAACAAGTATTTGATACACTGCCGATTTTGCAGATTTTCCTACTTACAAAGCATGTAATTCTTATCATAGGTACAGGTAATTTTTATTATAGGTACACTTCAACTATGAGAGACGGAATCTAAAACAAAATCCAGAAAATCACATTGTATGATTTTTGAGTAATTAATTAATTAATAAAACGCTAATTAATTACTTAAAAATCATACAATGTGATTTTCTGGATTTTTGTTTTAGATTCTGTCTCTCACAGTTGAAGTGTACCTATGATATAAATTACAGACCTTTACATGCTTTGTAAGTAGGAAAACCTGCAAAATAGGCAATGTATCAAATACTTGTTCTCCCCACTGTACATATCCCAACCAGAAGCCATGGATTACAGGCAACATCCTCACTGAGCTAAAGGCTAGAGTTGCCACTTTCAAGGAGCGGGACACAAATCCAGCTGCTTAAATTAAATCCCACTTTGACCTCGGACAGGCAAACAAACATAATACGATCGAATCCTACTATGCCGGCTCTGATGCATGCCGGATGTGGTAGTGCTTGCAAACTATCACGGATTACAAAGGGAAGCCCAGCCGCGAGTTTCCCAGTGATGCGAACCAACCAGAAGAGGTAAATGCCTTCTATACTCACGTCAAGGCAAGCAACACTGAACCATGCATGAGAGCACCAGCTGTTCCGGATGACTTTGTGATCTCGCTGTCCATAGCCAATGAGTAAGACCTTTTTAAATAGGTTAACATTCACATTTTCAACCTCTCCCTGACCCTGTCTGTAATAATATCATGTTTCAAGCAGACCCCCATAGTCCCTCTGCCCAAGAACGTCAAGGTAACCTGTCTAAATGACTATCGCCCCGTAGCACTCACATCTGTAGCCATGACATATTTTGAAAGGCAGTCATGGCTCACAGCATGACCTAGATAGCATTGATATGTAGGCTACGTGTGCCTTTTTGTGCCTTTTTAAAAATGTTATGTAGTTCTGTCCTTGTCTATTGATGTTCTGTATTATGTTTCATGTGGACCCCAGGAAGAGTAGCTGCTGCTTTTGCAACAGCAAGTGTTTTAACTTTTAATTTTATCTTTATTTAACTAGGCAAGTCAGTTAAGAACAAATTCTTATTTTCAATGATGGCATAGTGGGTTATCTGCCTTGTTCAGGGGCAGAACAACATATTTTTACCTTGTCAGCTCGGGGATTCGATCTTGCAACCTTTCGGTTACTAGTCCAACGCTCTAACCACTAAGCTACCTGCCGCCCTAATGAGGATCCTAATAAAATACCAAAAATACCAAAACACCATAATCCCAGACACCCTGGACCCACTCCAATTCGCATACCGCCCCAAAAGATCCACAGGTGATGCAATCTCTATTGCACTCCACACTGCCCTTTTCCACCTGAATAAGATGAATAGCTATGTGAGAATGTTGTTCCCTCTAAGCTCATCACTAAGCTCAGGACCCTAGGACTGAATACCTCTCTCTGTACCTAGATCCTGGACTTCTTGACGGGCCACCCCCAGGTGGTGAGGGTAGACAACAACACATCTGCCACGCTGACCATCAACATAGGGGCCCCTCAGGGGTGCGTACTTAGTCCCCATCTGTACTCCCTGTTCACACACGACTGTGTGGCTGCCCACAACCCCAATACCATCATTAAGTTTGCAAATGACACAATGTGGTAGGCCTGATCGCCAATGACGATGTCAGCAAGACAAAGGAGCTGATTGTGGACTACAGAAAATGGAGGGCCGAGTACGCCTCCATCCACATCGACAGCTGTAGTGGAGAGGGTCAAGAGCTTTAAGTTCCTCTGTGTCAACATCACTGAGGAATTAACATAGTCCATATTTACCAACACAGTCGTGAAGAAGGCACGACAACACGTCTTCCCCCTCAGGAGGCTGAGACTATTTGTCATGAGCCCTCAGACGCTTAAAAAGTAATACAGATGCACAATTGAGAGCATCTTGACTGGCTGCATTACCACTTGGTATGGCAACTGCTTGGCATCCGACTGCAAGCGCTACAGAGGGTAGTGGTACGGCGCAGTATATCACTGGGGTCGAGCTACCTGTCATCCAGGACTTCTAAACCAGGCAGTGGAAGTATAAATGGTCAAGGACTCCAACCACCCAGGTCATACTGTTCTCTCTGCTACTGGACCCTGAACAGCCCCTGTGCACTTAACCTTTTGACTCATCACATACGTTGCTGCTACTGTGTATTATCTATCCTATTGCCAAGCCACTTTACCCCTACCTACAGTGCATTCGGAAAGTTCAGACCCCTTGACTTTTCCAAATTTTGTTACGTTACTGACTTATTCTAAAATGGATTCAATAATTTCCCCCCTCAATCTACACACAATACCTCATAATGACAAAGCAAAAACAGGATTTGACATTTTTGCAAATTTAGACAACATTTTTAAAAGAAATACCTTATTTACATAAGTATTCAGACCCTTTGCTATGAGACTCGAAATTGATCTCAGGTGCATCCTGTTTCCATTGATCATCCTTGAGATGTTTCTACAACTTGATTGGAATCCACCTGTGGTAAATTCAATTGATTGGACATGATTTGGAAAGGCACACACCTGTCTATATAAGGTCCCACAGTTGACAGTACATGTCAAAGCAAAAACCAAGCCATGAGGTAGAAGGAATAGTCAGTAGAGCTCCGAGACAGGATTGTGTCGAGGCACAAAAAACGTTGGCAGCATTGAATGTTTGGAACCACCAAGATTCTTCCTAGAGCTGGCCACCCGGCCAAACTGAGCAATTGGGGGAGAAGGGCCTTGGTCTGGGAGGTAACTAAAAACCCAATGGTCACTCTGACAGAGCTCCAGATTTCCTCTACAGAGATGGGAGAACCTTCCAGAAGAACAACCGTCTCTGCAGAACTCCACCAATCAGACCTTTATGGTAGAGTGGCCAGACAGAAGCCACTCCTCAGTAAGAGTTTGCCAAAATGATCCTAAAGGACCATGAGAAACAAGATACTCTGGTCAGGGATATATATATATTTTTTTTTTACTTATGTATTTTTTACTTAACACATATTTCTCTTAAAACTGCATTGTTGGTTAATTGCTTGTAAGTAAGCATTTCACTTTAAGGTCTACTACACCTGTTGTATTCTGTGACAAATAAAAATTGATTTGATTTGATGAAACCAAGATTGAACTATTTGGCCTGAATGCCAAGTGTCACGTCTGGAGGAAACCTGACACCATCGACAACAACCCTAAGCACACAGCCAAGACAACGCAGGAGTGGATTTGGGACAAGTCTCTGAATGTCCTTGAATGGCCCAGCCAGAGCCCGGACTTGAACCTGATCGAACATCTCTAGAGAGACCTGAAAATAGCTGTGCAGCGACACTCCACATCCAACCTGCCAAAGGTGCTACAAAAAAGTACTGAGTAAAGGGTCTGAATACTTATGTAAATGTAATTTTTCCATAATTCTTTGTTTATGTGCAAAAAAATTTATAAACCTGTTTTTGCTTTGTCATTATGGGGTATTTTGTGTAGATTAATGAGGGGGGAAAAACTATTCAATCAATTTCAGAATAAGGCTGTAATTTAACAAAATGTGGAAAAAGTCAAGGGGTCTGAGTACTTAATGAATGGACTGTATATGCACATAACTACGTCAATTACCATCGTACCCCTGCACATAAACAAATAGCTACCTGGCATTGACCCATTTTGCACTCTATGCACACACACCGGACTCTACCCACACACTCACACATACACTACATAACCCTTCAAATTTGTGGATTTGACTATTTCAGCCACACCCGATGCTGACAGGTGTATTAAATCGAGCACACAGCCATGCAATCCCCATAGGCATCTCCATTGGCAGTAGAATGGCCTTACTGAAGAGCTCAGTGACTTTCAACGTGGCACCGTCATAGGATGCAAACTTTCCAACAAGTAATTTAGTCAAATTTCTGCCCAGCTAGAGCTGCCCCGGTCAACTGTAAGTGCTGTTATTGTGAAGTGAAAACGTACAGGAGAAATGGCTCAGCTGTAAAGCGGTAGGCCACACAAGCTCAAAGAACAGGACGGCTGAGTGCTGAAGAGTGCAGTGTGTAAAAATCGCCTGGGTTCCAAACTGCCTCTGGAAGCAACGTCAGCACAAAAAATGTTTCTCGGGAGCTTCATGAAGTGTGTTTCTGGGTTTGGTAGCTGCCAGGATAACGCTACCTGTCTGAATGCATAGTGCCAACTGTAAAGTTTGGTGGAGGAGGAATAACAATCTGTGGCAGTTTTTCATGGTTCGGGCTAGGCAACTTAGTTCCAGTGGAGGGAAATCTTAACACTACAGCATACAATAACATTCAATACGATTCTGTGCTTCCAACTTTGTGGCAAGTTTGGGAAGGCCCTTTCCTTTCAGCATGACAATGCCCCTCTGCACAAAGCGAGATTCATTCAGAAATGGTTTGTCGCTATCGGTGTGTAAGAACTTGACTAGTCTGCACAGAACCCTCCCCTCAACCCCATTGAACACCTTTGGGATGAATTGGAATGCAGACTGCGAACCAGGCCTGATCGCCCAACATCCGTGCCGATCTCCAGTGCTTAATTTGAGCCGGATCCTGCTGGTACCTCTCGTGGCATGAAAAATAATTGTTACCTTTTGCAATGTAAAAATTCTAACAAACGCGATCAAAGTTCTTTCGAGTTGCCTCTTAGTTAATTATCCTGTCACAGAGGGTTATTTTTCCAGAGGATAAATAGCTTACTTTAAAAATAGCCTAGCTGTGGAGTGTAGCCCACTCCAGTCGGGAACTTGCGGTAAATCTGTCAGTGAACAAACAGCATGCAGACAAAACTGGCCTTTCGCAATGTTTAAAATAGCTTACAGTTGCGGGAAAACACAGGTTGGAAAGCAAATGTCTCCATTTGAAAAGAGAAGACTAATATGTCAGCTGTAGGCTACCAAAATATTTGATCAACTTCCAAATATTGTAACAAGAAAGAGGGTTTTGGCAAGAGTGCATAGTTCAACACCAGTGAGTGAGCTGCGCATCATTGGGTGAGTCATTGAAACTGGAAAGCCTTTTTAGGACTATAATTTCCTCATATTGTAGCATACAATATGTGTCTCCACACACCAAAGCCTAGGCTATTGATGGGGGGGGGGGGGCTGTCATTTCCATCATTTTTTAGGGATTATGGTTCTTTCAAGACAACTGGGAACTTGGAAAATAAACAAGGTCGAATCATGACGTCAATGAACTTCAGTTCCCACTTGGAAATCAGAGTTGGACGACCTTTCAAAACAAATTTTCCCAGTCGGAGTGAATTTTTTCCTGATTTCCCAGTTGTCTTGAACACACTGAAGTCGTAGAATTCCCAGCTCCGAGTTCCCAGTTGTTTTGAACAAGGCATTAAAAAAGATTATGCCCAAGTCTCAAGTCATGTAAAATTATGTAGAATTGCATGAAATTCGTTCATAAAAGGCCAAACATTTTCTGGACCTAGGCCCCCCCCAAAAAATGTCCCATGTGTTCAACATTTGTAAGTGCCTCTACTCAACTGCTCAATGCCACAACACAAATGTGATGATATACATGCAATACTTTATTAAAAAGGTGATTTTATTCCATATATGTTCCACTACCTCAGAGCTCCCCAGGTCACCCTGCTCACTTTTTTTGTTCCGGCCCCTCTGATTTACCAATGAAGCACTGCTGACCTCATTAATGCTCTTGTAGCTGAATGGAAGTCCCCGCAGCAATGTTCCAACATCTAGTGGAAAGCCTTCCCAACAGAGTGGAGGCTGTTATAGCAGCAGTGGAGGCTGTTATAGCAGCAAAGGGGGACCAACTCCATATTAATACCCATGATTTTGGAATGAGATGTTCGACGAGAAGGTGTCCACATACTTTTAGCCATGTAGTGTACTTACACTGACACTCCAACACATAACACATACAAACAGGCACACATTTGCCATACACACACACTATCACACTCATCACATATGCTGCTGCTACTGTCTATTATCTATCCGGTAGCCTAGTCACTTTACCCCCACCTATATGTACTGTATCTACCTCAATTACCTTATACCCCTGCACATCAACTCGGTACTGGTATCCCACGTATTGTATATAGCCAAGCTATCGTTGCTCATTGTCTATTTATTATTGGGAAGTGTCCGTAAGTAAGCATTTCCCTGTTAGTCTACACCTGCTGTTTACGAAGCATGTGACAACTATACTTGTATTTTATTTGACATAAGGAACAAAAATCAACAATATGCATGCTAGTCTTCACTGGTTGAGGGTTGACAAGAGATTAACTGCTTCTCTTCGAGTTATGAGAAATATTACTGTGATGGAAATTCCAGATTGACTAGATAATCAAATAACATACAGCTCAGACAAACATACATACCCCACAAGATATGCCACCAGGGGTCTCTTTACAGTCCAAGTCCAAAACAAATTCACTGCAACGTACAGTTTTATACAGCGACATGATCGCTTGGAACTCCCTTCCATCTCCAATTACTTAAGCAAACAGAAAAATGACCTTTTTTTTATAAAACAACATCGAATGCACAATATGGACTGTGAAATGAAACACACACATACACTCACACTCGAACACACACAATCTACACAAATTATTCTCTAGTTGTATTGTTTGTATATCGTTGTATTTTCAATTTCTACCAGCGCATCAGTGTTTTGTTACTTGTTGTGTTTTATGATTTTGTGTGGACCTAGGGAAGAATAACTGCAGCTTCGGCAAAAGCTATGCGAGTGAATTTTTTTTTTAATAAGTGTTACATGGATAAAATCGGATCTCTGAAATGAAAATGGATGGCACTCCCTTCAGCAAATTTTTTCTTTTACCTAAACTATCCCTGAACACTTAAAAAACCAAACAAGTGGCCCTCCCCTACACCCAAAATAATAATTAAAACAGTGGTTAGCAGAGAACATGTCTACCGTTTACCCTCACTTCTTGGAGAGACCAGAGCCTTAGATATGCAGTTTTAGAAACTGTTCTTCGTCCTGTAAGAATTAAATGGCAATGTGGGAATTTTGGTAGCGCACAGGGCTGCAGGCCAGAAGGTTGTGGGTTCACAGACCACCTTGGACAAGAGTAGGGGTGAAAAGATCTCCTTCATAGTAAAAGCATTGCATGAATCTATCATCATATTTGCAGGTCTGAGAAAAAAATGGCCTTTATTAAACATTTCATGCAATTCTACGTAATTTTACTTATTATCTGAATCTTTTTTTAATATCACACAAAATAGTGAAATTACAGACTAGGAATGGACAGAGCGATAGGCCTATGTGTCAGTGTGTCTTGTTTGCAATGAAACTATCCCTATTTGAATATAATTAAATTTGAGACATCATTAGGAATCTGAGCATGGTACTTTCAAAAGTTAAACCTAGCTTTCCACTCCATACAGAATAGTCTTACAGATGCAGAAAAATGTATGCTTTAACTGCTGGCTACTCTTCTTCCGTGGCTTAACCCAAGAGAAGGTCAAGAGTGTTTCCCTAAAAGCTATCTGGTTTTAAACATCTTCTATTGCACAGAAAGTTAATAGCGTAATCAATTTGATAGTGACAGAATTAGATTATTTCCCAAGCAAAGTCAGCCTCAATGTAAAAGAAATTAAACAATGATATCCCAATATCCATTGGAGTCACGTCTTTCCCGGGGTATTATAGAGCTTGTTTCTAGCATAAAGCATTGCGGACCAAATCGCTATTATAGCTCAATTTATATAACCAAATCAACACCCCCTCCAGGTGTCGCCCATCTTCCCCACATATCCTCTGGGTATTTATGCCTGTGTTTTCTGTCTGTCTGTGCCAGTTTGTCTTGTTTGTCAAGTTTACCAGCGTTTGTTCTGTCAGCGCCTGTCTTTTCCCAGCCTCTTTTTTTCTCTCGTCCTCCTGGTTTTTGACCCTTGCTTGTACTGAGTCTGTACTCACCCACCTGACCACTCTGCCTGTCCCTGAGCCAGCCTGCTGTCCTGTACCTTTGCTCACCTCTGGATTACTGAACTCTGCCTGTCTCTGACCCTGCCTGCCGTCCTGTACCTTTACTCCACATCTGTATTACTGAACTTTGCCTGTCCCTGACCTGAGAATGCCTGCTGTCCGGTACCTTGGCCTGTACTCTGGATCTTCAACCCTTGCCTGCCTTGACCTGTCGTTCGCCTGCCCCTGTTGTTACAATAAACATGGTTACTTCACACAATCTGCACTTGGGTCTTACCTTAAAAAAAAAAAATAATAATAATAATAATTTTTTCCCCCCAATTTCGTGGTATCCAATTGTTAGTAACTATCTTGTCTCATCGCTACAACTCCTGTATGGGCTCGGGAGAGACGAAGGTTGAAAGTCATGCGTCCTCCGATACACAACCCAATCAAGCCACACTGCTTCTTAACACAGCGGGCATCCAACCCGGAAGCCAGCCGCACCAATGTGTCAGAGGAAACACCGTGCACCTGGCAACCTTGGTTAGCGTGCACTGCAACCTTGGTTAGCGTGCATTGCGCCCGGCCCACCACAGGAGTCGCTGGTGCGCGATGAGACAAGGATATCCCTACCGGCCAAGCCCTCCCTAACCCGGACGACGCTAGGCCAATTGTGCGTCGCCCCAAGGACCTCCCGGTCGCAGCCGGTTACGACAGAGCCTGGGCGCGAACCCAGAGTCTCTGGTGGCACAGCTGACGCTGCAGTGCAGCACCCTTAACCCCACATAGTAGGGTTTTAGGTTTGCAGATAGACCAAAGTCCAGTCTATTTTACTGTTACTGTAGTCAAGTCTGTGGGTTATATTTAAATATAGATCTTACCATTTTAGTAATCAACCTAGCTAGCTTGTAAAATGAACTATTTTCTTGTCTTTCAGACGGGCAGAACAACACTGCAGTTGCCATTTTCCATTGGGAAAAGAAATGGCCCTCTATTTACCAGAAAAGGTAGTTCATCCACCATTGCAGAAGAGGAAGATCCAGACACATCCACCATAGCAGACGTTGAAGTTCCAGGCCTCTCGGCCGCTGAAGAATGTTGCAGAATGTTCTCACTGAGGTGCATCTTGAGGAAACATTAGGTTATACAGGAGAATGAGCTGTATACCCGCAACAGATATTTAGCATCACAGCTGTCTGATAAAGTGACTTCCAGAAAAAGGACTTCCTTCCAGAAAAAGACATGTTCAATATTGTTTTTTTTATTTTTTATCCCTTTTTCTCCCCAATTTCGTGGTGTCCAATTGTTGTAGTAGCTACTATCTTGTCTCATCGCTACAACTCCCGTACGGGCTTGGGAGAGACGAAGGTTGAAAGTCATGCGTCCTCCGATACACAACCCAACCTAGCAGCACTGCTTCTTAACACAGCGTGCATCCAACCCGGAAGCCAGCCGCACCAATGTGTCGGAGGAAACACTGTGCACCTGGCAACCTTGGTTAGCGCGCACTGCGCCCGGCCCGCCACAGGAGTCGCTGGTGCGCGATGAGACAAGGATATCCCTACCGGCCAAGCCCTCCCTAACCCGGACGACGCTAGGCCAATTGTGCGTCGCCCCAAGGACCTCCCGGTCGCAGCCGGTTACGACAGAGCCTGGGCGCGAACCCAGAGTCTCTGGTGGCACAGCTGACGCTGCAGTGCAGCACCCTTAACCCCACATAGTAGGGTTTTAGGTTTACAGATAGACCAAAGTCCAGTCTATTTTACTGTTACTGTAGTCAAGTCTGTGGGTTATATTTAAATATAGATCTTACCATTTTAGTAATCAACCTAGCTAGCTTGTAAAATGAACTATTTTCTTGTCTTTCAGACGGGCAGAACAACACTGCAGTTGCCATTTTCCATTGGGAAAAGAAATGGCCCTCTATTTACCAGAAAAGGTAGTTCATCCACCATTGCAGAAGAGGAAGATCCAGACACATCCACCATAGCAGACGTTGAAGTTCCAGGCCTCTCGGCCGCTGAAGAATGTTGCAGAATGTTCTCACTGAGGTGCATCTTGAGGAAACATTAGGTTATACAGGAGAATGAGCTGTATACCCGCAACAGATATTTAGCATCACAGCTGTCTGATAAAGTGACTTCCAGAAAAAGGACTTCCTTCCAGAAAAAGACATGTTCAATATTGTTTTTTATCCCTTTTTCTCCCCAATTTCGTGGTGTCCAATTGTTGTAGTAGCTACTATCTTGTCTCATCGCTACAACTCCCGTACGGGCTTGGGAGAGACGAAGGTTGAAAGTCATGCGTCCTCCGATACACAACCCAACCTAGCAGCACTGCTTCTTAACACAGCGTGCATCCAACCCGGAAGCCAGCCGCACCAATGTGTCGGAGGAAACACTGTGCACCTGGCAACCTTGGTTAGCGCGCACTGCGCCCGGCCCGCCACAGGAGTCGCTGGTGCGCGATGAGACAAGGACATCCCTACCGACCAAGCCCTCCCTAACCCGGACGACGCTAGGCCAATTGTGCGTCGCCCCAAGGACCTCCCGGTCGCGGCCCATTACGACAGAGCCTGGGCACGAACCCAGAGTCTCTGATGGCACAGCTGGCGCTGCAGTACAGCGCCCTTAACCACTGCGCCACCCGGGAGGCCACTCAATATCGTTCTTGAATATTTGGAACGTTACAAGGACTGTGTTGCCTACTTTGCCAAGTGGAGGGTTGAGGTGCTGTCACTTGAGGATCAAGTGTTTATGGCACTTATGAAGCTGTGTCACAGCTACACCAACTTGCACCTTCTCAACTATTCCATTATAGTGCAAGCACTGTCAGAAATATTAGCATCACTTTCATTCACGTGATCCACAAGCATTTTTTCATTAGCATCATGAAGACTGTTCCATGTCAGGAGATTAACCAAATGTGCTTGACTGCATCTTTTCATGGGGCCAGCAGAAACTGCAGGATGGTCATTGACTGTACTGACATAGAGGTTTCTACTCCAAGTCAGATGGATCTGCAGAAGCAATCCTACTCTATGTATCGTTCAATGCACTCCTTCACGCTACCCCTCAGAGTTGCAACTAATGTGGTTGTAACATACTGCTGCGATCTGTATCCAGGATCTGTGTCGGACAAAGCCATTGTCCAGAAGTAGGGGTTTGACAAGATCACGTTTGGATACATGGTATCACAGACAAAAGCTTCTTGATCCAGAGCTTGATGTCTGCACGAGTCACTGTGAACATTTCTCCATTTACAAGCGTTGTGATAGTAATGTGCCGGTGCAGACTTGCTGTGCACTTGTAAACCTGCAAGACCCACTCATCAGTGAAGTAGCTGATTGGAAAACAAGAACAAACAATTGCCCAAGATGGATTTGTGTTCTGATAAAATTTTCTGTCCAGAAACGGCATTGGAAAAAAACACCTCTAATCCAAATGTCTCTTTGCTTTTCAGTCCAACAGGAGTCCCTCAGGCCATCCGGGGCATGGACATCCTGTGCCAGTGTGATCTGAGCACAAGCATCCAGTTGTGAAACTACAGCACATCGAGCCTGTGTTTTAGACATGGGGTGTGACATGCGGAACATCAGGCTCACCCCACGAGAAGCAGTGCATGATCAACACCACCCTCAGCAAGGAGATCTGCTGGAAGTGATGGCTATCGTTAGCTGCTTGCTCTCTCTCTCTCTCTTAACTTTAGTTGTCCGCTTTGAGCAAAACTTGTATGTAATATGACCTATTCTAGGAGCCTATTGTTTGTGTATGATCTTTATTCATTGTTCAATTGTTTTTCAACAATGTCAGGTACAGGCAGGGATAACTGGAGCTTTCAGCAAGTAAGGGGTAAGAAATTATATACATATAATTCCCACTGCGCCCATGATGAAGTTACAGTGCCTTGCGAAAGTATTCGGCCCCCTTGAACTTTGCGACCTTTTGCCACATTTCAGGCTTCAAACATAAAGATATAAAACTGATTTTTTTTTGTGAAGAATCAACAACAAGTGGGACACAATCATGAAGTGGAACGACATTTATTGGATATTTCAAACTTTTTTAACAAAGCAAAAACTGAAAAATTGGGCGTGCAAAATTATTCAGCCCCTTTACTTTCAGTGCAGAAAACTCTCTCCAGAAGTTCAGTGAGGATCTCTGAATGATCCAATGTTGACCTAAATGACTAATGATGATAAATACAATCCACCTGTGTGTAATCAAGTCTCCGTATAAATGAACCTGCACTGTGATAGTCTCAGAGGTCAGTTAAAAGCGCAGAGAGCATCATGAAGAACAAGGAACACACCAGGCAGGTCCGAGATACTGTTGTGAAGAAGTTTAAAGCCGGATTTGGATACAAAAATATTTCCCAAGCTTTAAACATCCCAAGGAGCACTGTGCAAGCGATAATATTGAAATGGAAGGAGTATCAGACCACTGCAAATCTACCAAGACCTGGCCGTCCCTCTAAACTTTCAGCTCATACAAGGAGAAGACTGATCAGAGATGCAGCCAAGAGGCCCATGATCACTCTGGATGAACTGCAGAGATCTACAGCTGAGGTGGGAGACTCTGTCCATAGGACAACAATCAGTCGTATATTGCACAAATCTGGCCTTTATGGAAGAATGGCAAGAAGAAAGCCATTTCTTAAAGATTTTCATAAAAAGTGTTGTTTAAAGTTTGCCACAAGCCACCTGGGAGACACACCAAACATGTGGAAGAAGGTGCTCTGGTCAGATGAAACCAAAATTGAACTTTTTGGCAACAATGCAAAACGTTATGTTTGGCGTAAAAGCAACACAGCTCATCACCCTGAACACACCATCCCCACTGTCAAACATGGTGGTGGCAGCATCATGGTTTGGGCCTGCTTTTCTTCAGCAGGGACAGGGAAGATGGTTAAAATTGATGGGAAGATGGATGGAGCCAAATACAGGACCATTCTGGAAGAAAACCTGATGGAGTCTGCAAAAGACCTGAGACTGGGACGGAGATTTGTCTTCCAACAAGACAATGATCCAAAACATAAAGCAAAATCAACAATGGAATGGTTCAAAAATAAACATATCCAGGTGTTAGAATGGCCAAGTCAAAGTCCAGACCTGAATCCAATCGAGAATCTGTGGAAAGAACTGAAAACTGCTGTTCACAAATGCTCTCCATCCAACCTCACTGAGCTCGAGCTGTTTTGCAAGGAGGAATGGGAAAAAATGTCAGTCTCTCGATGTGCAAAACTGATAGAGACATACCCCAAGCGACTTACAGCTGTAATCGCAGCAAAAGGTGGCGCTACAAAGTATTAACTTAAGGGGGCTGAATAATTTTGCACGCCCAATTTTTCAGTTTTTGATTTGTTAAAAAAGTTTGAAATATCCAATAAATGTCGTTCCACTTCATGATTGTGTCCCACTTGTTGTTGATTCTTCACAAAAAAATTCAGTTTTATATCTTTATGTTTGAAGCCTGAAATGTGGCAAAAGGTCGCAAAGTTCAAGGGGGCCGAATACTTTCGCAAGGCACTGTAACTACATTACTTTAGTTGACTGCTTTGCGCAAAACATGTATGTAATATAACCTATTCTGGGAGCTTAGTGTGTGTGTGTGTGTGTGTATGAACTATGGAGTATTTTTGGACCATTGGCTTCCCTGGAAACAAGTACTGCCAGGAGGCATGATGAGAACGCTGATCCATTGCCAGTGAATGGAATGATTAACTAATAATATTTCTAATAATATTTTAACTGAGAATAGGTCTCTGATCACACTGATGAACGGTAGATGACAGTGTCAGCTAGAGATGTCTCCAACAAGCTTTCTCTGTCCTTAACCTTGTTCTGAACACCTCAAAAGCAAAGGTCATGTGGTTTGGTAAGAAGAATGCCCCTCTCCCCACCAGTGTGATTAATACCGCTGAGGGTTTAGAGCTTGAGGTAGTCACCTCATACAAGTACTTGGGAGTATGGCTAGACGATACACTGTCCTTCTCTCAGCACATATCAAAGCTGCAGGCTAAGGTTAAATCTAGACTTGGCTTCCTCTAAGGTAATTGCTCCTCTTTCACCCCAGCTGCCAAACTAATCCTGATTCAGATGACCATCCTACCCATGCTAGATTACAGAGACGTAATTTATAGTTTGGCAGGTAAGGGTGCTCTCGAGCGGCTAGATGTTCTTTAGATGTGCTAGATGTGTCTCCTGACCCCT
Source organism: Oncorhynchus mykiss (assembly GCF_013265735.2). Lineage (NCBI taxonomy): Eukaryota > Metazoa > Chordata > Actinopteri > Salmoniformes > Salmonidae > Oncorhynchus > Oncorhynchus mykiss. Next base: position 41,162,413 of record NC_048565.1, on the reverse strand, counting down.
CCTGTCTCAGCCTCCAGTATTTATACTGCAGTAGTTTGTGTCGGGGGGCTAGGGTCAGTTTGTTATATCTGGAGTACTTCTCCTGTCCTATCCGGTTTCCTGTGTGAATTTAAGTATGCTCTCTCTCTCATTCTCTCTTTCTTTCTCTCTCTCGGAGGACCTGAGCCCTAGGACCATGCCTCAGGACTACCTGACATGATGACTCCTTGCTGTCCCCAGTCCACCTGGCCGTGCTGCTGCTCCAGTTTCAACTGCTCTGCCTGTGATTATTATTATTTGACCATGCTGGTCAATTATGAACATTTGAACATCTTGGCCATGTTCTGTTATAATCTTCACCCGGCACAGCCAGAAGAGGACTGGCCACCCCACATAGCCTGGTTCTCTCTAGGTTTCTTCCTAGGTTTTGGCCTTTCTAGGGAGTTTTTCCTAGCCACCGTGCTTCTACACCTGCATTGCTTGCTGTTTGGGGTTTTAGGCTGGGTTTCTGTACAGCACTTTGAGATATCAGCTGATGTACGAAGGGCTATATAAATAAATGTAATTTGATTTGATACCATTCGGCCATCAGATTTGCCACCAATGCTCCTTGTAGGACACTTCACTGCACTCTATACTCCTCTGTAAACTGGTCATCTCTGTATACCTATCGCAGGACCCACTGGTTGATGGTTATTTATAAAACTCTCTTAGGCCTCACTCCCCCTGAGATACCTACTGCAGCCCTCATCCTCCACATACAACAGCCGTTCTGCCAGTCACCTTCTGTTAAAGGTCCCAAAAGCACACACATCCTTGGTTCACTCCTCTTTTCAGTTCGCTGCAGCTAGTGACCAGAACGAGTTGCAAAAATCTCTTCATTCAAAGACTCAATCATGGACAGTCTTACTGACAGTTATGGCTGCTTCGTGTGATGTATTGTTGTTTCTACCTTCTTGCCTTTGTGCTGTTGTCTGTGCCCAATAATGTTTGTACAATGTTTTGTGCTGCTACCATGTTGTGTTGCTGCCATGTTGTTGTCATGTGGTGTTTCTACCATGCTATGTTGTTGTGTTGCTGCCATGCTATGTTGTTGTCTTAGGTCTCTCTTTATGTAGTGTTGTGGTGTCTCCTTGTGATGTGTGTTTTGTCCTATAATTTTATTTGTAATACCCGTCCCCACAGGAGGCCTTTTGGCAGGCGTCATTGTAAATAAGAATTTGTTCTTAACTGACTTACCTAGTTAAATAAAATAAAATATGAAGCGCAGGAGCTTCCTGCTGGCATTTGTAGTCTTGCTGAGGTTTTCTCTGTTGCAAATTAGCATTTTGTATTTTTAAGAGTAAATTGAGGCGTATATATATATATTGGTAAACCTTACCTTGTCTGAGAGAGAATTAAACGGTTAGCAAAACGTAAGCCTACACTAAACACATAATGAATTTTACAAATACTTCAAATAAAGTATGTGGGAAAACAAATTATGTTGGAAAGACGATTGGACCCAATTCTGTTTGAATGCTAGGTTGTATAGGTATTATAACGAGTCCACTGTGGGGGACTATAGGCGGATCACCGACCTTGCACGCTGTGCTCGCACGGTTTCGATGAGATCGTGACGTTAACCGGTGAAAGTTGAAACAAGGAAGAAGGGTGTGTGTAGCCTTCTGTATGTAACTGAATGCCAGACGAATACAAAAAAAACCAAATAGGGTGCTGCAAATTATTCAGAAACGTACTCTATAACGTTACAATTCTTGAATTGTCATCGAAATATTTTAAGAATGGATTTAAACAGTGTCCTGTCAAAGCTCGAGACTAACAATGAAGAGGAAATTAAAAGGCTTTTGCACCAGTACAACGTAGAGGTGGGTGTAATTCTCCTCGATTTGACGTCAACCAAAACAAAGTTATTAGCTAGCTCGCCAGCCATCTAAAAACGTTTACATAATCATAGCTGCTAAAATTAATACTAAAACTATGTCTATCTAGAACTTGCATTTCCCCTTTCATTTTGAAAGGAATCAACGAGTTTAAAACATATTGCTGTGTTGTAGGAAGCATATTTTCATCCTGGCTAGCTGGGTTGCTAGCTAGCTAACGTTAGCTAGTGTTGTGGCCAAACATTGTATGGTATAACTTTCTAATCATGTACTGTAGCTAGCTAAGCATACAATGACAGCATGCGTATATAATGAACCATTCTAGCTAGCTCCCATTTGGTGATAGCTATTGCTGCACTTCCTGCTGTAACTTGAGCTAGCTAGCTAGGTAAGTTTGCTAGCTAACGTCGTTAGCCGCTGTCACTGATAACCTAGAGCCTAATGGCGATATACTTTGCATCACACTCGTATATCCTATCTAATGTAGTCATGCGTATAATCTGTCTGCGCAAGCTATTTACTGTATCATAGAAACAAATTACTTCTAGATAACATTTCTGAGAATCATGCACAGATGAAGGTGACAAAGCACCATTTAGCATATGCATTTGACTTTTCTCTCATTAGTACTTAACCTTGCTGACGTTACTCACATGGTACACAGCGAGGGAGAACTGCCGGGAACACTGAGTTTGTTTCAGCAAGACTAATGTATACTGTCTTTTTTCAGAATAGTCGCACATTTACCTTTGACCCAAAAGAGGAGGACCTACGAAGTGTAAGTAAACAGTAAATACTCTGCCTTGTCTGGTGCTTCACTTTTACTTATAGCCTAGATAATGCTTCTGCCCCCTGTGTGTTTTTTTGATGAACCAACCTTCTCTCACTGTGCAGAGGCTGTGTCAGGGTCTGCTGACTGTGCTGGGGAGGCAGGTTGGGTCCTGCTGCCAGAGCACCTGCCTGGAGACCCTTCGCATCCTGTCCCGGGACAAGCGGGTCCTGGGCCCTGTGGGCACCCGGGAGGGCATGCTGGTCCTGGCCGGGCTGGCTCGGCTGCAGGCGGGAGAAGAGGGAGGTGACAGTCTGCAAGAGGATGCCCAGACAGAGGAGGAAGAGAGGGTGGTGGTGGAGGCCCTTAAGTGCCTGTGTAACGTGGTGTTTAATAGCGTGGCGGCACAGCAGGTGGGTGCCGACGTGCAGCTGGCACGTGGTCTGTGTGCCCGCCTGCACGCCGCCCGTGCCGGGTGTCACGAGGTGGGCCTGTTCTCCCTGCGCCTGCTCTTCCTGCTCTCGGCTCTGCGGCCAGACGTCCGGGGGGGGCTCCAGAGGGAGCTGCATGCCGTGGGGCTCCTCACAGAGGTGCTGGAGCGTACCCTGGACCTACGCTGGGTGGGCCCCTACGAGGTGGCTCATCCAGGCCTCCAGGCCTTGCCTATTCCTGCTGAAGACAACGAGAGGGCCATGGAGGCCCTGAAAGCCTTGTTCAACCTTACGCTGTCTGACACTAGCGATGAGGTGAGTTACACTGTTACACCCTCTGTCTGTTACAGAATGTTTTTCTCCTTTTGGAGTTTTTTTCATTTTTAAAGAGGATATGTACGCTGTACTTGTAACATGGCAGTCACATGGTCCTGTATGGCTCAGTTGAAGGTATGCACACGACTGTAAGTCACTTTGGATAAATGCATCTGCTAAATGGCATTTATTATTATTGTTATTATTCAGAGCTCAACACAGCATCACACAGCATTTAGAGTTACTGCATAAACATCAATTCTTTACATCTCACTGGCTGTGGATGGACACATCTCCTTGCATATTTTGAATTCAGCATTGAAGTCACCAAACTTTGCATGCTTTGGTTGAAGGATATTATTTACAGATAGTTTAACAGCAAGACACTTGCCTTTATTCAGTGACATCCCTTAAATAGAAAGCCCTAACTAAGCCAGTGCAGCAATAAGAGGTTTATCAGCTATCTGACCTCGCTTAAGCTCCTTTGGCACCTTTACAGCTTTCTTGATTAGCCAGGGGGAGTTAGTGAAATAATCGTATGGCTTATTAATCGAATAGAAATCTTGTAACGCCTAGGTTGTTACGAGTGTACTGATATAAGTAGGAACACGTGACATCCCGGCAACATTGAGAAAAAATGTGTACCTGTTGTTCACACACGTATCTGCCCTCTCATTGGCTAGAATGGCCCCACCTGATCTTGCCTCCTGACTAACTTCCATTTCTTTTCATTGTCAAAGCGGCCACTTGAGTATACGGTCAATATAATGGATAATCTGTGGCGTTGATCAGAAAAGCCCTTTGTTCATCTCATGAGTCAATCCCACATGGTCATTTGCATGGAATGGAAAGCCTGTGCTCAGTGACTCAAAGCTCTTAGGTCTGACTTCCACGTCCGGAAATCCCTAATTCCTCTCATCTTTCCTCAATCTCTCCATAGTTACAGTCCCTCCCTTTCTCCTTTCTCTCGCTCTCTCTGTTCATGTTTTTTAATTAAAAAAACAACAACATTTTACCCCTGTATTGGCATAATAAATGTTACCTAAATGATACAGGTTATGAGCTATGACCAATATCTTCCTATGTTTTCTTTTTTACATGACCTCCTCCCCTTTCCGGTTCATCCATAGCTAATTGTATCCTTCTTACCTGCTTAGACCCTCCCCTCCTTTTGTTTGAAGCAATGAAATGCTTCCATAAGGATCAGTCTGTTGTATGTGGCCAATGTAAGACATTTAAGCGTGTTAACCCTGGCAAAGGCTGCCGGCCCAGACGGCAACCCTAGCCGCGTCCTCAGAGCATGCGCAGACCAGCTGGCTGGTGTGTTTATGGACATATTCGATCTCTCCCTATCCCAGTCTGCTGTCTCCACTTGCTTCAAGATGTCCACCATTGTTCCTCCACCCAAGAAAGCAAAGGTAACTGAACTAAATGACTATCGCCCCAAGGCACTCACTTCTGTCATCATGATGTGCTTTGAGAGGCTAGTCAAGGATCATATCACCTATCTACCTAACCTGACACCCTAGACCCACTTCAATTTGCCTACCGCCCCAATAGATCCACAGACAATGCAATTGCCATTGCACTGCACACTGCCTTATCCCATCTGGACAAGAGGAATACCTATATCAGAATGCTGTTCATTGACTATAGCTCACCCTTCAACACCATAGTACCCTCCAAGCTCATCATTAAGCTCGGGGCCCTGGGTATGAACCCCGCCTTGTGTAACTGGGTCATGGACTGCCTGACGGGCCTCTCCCAGGTGGCGAAGGTAGGAAACAACACCTTCACTTTGCTGATCCTCAACACAGGGGCCCCACAAGTGTGCGTGCTCAGCCCCATCCTGTACTCCCTGTTCACCCATGACTGTGTGGCCAGGCACGCCTCCAACTCAATCATCAAGTTTGCAGACGACACAACAGTAGTAGGCCTGATTACCAACAATGACGAGACAGTCTACAGGTAGGAGGTGAGGGAGCTGGCAAAGTGGGGCCATATAACCTCTCTCTCAACGTCAACAAAACTAATGAGCTGATGGTGGAGTTCAGGAAACAGCAGAGGGAGCACTCCCCTATCCACATCGACATGACCGCAGTGGAGAAGGTGGAAAGCTTCAAGTTCCTCGGCATACACATCACTGACAATCTGAAATTGTCCACCCACACAGACAATGTGGTGAAGAAGGCGCAACAGCGCCTCTTTAACCTCAGGAGGCTGAGTAAATTTGGCTTGGCCACTAAGACCCTCAGAAACTTTTACAGAAGCACAATTGAGAGTATCTTGTTGGGCTGTTTCACCACCTGGTACGGTAACTGCACTACCCGCAACTGCAGGGCTCTCCAGAGGGTGGTACGGTCTACCGAACGCATAACTGGGGGCACACTGCCTGCACTCCAGGACACCTACAGCACCCAACGTCACAGGAATGCCAAAAAGATCATCAAGGACATCAACCACCCGATCCACAGCCTGTTCACCCTGCTATCATTCAGAAGGCGAGGTCAGTACAGGTGCATCAAAGCTGGGGCCGAGAGACTGAAAAACAGCCTTTATGTCAAGGCCATCAAACTGTTAAATAGCCATCACTAGCTGGGTACCACCCGGCTGCTCAACCTTTAGAGACTACTGCCCTATATACACTGTTCAAAAAAATAAAGGGAACACTAAAATAACACATCCTAGATCTGAATGAATTAAATATTCTTATTAAATACTTTTTTCTTTACATAGTTGAATGTTGAACAAAATCACGCAAAAATTATCAATGGAAATCAAATTTATCAACCCATGGAGGTCTGGATTTGGAGTCACATTCAAAATTAAAGTGGAAAACCACACTACAGGCTGATCCAACTTTGATGGAATGTCCTTAAAACAAGTCAAAATGAGGCTCAGTAGTGTGTGTGGCCTCCACGTGCCTGTATGACCTCCCTACAACACCTGGGCATGCTCCTGATGAGGTGGCGGATGGTCTCCTGAGGGATCTCCTCCCAGACTAGGACTAAAGCATCCGCCAACTCCTGGACAGTCTGTGGTGCAACGGGGCGTTGGTGGATAGAGCGAGACATGATGTCCCAGATGTGCTCAATTGGATTCAGGTCTGGGGAACGGGCGGCCAGTCCATAGCATCAATGCCTTCCTCTTGCAGGAACTGCTGACACACTCCAGCCACATGAGGTCTAGCATTGTCTTGCATTAGGAGGAACCCAGGGCCAACCACACCAGCATATGGTCTCACAAGGGGTCTGAGGATCTCATCTCGGTACCTAATGGCAGTCAGGCTACCTCTGGCGAGCACATGGAGGGCTGTGCGGCACCCCAAAGAAATGCCACCCCACACCATGACTGACCCACCGCCAAACCGGTCATGTTGGAGGATGTTGCAGGCAGCAGAACGTTCTCCACGGCGTCTCCAGACTCTGTCACGTCTGTCACGTGCTCAGTGTGAACCTGCTTTCATCTGTGAAGAGCACAGGGCGCCAGTGGCGAATTTGTCAATCTTGGTGTTCTCTGGCAAATGCCAAATGTCCTGCACGGTGTTGGGCTGTAAGCACAACCCCCACCTGTGGACGTCGGTCCCTCATACCACCCTCGTGGAGTCTATTTCTGACCGTTTGAGCAGACACATGCACATTTGTGGCCTGCTGGAGGTCATTTTGCAGGGCTCTGGCAGTGCTCCTCCTGCCCCTCCTTGCACAAAGGCGGAGGTAGCGGTCCTGCTGCTGGGTTGTTGCCCTCTTACGGCCTCCTCCACGTCTCCTGATGTACTGGCCTGTCTCCTGGTAGCACCTCCATGCTCTGGACACTACGCTGACGGACACAGCAAACATTCTTGCCACAGCTCGCATTGATGTGCCATCCTGGATGAGCTGCACTACCTGAGCCACCTGTGTGGGTTGTAGACTCCGTCTCGTGCTACCACTAGAGTGAAAGCACCGCCAGCATTCAAAAGTGATCAAAACATCAGCCAGGAAGTATAGGAACTGAGAAGTGGTCTGTGGTCACCACCTGCAGAACCACTCCTTTATTGGGGGTGTCTTGCTAATTGCCTATAATTTCCACCTGTTGTCTATTCCATTTGCACAGCAGCATGTGAAATTTATTGTCAATCAGTGTTGCTTCCTAAGTGGACAGTTTGATTTCACAGAAGTGTGATTGACTTGGAGTTACATTGTGTTGTTTAAGTGTTCCCTTTATTTTTTTGAGCAGTGTACATAGACAATTAATCACTGGCCACTTTAATAATGTTTACAAACTGCTTTACTCACACCCCCCCTAACCTGCTACTCTCTGTTTATCATATATGCATAGTCACTTTAACTATACATTCATGTACATATTACCTCAATCAGCCTGACTAACCGGTGTCTGTATGTAGCCTCGCAACTTTTATAGCCTCGCTACTGTATTTACTTACCTATTGTTCACCTAATACCTTTTTTTGCACTATTGGTTTGAGTCTAAGTATGCATCTGTAAGTATGCATTTCACTGTAAGGTGAAATGTTGTATTCTGCGCACGTGACAAATAAACTTTGATTTGATACTGTATTCTATTCTACTGTATTTAGTCAATGCCACTCCGACATTGCTCATCCTAATATTTATATATTTCTTAATTCCATTCTTCTACTTTTAGATTTGTGTATTTTTGTGAATTGTTAGATACTACTGCACTGTTGGAGCTAGGAACACAAGCATTTTTCTTCGCCCGCAATAACATCTGCTAAATATGTGTATGTGACCAATAAAATTTGATTTGATTTCCATCCTTCATTTGATAGGGTGGTGACCACCAGCTCCGCCTTGTCACCGCCATCATGCGCCATCTATTGATGCTTAAGACTCAGACAGAGGACAAAACAGAGGAAGCACACAGGTTGGCAACCCTTCTCCTCACTGCTCTCCACACAACAGGGCAAAACTGCATTCTGAAAGTACACATTCATCGTTTGGTTTGTGCTAATTAATCACCATCCAATAATCACTCTCTAGTCAACAGTGACAGCATCCAGCTCATGTGAAAGTTACAACTTTAAGCCAAGACTGTTTTTAGAAGTCATACGGCAGTATGTCTTTTCTGGACATCTCATTGATGTGAATTAACTACAAAGCTTTCTTTTGAAGGACATGCGAGAATGTAAAGAATGTGTCATGTAAAAGTGATTGATAATGCTCCCTGTGGTCCTATGGATTATGTTGTTGTGTCCCTCTGGTCACGGGGTTAGCCCATTGTCCAAAATCCAAAGTTGACCTTAGGTCCTTGTCTGTTTAGACTGATGGAATGCCTTGTGGTCTTGACGCAAACACAACAATAAGAGGGATAACTACCCAACGTATCGTCATGCTAGACGAAAGTGCTTTTAACAAACAAGTAGTCTTTAAAAAGTCTCATGATTGGTAGAAAACAATGACATGCATGTAGCCTATTCTTAAGAACGAAACCATATTTATTATTTGTTAATCCTTCCTACATGCTATAACCAATGACTTAACCACTGTCCTTTCTCCTTTTTCCTCATGTCTTCCTTCTTCTCCTCCAGCCATGCCATCAACCTGCTGAGTAACCTGCCAGTGTCATGTCTGGATGTGCTGATTGACTTGCCGGTCCAGGGGGGCCAGGAGGAGTACAGCGGGAAGAACATGGACGCTGTGCAGGTGCTACTGGACTTTATGGAGAAGAGGATAGACAAGGTAAGAACTAGTGGACCAGAGACATTGGGCGAATCCTTCCACTTAAGTCAAATGTTTACTTACAATCACTTACATTTTCACTGAGGCGACAGGTAGCCTAGCGGTTAAGAGCATTGGGCCAGTAACCGAAAGGTTGCTGGTTCAAATTCCCGAGCTGACTTGGTAAAAATCTGTCTGTGCCCTTGTGCAAATCACTTAACCCTAATTGCTCCTGTAAGCCGCTCTGGAAAAGAGCGTCTGTTAAATAACTTAAATGTCTCTCGCTGATATCAATGCACGTGTAAGTGAAAATTTGACTTCAGTGGAAGTTAGGATTCACCCCATTGTGTGTGTTTGAGATATTGGACTGCACAGAATCACTTATCTACAAACCAAGACTTGCCGATTCTGCATCTTTCTTCAAACTGATTGCTTGATCTCCGTGGCTGCTATTACAAACCATGCCAACACTTTTGCATTTCCTCTTGACCAACAAGTTAAATAAAACAATGTTTCAAGCCAAAGTAGAATTAACCTCAATGATGCAGTCCACCAGTGACTTCTCACCCACCATTTAAGGAACTGACTATCTAACTGTTAGAGGCCATTCAGAAATTCAAATGGCTGTTTATGTAGTAACGTCAGTCTCTACTGAACAAGCCAATGAAATGATGCGTAAATCCTGGCCATCCTATTAGAAGCTGTCCACACAACATAGAAATTGAATTACTAATACATTCCTGAATAGTTATTTTGCTAATGGTCCACAAACCAACTGCTACAGTGCCTCTGTGGGTATGCCTGTCGTCACTCGCCTCATGTGTGTCTCATTCCAAGCAGGGTGCCAACTACAAAGAGGGGCTGACCCCAGTGCTCAGCCTGCTGACCGAGGGTTCCAGGTACCACAGGGAGATCCGCAGATACATCAAGACACAGGTAGTGTGCTGGAGCTAGAGGGGGCTTGAGCTTGAACATACACTTTAAGGGCATGTTCTAATCTATCCTATTCTAATACATAAAAAGTGATGCAAAATTAAGATCTTCAAAATTAGTGAAACTACTTAATCAGTGTGAAATACATATATACAGAACAAACATCTAAATGCAACATGTAAAGTGTTGGTTCCATGTTTCATGAGCTGAAATAAAAGATCCCAGAAATGTTCCATACACACAAAAAGCATATTTCTCTCAGATTTTTTGCACAAATTTGTTTATATGCCTGTTAGTGAGCGCCTCTCCTTTGCCAAGATAATCCATCCACCTGACAGGTGTAGCATATCAAGAAGCTATCAAGAAACAGCATGATCATTACACAGGTGCACCTTGTGCTGAGGGCAATAAAAGGACACTCTAAAATGTGCACTTTAGTCACACAACTCAATGCCATAGATGTCTAAAGTTGAGGGAGTGTGCAATTGGCATGGTGACTGAAGGAATGTCCAACAGAGCTGTTGCCAGAGAATGTAATGTCATTTCTCCATAAGCCGCCTCCAACGTTGTTTTATAGCAGTGGTTCCCAAACTTTTTATAGTCCCGTACCCCTTCAAACATACAACCTCCATCGCACTCTCAAATGTTTTTTTATTGCCATCATTGTAAGTCTGCCACACACACACGATACCTTTATTAAACATAAGAATGAGTGTGAATTTTTGTCACAACACGGCTCGTGGGAAGTGACAAGGAGCTCTTAAAGGACCAGGGCACAAATAATAATAATCAATAATTTTGCTCTTTATTTAGCCATCTTATATATAAAACCTCATTTGTTCATCAGAAATTGTGAATAACTCACTACAGGTTAAATAGAAGGGTGTACTTGAAAGGGTGCACATAACTCTGCAATGTTGTACTGGAGAGAGTCTCAGCCTTAAATCATTTTCCACACACAGTCTGTGCCTGTATTTAGTTTTCATGCTAGTGAGGGCTGAGAATCCACTCTCACATAGGTACAGTTGAAGTCGGAGGTTTACATACACTTAGGTTGGAGTCATTAAAACAAGTTTTTCTACCACTCCACATATTTCTTGTTAACAAACTATAGTTTTGGCAAGTCGGTAAGAACATCTACTTTGTGCATGACACAAGTAATTTTTCCAACAATTGTTTACAGACAGATTATTTCACTTATAATTCACTGTATCACAATTCCAGTGGGTCAGAAGTTTACATACACTAAGTTGACTGCCTTTAAACAGCTTGGAACATTTCAGAAAATGTCATGGCTTTAAAAGCTTCTGATAGGCTAATTGACATCATTTGAGTCAATTGGAGGTGTACCTGTGGATGTATTTCTAGACCTACCTTCAAACTCAGTGCCTCTTTGCTTGACATCATGGGAAAATCAAAAGAAATCAGCCAAGACCTCAGAAAATAAATTGTAGACCTCCACAAGTCAGGTTCATCCTTGGTAGCAATTTCCTAACGCCTGAAGGTACCACGTTCATCTGTACAAACAATAGAACGCAAGTATAAACACCATAGGACCACGCAGCCGTCATACCGCTCAGGAAGGAGACACGCTCTGTCTCCTAGAGATGAACGTACGTTGGTGCAAAAAGTGCAAATCAATCCCAGAACAACAGCAAAGGACCTTGTGAAGATACTGGAGGGAACGGGTACAAAAGTATCTATATCCACAGTAAAGCCACTGTTCCAAAACCACCATAAAAAAGCCAGAGTACGGTTTGCAACTGCACATGGGGACAAAGATTGTACTTTTTGGAGAAATGTCCTCTGGTCTGATGAAACAAAAATAGAACTGTTTGGCCATAATGACCATCGTTATGTTTTGAGGAAAAAGGGGGAGACTTGCAAGCCGCAGAACACCATCCCAACCTTGAAGCACAGGGGTGGCAGCATCATGTTGTGGGGGAGCTTTGCTGCAAGAGGAACTGGTACACTTCACAAAATAGAAAATGATGTGGATATATTGAAGCAACATCTCAAGACATCAGTCAGGAAGTTAAAGCTGGAGCAAGGAGACCTACAAACCTGACTCAGTTACATCAGCTCTGTCAGGAGGAATGGGACAAAATTCACCCAACTTATTGTGGAAGGCTACCCAAAACATTTGGCCCAAGTTAAACAATTTAAAGGCAATGCTACCAAATACTAATTGAGTGTGTGTAAACTTCTGACCCACTGGGAATGTGATGAAAGAAATAAAAGCTGAAATAAATAATTCTCTACTATTATTCTGACATTTCACATTCTTAAAATAAAGTGGTGATCCTAACTGACCTAAGACAGGGTATTTTTAGGATTAAATGTCAGGAATTGTGAAAAACTGAGCTTAAATGCATTTGGCTAAGGTGTATGACTTCAACTGTACCAGGAGCTGTGCCAGGCCCGCCACGTCTGTTGACTCATCCAGCTGTAACGCATAGAATTCACTGGCTTGTATGCAAAGCAGTAATTGTTTTAAAACATCTCCTGCCATGTCACTGATGTGCTGTGAAACAGTGTTGTTTGATGAAGTCATTGTCTGTATAGTTTTTTTTGTGCCTTTTCCCCCAGCATTGTCCCAGCCATATTCGCGGCAGCACAATAGTATGGGGCTTGCCTGTCATAGCCACTCAGTAGCTAACCAAAAAGATGCTTCTAGCCCCTTCTTATTAATGGTATGTGTTGCTTTTATACATGTCTTACTACTCGATAGTCGTCTTAATTCTCGCTCAAACTCGTGGCTCATTTTTCAAATTGACATGTTTTGCTTCTAAATGTCTGTGCAAGAGTGAAGGTGTCATTGAGTTGTGAGATAGTACTTTTGCACATATAACGCACTGTGGCTGAGGCAAGGCACTACTCCCAATATAAGTGAACCCCAAATCAATGTAGTTCTCATCATATTTGCGCCTCTTCGATGGTCCAACGTCTCTGTCTGTTTGGTGCTTTCCCGGGTAAGGGGGCAGTAGCTCTTCAGCTGTATCAGATTCACAACTGTCAGTGTCCATGCTAGCTGGGCTAGCAACAAATGTAGAATTACTGATGCTAGCATTGGATGTGCTCGTGGAAGCAAAACAACTTGTGTCGTCGACAGGTGTAGTACTGCTGGTAGTAGCAGTACTACCAGTAGAGTTGGTATGTGTCTCTATGGACGCGGGCCTTACTTTTTTTGAACCATTTATCTATTTTCGAGCAAACGGAATGAGCAGCAGCTCCGTTTGGCTACATACTTACAGTTAGGGGATTTCCTGCGAGAGAGTAACGGTTACTGTGATTGGATGTTAATTATTTGACTAGGCTACCTGTATTTGACATTGTTATTTCGCTGAACACTATATGGTTTAATTTTATTTTTGGCAGTGAAACGTGGCTGCTTGAGAAAAAAAAAACATCACCCAAATGTATAGCCCCGTTGGAAAATCTAAATGGACTATTTGAAAATGTGAATCACATTTTTATTTGGCATACCCCCGACGGCATTGCGCATACCCCAGTTTGGGAATAGCGGTTTTCTAGAATTTGGCAGTACGTCCAACCTCACATCCGCAGACCACATATAACCAAGCCAGGCCAGGACCTCCACATCCGGCTTCTTCACCTGCGGGATCGTCTGAGACCAGCCACCCGGACAGCTGATTAAAAAGTGGGTTTGCACAAACTTTCAGAAACTGTCTCATCTGTCTGCTCGTCGTCCTCACCAGGGTCTTGACCTGACTGTAGTTTGGCATCGTAACTGACTTCAGTGGGCAAATGCTCACCTTCAATGGCCACTGGCATGCTGGTGAAGTGTGCTTTTCTTGGATGAATCCCGTTTTCAACTGTACCGGGCAGATGGTAGACAGTGTGTTTGGTGTCATGTGGGCGAGCTGTTTGCTGATATCAATATTGTGAACAGAGAGCGCCCCATGGTGGAGGTGGGGTTATGGTATGGGCAGGCATAAGCTATGGACAACGAACACAATTGCATTTTATCAATGGCAAATTGAATGCACAGCGATACAAGATCCTGAGGCCATTGTCGTGCCATTCATCTACTGCCATCACCTCATACAGTATTTCAGTATGATAATGCACAGCTCCATGTCACAAGGATCTGTACATAATTCCTGGAAACTGTAAATGTCCTAGTTCTTCCATGGCCTGCATATTCATCAGACATATCACCCATTGAGCCTGTTTGGGATGCTCTGGATCGACGTGTATGACATCATGTTCCAGTTCCCTCCAATATCCAGCAACTTCGCACAGCCTTTGAAGAGAAATGTGACAACATTCCATGGGCCACAATCAACAGACTGATCAACTCTATGCGAAAGAGATGTGTCGTGCTGCATGAGGCAAATGTTGGTCACACCAGATACTGACTGGTTTCCTGATCCATGTCCCTACCTTTTTTTAAAAGGTATATGTGACCAACAGTTGCATATCTGTATTCCCAGTCATGTGAAATCCATAGATTAGGGCCTAATTAATTTATTTCAATTAACTGATATCCTTATATGAACTGTAGCTCAGTGAAATTGTTGCATTTATATTTTTGTTCTGTGTATTTATTTCACATATCTTACAACATATCTTATAAAATCTGTCTAGATTACTTTTCTTCTAACATATCCTCCAGCAGTGGCAGATGGATCATTAGCTGGCCTGATCACTCAGTTCACTAGTCTAGTGTACTACAGTGTTAATTTTCACTGTGGCTCTGCCCCCGTTGGCTGTATTTGTCTCCAGGTGCTGCCCCCGCTGAAGGAGGTCAAGGTCAGGCCGGAGATAGGGTCCACCGTTAGGAACAAGCTGGTGCGCCTCATGACCCACGTGGACATGGGCGTGAAGCAGAGCGCTGCAGAGTTCCTCTTCGTCCTCTGCAAAGAGAGTGGTGAGAGAGAGAGACACTGGGCAGTCTGTATGATAGGGATGTGCACGGTTATTCGAATAGCCGAACGGACGTTAGTATTCGAATACTTGTGTGTGTTCATTTTTGCAGAATAAAGAATATATAATTATGATTGACCTATTTTAACACTGAAAAGGTTTTTTCTAAATTAAAATATTAATGTTACATACAGGGATATACCATGACATTTTAAAATGAATAATTTAAGAAAACGACAAATGTCATAGTTTTATGACTTGCACACCGTAAATGTGTAGCTTGTTGTTTATGTTGGCCAATCAAAGCGGCAAAGATGCTTAATGCGTAGCAAGTGGAGTGACGGTTCACTCCACTTGTAGGCAAAACTGTTGTTTTAACTGAATGGGGTGGCGGAGAAAGTGCAGCATGTGGCCTCAATTATCCTGGCTAGCGATAGTTGACTATCCTGGCTAGCGATAGTTGGCTATCCTGGCTAGCGATAGCTGGCTATCCTGGCTAGCGATAGCTGGCTATCCTGGCTAGCTATAGCTGGCTATCCTGGCTAGCAATAGCTGGCTAGCAATAGCTGGCTGGCTAGCTATAGCTGGCTGGCTAGCTATAGCTGGCTGGCTAGCAATAGCTGGCTGGCTAGCTATAGCTGGCTGGCTAGCAATAGCTGGCTGGCTAGCTATAGCTGGCTGGCTAGCTATCGCTGGCTGGTTAGCTATCGCTGGCTGGCTAGCTATAGCTGGCTATCCTGGCTAGCTATCGCTGGCTGGTTAGCTATCGCTGGCTGGCTAGCTATAGCTGGCTATCCTGGCTAGCAATAGCTGGCTGGCTAGCAATGGCTGGCTATCCTGGCTAGCAATAGCTGGCTGGCTAGCTAAAAATATCTTCTTCACCCCCCCCCCCAAGGTTGATGTCTGTGCCCCTGCGGAAATATAATTAGCATAATAAAAAAAATGCAAATCTGTCAGTTTAAGCTAGAGATGTTTATGTTTTTACATCGGATGCGGTGTCTGTCAGACCATGGACATCCCACAAATTGGTCTTCTCACAAAATTGTATGTAGGGTCCGAACGGTTTGGCCTATAAACTATTATGATGACTCTATGGGAAGGTGAGACGTACATGTCAGTTGTTATGCTTTAGGACGCCTACAGGCCTCATCTGAATGTCCCCTGGTACCAGTTGAAAAAATTAATGGAAGTATACAGCACCAGTCAAAAGTTTGGACACACTTACTCATTAAAGGGTTTTCTTTATTTTTACTATTTTCTACATTGTAGAATAATAGTGAAGACATCAAAACTATGAAATATCACATGGAATCATGTAGTAACCAAAAAAGTGTTAAACAAATCCAAATATATTTGAGATTGTTCAAAGTAGCCACCCTTTGCCTTTGACAGCTTTGCACACTCTTGGCATTCTTTCAAGCAGCTTCATAAGGTAGTCAGTCACCTGGAATGCATTTCAATTAACAGATGTGCCTTGTTAATTTGTGGAATTTCTTTCCTTAATGCATTTGAACCAATCAGTTGTGTTGTGACAAGGTAGGGGTGTATACAGAAGATATAACTATTTGGTAAAAGACCAAGTCCATATTATGGCAAGAACAGCTCACATGTGATCCGTTTCAGGAAACTATGCATATGTCGTGGGTCACTATTTCACAGGAGAGTTGTTTGAACGTTAAAATTTTTTTTTTAATCAAAATGCATTTTTTTTTGCCAGAAATGCCTTTTCGAACTTGTGAACTTTCATGTGCCTTAATAACAAACATGTATGCCATCTGTAAATACTAATACAATTGTTAATTTACGAGCCTAGTTGGTTTAGCCAAAGAAAAGGTGAGCAACCTTCCCACTAGCCATGGTTGGCTGAGATGAGTGGGCTGGACATGCCGAGAGATGCGTTTGGATTGGTCTGCCATATAGCATGTTTTTATCTATTTGAGCTGGTCAGTATGTCTAGGTAATCCTGTCTAACGCGGCTTTAAAAAAAAAAACATGTATCTTGTATTAAAACTGCATAAGTGTTGCTCACCACTTTCTGGAGGACTGAAGTCAGTGGAATTTGAGTATGATAGCTAAGGAGATGGAGAAAATACCTGTCTCAGGATTACATCTTAAAACAGGGCAACGATGGCATCTGACAGGAGACGCGTCCAACCATGAATGATAAGATAGTCTAGCTAGCTACGTTTTCAGACATTACACGTTTCTAATTTTAACAGACATTTTTCTGGCTAGCTATAGCCTAATGTTAGCTAGCTAACATTGAACTTGGTTGGTTAGCTACCTACAGATTCATGCAGGGTAGTGACGCCATGAGTTGCGATTAGGGTTCATTGTTTACCTAGCTAGTTATATAATGTTAGCTGGCTGGCTCGATAGCTAGCTAATGTTACGTGTATGACCTTATTATTCATATCTCAGAGCCATTTACTTAGCTAGCTATATTTTATTTATTTTACCTTTATTTAACCAGGCAAGTCAGTTAAGAACAAATTCTTATTTTCAATGACGGCCTGGGAACAGTGGGTTAACTGCCTGTTCAGCGGCAGAACGACAGATTTGTACCTTGTCAGCTCGGGGGTTTGAACTCGCAACCTTCCGGTTACTAGTCCAACGCTCTAACCACTAGGCTAACCACTAGGCTACCCTGCCGCCCCTATAGACTAATGTTAGCTAGCTAACATTGAACGTGGTTGGTTAACTACCTGCAGATTCATGCAGGGTAATAACGTCATGAGTAGGGATTATGGTTCATTGTTTACCAAGCTAGCTTGCTAGCTACACGTCTTAATAAAATACTTCACTATGCAAGTAACTATTTCGGGTGTGTTCGTAAATTCAGTCTGGCCATCTACTCTGATTTCAGAGCACTCTAGTCTGAGTGTGGCAGAGAGTGCTGAATATCTGATGAATTTACAAATGCTCAACACCCGTTGAAATTGGCCGGTGTCAGTAAACGTCAGCAAAAAAGTGTAGTTAAATTGTTGCCAGCAGCACAGTGACAGTCACCAACGCTCTGGATAACATGAAAACAGCCTAACCAGCTCTGCTAGGGTGAGTAAAATGGTCAGAGTGGGATGTTCTCTCGTTATGTGTCTGGAAGTAGCTCGCAAGCTAGCCAATGTTAGCCAGTTAGCTTGGGTGCTTGACCTCTGTTGTGAGGTCAGAATGTCCGGATCAACGCGAAACGGTCTGAATTTAAGAACGGACAATCTGACAGCACAGTTGTAGTCACCAACGCTCTGGATAACATAACAGCCTAACCAGCACTGCTAGGGTGAATAATGTTCAGTGAGCTGTTCTCTCTCACTGTTCTCTCTCACAGATGTCTGGAAGTAACTAGCAAGTTAGCTTGGATTCTTGACTGCTGTTGTTAGTACATTCGGATCCACCCTTAAAGAGATGGGTGAGGCAAAAGCTTAAGAGGGTGTGAACGATGCTAAATGGGTGTAGACAAAGAAAGGTTCTCCAATAGTAGGACCAAAACATTCAAAGGCCATTTTCTCAAAAGTTAATTTAAAAGTTAATCAACTTTCAAAGCAGAATAACTTTCCCATTGTTCTTCAACTGTAGTGTATGATTAGAGGTCGACCGAGTATGATTTTTCAACGGCGATACCGATTATTGGAGGACCAAAAAAAAGCCGATACCTGTTAATTTTTTATTTGTAATAATGACAATTACAACAATACTGAATGAACACTTATTTTAACTTAATATAATACATCAATACAAATCCATTTAGCCTCAAATAAATAATGAAACATGTTCAATTTGGTTTAAATAATGCAAAAACAAAGTGTTGGAGAAGTAAAAGTGCAATATGTGCCATGAGTTCCTTGCTCAGAACATGAGAACATATGAAAGTTGGTGGTTCCTTTTAACATGAGACTTCAATATTCCAAGGTAAGAGGTTTTAGGTTGGATTTAATATAGTATTTATAGGACTATTTCTCTCTATACCATTTGTATTTCATTAACCTTTGACTATTGGATGTTCTTATAGGCACTTTAGTATTGCAGTATAGCTTCTGTCCCTCTCCTCGCGCCTACCTGGGCTCGAACCAGGAACACATCGACAACAGCCACACTCGAAGCAGCGTTACGCATCGATCCAAAAAAGCCGCGGCCCTTGCAGAGCAAGGGGAATAACTAGTCCAAGTCTCAGAGCGAGTGACGTTTGAAACGCTATTACCGCGCACCCCGCTAACTAGCTAGCCATTTGACATCGGTTACACCAGCCATTAGGCTGATAGGCTTGAAGTCATAAACAGTGTTGTGCTTGCGAAGAGCTGCTGTCAAAACGCACGAAAGTGCTGTTTGAATGAATGCTTACAAGCCTGCTGCTGCCTACCATCGCTCAGTCAGACTGCTCTATCAAATATCAAATCAGACTTAATTATAACATAATAACACAGAAATACGAGCCTTTGGTCATTAATATGGTCGAATCCGGGAACTATCATTTCGAAAACAAAACGTTTATTATTTCAGTGAAATACGGAACCGTTCGGTATTTTATCTAACGGGTGGCATCCCTAAGTCTAAATATTCTTGTTACATTGTACAACCTTCAACGTTATGTCATAATTACGTAAAACTGGCAAATTAGTTCGCAATGAGCCAGGCGGCCCAAACTGTTGCATATACCCTGACTGCGTGCAATGAACGCAAGAGAAGTGACACAATTTCACCTAGTTAATATTGCCTGCTAACCTGGATTTCTTTTAGCTAAATATGCAGGTTTAAAAAAAATATACTTCTGTGTATTGATTTTAAGAAAGGCATTGGTGTTTATGGTTAGGTACAGTCGTGCAACGATTGTGCTTTTTTCGCAAATGCGCTTTTGTCAAAATCGGTGTCCAAAAATACAGATTTCCGATTGTTATGAAAACTTTATTAATTGGCCATTCCGATTAATCGGTCGACCTCTATGTATGATATACAATTTTGTAGCTCTGAGTCTCTACTTTTATCCAATGTATAACAAAAAAAACACAATTTCAAATTAACCGATTTTGAGCCGGTCGTGCACAAATAAGCAAAGAGAAATGACAGTCCATCATTACTTTAAGACATGAAGGTCAGTCAATACGGAACATTTCAAGAACTTTGTGTTTCTTCAAGTGCAGTTGCAAAAACCATCAAGTGCTATGATGAAACTGGCTCTCATGAGGACCGACCACAGGAAAGGAAGACCCAGAGTTACCTCTGCTGCAGAGGATAAGTTCATTAGAGTGTCCAGCCTCAGAAATTGCAGCCCAAATAAATGCTTCAGAGTTCAAGTAACAGACACATCTCAACACCAACTGTTCAGAGGAGACTGTGTGAATCAGGCCTTCATGGTCGAATTGCTGCAAAGAAACCACTACTAAAGGACACCAATAAGAAGTGACTTGCTTGGGCCAAGAAACACGAGCAATGGACATTAGACCGTTGGAAATCTGTCCTTTTGGTCTGGAGTCAAAATTGTAGATTTTTGGTTCAAACCGCTGTCTCTTTGTGAGACGCAGATTAGGTGAATGGATGATCTCCATGTGTGGTTCCCACCGTGAAGCATGGAGGAGTGATTGTGTAGAGGTGCTTTTCTGGTGACATTGTCTGTGATTTATTTAGAATTCAATTCACACTTAACCAGCATGACTACCACAGCATTCTGCAGCAAGATGCCATTCCATCTGGTTTGTGCTTAGTCCCACTCTCATTTGTTTTTCAACAGAACAATGACCCGATAAGGGCTATTTGACCAAGAAGGAGAGGGATGGAGTGCTGTATCAGATGACCTGGCCTCCACAATCACCCGACCTCAACCCAATTGAGATGGTTTGGGATGAGTTGGACCGCAGAGTAAAGGAAAAGCAGCCAACAAGTGCTCAGCACATGTGGGAACTCCTTCAAAACTGTTGGAAAAGTGTTCCAGGTGAAGCTGGTTGAGAGAATGCCAAGAGTGTGCAAAGCTGTCATCAAGGCAACGAGTGGCTACTTTGAATAATCTCAAATCTAATCCAATATTTTTTGGTTACTACATTATTCCATGTGTTTTTTCATTGTTTTAATGTCTTCAACATTATTCTACAATGTAAAAAATAGTAAAAATAAAGAAAAACCCTTGAATGAGTAGGTGTTCTAACTTTTGACTGGTACTGTGGAGACTGTCTGGTGACAGAAATAAGGGGTTACAGACATGTAAAAAAAACAATAATAACACATTTTTCCTGATCTTTCTTATCTCTCAGATGTACAGGCAATTTAGAAAGTATTCAGACCCTTTGATTTTTTCCCCACATTTTGTTACGTTACAGCCTTATTCTAAAATGGATTAGATTGTTTTTTTCCCAGCTCAATCTACACACAATACCCCATAATGACAAAGCAAAAACAGATTTATTTGCAAATGTATTCAAAATCAAAACGGAAATATCACATTTGCATATGTATTCAGATCCTTTACTTTTTGTTGAAGCCCCTTTGGCAGTGATTTCAGCCTTGAGTCTTCTTGGGTATGACACTACAAGCTTGGCACACCTATATTTGGGGAGTCTCCCATTCTTCTCTGCAGATCCTCTCAAGCTCTGTCAGGTTGGATGGGGATTGTCGCTGCACAGCTATTTCCAGGTCTTTCCAGAGATGTTCGATCAGATTCAAGTCCGGACTCGGGCAGGGCCACTCAAGGACATTCAGAGACTTGTCCCGAAGCCACTCCTGTGTTGTCTTGGCTGTGTGCTTAGGGTCATTTTCCTATTGGAATGTGAACCTTTGCCCCAGTCTGAGGTCCTGAGCACTCTGGAGCAGGTTTTCATCAAGGATCTCTCTCTGTACTTTACTCTGTTCATCTTTTCTCGTTCCTGACTAGTATCCCAGTCCCTGATGCTAAAAAACATCCCTACAATATGATGATGATGCCACCACTATGCTTCACCTTAGGGATGGTGCCAAGTTTCCTCCAGATGTGATGCTTGGCATTCAGGCCAAAGAGTTCAATCTTGGTTTCATCAGACCAGAGAATGTTTTTTCTCATGGTCTGAGAGTCCTTTAGGTGCCTTTTGGCAAACTCCAAGTGGTCTGTCGTGCCTTTTTACTGAAAGTGGCTTCCATCTGGCTGCTACCATAAAGGCCTCATTTGGTGGTGGGTTGCAGAGATTTCTATCCTTCTGGAAGGTTCTCCCATCTCCACAGAAGAACTCTGAAGCTCTGTCAGTGATCATTGGGTTATTGGTCACCTCCCTGACTAAGGCCCTTCTCCGCTGATTGCTCAGTTTGGCAAAAAAAAATGGAAAAGTTGAGGGGTCTGAATTCACAGACACTTCAGTCCAACCCCAAAAAATCAAAAGGAATTTTGTTCTGTTGTTCCATGTAGTGAATGTGTTTCTATGGGCTAATGTCAGTAAGGCCAAGTAAAATGTTTGAAACTCTATTTTTATATACTTCAAGGGGTCTTAAATCTAAATCGAATACAAAAATATCCTTGTTATGTCTGTCTTTAAACAGTTTTTCGAATATCCAACAAAAATGTATGATACTATTCGAACAGTGAAATGATTTCAAACCCCCATCCCTACATAAAGTACAGTTGTCCATGGTGTTGTTCTTATTTCTCCCCCTCTAATCCTCCAGTGGACCACCTGTTGAAGTACACTGGGTATGGTAATGCAGCAGGACTCCTGGTGGCTCGAGGCCTGCTGGCAGGGGGGCGAGGAGAGACTCTGTACTCAGACGACGAAGACTCTGACACCGAAGAGTACAAATCGGCTAAACCTTTGTGAGTAGGCAGAAGCTTTGAATACATGACCATAGACACACATGCCTTGCTTTGAATTACTAAATGTTTGGATTAAATGTTGTGTTGGCTTTAGGGTGTATCATGGGAGTGCCACAACATTTATTTAACTACAACAGAATCTATTGGGCCAAGGGGTGTTTCATCAATCACTTTTACGTGACACCACTTAAGTGCCACTCTAGTGGCCAGGGCTGTTCGATGTTGGTTCTGGAGTGCCGAAACACTTCTGGCTTTCACCCTCTCCTTCTTAAAAGGGACTTAATTCAGACCTGTGACAAGGGACTTATTCAGACCTGTGACACCAGGTGACTGCCATTATCTACCAGGTATTAATAAAAAACAGAAATGTTTTGGCCTTCCAGAATTGAACAGCCCTGCGTTCTAGCCAAACATTCAGGACAGTCAAGCATTGGGTCATTTTCACCATCATTATTAGGGTGTCATTGTAAATAAGAATTTGTTCTTAACTGACTTCCCTAGTTAAATAAATGTTACACACATTACGTCTTCTCTCTGTCCTATCTCTGTCTGTCTCAGCATCAACCCCATCACGGGTCACGTGGAGGAGCCCATGCCTAACCCCATCGAAGACATGACTGAGGAGCAGAAAGAGTACGAGGCCCAGAAATTGGTCAACATGTTTGACAAGTTGTCAAGGTAAACCAACCACCACACAGCCTCATCATGTATGAATGCAACAACAACTGTGTTTGCCAGCAGTGTTTCTATTCATTGTAACCCTCAATGCCAGATTATTAACCTTTCTGAATTATATAGCTTTGTATCCTGTTTGAATGATTCCCTATGGCTTATTATTTGTCCCCCTGAACCTGAACGTCTGCTGTCTTCATTCATACTGGCCTTTCCTTAGCAAGCAGAACCTAGCGCTACTCAGAGAATGATGTGGATGCGAGGCTGAGTAACACTGAGCGCGCTCCCTGCCAACCAGTTCATTTGAGGAAGAATCTCCTGCCGTTAGCCCCGGTGCTCAATTAGGCTCCGGCCATACCACCTCGGCTGCCGCTGCATTCAGCTGGAGTCAATGGAAGCTGCCGCTGTTGGCGTGCCGCTGCTGCATCATTACCAGAACGCCATTAATTAGCGTCCTAATTGGCCCACACAGTGGGGTCGGAAGCCCTCGGCTCCTTTCTACTCCTTTATGTGGTACTTTATGTCAGGGTTTTTAATAACATGTCTACTTCCCTTTAGTCACCTTTCTCCTCATTCAGCCCACGAGCCAAACATTGTACGCTAACTGACAGGGGAGTAGGACTGAGACATAGGCACAATTAGAAAGAAGAGGCATTCGTTTTGGGGTGGAGGGGTGACTATGTTTACAGACACAAGAAAAGCTGACGTTGTCATTGTTCAGCCACAGAGAGGGGGTTGAGTCATAATGAGACGCGTGTGCCTGTCTACAAGAGGCTGATTCCTTTCCTCTGAAGCCAGATCCTCCTCCTTCTGTATCCCTCCAGCTCTCTATTCTGCTGTGTCGGTCGGTGTCAAGTAGACATGGCGAAAGGGAGAGGGTGATGACACAGGTTTTTATCCCAAATGGCACCCTATTCCCTATATAGTGCAGTACTTTTCACCAGAGCTGGGACTATATAGGGAATAGGGTGCCATTTGTGATGCAACCACAGTCACCAGCTGCTGCAACCACAGTCACCAGCTGCTGCCCTTCCTATCCAACATGCCACGATGGGCTCTCAGGAGATGGCTCAGGGCCCTGCAAGAATGTGCTTCCCCTCGCAGCTTACCTGCTCCTCCAATTAGCACATGCTCTGAATCTGACCCCCTACACAAACCATATCTGCTTGCCTGGGTCCTCAGATCCTGCAGAGTGGGGAACAGGACAGGATGCACCATGGGATTAATTGGTAGAACGGACTACAATGTAGGAGTGTTGTCAGTGAGTGGGTGTTTTTTTCTTCTTCTCTAGACTCATTATCTTGTTTTTCACCCTGTTAGAACTTATTTTATCTTTATAAAGCCCATCTCTGGTTGATGTGATTGGGATTGGCTTGGGACAGGTGGATGGCTGAATGGCACTCTCTATCTGGAGATACTGAAGTGTCCTGAAGGAGGCTAAACCTCAAAAACGTATCTGTCAACAACACTGACCCCATAACCGTTAACCTGCCATCTTTCCGCCATAGCCTGCCATATACAGTACACAATCAATGTCTCACTAAAAATCCTTCTTTTACCTGTTTCCTCCCCTTCATCTACATTGATTGAAGTGGATTTGACAGGTGATTTAACATAGCATTCACCTGGTCAGTCTATGTCACGGAAAGAGCAAGTGTTTCTAATATTTTTTGGTCTTGGTTATTGTTGATGGTTTCATTACACATTTGATAGAGGATGTGGCACCGTGAAACATGGTTGTGCGTAGTCGTCAGAACTCACCCCAGCTTACGTATCTTTTTTTTTTATAAAACAAATGATTTAGTGCTTTTCACTGAAAGGACATGAGATAAGATCTTCAAATTTCCTTTGTGCCGTATTCATACCGCACAATCATATTACATGGCTCACCTCCAAGTCTTCTTTATCATAGTCCTCCTCCAGAGCTTTACTCTTTTTTGGGGGGAGGAACCAGGAATGAGGAGTTATATGTTAATTTGTGTTTGAATTGTGCAAATGAATGCAAATGTAGCCATGGTTTTAAGACTTTGATTGGCTAATTCTGTGATAACACATCTGAGAGGGAGCTGGTGGCACACAGTGCAGATATAATTGGATTAGGATAGAGGGCCTGGTGTGGCTTTGAGGAGATTACACAGAGCACTGATCCTGTAATTAAACTGACCCACAGAGGAGAGGAGAGCGTGGAAAGGGAGATGACCAACAATAAGAGTTTGTGTGTGTGTTCACATGTGTTTGAGTGAATGAAGGGGGGGACGGGTCGTCAGCCAGGGTTCTTGAGCGCCAGATGTAAGAAAAAAAGAAGTGCCACCACCACTCAACAACGGTCCTCTTTAGAAGGTGTAGAATGCATGACACAAAGGGTTTTGAGGTTCAAAGCAGCACATGTGGATTGTGGCAGCAACATATTTGTCTACCAAATGAAACATGTGGGCGTTGTACACTATTGTGTCAAATGTTGAAGGGGAAGATTTCTGAATCCATACACTGGGACTAAGCCTCTGCTTAAATAACAAATGTTCTATATGCTTCTTGTTCGGTTCCATTACAGGTTGTTATCAATAAAACGTTACAATACAGTGTAGAGTGTTCGGTTTGGCTGCTGTGGGGCAAGGAGACCCCCAGCTCCGCTAAAACCATTGACCACTGCATGCCGTTTTTAAGAGATTTTTTAATAAATGTTATAACTGTTTGGTTTTAATGTCAACACCTCTTGAAGAGCACAGTCAGAACTATACATTTTCGATTATTCCACATTTATCTCTACCATCATTTATACAGCAATTAACGGAATGCTTTTCATGATCAGTAAACATCAATTGATCAATTATTTTTCAGATACGTGAGGGTAGCCTATCCATTTGGCATGGAGCTCGCTAGCTAAGCAAACGTGCCATTTAGCTTGTTTCATAAGAGATCTGACCTTTTGGAAAGACCTTGACATCGACAAGTCCTCATCCTGGTAGTTGTCAGTCAAGACTACTGTCAGCACCACTATAGATGGCAAGCTAAAATAAACATCTAGTTTATCCCCTGAAAGTTAGCATGTTAACTAGCCATATTGACATGATCAGTTATTAGCTAGATAGACAATTTGTGATTAAACACTCTTACTCCCACCTGAGACGCAGACGTCTCATCTAGACACCTGGAAATGCAAATGCGCTACGCTAAATGTACTCGTCAAAACTCAAACGTTCATTAAAACACACATGCAGGGTATTGAATTAAAGCTACACTCGTTGTGAATCTAGCCAACAAGTCAGGTTTTTAAAATGCTTTTCGGCGAAAGCATGAGAAGCTATTATCTGATAGCATGCAACACCCCAATATACCTGAAGGGGACGTAAACAGAAGAAATAGCGTAGCCGGCGCTACACAAAACACAGAAATAAAATATAAAACATTCATTACCTTTGATGATATTCTTTGTTGGCACTCCTATATGTTCCATAAACATCACAATTGGGTATTTTTCCCGATTAAATCCGTCCATGTATGCCCAAAATATCCATTTGTATAGCCTGTCTGGTTCAGGAAAAAGCTCCCTTCCAAAACGCAACGTCATTTTTTAAAATTATATAAGTTGCCTATGTTCTTTGACAAAACACTTCAAACTACTTTTCTAACCCAACTTTAGGTATTTGTAAACGTTAATAATCGATCAAATTGATCACTGGGCGATCTGTATTCAATAGCAGCTACTCAAGAAAACGTTGTCCTTTTTCTCTCTTCCAAAAATCTTTTCCTGTATGCTGGACGAAATGAAGGATCTATTTGTCATTACACAAAGGATTTTTGGCGACATCGTGTGGAAGTTGTAGGAACTGCAAGCCCCCGGCTATATATTTTTGCTTGCAATAAACAATTCAGAGACTGGCGGATTAATACTTTTCTGTGGTCTTTGTGACCAGGTTTTTCTTGGGATTTCGCTTGCTGTTCATGTTCTGTTATAGTCACAGACATTATTTAACCAGTTTTAGAAACTTCAGAGTGTTTTCTATCCACACATACTAATCATATGCATATACTATATTTCTGGCATGAGTAGCAGGACGCTGAAATGTTGCGCGATTTTTAACAGAATGTTCGAAAAAGTAGTGGGTTGACTTAAGAGGTTAAAAACATTGAAATGGGATAATGTTAGCTAACTTCGCAGCTTTGCTGGTTGGAGAAAAAAGTATATTAGTTCTACTTACCACTATGTTTAGCCAACTTTACTACATTTCTACCGGTAGCAAAGTAAACATTATAAGCTAACAGTACATCGGCAAATGCGCCCTTCTAGTGCTTGACGAGCATCCTTCTGGGCTGCATCCTCTTCTCAACCTTGAGTGACTGTGAGACATCTTATGGTTTGTAACATGTTTGTTTTCCTCTGCACTCCCCCTAGTCTTTGTTGGTGAATATTTGTTTTCTCCTGCTGTGATTTCCAAACTGTTGTGAATATCACAAAGTAATATTCTTGTTTCTAACAGGGGTTGTGCTCAATTTGAATAGAATATAGTAAATTCAGGAAGTGATTTGAATTTAAAATGTAAAATGTTTTGAAATAGCTTCTACTTTTCAGTTTATTGATAAGTCATTGAAAATAAATGACCTTTCAATTATTGAATTCAAATTTTTGTTTGCTTCCTGAATTACTGCCTTCAATTCAAGTTGAGCCCAACCGTGGTTTCTAATCACCATCAAACACGGTTCTCCAGACCAGGGTCGAATTCATTTTGAAATGGAAAATGAAAACAAGTGTTTCTTATTGGACACGTTCAGGTAGTCCCGGGCTGTTTCAGTTTGTTGCCTAGTGAATACGACCCAGTTGTGATGTTGTTTGTGTCTGTTTTTGTGCTCCACAGGCAGCAGCTGATCAGACCAATGGGGGTGAGGAGGGACGGCACACTGGCACCCCTAGAGGAGGCTCTTAGACAGCCCACGGCTGACAGCTCAGACTCCGACTAGAGCCACTACGACACAGATCAGACCACCCTACAGTGCCCTCAAAAAGTATTCATACCCTTTTACTTATTCAACATTTAGTTGTTACATCCTGAATTCAAAATGGATTGAATATCATTTATTTTTCAACCAGCTACACACAAAACCCCATAATGACAAAGTGAAATAAAGGTTCTTAACATTTTTGCAAATTTATTGAAAATACATAAATATCTAATTTGCATAAGTATTCACACCCCGGAGTCAATAGATGTTATAATCACCTTTGGCAGCAATTACAGCTGTCTCTAAGAGCTTTGCACACCTGGATTGTGCAACATTTTCCCATTATCCTTTTCAAAAAGGTTCAAGCTCAGTCAAATTGGTTGTTGATCATTACTAAACAATTTTCAAGTCATGCCATAGATTTTCAAGCAGCTTTAAGTCAAAACTGTAACTCTGCTACTCAGGAACATTCACTGTCTTCTTGGTAAGCAACTCCAGTGTAGATTTGGCCTTGTGTTTTAGGTTATTGTGGAAAGCAGACTGAACCAGGTTTTTCTCTAGGATTTTGCCTATGCTTAGCGCCATTCTGTTTATTTTTATCATGAACAACTCCCCAGTCCTTAACGATTACAAACATACCCATAACATGATGCAGCCACCACTCTGCTTGAAAATATGGAGTGTTACTCAGTAATGTGTTGTATTGGATTTGCCCCAGATAAACAGTTAATTGCTTTGCCACATTTTTTTGCAGTTATACTTTAGTGCCTTGTTAAGCACATTTTACTTCTGAACTGGTTAAGGCTTGCCATAACATAGGGGTTGAATACTTATTGACTCAAGACATTTCAGCTTTTCATATTTATTTCATTTCTAAGAATTCAGGAAAACATAATTCCACTCTGACATTATGGAGTATTGTATGTATGCCATTGACCATAAAAATCTAAATGTAATCCATTTTAAATTCAGACTCTAACAAAGAAATAGTGGTGTGAATACTTTCTGAAGGCACTGTACCTATAGTAGGTTGTGTCCAGCGCAGAGGTTCCCTCCCTCCCTCACTTGCTGTCTGTCTTCCTCTGTTTGTCAGAGACTGAAGGGGTCTCACCCTTTCTCCATAGGCTGTTCTGTTCTCTAAAGCTGACTTGAGCCTGACTTGATACAACAAAAAAGCAGATTTTTAAGCCTGACTTGATACGACACAGGAAAAGATAGGGTTACGGTCGAGCACATCCTCCCGACCACAGCATTGTTACTACTTTAATGTTTAGTTTGAATTTTTTTAATGAACCATTTCTCCGCTCATGCCTCTCAAATTTGATAGAATGAAAGATAGTTCTTAATCAAATTGCTGTATAGATGTGAATCACTAAAAGCATGGTTGACAGGGTGGGGTTTGGCCAAATTGTAATTGAATTTGGATAGGAAATCATTCCTTAGATATATAAATATGTTGATTTTGTTCTTTATATGTTGAACGTGTGACTATTTATTAGGATGAGTGCTCACAGAATAAGTCGTAAAAGAACGCGTGTGTGTGTATATACAGTACCAGTCAAAAGTTTGGACACACTTACTCATTCAAGGGTTTTACTTTATTTTTACTATTTTCTAGATTGTTTAATAATAGTGAAGACATAACTATGAAATAACACAAATGGAATCATATAGTAACCAAAAGTTATCTCAAATATATTTGAGATTCTTCAAAATAGCCATCCTTTGCTTTGACTAAGGCTTTGCAAACTCTTGGAATTCTCTCAACCAGATTCACCTGGAATGCTTTTCCAACATTCTTGAAGGAGTTCCCACATATGCTGAGCACTTGTTGGCTGCTTTTCCTTCACTCTGCAGTCCAACTCATCCCAAACCATCTCAGTTGGGTTGAGGTCGGGTGATTACGACATGATTCCATATGTGTTATTTCATAGTTTTGTCTTCACTATTGTTCTACAATGTAGAAAATAGTAAAAACCCTTGAACAAGTAAGTGTGTCCAAGCTTTTGACTGGTAGTGTCTTTTTGTGTGTATATATACACTACAGTTCAAAAGTTTGGAGTCACTTAGAAATGTCCTTGTTTTTGAAGGAAAAGCACATTGTCCATTAAAATAACATCAAATTGATCAGAAATACAGTGTAGACATTGTTAATGTTGTAAATGACTGTTGTAGCTGGAAACAGCTGAGTTTTAATGGAATATCTACATAGGCGTACAGGGGCCCATTATCAGCAACCATCACTCCTGTGTTCCAATGGCACGTTGTGTTAGCTTTATCACTTTGAGTCTGGTGTTTTGCGGGTACTATTTAATGAAGCTGCCAGTTGAGGACTTGTGAGGCGTCTGTTTCACAAACTAGACACTCTAATATACTTCTTCTCTTGCTCAGTTGTGCATTGTGCCCTTCCACTACTCTTTATATTCTTGTTAGAGCCAGTTTGCGCTGTTCTGTGAAGGGAGTAGTACATAGCGTTGTATGAGATCTTCAGTTTCTCTCGTGGAATAGCCATCATTTCTCAGAACAAGAATCGACTGATGAGTTTCAGAAGAAGGTCTTTGTTTCTGGAAATTTAGATCCTGTAATCGGACCCACAAATGCTGATGCTCCAGATACTCAACCAGTCTAAAGAATGCACGTTTTTTTGCTGCTTTAATCCGGACAACAGTTTTCAGCTGTGCTAACATAATTGCAAAAGGGTTTTCTAATGATCAATTAGACTTTTAAAATGATAAACGTGGATTAGCTAACACAATGGACCATTGGAATACAGGAGTAATGATTGCTGACAATGGGCCTCTATATGCCTTCCATAAAAAATCTGCCGTTTCCAGCTACAATAGTCATTTACAACATTAGCAATGTCTACAGTATATTTCTTATCAATTTGATGTTATAATGAATGCTTTTTTTTCAAAAACAAGGACATTTCGAAGTGACCCCAAACTTTTGAACGGTGGTGTGTGTATATATACAGTGGGGCAAAAAAGTATTTAGTCAGCCACCAATTGTGCAAGTTCTCCCACCTAAAAAGATGAGAGGCCTGTAATTTTCATCATAGGTACACTTCAACTATGACAGACAAAATTAGAAAAAAAATCCAGAAAATCACATTGTAGGATTTTTAATGAATTTATTTGCAAATTATGGTGGAAAATAAGTATTTGGTCAATAACAAAAGTTTATCTCAATACTTTGTTATATACCCTTTGTTGGCAATGACAAAGGTCAAACGTTTTCTGTAAGTCTTCACAAGGTTTTCACACACTGTTGCTGGTATTTTGGCCCATTCCTCCTTGCAGATCTCCTCTAGAGCAGTGATGTTTTGGGGCTGTTGCTGGGCAACACAGACTTTCAACTCCCTCCAAAGATTTTCTATGGGGTTGAGATCTGGAGACTGGCTAGGCCACTCCAGGACCTTGAAATGCTTCTTATGAAGCCACTCCTTCGTTGCCCGGGCGGTGTGTTTGGGATAATTTTCATGCTGAAAGACCCAGCCACGTTTCATCTTCAATGCCCTTGCTGATGGAAGGAGGTTTTCACTCAAAATCTCACGATACATGGCCCCATTCATTCTTTCCTTTACACGGATCAGTCGTCCTGGACCCTTTGCAGAGAAACAGCCCCAAAGCATGATGTTTCCACCCCCATGCTTCACAGTAGGTATGGTGTTCTTTGGATGCAACTCAGCATTCTTTGTCCTCCAAACACGACAAGTTGAGGTTTTACCAAAATGTTCTATTTTGGTTTCATCTGACCATATGACATTCTCCCAATCTTCTTTTGGATCATCCAAATGCTCTCTAGCAAACTTCAGACGGGCCTGGACATGTACTGGCTTAAGCAGCGGGACACATCTGGCACTGCAGGATTTGAGTCCCTGGCGGCGTAGTGTGTTACTGATAGTAGGCTTTGTTACTTTGGTCCCAGCAGGTCATTCACTAGGTACCCCCGTGTGGTTCTGGGATTTTTGCTCACCGTTCTTGTGATCATTTTGACCCCACGGGGTGAGATCTTGCGTGGAGCCCCAGATCGAGGGAGATTATCAGTGGTCTTGTATGTCTTCCATTTCCTAATAATTGCTCCCACAGTTGATTTCTTCAAACCAAGCTGCTTACCTATTGCAGATTCTGTCTTCCCAGCCTGGTGCAGGTCTACAATTTTGTTTCTGGTGTCCTTTGACAGCTCTTTGGTCTTGGCCATAGTGGAGTTTGGAGTGTGACTGTTTGAGGTTGTGGACAGGTGTCTTTTATACTGATAACAAGTTCAAACAGGTGCCATTAATACAGGTAACGAGTGGAGGACAGAGGAGCCTCTTGAAGAAGAAGTTACAGGTCTGTGAGAGTCAGAAATCTTGCTTGTTTGTAGGTGACCAAATATTTATATTCCACCATAATTTGTAAATAAATTAATTAAAATCCTACAATGTGATTTTCTGGATTTTTTTTCTAATTTTGTCTGTCATAGTGTACCTATGATGAAAATTACAGGCTTCTCATCTTTTTAAGTGGGAGAACTTGCACAATTGGTGGCTGACTAAATACTTTTTTTGCCCCACTGTATATGCATACATACATACGTACGTGTGTGTGTGTGTATATATATATATATAATCTCTGCAAAAAAAGAAAAGTCCTCACTGTCAACTGCGTTTATTTTCAGCAAACTTAACATGTGTAAATATTTGTATGAACGTAAGATTCAACAACTGAGACAAACTGAACAACTTCCACAGACATGTGACTAACAGAAATTGAATAATGTGTCCCTGAACAAAGGGGGGGTCAAAATCAAAAGTAACAGTCAGTATCTGGTGTGGCCACCAGCTGCATTAAGTACTGCACTGCATCTCCTCCTCATGGACTGCAACAGATTTGCCAGTTCTTGCTGTGGGATGTTACCCCACTCTTCCAACAAGTCACCTGCAAGTTCCCAGACATTTCTGGGGGGAATGGCCCTAGCCCTCACCCTCCGATCCAACAGGTCCCAGACGTGCTCAATGGGATTGAGATCCGGTCTCTTTGCTGGCCATGGCAGAACACTGAAATTCTTGTCTTGCGGGAAATCACGCACAGAACGAGCAGTATGGCTGGTGGCATTGTCATGCTGGAGGGTATTGTCAGGATGAGCCTGCAGGAAGGGTACCACATGAGGGAGGAGGATGTCTTCCCTGTAATGCACAGCTTTGAGATTGCCTGCAATGACAAGAAGCTCAGTCCGATGATGCTGTGACACACCGCTCCAGAGTACAGGCCTCGGTGTTAACACTCATTCCTTCGGCGGTAAATGTGATTCCAACCATCACCCCTGGTGAGACAAAACCGCGACAAAACCGCGTCAGTGAGGAGCACTTTTTTACCAGTCCTGTCTGGTCCAGCGACGTTGGGTTTGTGCCCATAGGCAACGTTGTTGCCGGTGATGTCTGGTGAGGACCTGCCTTACAACAGGCCTACAAGCACTCAGTCCAGCCTCTCTCAGCCTATTGCGGACAGTCTGAGCACTGATGGAGGGATTGTGTTCCTGGTGTAACTCGGGCAGTTGCTGTTGCCATCCTGTACCTGTCCCGTGTGACCTTAATGTGACCTTAATACCCTACCGTCTGTAAGCTGTTAGTGTCGAAATGATACATTAATTGTGTATGGTTTATTGAACAAGCATGGGAAACAGTGTTTAAACCCTTTACAATGAAGATATGTGAAATTATTTAGATTTTTCCAAATTATCTTTAAAAGACAGGGTCCTGAAAAGGGGACGTTTCTTTTTTTGCTGAGTTTATCTATACACACACGTGCGTGCATATGTATGTATGTATGTATGTATGTATGTATGTATGTGTGTGTATATATATATATATATATATACATACATACATACATACGGAAAATATTCAGACCTTGACTTCTTTCACATTTTGTTACATTACAGCCTTATTCTAGATTTTTTAAATATTTTTTATTCCCTCTTCAATCTACACACAATACCCCATAATGACAAAGCAAAAACAGGTTTTTAGAAATGTTTGCAAATGTATAAAGAAAACGGAAATATCACATTTACGTAAGTATTCGGGCCCTTCACTCAGCACCTTTGGCAGCGATTACAATGTTGAGTCTTCTTGGGTATGACGCTACAAGCTTGGTACACCTGTATTTGGGGAGTTTCTGCCATTGTTCTCTGCAGATCCTCTCAAGCTCTGTCAGCTTGGATGTGGAGCGTTGCTACACAGCTATTTTCAGGTTTCTCCAAAGATGATCAAACGGGTTCAAGTCTGGGCTCTGGCTGGGCCACTCAAGGACATTCAGAAACTTGTTCCAAAGCCACTCGTGCATTGTCTTGGCTGTGTGCTTAGGGTCGTTGTCCTCTTGGAAGGTGAACCTTTGCTCCAGTCTGAAGTTCTGAGCACTCTGGAGCAGGTTTTCATCAAGGTTCTCTCTGTACTTTGCTCCAGTCATTTTTGCCTTGATCCTGACTAGTCTCCCAGTCCCTTCCGCTGAAAAACATCCCCACATCATGATGCTGCCACCACCATGCTTCACCGTAGGGATGGTGCCAGGTTTCCTCCAGATGTGACACTTGTTGGTATTCAAGCCAAAGAGTTCTATCTTGGTTTCATCAGACCAGAGAATCTTGTTTCTCATGGTCTGAGGTGCCTTTTGGCAAACTCCAAGCGGGCTGTCATGCCTTTTACTGAAAAGTGGCTTCCATCTGGCCACTCTACCATAAAGGCCAGATTCGTGGAGTGCTGCAACGATGGTTGTCCTTCTGGAAGGTTTTCCCATCTCCACAGAGGAACTATGGAGCTCTGTCAGAGTGACCATCAGGTTTTTGGTCACCTCACTGACCAAGGCCCTTCTCCCCCGATTGCTCAGTTTCGCCGGAAGGCTCAATTTCGAGTCTCATAGCAAAGGGTCTGAAAACTTTGCCAAAATGTCTTAAAACATGTTTTCACTTTGTCATTAAGGGGTATTGTGCGTAGATAGGTGACAATTGTAAAAGTTGTATCCATTTTGAATTCCACAACAAAATGTGGAGTAAGTCAAGGGGTAGGAATACTTTCTGTATACAGTGCATTTGGAACGAGTTCAGCCTATGCACTTTTTCCACATTTTGTTACATTACAGCCTTATTCTAAAATTGATTACATTTTTTTTTAATCCTCATCAATCTACACACAATACCCCGTAATGAAAAGGGGAAAACAGGTTTTTAGAATTTTTTTGCACATTTAAAGATAAAAAAAAACAGAAATACCTTATTTACATAAGTATTCACACCCCTGAGTCAATACATGTTACAATCACTTTTGGCAGCAATTACAGCTGTGAGTCTTTCAGTGTAAGTCTCTAAGAGCTTTGCACACCTGGATTGTATAGTATTTGCACATTATTCTTCGAGCTCTGTCAAGTTGGTTGTTGATAATTGCTAGACATACATTTCCAACCCGACTTATGTCAAACTATCTAGGCCACTCAGGAACATTCAATGTCGTCTTGGTAAGCAACTCCAGTGTATATTTGGCCTTTGTGATTTAGGTTATTGTCCCGCTGAAAGGTGAATTCCTCTCTGTCTTTTGGAAAGCAGACTTAACCAGGTTTTACATTAGGAGTTTTGCCTGTGCTTATCTCCATTCCATCAATTTTTTTTTTATCCTCTAAAACATCCCAGTCCTTAACGATTACAACCATACCCATAACATGATGTAGCAGGATTTGCCCCAAACAGCACTTTATTTTCAGGACAAAAAGTGAATTGCTTAGCCACATGTTTTGAAGTATTACTTTCGTGCCTTGTTGCAAACAGGATGCATATTTTGGAATATTTTTATCCTCTTCAGGCTTCCTTTTCACTCTGTCAATTAGGTCACTACAATGTTGTTGATCCGTCCTCAGTTTTCTTCTATCACAGCCATTAAACGGTAACTGTTTTAAAGTCACCATTTACCTCATGGTGAAATCCCTGAGTGGTTTCCTTCCTCTCCAGCGACAGAGTTAGGAAGAACGCCTGTATCTTTGCAGTGACTGGGTGTATTGATACACCATCCAAAGTGTATTTAATAACTTCACCATGCACAAAGGGATATTCCATATCTGCTTTTCTTTTTTGTTACCCATCTACCAATATGTGCCCTTCATTGCGAGCCACTGGAAAAACTCCCTGGTCTGTGTGGTTGAATATGTGTTTGAAATTCACTGCTCGACTGGGGGCCTCACAGATAATTGTATGTGTGGGGTACAGAGATGAGGTAGTCATTCAACAATCATATTAAACACTATTATTGCACACATAATGCATCCATTCAAATTATGTGACTTGTTAAGCACATTTTTACTCCTGAACTTACTTAGGCTTGCCATAACATAGGGGTTGAATACTTATTGACTCAAGATGTTTCAGCTTTATTTTTTAATTACATTTCTAAAAAATTCTAAAAACATAATTCCACTGACAATATGGGGTATTGTGTGTGGTAGGCCAGTGACACAAAATCTCAATGTAATCCACTTTAAATTCAGGCTGTAACACAGCAAAATGTGGGAAAAGGTCAAGGGGTATGAATACTTTCTGAAGGCACTGTATATTCCTCTGGTGGGCGATAAGTATTTGGATGGTTTCTGCCTTACCCATTGGGGACTCTTGACATTCAGAAATGTTTATTAAAATGACTTTTCTAAATGTAACTTTCATTAGCCGATTCCGCATGGCATTAAAACGGTAGAAAAATAAAATATTTTGAAGACGCAATGTATTTTATATATGTGTAATCTACTGATGTATAGATACTGAGTTACATTGCTGCATATTGAATAGATGCATAGGCCTTCTGTATAGGTCATGGAGTTTATAATATTGTTGACCATCACTCCATTTGAAGAAAATGGCATGGTTGAGGTTTGGTTCTTTGGTTAGTACACAGCAGCACTGTCTCTAGTGTGTCCCTTAGAATATTCTTTCTGGCAATCATGGCATGTGTGAAGGAGATTATTCCTTTAGCTCTGTTTATACAGTACCTGGTGCTAACATGTATCTTGTGTTCTGATTTAACCTTGAACAGATAGTGATTGATCGCCTTGATTAGATCACGACAACTACATGTTATGCAGTTGGGCACCAGATTGCTGTGTCATAAGATATGTGGTTTGCTGATATATTAAACACGTGTTGTGATATCTGGAAGGTGTTTGCAATGTAGTCAGGCAGGAACACCACCAAAGACATCCCCAGAGCGGTTGTTTTGGCGGTGTCGGGGGTGACACTGTAATAGAGCTGTCAAATCCACAAGCGGCTGTTGGCATTACCTAAAGTGGGGGAATTGCCATTGGCTGTTGAGAGTATAATTAAGATAAATCTCATGCAGCCTTGTTTACAAGTTCAAACACTGGATTGTGAGATGTAATCTACAGCTTGATTAGGCTGATAGAAATCCTAACTTTGTTGAATGATTTTCAATTTGAACGTCATTATTTCTATGTAGCCTACACTTTCTTGTTCTGAACTTCTAACGCTGGTGGGATGGGAATGGCTTCCTGACAATGATCAAGAGCAGATGCTCGACGATTTGACAGCTCCAATGCAGTTACCTTGGACACCTCCAAAACATCAGCTATGCAGGTGTCAGCTATCACCGGTTAATTAACTCTTGATGTGACTGAATCTAGGCCTAGTAGTTTTCCTTGGTAAATGACCACTACCTGCTCAGTCAGTCAGTATCTGGTGTGACCACCATTTGCCTCATGCAGCGCGACACATCTCCTTTGCATAGAGTTGATCAGGCTGTTGATTGTGGCCTGTGGAATGTTGTCCCACTCCTTTTTAATGGCTGAACATGCTGTCATACACGTCGATCCAGAGCATCCCAAACTTGCTCAATGTCTGGTGAGTGTGCCGGCCATGGAAGAACTGGGACATTTTCAGCATCGAGGAATTGTGTACAGATCCTTGCAACATGGGGCAGTGCATCATCATGCTGAAACATCTGGTGATGGCGGCGGATGAATGGCAGTCTGATGGCCTTGAGATAGAAGCTATTTTTCAGTTCTCTCAGTCCCAGCTTTGATGTACCTGTACTGACCTCGCCTTCTGGATGGTAGCGGGGTGAACAGGCCGTGGCTCGGGTGGTTGTTGTCCTTGATGATCTTTTTGGCCTTCCTGTGACATAGGGTGCTGTAGGTGTCCTGGGGGGCAGGTAGTTTAATCATAATGAAAGACAAATACACACACTGCTGGGTGCGAGATGCAACTGAAATTTTGCGAGTGAGGAGAGTGCAAGAGAGGATAATGGAAGCGCTGGGCATCTTGTTATGACATGCATTATCTGAATTAGGCCCACAGAATTAAATGGAGGAGCGGCTTCTATGAAGGAATCGATAATGTCTTTGAACTCCCGAGTTGGTTTAACATTGGACCAGAGAGAACATTAGCTAGTTAACAACTTGTGTGTGCAGAGCAGCACTAGAATTAAAAACATGTATTTCTGTAGTTAATCAATCCAATGTGAAACGTGATAACTATAGTATCCTGACCTAGCATTGAAAAAGTTCATCCATTAATTTAAACATCTCTCCCTAATTTCTGAATCATGCTTGTAACGCTGTCAGTAGACTACAGCAACCCATGCTTCAGAGGGGAAAGGCAGGTAAGCCTGCATACCCTCTGGCAAAGATTTTCATCTGGCAGGCAAACTCTGGAATATGTTTGAGTGACAGAGGGCTTTGCATAGGCGTTTTTTTGTGGGACTGAATAAAATGCCCGGAACGTAAAATGTTATTAACCGGTTCCCATGCTTTTAAATTAACGGTTCTGTTCCGGAACTGTATAGATAATTTTCGTTTCTGGTTCGGGTTCTACTCCTCAAATAATTTAGTTATTTTCTAGTTTTCGGTTCTGTTCCCTGGACTGGTTCCAACCCTTGATGCAGACTCTCAACCTATTGTTCACCCGTCTTGGAATATCTGATGGTCAAATGCCGACCCTTCTACCTCCCCAGAGAGATTTCCTGTGTTTTCGTGACTGCTGTATACATTCCACCTCAGGACAACAACAAGCTGGCACTTAATGAACTGTATGAGACTAAAAACAAGCTGAAAACCATACACCCGGACGCTGCTTTTCTTGTTGCTGGCAATTTGAATTCCACGTCACTAAGACACGTGATGCCCAATTTATCAATAACATCTCCTTCTCCACTAGGGGTGATAAAGTCCTAGGCCACTGTTACTCAACCCAAAAGAAAGCATATAAGACCCTCCCCCATCCCCCCTTCAGCAAGTCCGATCATTTCTCACTCCTGTTTCCTGTTTACAGAAAAATGGTGCTACATAGGCGAATGCGATGGATTGCGAGGCATCCAATGCAAAAACACAGATACCATATCTCTAGCTTAGACTGACATATTTGTATGGGGATTTTTGTGTTATGCTAATTAGATTCCCCAGGGGCATGGACATCGACCTTAGGGGGTTAAAGCACAACCCTTATACTGTAGTTGAAAAAAGAACAACTTGTAGCTGCGTTGAAATTGTAAACTTCTGAACCTTTCAAAAGAGGATGATGAAAAAGGAAAGTGCTCTACTAGACCATTCATGCAAGTCAAAACCTAACATATTTCTAAACTATCATTAGGTCATTTGATAACATTGTCATAAATTCAAGTGCTCAACTACCTTTAAATGTACAATGTGAAGTGTTGAACCCCAGAGTAGTAGTGCGTAGACGGGTGTACAAATGACCTGTGGACAATCGTGTGTATGGAGTCTGTGCAAAATGGAATACTTGCATTTGACCAACATTGACAGAGCATGGAACCTGTCTCTCAGAGCAAACTCTGCACGTTTCTCCTTTTCCATACAAACAACAACACAATCATAAACAGATATTGGCTCCTTTGGTGAGGGGCAAAGACATTTAAGAGAGTTTTGGATGGAGCCCCCCACTCTGTGGCAGCGGTGCCTGTGAAAACACAGTGGGGCACTGCACACTCGGGGTTCACGCCATCCATGGTAATTTACCACTGTCCTCTGAACTGGGCCCAAGCCCAAGTTCCTGCCCCCTACCAAACCCTGAAAACCCTTCTACACCCCCCTCATTTCAGACAACGAGGAAAGAAATGCCGACCTCTAATTTCTGAAAATGTGACTGCATGGCAACAAAAAAAAGTGCTTCCAATTTGCATTGATATGAAACATACATACTGTACACCATGCACACACACATCCGATTGTAAATCCAGCTAAACACAAGCAGACACTGATCATTTTTTGCAGTACCAATAAAAGTGTATTTCTCAGACCCAGGGGACATGCTCAGTCTTAGTTACTTACTTGGGCTGGATGAAACTGTTGACCCATTGCGTCCTGGACCGTGGACCTCACTGTTTTCACCAGGATGGCAACGGGCTCAATCTGGCAAGAACCATGTGATGTGAGACATGGCGAGTCAGATACATCAAAGAACGTTGTTGTTTTGACCATTAAAAATAATGTTCACTTTTTTAGTTGTTACTTATTTTCGACCTAGGGTGTAGTTGTTTCAT
The DNA here is from genome assembly GCF_013265735.2 of Oncorhynchus mykiss. Classification (NCBI taxonomy): domain Eukaryota; kingdom Metazoa; phylum Chordata; class Actinopteri; order Salmoniformes; family Salmonidae; genus Oncorhynchus; species Oncorhynchus mykiss. The sequence goes on along the minus strand of NC_048565.1, from coordinate 41,121,637 downwards.
CAAAACTGGGATTTGTGATCTGGTTAAGATCAGCAATTGTTTTTAAAAGTTTACCCCTGTTAAGCAACTGAACTCAAGTACAGTGCCTTCAGAAAGTATTCAGACCCTTTGACTTTTTCCACATTTTGTTACGTTACAGCCTTATTCTAAAATGTTTCAAATAGTTTTTTCCCCTCATCAATCGACACACAATACCCCAGAATGACAAAGCAAAAACAGTTCAGAAATGTTTGCTAATTTATACAAATAAAAATAAATCACATTTACATAAGTTCTCAGACCCTTTATTCAAGCCATGGTGCTAGGTTTCCTCCAGAAGTGATGCTTGGCATGCAGGCCAAAGAGTTTAATCTTGGTTTCATCCGACCAGAGATCTTGTTTCTCAGGGTCTGAGAGTCTTTAGGTGCGTTGTGGCATACTCGAAGCGGGTCGTCATGTGCCTTTTACTGAGGAGTGGCTTCCGTCTGGTCACTACCATAAAGGCCTGATTGGTGGAGTGCTGCAGAGATGGTTGTCCTTCTGGAAGGTTCTCCCTTCTCCACAGAGGAACTTTAGAGCTCTGTAAGAGTGACCACCGGGTTCTTGGTCACCTCCCTGACCAAGGTCCTTATTCCCCTATTGCTCAGTTTGGCTGGGCGGCCAGCTCTAGGAAGAGTTGTTGGTTCCAAACTTCTTCCATTTAAGAATGATGGAGGCCCCTGTGTTATTGGGGACCTTCAATGCTGCAGAAGGAGCTCGGAGCTCTATAGGCAATTCCTTCGACCTCATGGCTTGGATTTTGCTCTGACATGCACTGTCAACTATAGACGGGTGTGTGCCTTTCCAAACCATGTCCAATCAATTCAATTTACCACAGGTGGAAGTTGTAGAAACGTCTGCAGGATGTAAAGGCCACCAGACTTGTTTGTTGCTCAGCCACTTATTTTTTTTCCATTTGTCTATAACAAATGACTTACTCACTTTGTTTTTGGCTCCAACAGGATTCACACAGCTTCTAACACTCTGAACCCCCTCCTGCTCTCTCGATAGCTTTTTGACCCATATTTAAAAAGCAGTTACAATAAAATCATAGTAGCGCTCCTTGTGCTCGCTCCCTTGGCCCTGTGAAAAGCTGAAATGTTTTAAAACTGTCACCGCTCAAACAAAAGGTAATGGCTGTGATATATTTAGCATCCCCCCTCCTCCTCTTCAGCAGCTATGCTAATACGGTCCACAGCTGTGGCAGCTTTACTGTTCAGAAAGAGAGGAGGGGTGGGGTGGGGTGAGGGTGGCAAAGGCGAGGGTAAAAAGAGGGGTGGTGGACAGGGGTGAAAGAGAACCCTAGATTGACTGTGTCAACAAACTCAGCTGGAAGAAAAAGCCCCCTCAAATGGAGGAGAAAAGGGGGGGGGGGTGCAGAGATAAATGATATGGAGGCAGGATTCAAAGAGGGAACGAAGGAGGAAGACAGCGGATTTGAGGGAGGGAACGAGGGTGGGTGTCTTTTGCAAAGCTTTTCTGGGCCTTCAAACTTCGATGGGCAATGGGTGAGTGTGATCGGGAGGGGGAGAGACAAAAGAGCTAATACCCATAAAGCAGGGCCAGCGTCAGAGCATGAGGAGGAGATAAGACCCCGCTTTTCACTAGGGCTCCTTATCGGCCTCAGGAGGAGACATGGGGGGGCTTAATGAAAGCAGTTCACATGACAATGCTGCAATACACAACAAGGCCATAAAAACATTTAGGCTACTGACTGAGGGAAGGGGGAGATGAAAGCACTGCTGCAAGTGCATCTATGGTGGGTAGCATTGACATGGTAGAGAATCTTGTAGCCAACGTACGGCTGGTGTTCTTGAAGAAGAAATAGGCCTACTTGGAAGGAAAATTACAGCATTGACTATTAGGGGAAAAAATGTTGGCCAAGAAAACACCCCAAGCTCATTTTCAGGTTGTTTAATCTTTTTAACCACCAGACCAGTGGCATCTTGTCCTGAAAGGCTGAAGCCTCCACATCACCACTGCTTTAATGTATGTTCCTGCAGTACTATTAAAAACCATGGGGGGGGGGTTACTGGCTTTGTCCGTGGTCCCCCCAGAAAGGCACTGCTGAGTAGGACCAATAAATCACTGCACTGGTTATTAAGGTCCCACACAGATGGTGCAGGGTTACGGGCTAGTAGACTCATTCCCAGCACCCAGTCCCCTGGCATAAGACGTGGTATTACAGTCATATTCAAGTAAAGGAACAGCAGAAGCAAGAAACAGCAACGAGAGTGTATGTGCTGATGTTGTTTGCCCTTTTTTGTGCAAAGGGGCATTCCAGAGAGCCATGATGAAGGGGGAGGGCAAGTTTCATTAGGGTGGAATGATTGGGGACAATAAATTAAGCAGTAGGCTGAATGCTTCATTGGTCTTCTCCCACACATATAGCCTGCCTTGTGAACAGAAAAGTGGGTTAATTACAACCATAACTCACCTCAACACATTCATGTCAACATACCTGATGGCTGATCTTATTAAACCACATGACACTGCTCTAGAGGAGGACCAGGATAAATGGGGACTTAGTTTAGACCTCATGAAAATTGGTTGGAGAATTTGTATAGATAATGTGATCGTATGAGCTTAATACCTGAAAATCGTTAACTATGTCTTTCTTAACATTGAAGAATGGGTAGCCTATCCATTCAATAGTAAAGAAAGGCCTAGTTAAGGATATGTTAAGTATGAATATTAAGGGACCTTAAGGCCTAGGTAAGTATGAATCTCAGAGAAAGATTATCACACTAAAACGAAAATGAACGTAAATATAAGTGTGGTCAATTTCACCTTCAACTTTAGCACAGGTTAGTCTAATAAATGCTAAACTAGATCAGAAAACAACAGCTACAGTGGGAGGTTGAATGGTAATGTCCAGCTGACACATGCTCCAGAGGTCCGCTCTATTGTGAGTGAGGGGGGAGAAAGTTGTCTTGTGCTAAAGAGAGACTTAACTAGCCTGAACATGGGGGCTTAACTCCAAAGGGGAGGGGAAAAACCAACATGGTCGCCGGGGTTGGAGGAAACCATGGTGAGGAGGCTAGCAACCGCCTGTCAGTAATGGAATGAGCAGCCCGACAGAAGCGGTAACTAGACACTGGGGGAAATACACAGAGTTGACCCAAGCGACGAGAGAGAGTGGGAATAATCGGTCAGCTGTTTGTGTTGACAAATTGATTATAATTTGTTTAGCCTGGGCCTGACTGGCAGCACAAGTGCAGCAGGTGAATTCCAATTCACCATATTCATGGGACATAACCATCCATAACACCTCTGAATATAGACCCAAACACAGAAAAAATATATGAATACCCAGTGCCTTGATACTATCTCTAGCTAAATAGGTTAGGCTACATTAAATGGCCAGGAAGGATGTGTTTTTTCCCATAATAAAACTCTTATTATATGTAATTATGCTACTTGATGCTGCTCTGATCCCATGAATGTTCTTTAATGACTAATAAATCCCTGTATAAATTACAAAAGGTTTAGAGAGGATTTGAGAGCCCTCGACATGGCCTATGAGTTGGGGCAGCTACCTCTCCCCAGCCTAAAGCTCAGTCTCCCCAGTCCCAATCCGCTCCCCAGTGCCCCGGTCTTGCCTCAGTGACGGGGTGGGGTGCCGGGACCACCAGGGGTGAGGTGGCCCCTCGTATGGTGGTTACAGTAATCTAATTAGAGCTGTCCTCCAAAACTGGGCGGTGCCTCAGCACTCTGCTCTGCCCCCCCCAACAACAAAAACATGTCATGTAGATCCAGCCAGAATCCCACAATAGCCTATACCCGCTACTTCACAAGAAAAGTTTGCCTTATGTGGAGAGAAAAAAGTGCCACACTAATTATGCAATATCAAAGAGTTAGCTGAACATGGTGTTTTACTAAAGAGACACTGTGAGAAGTTGAGAGAGAGAGCGTCGCAGAATCCTGGTGTGTTTTAACGAATACTCTGCACGCTAATAAACCAGAAGACACAATCAGAGGCCAAAAGACAGGCAGTAAAAATGTTACTTAAAATCATTAACCCTCTGGTTGCTGCCAAACTTCACTTCTCCCCCCTGCCAACCTGTCGATCAATGCTGCCCCTCTATGGCAAGGATCGGAATTGACAGGCAGGTCAGTCACCATGGAGACCGCTTGAACACTTCTGAAGAGGCAAAAGGGTCCATCGTTGTCGTCGTCCCCCCTGCACTAATGACATAACTTAGTGTTGCATTTGTGTTGTATTCTCAATTGGCACAAAGCAACTCATTTGTGTTGGGTATATTGTTTGCTCAGAGAGAGAGAGAGAGAGAGAAAGAGAAGGGAAGGGAAGGGAAGGGAAGGGAAGGTTGGGTGGGGGAGAGCCGCGTTGCCTAGTAGTGTGATTTCTAAGTCAACACAAATGACTACCAACTCTGACTCGTTACTTCTTTTTTTTTGACTCCAGTTACTTTTCTAATGAATTACTGCCAGCAGAATGAATAAAAGGCATGGATTTTCTTGCTCTCTGTAGTTATAGGACAGAAAGAGCAGTAACTGGCTTGTTGGTATTTGATAAATCTTCACAAAAGTAAAGCTATTGTTTTTAACAAACAAGTAATGCTTGTAGGCAAACCAAATGAGAATGGACAGTATAGGCAAACCACTCAAACCAACTGAGAATGGACAGTATAATAAATGGAGGTTCAAAGTGTAAGATTAAGCACGATGGTCATTAGTTGCCTGTTTATGCTCATCACAATTTTCAATATGGTCCACTCTGGAAAATCTTCAAAAATTTGACCACATGAATAACTCAACCACTCAACAATCAGGACTACTAGCAGCTACCTGTCATAGGCTACTTACTGGATATGGCTCATTGGACTGGTATGTAAACTGTGGAACTGTGAAAACTGAACTTGATGGTTTACTTATGACAGAGGCTGTTAGAATGCACTGTCATCTGCTGGCCTCCCAGGATATTACAGGTGAAGGTGCAGATATTGGATAGGAATATGATGGCTGGTGCAGATGTGATGATGGTGGCCGTATATCTATTGTTCTTGGTGTGACAGTCATTTTGCATGGTTGATGTCCAGGAGTCTTCGTATACATTTTGAAGTATAACAGAAACACGCTCAATCCAACTGCAGCTTGAGGCTGCAATCTCTGCGGTATATCATTTGTAACCAGGCTCCAGAGTCAAACTCCAGGTAGGCTATCAGTAATCCCAATGATTCCCAATCCTTCCCAATACTACTAACCTGGTCACACAGATCTGTATGTACCATATATGCATTAGATTAGTTAAACTACAGCTCCTCAAGATGGTGTTTATTTTGGAATAATCTTTACAACAATCACTTTGAGTGTGATTTAGAATGAAGATACATCAAGTTATTGTTGCTGTGTCATAAAAAGCTAAGAACACTGAACAAACATACAGGCTAGCTACATAGAAAATATATGGAATACCAAACCCAGTGGTGTGGTGCCTGGAGAAGTGGGTATACTCTAATATTGCCCAAAATGTCCCAAACGGCAGGAAAGGCGCCCTGTGTGGAAAATTCTATAAGAAACAGTTACATACACAATGATAAATCCCATATTTGTCTTTCACAGTCAGGCCAAGCTTTACTGTGCAAGCAGCGGAGTAGTGCTTCAGGAGCGCGGAGGAGCCGTGCTCACTAAATGTATTTCAATTTGAGCTGGTTGAAACTATTTACTAATTTGACCTGGTAAAGCTATTTCAGTAAAATGTATTCAGAACATTTAAAAATATATTTAATTACCACAGAAATTCCATGAAAAACTATACAATTACAAACTGCGGAGGCCGGTAGGAGGCTTGACCACTCTGGCAATTCAGAACTTTGAAAAAAAAATCTATATGCACCGTGTGCCTGCCTTGATTTTCATAAAACTCCACGGACCACTCTTGCACAGTGGAACCCAGAATGATATGTGACCACTTGGTTACGAAGACACAGTTCTGCAGAGGACACCCAAACCAGTGGCCACTGCAAAGCCCAAGAATCCTGACCCTCTCTGGAAGTTGCTGTAGCCCTTCCTCAGGATATTTAGCCTACATTGGCTATTGGTTGAGAGGCAGGGCCCGTTCTAGCTTTGTATGTCAGGGTGGGTAATTGGAAATGTGAATTGGGCCAAGTTGGAGGTAATAATGGTTAGAGTTAGAGTTATTATTTATATTTAGGTTAGAGTTTATTGAGATGCATGAATACATCACATCAAAGGCATGATTTTTATGGCTGTTTTTCCGTGCAATTCTATGTAGTAATGGTTTATGCTCCCTACTTGGTCAACTGATTTGATCGCATGTTTAATCTATGCAAATAAATTCTATGATTTGATAGTTATTCTGAAATAGGCTATATTGTAGCCATGTGTTCAAGCTAATCAAATCAAAGTGTATTTATGATACAGTGCGTAAGCTACACAATACAATAAAATACATACTGCCAATAAAGCTCTCCTTGCAAGCGTTGCAGTATTAAGCTATATGTAATTGTATTTATAGCCTACAAATACCTATACCACTTCGTCATAGGCCTATATGCCTACTGAAAATGATTGTTGTTTGTTACTGAACTGGCTGAATGGCAGAGCTGCCCATCATCTATCCTTCAGCACCAAGAGTTGGTTCAACTTCTTTAACATCATTGGGCGATCCTGGCGCTGTCCTTTCAGCACCACCAAGGGTGCCCCAACCACTTAAAATTACATCTCATCTAGGTCTGTTGCCTACGCCTAATAGTCATACTCATCAAAAATCATAAGATTATTACTTCTCACTATGGTGCTCCTTTAGTAAAGTTAGATCAAAGCTAGATCAATGCATTAGCATGTTTAATTAATTAGCATTTTACATAACAAAACCGAATATAATGCCATAGCATAGTAGGCCTATAGATTACTATTACACCAAAAACACCTAATTTCCAATGAGATGTTAGGATAGTTAGCTGAAGCTGAATAGTCTAATTGTTTTCCTCATACGCCAAAACTCATCAGAGCGCACCGCTAGGCAGGGTATATTCTTTGATTGACACAAAATACAAGAATACAATAAACGATAGTTCGTTAACAGCATCTGCTCTAATTTGCTCAGGAAACAGCCATTCAAAAGATCTAAATTAATATTCACATGAAACTGATTGAGATCAATCAAATGAGTTGCATGGAGATGCAGTTTGGACATTTCACCGGTAAAACGTGAATAATTATCATTCACAATTGACGGATGATGGCCTATTTTGAAATTGGGTAGCTTATGCCTAACTTGGTGTTTGGGCATTATTATTACTTTTTTTCTTGAGACAATATGTGTGGGTACAGGCAGACGTTGCAATTGGAAGATGCGTGTATATTATATGCATATTATATGATAGGCTTTTCAAATGGCTACATCTGTTGGTACAAACTTGGATTGAGGAAATCATGTTGTTATTTACAATTTTGTTGCGCTCCCTCACTTAAAAAAGAGAGCACCTCACCACTGTGTGCAAGTAGGCTAATAGTAGGCCTGCTATTGAAACAGATAAATGACTGTCAACTGAGCCAGAAATGAACAGGTTTCTGATTTCTCCCATTTTTTTCAGGTTTTCGCTCTCAAAGTCACTTTTTTTATGTAAAAAAAACAACAGCATTGTATGTTCTATGTCCATAAAAAGGCTTAAACCTAAATTAGGAGACCACTTTTGAGGTCTGGGAAAAATCTAAGAAATATTGATTTGAGTGTAGTTACCCTTTAATTCAAGTGCACAGGCACCTAGCACTGTTGTTTGGTTAGCAGTGTTTCTGTTGCACATGAGATGGAGTTTGCAAAACAAATGGCCACTGAATTGATGCAAATAATAATGATATCATTCTGCCAGGTAGGCATAGCCCACCAGGCACACACTGGTTGAATCAACGTTGTTTCCATGTCATTTCAATGAAATTACATTGATCCAATGTGGAATAGATATCGAATTGACATCTGTACCCAGTGGGAGGCAACTTTGTAGATAGTTAACATGTAATTGAGAATGTTTTTGGGAAGGCCTTTCCATCTACCAGAAGACTGTTAGGCCTATTATTAGCATCGCTATATTTTACCTGTTTGAAACCTGGACGTTTTACTTCCTATTTTGAGCCAAATTCCCTCCATAGAAACATGGAGGCTATTATTTTTTCCTCATATGCGTTCTACATTTCTAATTTATATTTCCATCGCTGTCTATGAAACTACTGGCATGTGCAGTGCACATTTTAGAAAGGTGTTTGCGCAAATTGCAATTTTGGACATTCTCATGTAGGACTACCGCCGTGTGCACATTGCTACACCTAAAATGTGAAGAAATAATCGTTTATCAAAAGTTTAAGCTGAACATTCTGATCTTTTCCATCAGCCTTTATAATTGATACAGCGTATACCTCCACTACACTACTCTGATATGCAGTGGCAATTTTAGCAAGTAAATATTGGTGGGTCAAAAAAAATGTTTAGGTTGCATGCCAGCAAAGCCACTACACAACACGAAACAATACATTAATTTCACTATAACGGTGACAAACGTTGCCCACAAACTGTTAGGGCCTACATAAAGCTGTCCCAACACCTTACCATTGCTACACCTGGCTATCAGCAGAGCCTTGTCTGGCAGCCAAACAGTTAATTCAGCCTCATTTATTGGCTTTAAAAAAAACATAGCTGATATGGCTGACTTGCTTAAACAAATGTGGTTTCCAATGACAATTGAGATGTACAAGCTATGGCATAAGAGGACCCCAAGCGGATTAGAGGCAATCTGTAATTTCGATTAAGACATTAATGAGCGAGCTAGGATAGACATAATCAATATAACTATTTGTTCAGCTCTTTTGAAAATATACAGCGACAGAATTCAGAACATGGGCCGTTCTTACAGTGTTCTCCCTGTACACCAAGTCAGAACGGTATGATAAATAAAGGGGGCATATAAACAGACAATGAAAGCTCTTACAATATTCGATGATTACATTTCTCAAAAACAGGTTATAGACTACATGTCAGAACAGTAGGCAAAATTAAGAGGTGAAAATATACCAAATTATTATGGTGAGGCACTTGAGGTACTAACAGCTTAATACACAACATACACTTAGTACTACACTTACTTTCTTAGCTACAGTATACATATCTTCCTGATATATTACTAAGCCCTGCAATAGCGATAAATAATTCCATTATTTGACTTTTAGTTTTGTGTGTATTGTTATGAATTGTTAGATACTACTGCACTGTTGGAGCTAAGAACACAAACATTTTGCTACATCCGCAATAACATCTGCTGAATATGTGTATGCAACCAATAAAATTTGATTTTGATTTGAATGTATCCTAGAATCATGTAGACGTTAATGTGTATCTACCAGTATAGAGTCTGATAGCAGCATGTAGGAAATAGTTGGAATGGCTTTGTCCTAGCAGGTAGAAATGAGAAGCTGTGAACTGTCAGTGCTGTCTTAGTGGAGGGAGTTCATGAAGGAGGTGCGATGGATCTCTCATGTCTTTGAGGAGTAAAATTATGGCTTCCTATCTACATTCCATTAAAGTCACCATCCATGTCCAAGAACGTGAGGGTAGAGCTGGGTGGCAAAATATAGACATCCGCATTTTACTTGCTTAAGCTCACAAGCTAAACATTACTATACTCCAGCACAGCATACTTGAATACATGAGCCCTTGTAATATTGGTATGATATTCTTAGAATCCCATGTACTGTATATCAGCACCATGTCACCAGGTCGAATTCCTGGTACATGTACAGTGCCTTGCGAAAGTATTTGGCCCCCTTGAACTTTGCGACCTTTTGCCACATTTCAGGCTTCAAACATAAAGATATAAAACTGTATTTTTTTGTGAAGAATCAACAACAAGTGGGACACAATCATGAAGTGGAACGACATTTATTGGATATTTCAATTTTTTTTAACAAATCAAAAACTGAAAAATTGGGCGTGCAAAATTATTCAGCCCCTTTACTTTCAGTGCAGCAAACTCTCTCCAGAAGTTCAGTGAGGATCTCTGAATGATCCAATGTTGACCTAAATGAATAATGATGATAAATACAATCCACCTGCGTGTAATCAAGTCTCCGTATAAATGCACCTGCACTGTGATAGTCTCAGAGGTCCGTTAAAAGCGCAGAGAGCATCATGAAGAACAAGGAACACACCAGGCAGGTCCGAGATACTGTTGTGAAGAAGTTTAAAGCCGTATTTGGATACAAAAAGATTTCCCAAGCTTTAAACATCCCAAGGAGCATTGTGCAAGCGATAATATTGAAATGGAAGGAGTATCAGACCACTGCAAATCTACCAAGACCTGGCCGTCCCTCTAAACTTTCAGCTCATACAAGGAGAAGACTGATCAGAGATGCAGCCAAGAGGCCCATGATCACTCTGGATGAACTGCAGAGATCTACAGCTGAGGTGGGAGACTCTGTCCATAGGACAACAATCAGTCGTATATTGCACAAATCTGGCCTTTATGGAAGAGTGGCAAGAAGAAAGCCATTTCTTAAAGATATCCATAAAAAGTGTTGTTTAAAGTTTGCCACAAGCCACCTGGGAGACACACCAAACATGTGGAAGAAGGTGCTCTGGTCAGATGAAACCAAAATTGAACTTTTTGGCAACAATGCAAAACGTTATGTTTGGCGTAAAAGCAACACAGCTGAACACACCATCCCCACTGTCAAACATGGTGGTGGCAGCATCATGGTTTGGGCCTGCTTTTCTTCAGCAGGGACAGGGAAGATGGTTAAAATTTATGGGAAGATGGATGGAGCCAAATACAGGACCATTCTGGAAGAAAACCTGATGGAGTCTGCAAAAGACCTGAGACTGGGACGGAGATTGGTCTTCCAACAAGACAATGATCCAAAACATAAAGCAAAATCTACAATGGAATGGTTCAAAAATAAACATATCCAGGTGTTAGAATGGCCAAGTCAAAGTCCAGACCTGAATCCAATCGAGAATCTGTGGAAAGAACTGAAAACTGCTGTTCACAAATGCTCTCCATCCAACCTCACTGCGCTCGAGCTGTTTTGCAAGGAGGAATGGGAAAAAATGTCAGTCTCTCGATGTGCAAAACTGATAGAGACATACCCCAAGCGACTTACAGCTGTAATCGCAGCAAAAGGTGGCGCTACAAAGTATTAACTTAAGGGGGCTGAATAATTTTGCACGCCCAATTTTTCCGTTTTTGATTTGTTAAAAAAGTTTGAAATATCCAATAAATGTCGTTCCACTTCATGATTGTGTCCCACTTGTTGTTGATTCTTCACAAAAAAATACAGTTTTATATCTTTATGTTTGAAGCCTGAAATGTGGCAAAAGGTCACAAAGTTCAAGGGGGCCGAATACTTTCGCAAGGCACTGTAAATGTTCTTGGTGAAGCTTGTTCTGATTTTACAGCCCATTTTTAGAAAGTTATTTACAAACAGAAGCAAAATCATCATGTCAGTAACAACACAACACAGTAACATAACAATAGTGTACTGCATCAGCCAACATATCATGGAAACAATCTCACTAGTAAGTCCTAGCAATAATCAGTGGAGTAGGTTTTTAGTGTGTTACTGGATTAGGGTACAAAGCTTATACTGAAACAGGGTTTATTGCATCATACTGGCTGGATGTGAATAATGTGAAGTCAGTATAACCTACCATGGGGCTTGCCTTACGTGAACTCTTGTATTATGCATTAGCGATTTCTTAGCTGATTATGGCCCACTTCTCATATGAAGTCTGTGATATGTATACCAATCCATACGTAACACTGAATTAGGATATGTCTTAACAAGTGTCATTATTTTCTTAGGACAAAGAAGATTGTCCATTTTTCCTTATCAAAGAGAGGTTTTGAAAGCCTTATGTGATCAGGGACAGCTGAGGCAGCCACCAGAACTGGACTATCGGGGAGTGTGGTGGAGGTGAGGATCATTAATGTTCTGTTTTGTATTCTGTGAACATAAGAAAGTGTCTTTTTGTAATATCTCTATGGGTTCTGGGCAAAACATTTGTGTCACGCTCTGACCTTAGATATCCTTTTTATGTCTCTATTTTGGTTTGGTCAGGGCGTGAGTTGGGGTGTGCATTCTATGTTTTGTGTTTCTATGATTTTCTATTTCAATGTTTTGGCCGGGTATGGTTCTCAATCAGGGACAGCTGTCTATCGTTGTCTCTGATTGGGAACCATACTTAGGTAGCTTTTTTTCCCACCGTTCTTTGTGGGAAGTTGTCTTTGTTTGCGGACACTATTGCCTTTAGCGTCACGGTTTTGTATGGTTTATTGTCGGCGTCATTCTCAAATAAAGTAAAATGTACGCTCACCACAAACAGGGCACACAAGACATTCTTATCAACCAGCATCTGGTTCCTAAATACAGGAAGACTAAACCGTAACCCAGCACTTACAGTATACTTCGATTTATTTGTCTATCTGACCTTGTGAAGTATTTTGCTATGATATTCATGTTGTATTTAAGTGAAGTGTTGAATGTCCTGTGATGTGTGACGTGTGCCATTATTCCCAAACAAATGCCGTTAGGGAACAATGAAGTATTCATTCATCCATTGTTGTCGTGCTATTGGATTCCCTCACCTGGTCCCAATGCACTCCCTACCCCTACCCCTTGGCTAGCTATCAGAGGGGCATGACTTCAAATTCATTACAAAATAACATGCAAATCCTGGATCCTTTCCTCTGCTGTTGTGATAATGCTGATACATTTTCCAGTAGCTGTTTATGTTGCCTCTAGTTTCATATTGCCTGGTAAAACCCAGATTCAAAACTCCCCTCGTTGCCCCTCTGGTTGTGACACAATACAGATAATTCATAGTATATAAGGGCTCTTTTTTCAATCATCTGCGAGATAAAAAGCTGAGTTGGTGGAGCAATATTTTTGTGTCTACTCTTTTAATAAAGAGTAGACACAATGCATTTCTCAAATCGGTGTGTCTTTGTAGGTTCATTATTATTACTTTTAGATGAATTATCAGAGGGGTTTCTCTTCAGAACTTTGTGGGTCTAACAACAAATTATAAAGTATACTGACTCCATCTGACACATATTTTTTACTTAGTTTCAACAAGTAAATGTTTTGTTGTTGTAATGCTTTGATAGAATAGATAAAACAACGTCACTGACATTGTCATGTTTTCTGTTGTATGTCAGGAGTTATGGAAGGTACACCGACTCTTTTCACCAACTCTTTTCCGATAAGCATTTTTGGTTATTGTATTTCTTTTACATCTAATTTCATGTATTATTAATCTTGTCTATTTCTACATATTTTTTTGTTAGGTTATCGAGTTGGAAGGTATGGGACCAGTCAGCACAGCTTCATCTGGGAGGGGAAAGGAATTTGTTGAGGATCTGATCGGCAAGTTTTCTGTACACTTTTCTGGTACACATATTTTTTTAAATAACTTTAACACTTATCCTCAAGCATACAGCTAATTTGATCGCACTGTTGCAGGACAACTTTTATGCAATACAGGACATTTTTTTTTACTTGTAGTGTATTTGAGGTTTGAAAAGACTTTCCACTTTGAAATGTCAGACTTGATTTTCCCTTTGTGAAACATGTATCAACCCCCGACAAAAATGCCAATTAATTATAATCCACATAACAATTCACATTTCCTGTTACTGCGGGATTATTTTCCTGCTGTAGCAAACTGACTCAAATGAAGATCCTAAATCTATACGTCTATAATGCCTTTAAGCACACAGTCCTGTGCCTCTTTTATTGTTACATCTAGGCCAACCTGCAGCTTCACAGTCAAAGTTTAAGGGTTTGGCAAGGCTAGGGTGCAAGGAGTACAAGCCTTATTCAACCAGAAGTATAGTATGTATCATTTTATTTGAAATAACTATTAAAATGTACTGTATATCTGTGATTCAACAATTAAATAACGGCATTGCACACCTTTTAAGCAAGCTTAAAACATATAACCACTACAATTCACAGGCAGAGTTCTGGATACAAGGGCTGACATGATGTATATAAACATGTGGTAGCTGTGCCTTGTTGCTTTACATTGTTGATATTCAAGTAAGCAGATTTCTGGAACACTGGTAGAAGCTTGGAATAATGTGTACACTTGATCTTCCTTTGCTAAAGCTTTATTTCTGTTTAGATGAAACCGATGGAAATGGCAGAGCTCCATAGATGGCTGTGGCTGCCAAGAAGGTGGTCATTGAAGTAAAGGGCATGCCAGGTGGGATAGAGTTAAAAAAGTCCCCCCACTATGGCATGGCTCAACTATCTACCATTTGAGGCAGGCCGTGACATCAAGTTTACAATTAGTAAGATGCAATGCTCTCTACAATGTTTCAATGCAGAATTGTAATGAATTGGTCATTGAGATGAACAACATTGACATGTACAGTTCAGGCAGAGACTTGACCCATTACTTTAGACAATCAGGACATTCCCTTTGAACAGATACCCATTGTGGCCACTGCTCTCACTAAAGGTCAACAGTGTGCTTTACTACAGTGGGGCAAAAAAGTATTTAGTCAGCCACCAATTGTGCAAGTTCTCCCACTTAAAAAGATCAGAGGCCTTTAATTTTCATCATAGGTACACTGCAACTATGACAGACAAAATGAGAAAAAAAAATCCAGAAAATCACATTGTAGGATTTGTAATGAATTTATTTGCAAATTATGGTGGAGAATAAGTATTTGGTCACCTACAAACAAGCAAGATTTCTGGCTCTCACAGACCTGTAACTTTTTCTTTAAGAGGCTCCTCTGTCCTCCACTCGTTACCTGTATTAATGGCACCTGTTTGAACTTGTTATCAGTATAAAAGACACCTGTCCACAACCTCAAACAGTCACACTCCAAACTCCACTATGGCCAAGACCAAAGAGCTGTCAAAGGACACCAGAAACAAAATTGTAGACCTGCACCAGGCTGGGAAGACTGAAGGCAGGGTAGCCTAGTGGTTAGAGCGTTGGACTAGTAACCGGAAGGTTGTGAGTTCAAACCCCCGAGCTGACAAGGTACAGATCTGTCGTTCTGCCCCTGAACCCACTGTTCCCAGGCCGTCATTGAAAATAAGAATTTGTTCTTAACTGACTTGCCTGGTTAAATAAAGGTAAAATAAAAAATAAAATAAAAATTGCAATAGGTAAGCAGCTTGGTTTGAAGAAATCAACTGTGGGAGCAATTATTAGAAAATGGAAGACATACAAGACCACTGATAATCTCCCTCGATCTGGGGCTCCACGCAAGATCTCACCCCGTGGGGTCAAAATGATCACAAGAACACTGAGCAAAAATCCCAGAACCACACGGGGCGGACCTAGTGAATGACCTGCAGAGAGCTGGGACCAAAGTAACAAAGCCTACCATCAGTAACACACTACGCCACCAGGGACTCAAATCCTGCAGTGCCAGATGTGTCCCGCTGCTTAAGCCAGTACATGTCCAGGCCCATCTGAAGTTTGCTAGAGAGCATTTGGATGATCCAGAAGAAGATTGGGAGAATGTCATATGGTCAGATTAAACCAAAATAGAACTTTTTGGTAAAAACTAAACTCGTCGTGTTTGGAGGACAAAGAATGCTGAGTTGCATCCAAAGAACACCATACCTACTGTGAAGCATGGGGGTGGAAACATCATGCTTTGGGGCTGTTTTTCTGCAAAGGGACCAGGACGACTGATCCGTGTAACAGAAAGAATGAATGGGGCCATGTATCGTGAGATTTTGAGTGAAAACCTCTTTCCATTAGCAAGGGCATTGAAGATGAAACGTGGCTGGGTCTTTCAGCATGACAATGATCCCAAACACACCGTCTGGGCAACGAAGGAGTGGCTTCGTAAGAAGCATTTCAAGGTCCTGGAGTGGCCTAGTCAGTCTCCAGATCTCAACCCCATAGAAAATCTTTGGAGGGAGTTGAAAGTCCATGTTGCCCAGCAACAGCCCCAAAACATCACTGCTCTAGAGGAGATCTGCATGGAGGAATTGGCCAAAATACCAGCAACAGTGTGTGAAAACCTTGTGAAGACTTACAGAAAACGTTTGACCTCTGTCATTGCCAACAAAGGGTATATAACAAAGTATTGAGATAAAGTTTTGTTATTGACCAAATACTTATTTTCCACCATAATTTGCAAATAAATTCATTACAAATCCTACAATGTGATTTTCTGGATTTTTTTCTCATTTTGTCTGTCATAGTTGAAGTGTACCTATGATGAAAATTACAGGCCTCTCTCATCTTTTTAAGTGGGAGAACTTGCACAATTGGTGGCTGACTAAATACTTTTTTGCCCCACTGTATATATGGCCTTCCACCACTTGTTATTGTTTTTTATGGGCCAATGTGTCTGCTGATTATTTTAGAATATCTGTTTGCAGCTGGGGGTGGTGCTGGGCCTAGTGCTAGACATGGAGATGGGAGTGGAGCTGGACATGGAGATGGGAGTGGAGCTGGGCTTGGAGATGGGAGTGGTGCTGGGTCTGGGCCTTTAACTGGAGGTTGGGCTGAGGCTGGAGGTTGGGCTGCACCAGGACCTGTGTCTAATTCCCTGGAGGATGGAAATAACATATGCATGTACACTGAGTAGACAAAACATTAAGAACACCTGCTCCTTCCATGGCATAGACTAACCAGATGAATCCAGGTGAAAGCTATGGTCCCCCTTATTGATGTCACTTGTTAAATGAATGTAGATGAAGGGGAGGAGACCGGTTAAAGAAGGATTTCTAAGCCTTGAGACTGTGGGAAGCATTGGAGTCAACATGAGCCAGCATCCCTGTGGAACACTTTTGACACGTTGTCGAGTCAAATCAAAATCGTATTTGTCACATACGCCGAATACAACAGGTGTAGTAGACCTTACCGTGAAATTGTCACGTTCATCATCGTGAGGAGACCAAGGCGCTGCGTGGTAAGCGTACATCTTTTAATGGAAGAACGAACACTAAACAAAACAAATACAAAAAGAACTGTGAAGCTATATGACTAGTGCAAACAGGCAACTAAACATAGAATAAAAACCCACAAAATACCCAAGGAATATGGCTACCTAAATATAGTCCCCAATCAGAGACAACGATAAACAGATGCCTCGGATTGAGAACCAATCTAGGAAACCATAGACATATAAACCCCTAGACATACCAAAACCCCTAGACATACAAAAACTAAACAAACACCCCAAAGATGCGGACTCCCGGACGCAAACCTAAACCAATATGGGAGGGTCTGGGTGGGCATCTAACCTAGGGGGCGGCTCTGGTTCTGGACGCCGCCCCCCTTCATTACAATGAGTCCGCTCTTGTGGCACTGACCCGTGGCCCGTCGCTGGAGGTTCCGGGCTGTGGCCCGTCGCTGGAGGTTCCGGGCTGTGGCCCGTCGCTGGAGGTTCCGGACAGTGGCCCGTCGCTGGAGGTTCCGGACTGCCGTGGCGAACTGTAGGCTTGGTGCCGGCACTGGTGGTACCGGGCTGGGGACAAGTGCGAGGAGCAACATTATGTACAAAACAAGTTACGAACAACGCGAAAAAACAAACAAAATGGCAAGGTTGGTTAAGAGCCAATAAGACGGCAGCCCTACCCTCCGGCATCATCTTCAATACTTTATCCAGTATATTGACCAGATACTCTAGTGACCATTCTAAGAATGAAAAGAAATGTCTTAAAAATAGAAGGCAGTCGGGAGGAGGCAAGATCAGGTGGGACCATTCTAGCCAATGAGAGGGCAGATACCCGTGTAAACAACAGGCACAACGGTTTCCCCTAGCTACCACAGCCACAAATCTAAATTATATAAGGCGAGGTTTATGACTTTGTGATAACTAGTGACGACAAGGCTCAACTCATATATCAAGTGTTTTTTTCCCAAAGTTGCCGGGACGTGAGGTGTCCTACTTAAATCAGTACACTTGTAACAACTTAATCATTAATAAACTTCTATTTGATCAAATACGCAACACGTAGCAAATAAGCCATTACATTTTTTGCTAACCAAATTCAACACGCTCTCATTGACCTTCATACAAGAACTGAACTTTTGAAAGCTGATGGGATAGAAGGCAAAGTTGAAGTTGTTGTGCCACTGCTACAAGGGAAGTTCTACATCAAAATGCAGATTGTGACGTCCCAACTTGTACTTGTCCAGCTCCGATTAAAGTTTAGATTTATTTCTGTGTTTGTTTTGTTACTCCACTGGCGTCTATATTCTATCACGTGGCATCATTCATGGAGAAGGAAGTATGTCACTTCCAGATTTCAGTGCGGGAAAATCCCCCTCTGTGCATAGAAGGGTTGGTTGTTTCGCAACAAAACCAATGCGTGCATAACTATGGGGCAAAACATATAGGGTTGGCTTAGATTGTTGACAACGTGTAAGCTATATTTTGTCTTCAAATGTTTATTGAGAACATAAATACATTTGCACATTGAGCACTTGTTGTCTCAAATACATCGTTACAGTTGTTGGTTAGCTAGCTAGTGAATTTCAGCCATATTAGCATTGACATGAAATCATTCAAAACACCACAAAACAAGACATGAGTTGTGTTTGAATACTTATACTAACCATATTATTTGTGACAAATAGTGTATGTAGGATGCTGATTGGTCATAGTGTGGATATAGTTAGTATGCCAAAAGTTCCCGGATGTCATACTACATTCGCCAAAATACAAAGGGTATTCAAGCAGTGGACACTATTTCTGTGCTTTTAAGGCCCATAATGCAATTCTTCAGAAAATCATTTCACAACACTTTCAGATTTGAAGAAAATCTGCTGAGAGCGGATAAAAATTAATTGCTTTAACTAATTATGACAAATGTTAAGAAAATGTTGTGCAATGTAATAAAGGAATGACTTTCAAATAAGTTACAGGTTGTTGGCTGACAATTTATTAGCTACGCTAGCCTTACAAACCGCATAGCAGTTGCTTGTATGTACCGGTATGTTAGCTAGCTACCTAACGTTAGTTGACTACTATTACATCGAAATTGGCAGTATATTAATGATATGCTATCTGACTAACTACTCAACGTTTATAAACCTGACTATTCACGTCATTCTTAGCTTAGCTAAGTGGTATAGTTGTTGTATGTTATCAGTGGACATTGTTAATGAAATCGTAAGATGTCTAGCTAATAATTTGTTAGCTATGCTAATAAGCTAGCAAGAAGTTGCATTGAAACATAGCATCAACTTCTGGTAGACAGGCGAAGCGCTAGTTAACGCAACTGAAATGATACCATTTGTTTACAGTATACTAAAATGAACTATTATTATATCCTCTACGGGATCGGTGCCCCCCGCGGGACAGTTGAGCTAATGTGATTAACATGACGTTGTAAGTAACAAGAACATTTCCCAGGATGTAGACATGTCTTATATTGGCAGAAAGCTTAAATTATTGCTAATTTAACTGCACTGTCCAATTTACAGTACAGTGAAAAAAAACACCATGCTATTGTTTTTAAAATTATTATTATTTACCCCCTTTTTCTCCCCAATTTCGTGGTATCCAATTGTTAGTTATTACTATCTTGTCTCATCGCTACAACTCCCATACGGGCTCGGGAGAGACGAAAGTCGAAAGCCATGCATCCTCCGAAACACAACCCAACCAAGCCGCACTGCTTCTTAACACAGCGCGCATCCAACCCGGAAGGAAACACCGTGCACCTGGTGACCTTGGTTACTGTGCACTGCGCCCGGCCCGCCACAGGAGTCGCTGGTGCGCTATGAGACAAGGATATCCCTACCGGCCAAACCCTCCCTACCCCGGACGACGCTAGGCCAATTGTGCGTCGCCCCACGGACCTCCCGGTCGCGGCCGGGTGCGACAGAGCCTGGGCGCGAACCCAGAGTCTCTGGTGGCACAGCTAGCGCTGCAGTGCCCTAGACCACTGCGCCACCCGGGAGGCCACCATGCTATTGTTTGAAGAGAGTGCACAAAAAAAATGTATCACGGCACCTGGTTTGATACATTCACCGCTGAAGGTAAATAATGTACTTACATTCAGTAATCTTGCTCGGATTTGTTATCCTGAGGGCCCCAGAGATACAATGTAGCATAGTTTTGTTTGATAAAATCTATTTTTATATTCAAATTTAGGAACTGGGTTCTACAGTTTGAACCCCTGCTGAGAGACTGGGGGGAAAAGCAGGAGCTGAGACAAAACACTGGTTGACTAGACAAACAGAGAACACAGGTATAAGTACCCAGGGGATAATGGGGAAGATGGGCGACACCTGTAGGGGGGTGGAGACAAGCACAAGGACAGATGAAACAGATCAGGGCGTGACAGTCGGCCTACTTACATTTAAGGACCAAAACATGGGCTATTTTGAATAAGGCCATTGCATTTCTAAAGATGTTTAATAAATGAGAGGAAAACATTTGAGTAGCATTGCTAAGCAATTAAGTATCCTAGCTGACTGTTAATTGAGCATGCCAGCTTGTAGTCCTAAAACCCAGAAATAAATTACCTCTGGTTCGTTCAGCCATCCTTATGGGAAAAATGAATGGAGAATGAATGTGGGAATTTAAGAATAGGGTTTTATATGTTTTGTTCTATGAGATAATAGCAGTCAGTTAACATGACCTTTATGAATCCTTTATTATGAATCCTTTGTGATTTCTGTTTTTTATTATATAAATTCTTAAAAATTGACATTAGCTGATAAAGATAATCTCATAGAACAAAACTTATAATATCTCCTAAGCTTGTGTTTACCACATACCACACACATATGCTTAATTTACACTTCATGACATGGCTTATAAACAAATGACACTTTGATGAATGATTTATTAACATGAGCAGTATCTATGAGTCACTACTGTAGTGCTGTTGAAATCAGACAGGGAGTTAAACTGTCCTTACTCTTCTGAAACATGTTTGTTAACTCAGACTTTACAACACAAGTCCATAGTTTTATATCCTACACATGCATGCCCTGAGTATCAGATGTGTCCTTTTATGTTCCAGTGCAGTCTAAAGAAAGGTTATGTGGTGTAGGCCTAATTCTGAAGCAAACTGGCCTGGTTGAATGCCCAGTCCAAAGCAGTGTGTGTGTGTGTGAATAGCCTTATGCCTCGATCACACTGACAGATGTATTGTGCAAATTGGTAAGCAGCATCATCTGGATATGTGTGCAACAAAAGTTCAACATTCACTTTCTGCTTACATTTCTGTCAAGCCGTCTACACATACAGTTTGACACAAACGTTGGAAAAATCAAATTTATGCATGTCACGAACCGGCTCAAAGCCCGTAACAAAAGGGAGACAACGTGGAGATAAGGAGTAACAAAATATATATTTATTAAATAAGTAACTAAGTATAATATACAATGGTGTGTGTAATCAGTAATGTAAGTGAGTGTTTTGCATGCATGAATGTGATAATGCAGGGTGTTGAAAGATGCTAAAGCAAACAACCAAAACAACACCAAGAAACACAACAAAATCTATGAAGGAGAGAGTCTCTTCCATGAATGGGGAAGTGGTGTATTTATCCTGGGACACACCGGGCCCAGGTGTTTCCCATGTAGCTGATGACCCTCCCAACTCCGCCCACCGGCATCAAGAACAAAGACAGAATATGGCAGACAGAGTGGGAGGGTCGTCACAATGCATCACACAGAACGCACTGAAACTGCCTCTCCAATGCAACGCTGCAAGGCAAACACAGCATTCCATTAGAAATAAACGTACTTCTAGTGTACCAAAATGCAAAGCACTGTCACTGTGATCGAGGCATTACTCATGTAGGCCTGTCTATGCTTGCTGTGTAGTCATGTGGGTCGCGTGTCAGCCAGACTGAATATGGGTAGCCTATACTACATTCACAATAGAGCTGTAGTATGATCTAAAATAAGGACGCGTGACAACCAGGTTCTAGCTCCAGCCTGTTTATTAACCTAACCCTCGCATGTCCTACATAGGTACGGATACCCCCAAGGTACATCCTACTACATCTTCCCCTCTCCCATGAACAAGAACTCAACATGCAACCACTGAAGCATAACTGAAATGTAATTTGGAAACCAGTATTATTCTCTAACATGCTACTTCCCATCCTGAAACAGTATGAAAGCATTAAATCACACAGTATGAACATTAACTTAGGTAGTCTCTTTTTTGCTGGGTATGGTCCCCAACAGTATGTTTTCCCTTCACGTAGCATTGTCTCTCTTTTTGGGTGCGCTTGTGGCTCTGTGAGCATTCTCTCTCCTTCACCCTCTTTTCGTGCATTTTCTGTGGCCTCAGTCTGTGTGGCTGGTAGATCTGGAAGAGCTCTGAGGTGTGTTTTGTTCCTTCGTACCTCTTCTGAACCTATGTCAACCACATAGAAGCATGGGGCATCCGCTTTCCTCAGCACTATTGCTGGTGTCTTTGAATTTGTAATCCACACAAGGTCAACTCTGGCCTCTCCTTAGCACGGTGTCTCCGATTAAAGTCTCCAGTTTGCGTTTGTTTCAGCCGTTTGTCCCTCTCAGCGAAGGCCTTCCTGTTAGGCCCTCGGTGTTTAAGCTGAGCCGGCGAGACAGGCAATGGGGAACGCAGCCTCCTGCCCTCAGTCTGCATTTGGTTATCCCCATGTGTCCATCATGCACTCTGTCTAGCATTTCTTGTTGTAGAGTCTCTGGGATAACTATCCGTTGTCCTTTCATGAGAAGGTCTCCATTACAGTGGAAGTCACTTTGGTGCACCCAATGGGGCTTCAGCAGCTGAGGCAGTTCCTCCTGCCTGGGCCATCCCTTTTTGCATCTGTTGGCAGATGTGGTCTCGTTGTTGCTCCTCTGCAATCTGCTGCAGTTTGGTCTGAGATGCAGGTAGACTGTCCCTTATTGCATTAATGGACACCTGTACCTCACCCTCTAGCCATTGCTCCTCCTCTGATAATGGACGTTTAATTGGGGCCCTGGAGAGTTCATCTACTGTGATCAGTGCCTTCCCTGGCACATACCCCATTTTGTAATCTCAGTAATCTGAGGCGGAAGCGCAGAACTCTGGGAGGCAAGTCGTCCAGTGCTTTTGTCCCTAACAGAGCCAACAGCGGTTTATGGTCAGTCTGTAATCTGCAGGCCAATAAGGTATTGGCTGAGCCTTTCACATGCCCATGTGATAGCCAACGCCTCCTTCTCCACTTGAGCATATCTTTGCTCTGTGTCGGATAAGCTTTGGGAGATGTAAGCTATTAGATGCCACTCCATGTTGTCCTGCATCTGTGTGAGGACCGCCCCTAGCCCAAAGGATGATGCATCTGCTGATACTTTTGTCTTAGCGTGGGGACGGTACTGGGCCAGCACTCTCTGTGAGGCCAGATCTCCTTTGATTTTGTCAAACGCTACCTGTTGCATGTGACCCTATAACCAGTCATTCTCTTTGGCTAGTAAGTCTCTGAGGTTTGGTTGTATCTGAGAACTGTGGGAGGAACTTACCCACATATGTGGCCATGCCTAAGAAGGTCCTGACTTCAGCCACATTCTGGGGTCTGGGCATATCTGTGATGGCGCTGATCTTCTCTGGGTCCGGCTCTATTCCAGCTGCACTGATTTTGTGTCCCAAGAACAAGACCTCTGATTGTGCAAAAGTTCATTTTTCATTGAGTGTCAGGCCAGTCTCCTGGAGTCGGTTCAGAACTGCTGTGAGCCTTGCATCATGTTCTGCTCTGTCCCTTCCGCGTGGACTATGACGCCACTCAGCCCATCCAACAGCTGGGACATGCGTCTTTGGAAATGCTCAGGGCCGGAAGCGATTCCAAATGGAAAAACAGTAACGGCCAAACGGTGTTATAAATGTTGTGAGTGTCCTACTCTCTGATGACAGCGGTATCTGCCAGAAACCTGAGCGGGCATCCAGCTTTGTGAAGACTTGTGAGCCATCCAACTGAGCCAGTGACTGCTCCACTGATGGTAAGATGTGTCTCATTCAATTTAGTCATGTCCACATAGATCCTTATTTCCCCATTGGCGTTTGGGACCACTACCATCCCTGCACACCAGTCTGTGGGACATTCTATTTTAGACACCACCCCAATTTCTTCTATCCTCCCCAACTCTTCCTTTACTCTGGCCAATAAGGGGATAGGCACCCGGCGGGGGGTGGTAAGGGCATAGGGGATAGCATCCTCTTTCAGGCAGATTTTGTAGTCACCTTCTATCCTTCCTAGACCAGAAAACACTTTTGGGAATTTCTTTTTAAAAACCTCAACTGGGTCCTCTAATTCGCTCACACTCTCAATGAGTTGCAATGCTTCAATTGCTGGCAGCCCCAGCAACGGATGGCACTTTTGTCTTTACTCTCCAGTTTAATCACCAAGTGCCCTACCACTGGTAAAATCTTATTACTGGGCCGTACAGTTATTTGTTTGTAGAGCGCAAAGGGCCAGCTATAGCTATACAGCCTAGTTGGGATAGCTGTCACTGCTGCCCCAGTGTCTAGTTTAAATGACACAACCTCCACATTGAGTTTAATGTCTGAATGCCAGCCAGCATTGTTTTCCTTTACTTCTCCCAGAAAGATGCTGTCCTGCTGTACCTCCTCTGAGACCTCATGCATTTGCTTTAATCGACAGACAGCTGAAAAGTATCCTCTCCTGTGACATTTCCTGCATTCCGCATCCTTTGCTGGGCAATCTTTCCATCTGTGGAAAGGGGATTTCCCACATTTGCGACAAACACTTGAACTAGCTACTGGTGCTGTCTGTGATTGTTTTCTCCACGTCGGTCTCTGTTCTGTGTTCCCCTCCGTTTTTTTAGCTCTGAAAATGCATGTATTTCCTCACTCTCTTCGTTCTGCGAGGAGCTGCTGTCTCACAGTATCGTCTGCTGTCTTTTTACTGTCTCACTCTGCCTAACCTGGTTTACAGCTTTGGACAAGGTAAATTGGGAATCCAACTAACTTTTCAGAAAGTGATATATTTCTTATTCCGACTACAATCCGATCTCGGATCAGCTCTTCCTTGAGCGCGCCAAACTGACAATGTTCTGCTAGTTTGTGAAAGGCTGTGATAAAACTGTCGGTGGTTTCACCCTGCTCCTGTTAGCGCATATTAAACCTAGATCTCTCAAAAATAATGTTGTGTCTCCCTACAAAATGCGTTTCAAAACAGTCTTTAACGGCACTGTTGTTAAGTTTCTCTTCCTCGGTCAACGTTGAAGCATTTAACATATCCTCGGCTTCATCACCCATAGAGTAGATCTGTGTATTAACTCGAAATGCCTCATTTTTCACGTTTAAGCCTGATGCTACCCTGTACCTTTCAAAGCGCCTGATCCATTTCGGCCCGTTTTTAATGTCCATACAAACAAAATTATCCGGGGGACGAATGCGAAATCCGTCAGCACTAGCCACAGGGCCTGTCCGTGTTTGCGCCAGAGCCCGTTGAACTTGGAGTCGCAAACCCTGAAATCCGGCCAGCTTCTTCCTCTTGCAACATGTTGCTTAGCAGTAATTTACTCCTTGCTCGTTAGCTAGCAAAATAATGATACGCGCTGTTTTTATCTCCAACACTGTGCCCTCCCTGATTTGAAACAGCCTGAATGTATGATTTACTTGGTACGTCCTTCACGTTTATGTGTATTTTAAAACCACTTTGACACCATGTAGTATGATCTAAAATGAGGACGCGCGACAACCAGGTTCTAGCTCCGGCATGTTTATTAACCTAACCCTCGCACGTCCTACATAGGTGAGGATACCCCCAAGGGACATCCTACTACAGAGAAAGTAAGAACTTTGGACCTAGGTACTCCTTGCGAAACACACATGACTCAGAGAGGAAGGAGTTGAATGTTATAGTAGCTAAACAAGACTAGTTTCCAGGCTACTTTGGACCATATTTGTCTCGATTCATATTCTAAAACAATTACTGCTTTGAGACTAATCCAAAAATCAAACTTGACAAGAAGTGAAAATAAAAGCGTGACTAAACCAGAATTACGTGGTAAGGCTACATCAAAACACTCGGAAGAAGAAGGTTGGTCAAAATTAGCTTTGGAACATTGCGCCACGACAACCACAACAACATTGCCTCTGTTCGTGAGAGTACGCAGCCGAACGGCGCCCTGGACTAGAGCTAGGTCTGATTCATCTGCTGTGATATTCCATTTGTTTTACCCATCTGGTTGTGGTGGAGTTTTTCTTTTAAACCTTTCACAAATATTGAGGAAGGTGTTTTTTTCTTGGATCAGTCTAGCAATTAGCATAATTAATGTACCATTTCCCCTCCTTTTCATTGCCTCCCTGTTTGGCACTCATTAAATGGATTAGGAGGAAGGCCCTGCAATAGACTAGCATCCTGTCCTGGGTGTACTTGTACATCAAGCTGCCTCACACTACAGAAATAGGCTCCTGCCCTATGGGCCTTTCTGGCTCAGACAAGGCTACTTATTACTTTACCTCCTTTTATTGTATTTTTTTTTTTTTTAGGAAGATGGCTTGTTTTGGCATTGGTAATAAGACCAAAGGCAAATGTGGAGAAGAAGAGGAGAAGGCACGGAGAGAAGCAAACAAAAGGATTGAGAAACAGCTTAAAAAAGATAAACAGCAATACCATAAATCTCACAGGCTCCTACTACTAGGAGATTGTGACTCAGGGAAAAGCACAATATTCAATCAGATGCGATTGTTGGACACAGAATTAACTGCGGAGGAGAAATTAATGCAATACATGCAACACAAAAAAGCTTCAGGCATTTTTGAGACATATTTCAGAGTAGGAGAATACGTTTTTTATTTGTTCAATGGCAGAGGTGGATGGAGATCCATAAGGAGAGTGTTTTGTGACCAGTCGGCCTATATTTTAGTGGTGGACAGCAGCAGCTATGATATGGTGTGTCAGGGAGACAATCAGACCAACCAACTGCAGGAGGCACTAAACAACTTAGAGAACCTCTGGCGCAGAATGCGGACAATGGACCGTCCTGTCCTCCTCTTTTTGAACAAACAGGACCTGCTAGCAGAGAAGGTGTTGGCGGGGAAATCTAAAATAGAGGATTATTTTCCAGAGTTTGCACACTACACTTCGCATGAACATACAACACCAGTACAAGGGGAGGATCCAAGTGTCACCAGGGCAAAGTACTTCATACGTGACACGTTTTTGAAGATCACAGCAAGTGGAGATGTGGATATGCACAAATGTTTTCCTTTTTTCACCTGTGCAATCGACTTGGAAAACATCCAGCGTACCTTCAGAGACTGTGGAGATAAGTTAGACTTTTGCTCGTCATGAAATCAACAAAGGTGAGTTAGTTTGTTTGATAAATGTTTGAAACCCTGTAGATTATGTTTAAAAATATATATTTTTTTATCTTGCATATATGAAATGACAGAACTGGTCTTCTCTCCTTTTACAAATGAATTGCTGTTTGATGTGAGGACATTGTTTGATTCCCTGTGAACCATGCCATATTTATTTATCCTTTCTGCACTCCTTTGATAGTATGCATTTTTAACTAGCATATTACGTTGTCACTAAATATCTGCGTGTGCCATTTCTGAAAAGAATATGTATGTCTAAATATATTGATATTTATAAACTTGGCGCACTCCATACATACGGATGTTTTCCGTTTATAAATCCAACCCATCCTAACACTGACTGCATGAACAAGCATTCTAACTGCCTGGAAAACGCCCTTCATGCACCATTTATGGTGACAATAAGCCCTTTATTTGCTGTATAAATTGGAACTATTGGAATTAGGCCACGGCAGTTTCTAAAAGAAAGAGAAATTATATTTTGTAGAAGTGTGGGCAGAATGTTTTGCTATTTAGCAGTAACTTATGCTGTATTTGGCAAAGGACTCTGACAGCTCCTGAAAGCGAAAAGAATGACACATTGTTGTGGACCTGTCAGCAGAACGTTTCAATTCAACAATGTTTCTCATTGACTTTCCCCCAACCTAAATATGCTCGACTGCCCGCGAATTCTGAAACATCGTCTAGGATACAAATATATATATAATGAAATTACAGTAGGCTACATATGTAACGCCTGTCGTCGGAAGGAGTGGACCAAAGCGCAGCGTGAAAAGTGTTCATGATTTTTTTTATTATCAAAAAACACTCGAACAAAGTAACAAAACGAAAGCGAACAGTTCTGTCAGGTAACAGAGACTAAACAGAAAATAACATATATATCATCCCCAATCAGAGACAACGATAAACAGCTGCCTCTGATTGGGAACCACACTAGGCACAAACAACAAAGAAATAGAAAACAGATTCTCCCACCCGAGTCACACCCTGACCTAACCAAACATAGAGAATAAATAAGGATCTCTAAGGTCAGGGCGTGACAACATACAGTAGTAGAATTCATACTTCAAAGTATAAGATAAATGGTCTGCATGTTCACCTGTCTAATTCAACTGTAGGTTATAGGCCTATTATAAACTGTGCTGCCTATGGAATATCATACAGCAACATTTGAAATACTACATAGCTTATCTATTTACTAGGCTACTATAGGCCCAATGAAATGAGAGATGAGTATGGTCATTTGTTGTATGGATACTTCGGAAATATGAATCCATCATGGCCAGAAAACATGAGGAATTTATTCTGCAATCGTTATGAAAATAAAATAAATGGGAAATAGATTCCTGTCTCATTTTATATTCCATTTATTTTAGAGAATAGATTTTCGCTCTTCTCACTGATGTCAAATCTCTACATCTTGTCATTAAGTTTTCCTTTTTTTATAACTCAAATACACCACTTATCATATCCATCATTTGCATAAAATAATTACAGTGCCTTCCCGAAAGTATTCACACCCCTTGACCTTTTACACATTTTGTTTACACACGTTACAAAGTGTGATTAAAATTATTGAATTATCCCTTTTTGGCAACGATCCACACACAATACTCTAATCTCAAAGTGGTTGAAAAATAATAGAAAAAAATGAAAAATAAAAGTGAATATATCTTCATTAGATAAGTATTCAACTCTCTTGAGTCAATACATGTTAGAATCACTGTAACGCTCAATGAGTGAATAGGTGTGGAGTCAGGCGCAGAGAGCAAAGGATGCAGGAAAAACACACTTTAATGTCCAGAATAAATCACAGGTACAAAAATAGTATACCAAACCAGGTAATACTACAGAACAAATGTAACCTATCGTGAAAAATAAAAGGACAGCGAGAAACCCAAATGAAAACACTTAACCACTCAAACACATACAGAATAACAAGCCCGCACAAACAGAAGCGGGCTGAACGAACTTCAATAACCCCACCCTAACAACCAAACAAGGAACAGACAAAACAAAACCAGACAGACAAAACCAAACAAGGAACAGACAAAACAAAACCAAAACAGACAAAACCAAACGAACACAGAACAAAGGATCGGTGGCAGCTAGTAGACCGGCGACGACGAGCGCCACCCGAACAAGAAGGGGAGTCACCTTTGGTAATATTCGTGACAATCACCGTTAGCAGCGATTACAGCTGTGAGTGTTTTGGGGTAAGTCTCTAAGAGCTTTATATACCTGGATTGTATAATATTTGCCCACTATTAGTTGTGACTTGACGCAAAAGTCCCAACTTTAAATCTTCGTCATAGTTCTTATTCTTCTTCTTCTGCACGCTACTCCTCTTACACCGTTTAAGCTATAAACGCCATTCAAACGTAAAGACTGATCTGGAATAGTGTGCTTCCATTGAACTTTTTGGATAGCTTTTATACTATTACACTTGTTGTCCTCCATCCACTTTAATGGGATTTCCTAAACAATCTAAAGGGCCCATTGTGACATCATGACTTCCAACATTCAGTGTAAACAATGTAACTTTTGACACAAATCAGCTACTTTGACCACTTTCCCAACAAGTTAGACAAAAAGTTAGAGGATATGACATGTCTACTTCTCTGCTATTCAAATCTGAAATAGGAGCACAAATATATTCATAGGATCAAACGATTCAGCTGTTTTAGTAACCACATCAACAACTTTTTGTATCAACTTTTACAAACACCTGCCATTTTGACCACTTTCCCAACAAGCTAGACAAACTTAGTGGTTATGACACCTTGGTCTACTTCTCTGCTATTCACATTGAAATAAGAACATAAATATCTAACACCAATCAGGAGGTACAGCTGTTTTAGTAACCACATCAACTAATTTAGCCAACTCCCCACTGTTGAATAACTACCATGGAACTTGAAAATTATAACAATGGGGGAGCCATTTTTTGTCATATTTTTTTACAACAATGCCTCCTTGTCTTCTGTACTCTTTTGTTACAGTTTGAATATACTGTGGTATTCTAGTAGGAGAGGTGTATAAAAGTGTAGTAGGCTAGTCAGAGTAGTTATTTGTAATGAAATACAGTGCCTTGCGAAAGTATTCGGCCCCCTTGAACTTTGCGACCTTTTGCCACATTTCAGGCTTCAAACATAAAGATATAAAACTATTTTTTTGTTGAGAATCAACAACAAGCGGGACACAATCATGAAGTGGAACGACATTTATTGGATATTTCAAACTTTTTTAACAAATCAAAAACTGAAAAATTGGGCGTGCAAAATTATTCAGCCCCTTTACTTTCAGTGCAGCAAACTCTCTCCAGAAGTTCAGTGAGGATCTCTGAATGATCCAATGTTGACCTAAATGACTAATGATGATAAATACAATCCACCTGCGTGTAATCAAGTCTCCGTAAAATGCACCTGCACTGTGATAGTCTCAGAGGTCCGTTAAAAGCGCAGAGAGCATCATGAAGAACAAGGAACACACCAGGCAGGTCCGAGATACTGTTGTGAAGAAGTTTAAAGCCGGATTTGGATACAAAAAGATTTCCCAAGCTTTAAACATCCCAAGGAGCACTGTGCAAGCGATAATATTGAAATGGAAGGAGTATCAGACCACTGCAAATCTACCAAGACCTGGCCGTCCCTCTAAACTTTCAGCTCATACAAGGAGAAGACTGATCAGAGATGCAGCCAAGAGGCCCATGATCACTCTGGATGAACTGCAGAGATCTACAGCTGAGGTGGGAGACTCTGTCCATAGGACAACAATCAGTCGTATATTGCACAAATCTGGCCTTTATGGAAGAGTGGCAAGAAGAAAGCCATTTCTTAAAGATATCCATAAAAGGTGTTGTTTAAAGTTTGCCACAAGCCACCTGGGAGACACACCAAACATGTGGAAGAAGGTGCTCTGGTCAGATGAAACCAAAATTGAACTTTTTGGCAACAATGCAAAACGTTATGTTTGGCGTAAAAGCAACACAGCTGAACACACCATCCCCACTGTCAAACATGGTGGTGGCAGCATCATGGTTTGGGCCAGCTTTTCTTCAGCAGGGACAGGGAAGATGGTTAAAATTGATGGGAAGATGGAGCCAAATACAGGACCATTCTGGAAGAAAACCTGATGGAGTCTGCAAAAGACCTGAGACTGGGACGGAGATTTATCTTCCAACAAGACAATGATCCAAAACATAAAGCAAAATCTACAATGGAATGGTTCAAAAATAAACATATCCAGGTGTTAGAATGGCCAAGTCAAAGTCCAGACCTGAATCCAATCGAGAATCTGTGGAAAGAACTGAAAACTGCTGTTCACAAATGCTCTCCATCCAACCTCACTGAGCTCGAGCTGTTTTGCAAGGAGGAATGGGAAAACATTTCAGTCTCTCGATGTGCAAAACTGATAGAGACATACCCCAAGCGACTTACAGCTGTAATCGCAGCAAAAGGTGGCGCTACAAAGTATTAACTTAAGGGGGCTGAATAATTTTACACGCCCAATTTTTCAGTTTTTGATTTGTTAAAAAAGTTTGAAATATCCAATAAATGTTGTTCCACTTCATGATTGTGTCCCACTTGTTGATTCTTCACAAATACAGTTTTATATCTTTATGTTTGAAGCCTGAAATGTGGCAAAAGGTCGCAAAGTTCAAGGGGGCCGAATACTTTCGCAAGGCACTGTATGTGCCCCACTATCAAAATAATAAGACCAATTATTTTACTAAATGTCACTTTGACAATATTTAACTGCTTGGCTTAAGTTTAAAAAGTTAAACTTCTTCCACTACCACAAAAGTTCCAAATTCTCATTGTAAAGAAGAATTTGTTCTTAACTGACTTGCCTAGTTAAATAAAGGTTAAATAAAATACAAATAAATCCATTTTTCTTAATGTACTGTGTAACAGTACTCTTCTTCCATTGTGTTCTGAATAATATTGACAAGGACTCCAGCATGTAGCACCAGTCACAAGTGTATTATCTAATAGGGAAACAACATGGATAGCACGTCATGCAATGCAGCCTCCACAGATCATTCTACTCTGCACGCGCACACGCTGGTTTGGCGCTTGTTGACTGGGGAAACCATAGTTACCAAAAATAGTTTACAACAGGAATACATGAAAATTACAATGCACAATATACTAATTATTTCACAAATGTACCTGATTGGTGAACAGCATGGATAGCACGCCATGCAATGCAGCAACCACAGATCATTCTACTCTGTGCACGTGCGCTGTACAAAATACATAAAACACACCCAGACACAGTGAATAACCAATTAGCATTATCTGAATTTATATTAGACAAAATGCACCACAAATATTCAAAGGAAACACCACATCTCAAGTACAATATTCCAGCAATGTTTAAATTTTTTTTTAAATATAACTTGTACATTACGATCTGCACTTACAGAAAGGAAGGTCCTCAGCTGGCAGGCTGTATGAAGAGATGCCCGGGAGAAGACCTCAGACTGGACGCCCCTCTGCATCTCCTCAGTCAGCTCCTGAGAGCTTCCCAGGCCCATGTTGGCAGACATCTTCGACTGAAACCTCAAATTGAACATAGAGCAAACTTTTTAGTCTAGCGCTATTGAAAGAGTTTCCCCATTAGAGACAATGGAAAATACTAAAACCCTTCACAAAATTTAAAAGACCCTTAGATGAGTTCAGTGTTATTTTTCTCCTTCAATGAAACCTGTCCAGTCATTGTTCTTCATTAGAGTTGAGGTTATATCCCTAGTTTAGCTCAGGACCACGATATCAGGATGGAGGATCAAGGTGATTGCCACACAAAATACATTGTCCAGACGACATCAACAGCAGCCAGCTGTGAATGAGGTAGTTTTACATAAAGAACATGGCACACAGCAGCCTACTCTACTTCTGCCTGAACAGAACCGAGGAAGCTGCAATGCTCTTGTCCTGACCCTCTATTTTGCTTTTAATATCTGTGTAAATGTGTTTTATCTGGTCATCATTCTGCAAATAGTGGCTTGTCAAACCTTTATCTTAAAGTGCACACAGAGTAGGAAACAGCATACAAAGTTGTTCAAGTTGGGCAACTACTGTACAAATGGTCTGTGACTGTCATGTATCCCTTTATTGGCTTGGTGTTAACAAAAATAACAGTCTCTACAAACATGGAGAGGTAAAGGCTTTTAAATGGTAATGAATCTGAATTGCAAAACAAACCTATATGCTATATGTTCTAAATATCCAATTCTACTTGAGAAATTAGACAGTTACAATGAATTTATTGACCCTAGAAATGGGTAAAAACTCAACCAGTACACAGTACAAACTTTATCCTCATGTGGTTAGGGTGATGCATAACAGTGTCATTGCTTTATCGCTCAACTCTTTCAACATGCTACAACAGCCTGAGTTCGTCACTTTCTGTTCTCTTGCCAATCCAATTCCATAAAGGAGTTGGCAAGAGAGCAGAAACAGACTGGCACCCAGGCTAGCTACGGTATTCTCAAAATAACTATGCTATCTGGCAATATTTATGAATAGTTATCGCAGTACAAATTATAATAAACAAGAAATCCATATTCCGTTAGCAGGTGTACAACATTTTGGCAACTAGAAAGGCTTCAATAACATGCAATGACACTTTAAAAGGGAATGATGTGCTTTGAACTGTACATTATAGGTGCAAATGCATTCAAATAAACACCATTACTGGGAGTGTCTAGGATATTGTGAGATGTGCTGAAAGAATAAAGAAGTTGCAGCTGAAATAGTCTGGTTTTCTTTGTAAACCATAGCAGCTGTCTTGGGGAATTCATTTAACTTGGGCAAAACTGCACAGCATGTTTTTCATCCTCCGACAGTGACTGTTAAAAAGCCAAACATATTCTTTAAAATAACATTAGACTTTGCAAAAGCCCTACATTACATCTTAATGTAAAAAAAAGGGTTTATCAGATATTGATATGGCTCACTTTAATATTTAAATTCCACAGAAAGTTGGCTAGTATAAAAACAATGAGTACAAACGTCTCCAGTATCCAGCTGGTAGGCAAATTATGGTGGTATATTGCTCTGAAATAATTCCTCTCCAAATAGGACAGTTAATATGGACTTGTACTGTCAATAGTAGTTGGCTAAGGCCCAGTTGTCTGACATTTTAGAAAAACATTTGAGCACACTCAAGAAGTTTCGTACACACACACACACACAAGAGAGAGAAGAATGAATATTGAGAGAATTGACATTGACTAAGGAAAATAAAATAAGTAAAATAAATTAATTGATGATTAAAGGTTAAATGTTACATTTTGAAAGCATGGAGAAATGTATAGTGGCAGAGGTGATTAAAGGGTGATTAGAACCATTTAGTAAGAGGGTTAACAATGTGTGATTTAAGTAATCCAGTAAAATAGTTAATGTGATGTTTGCTTTAAGGTATGATGCATATAGACTATGTTTGTTTAGTTTAGAGGAACAAGGCCTTAGGGCCTGTTGGAGATTGTTAATGGAAGGCTATAATGTTGAAATGTAATGATTAAATGTTTACATTTTTGGATATTTAAGAGGTAATGGGAGTAATTAGTTAAGTTGGAGGGGGATTAATATGGTGCCAAGTGGGGAATGGTAATGTGAAAAAAAAAGAAGTTTAAGGATGTTAGCTTGATCTGGAACTCTCCAGGTTAGAACGTTTAGGGGTGAAGCGGATTGACATGCAATTTAGGTGAGAAAAAGAAAAAAGAAAAAAGAGAAAAAAAACTGTTGAGAGAGTTGTATAAGCTTTTTCTTGTTATTAAATAATGTGCTTCTCATAAAATTGTAACAGACAAAACATTTTATTGGAACACCCCAATAGGGATTTAGTTAAGGGTGCTGAAGGTTGTCTATCAATTAAATTTACAGTAAATGTTTGCTTATAAATGATTTGTGATTGATTGGGGAATTTTTAATAAACTCACTTTATTGTTCTAAAACCCTGTGTCATCAGTCATACAACTGCATGTCGTTTTACTCTAGGTTTATGAAATATGCTTGATTATTTGAGGATCTCTAGCTAATTCTCTTGGTTAATCATTCCATAGGAAACCCGAGTTGCTGGTATAAAGGAACATGGGACCCGAACTATAGGTACTGAGTGCATTGGTAGGAGTCGTAGGAAGGGGTGTCTCTCGGCTAAAAGCCAACCCAGAGGAGGGCGACCCGTTCAGTGTGCTGAGGTTGACACTCTGGCCCGGACAATCCTGAGAAGACGCCGGGTTTATAAGGTTCAGGGTGAGGGAGCGTAGGCACTCTACTTCGGGGATAGCCCACTTTACTGTAAGGCCCTTACTGTTGAGCTTGAGGAACAGTCCCTTGATGTAGACTAGCTCAGAGGTAAGGCAGAGAAGGATCTATCAGATCTGTAGGGAGTAATGAGGATTGATAACTGACCTGCTATTGGGTAGACAGGGGTGAGTTGAATTGTTAATCCTGCATAGGGGGTATTTTAGCTTTGACAGCACCTTAAACAACAGCGTATCAGTTCACATGACAACAGACATGGACTTTTTAATTTCTTTAAAAATGTTTTATGCCAAAAATACTAAAAGGAGATCTGGTGCTTGTTGGGAGTTACGGAAACTTGTTGGGGGGTACGGAGAGTTGGAGGGTACGGTGGAGTCGGTGTGTGCTAGTGGCACACCTGGGTTCAGGAATACTTTTGAGTGTTTGCTTTAGCCTGCCTGGAGTGCCACTTTTATGCATTCCATCCCAAAAGGCAAGCTCAATCAAGCACAGCTGAAGTATTTTAAATGATTCCAAATAGTATTTCAATCCTGGTCGGCTAGTCCCATGGCGCTGGCCTCAAATGTTGGAATCGTCATCTGTTACGCTGGGGTTGGGAGAGTTAGAGATCTCTTTGAAGAATTCATCATCTTTCAGCATGCTCTGGAAACAGACAGGAAATACAGGAAAATAAGAATGAATACTAGAGGAGAACTGTAAAAAAAAAAAAAAAAAAAACACTGAAATATTCCCATATTTATATTTATGTCACAAAGGCATCTTATACCCTAAAATATTGTTTAGTACAACTATTTGAATAGTCCTTAGTAGATGTTCAATGCTCTGTCAACAACATTTGAACTAACTATCCACTAACCCCAGGCCTCAACTTTAACCCTTACCCTAACCTTTATTCTAAACCTAACCATAACCTTGCAATATGTTGCTTATCAACAGAAGGTCATGCGATCAACAAACTATCTGTTGATCATCCATATGGGACTACCCAAATATAGTGACATATTGTTATCCACAAACCATATCAACATAACACTAACACAAGATAGTTTCCTTCATACCGTCAAGTTTTGGATGCCCTCAGAGAAGGCTCCAATCTGCCTCACAGTTCCCTCGGAGTCCTCCATCTACAATAACAGATTAGTTTTTTGACACTCAACACCACTACTAAAAACACCTGTTAGTAGACCTGTTTGTGTATTCCTTCAGAGCAGCTGAACACTAAGTAGGCACAGTGTGCCTCAGTGTTCAATACATCTCCTGTCACGGTACTGACGACCAAACTCTAAACATTTAGAGAACAATCTAAAGGTGGAGGTTGAATGTAAGTATTGATGTGATGACTTATTTATTATTTGGAGAACTTATGTGTACTGAGCACAATGCCACCACTACAGAGAAATGTTGGGCCAAAATGCGTGGGCTACAATCAGCATAGGAGTTGTGCAAGACAGCAAAAACAGATCTGGGACCAAACCAGAAGTTGACCTGTTCTAGCCGGTCCAGATCGTCCTCGTAGAGCTCATAGCCTTTTTGGAAGCTACGTCCCTTTGGCATCTCCACGTCCATGGGGCAGACATACTCCTCACTCTCATCCTGCCTCTTCTTTCTCAGGCTGCCAAAGCTCCCAAACGTCATCTTCCTCAGCTGGTGGGAACAGATCAATTCTCAAATGATCCAATGAATTGAGACTAAAGTTAATAACCAAAACCAGTGTCAAACACATGAGAACAATATCTTACCACAGCCAAACCCACATCTTCCCCTTCTCCATCACTCCTCACCCCTACCTACAGTAAAACCATGGCTGCATCCAAAATAGCACCATATTTCTTATATTGTGCACTCCCTTTGACCCCTACCTTGACCTTGGCGGTGGCTGTAAGCAGGGTGTAGTCGGGGTTCTCTAGATAATCCTGTTTGAGCCCCTGGGCCTCAGATCCCACCAGCAGGTTGAAGTGGGTGGCCAGGTGCCTCCGCAGCAGGGTCTTGTTGGGGGGAATGTTCAGCAGAAGGGCCATGGTCTCCACATTGAACCGAGGCTCCAGCACCTGGGGGAAGAGGGAACATTATGAGATGTGGGATAGGTTGAGACGCATCCCATTCTCATTGTAAAGATAAAATTATAAATAACCAGAGTTTCATAGACGAAATAACCCATCATCTTTTCTACGCAGTCTCTATCTGATTTTAGATATTCGAGTTTAAACTTGTGGCCCACAATTATCAAGACAATTTTGGGCCACATTAAATCTGATCATTCTTTCTCACCATGAGTCCCCCGTGCACGCCGCTGCCCCTCAGGTTGGGGGCGTACTCCGCCAGGTCTACTGATCTCAGCCACTCCATTACTCTGTGATTGGTCCACTGGGAGATCTCTGCTGGTGTGATATTGTTCTGATAAATCAGGAGAACATAGTGTTTACCAACACAACAAATGACTGAGCGACAGGATATGATAACACTTGTGTAGATTGAAGAAGTAGAGAATGAGTAAACAACAAAAAGAGGATGGTACAGTAACTATAGAAAAGGTGGACTTTATTAGGAGGTTTGACTGGTTCAGAGTTCAAAGTGCCACCATGGCACATCGATAAGAATGCAAATGAAATGAGATAAAGCAGGAATCCAAATAGTGGGGTTTTATTTCACACAAACACAGGAGCACATGGGGAAAGGATGCAGGATAATGTTGTGGATTGATCGCATTTTTCAGCTTGGTAGTTTCGGGCACAGCACCAGCATCTCTTGAGGTTCTGGATCCAGTTTACCGTCTGGTCATTGGTAATTTAATTTTACCTTTATTTAACTAGGCAAGTCAGTTAAGAACAAATTCTTATTTTCAATGACGGCCTAGGAACAGTGGGTTAACTGCCTGTTCAGGGGCAGAACGACAGATTTGTACCTTGTCAGCTCGGGGGTTTGAACTTGCAACCTTCCGGTTACTAGTCCAATGCTCTAACCACTAGGCTACCCTGTAATCTGTCTGAAGTGTGCACATCTACTAATGTGGTGATCAGCTGAATAGCAGGTTGCACATGTGGGTATACGGGGTGATGATGGCTGACGACTCAACCTGACCAGTCTGGTAAGGAAGATGCAGTGCCTTGGATGGGCCGGCGAGGGGAGTGACGCTGTTGACCTGATGCTGTTCTGTGTCGAGGCAGGCACCTCTGCCTGGAGCCAGGTGGCAAAGTCTGGTAGGTTGAAGGATACAGCACCTGTGCTAGATCTATAGTCATGGCCAAAAGTTTTGAGAATGACACAAATATTAATTTTCACAAACTCTGCTGTCTCAGTGTCTTTAGACATTTTTGTCAGATGTTACTATGGAATACTGAAGTATAATTACAAGCATTTCATAAGTGTCAAAGGCTTTTATTGACAATTACATTTAGTTGATGCAAAGAGTCAATATTTGCATTGTTGACCCTTCTTTTTCAAGACCTCTGCAATCCGCCCTGGCATGATGTCAATTAACTTCTGGGCCACATCCTGACTGATGGCAGCCCATTCTTGCATAATCAATGCTTGGAGTTTGTCAGAATTTGTGCGTTTTTGTTTGTCCACCCGCCTCTTGAGGATTGACCACAAGTTCTCAATGGGATTAAGGTCTGTGGAGTTTCCTGGCCATGGACCCAAAATATTGATGTTTTGTTCCCCGAGCCACTTAATCATCACTTTTGCCTTGTGGCAAGGTGCTCCATCATGCTGGAAAAGGCATTGTTCATCACCAAACTGTTCATGGGTGGTTGGGAGAAGCTGCTCTCAGAAGATGTGTTGGTACCATTCTTTATTCATGGATGTGTTCTTAGGCAAAATTGTGAGTGAGCCACTCCCTTGGCGGAGAAGCAACCCCACGCATGAATGGTCTCAGGATGCTTTACTGTTGGCATGACACAGGCCTGATGGTAGTGCACACCTTGTCTTCTCCGGACAAGCTTTTTTCCGGATGCCCCAAACAATCGGAAAGGGGATTCATCAGAGAAAATGACTTTACCCCTGTACCTTTTGCAGAATATCAATCTGTCCCTGATGTTTTTCCCTGGAGAGAAGTGGCTTCTTTGCTGCCCTTTTTGACACCGGGCCATCTGAATCAACTTTAGGAGACGGTCCTGGCGCATGTTGGACTTTCTTGGGCTCCCTGAAGCCTTCTTCACATCAATTGAACCGCTCTCCTTGAAGTTCTTGATGATCCGACAAATGGTTGATTTAGGTGCACTCTTACTGGCAGCAATATCCTTGCCTGTGAAGCCCTTTTCTTGCAAATAAACTATGACGGCACGTGTTTCCTTGCAGGTAACCATATTTGACACAGGAAGAACAATGATTCCAAGCACCACCCTCCTTTTGAAGCTTACAGTCTGTTATTCAAACTCCATCAGCATGATAGAGTGATCTCCAGCCTTGTCCTCGTCAACACTCACACCTGTGTTAACGAGAGAATCACTGACATGATGTCAGCTTGTCCTTTTGTGGCAGGGCTGAAATGCAGTGGAAATGTTTTTGGGGGATTCAGTTCATTTGCATGGCAAAGAGGGACTTTGCAAATAATTGCAATTAATCTGATCACTATTCATAACATTCTGGAGTATATGCAAATTGCCATCATACAAACTGAGGCAGCAGACGTTGTGAAAATTAATATTTGTGTCATTCTCAAAACTTTTGGCCACGACTGTACAGATGAAATGCTTGAATTCGCTAAACTGCTCAGAGGGGAGTTTCTCCAACAGGAGCTCAACATGTTTATTGTCCGTCAAGCACAACATTGAAAGGAAAATATAAGTTGGCCGCCCCATGCATTCACCAACAGGAATAAGGAAGACTAGAGGGAGAAACTACTGCTTAAACAGTCAAGGGTGCTAATGAGCAAAGTGAAGACAGGTGAGGTGAGTGGCAATAGAGGGACGTGGCCAGAGGTTATGGGTGAGGACATGAGCCTTCACAACAGTAACAGTAGCATTGACAAGTGTTCATGTATCCCTGGAACCAGGGTTGTGTTCATTAGGGCCCACACCAGAAAACAATTTAAAACAACGGAAAGCAATAATAAGTCCTGTTTCAGTCAGATGTCTTGCGTTTGTTGCCTAATGAAAACGACCAGTGTTCCAGTGGCCTAACCTCATCGGAGGGCCGTCGGCGCAGGCAGTTGGGCTCGTAGTTGTTGAGGCGTAGCACCTGGATGGCTCTTTTGATGCTGAGGTGGTGGAGCACACTGCCCACCTTCAGAGACAACAGGTCATCCTAACAGAGGACACACAGGAACAAGAATGTTAAGAGTAATATGTCAGGTCAGACGGAAAAAGCCGGCAGGAGCCCTCAGTTGAGTTAGTGATGAGTTTTTCATTAAGCAAAGAAAAAACCTACTACCCAGCAGGTAAAGTCATATAATCTGATGAGATTCTATTTGGTTGTCTTGACCGAAGTAATATCAAGATAATACAGCTTTTTTCCCCAATCGCGTTGCTGCTGTTTTCACAAGTATGCAGTGAATTCTCAAAACTCTAGTACAAAATGCCAAACTGGTAACACTTGTAACGCAGTAAGTCTTATATTCAAAATATAGGTATGTGAAATACAATGAGAACAGTTTGATTTAAATCACTGAAACAATATCTTCTCAATTTACTTGTTTTAACAACCAGTTAATCCAATAGCAAATAAAGTATATGCTACAGTACTGTAAATGATAGTACATTACACTGTTTTCACAGTATGCAATACACCCATCAAAATTGACTGGAAATATAATTTCTATCCCATGTGTAATCAAAGGTGTGGTCATTAAGGACATCTTTCACAATCATTGATGCAAAAAAAAATGGATGTATTTATCAGATACACAGTGAACAAAACATCAAGAGCACCTTCCTTATATTGAGATGTCCTTTGGGTGGTGGACCATTCAAATCAAATTGTATGTCACATGCGCCAAATACAGTGAAATGCTTACTTACAAGCCCTTAACCAACAATGCTTGAAGAAGTTAAGATTTTAAAATAAGTGTTCAAGTAAAAAAATAGATAGTAAAAGTAACAAATAATTAAAACAGCAGCAGCAAAATAACAAGCAAGGCAAAATACAGGTGGTACCGGTACAGAGTCAATGTGCGGGGGCACCGGTTAGTTGAGGTAATATCTACATGTAGGTAGTTACTAAAGTGACTCTGCATTCATTATAAACAGAGTAGCAGCAGAGTAAGAGAGGCGTCTGAGTAGCCCTTGGATTAGCTGTTCAGGAGTCTTATGGCTTGGGGGTAGAAGCTGTTAAAAAGCCTTTTGGACCTCGACTTGGCGCTCCGGTACCGTTTGTCGTGTTGTAGCTGAGGGAACAGTCTATGACTAGGGTGCCAGGAGTCTGACAATTTTTAGGGCCTTCCTCTGACACAGAGGTCCTTTTGAGGATGAGGACCTATGCCGAATCGTTTCAGTCTCCTGAGGGGGAAATAGGCTTTGTTGTGCCCTCTTCATGACTGTCTGGGTGTGTTTGGACCCTGATAGTTTGTTGGTAATGTGGACACCAAGGAACTTGAAGCTCTCAACCTGTTCCACGACAGCCCAGTCAATGACAAAATGGGGTGTGCTCGGTCCTCCTTTTCCTATAGTCAACAATCATCTCCTTCGTCTTGATCACATTGAGGGAGAGGTTGTCCTGGCACCACAAGACCATGTCTCTGACCTCCTCCTTATAGGCTGTCTCATCGTTGATCAGGCTGTTGTTTGCCGAAACTTGATGGTGTTGGAGTCGTGCCTGGCAATGCAGTCATGAGTGAACAGGGAGTACAGGAGAGGACTGAGCACCCACCCCTGAGGGGCCCCTGTGTTGAGGATCAGCATGGCGGATGTGTTGTTCTCTACTCTTACCACCTGTGGCGGCCTGTCAGGAAGTCCAAGATCCAGTTGCAGAGGGAGGTGTTTAGTCCCAGGGTCCTTAGCTTAGTGATGAGCTAAGAGGGCACTATGGTGTTTAACGCTGAGCTGTAGTCAATTAACAGCATTCTCACATTCAGTTGAAGTCAGAAGTTTACATAGACATTACGCAAATACATTAAACAGTTTTTTTTTTTCAGTTTTTCACAATTCCTGACATTTAATCCTCGTAAAAATTCCCTGTCTTAGGTCAGTTAGGATCACCACTTTATTTTGAGAATGTGAAATGTCAGAAGAATAGTAGAGAGAAATACTTATTTGAGCTTTTATTTCTTTCATCACATTCCCAGTGGGTCAGACGTTTACATACACAATTAGTATTTGGTAACATTGCCTTTAAATTGTTTAACTTGGGTCAAACGTTTCGGGTAGCCTTCCACAAGCTTCCCACAATAAGTTGGGTGAATTTTGGCCCATTTCTCCTGACAAAGCTAGTGTAACGGAGTCAGGTTTGTAGGCCTCCTTGCTCGCACACACCTTTTCAGTTCAGAATGCTTGGGGTCATGGTCAATTTGCAAGACCCATTTGTAACCAAGCTTAAACTTCCTGACTGATGTCTTGAGATGTTGCTTCAATATATCTACAATTCTCCTACCTCACGATGCCATCTATTTTGTGAAGTGCACCAGTCCCTCCTGAAGCAAAGCACCCCCACAACATGATGCTGCCACCCCCGTGCGTCACGATTGGGATGGTGTTCTTCAGCTTGCAAGCATCCCCCTTTTTCCTCCAAACATAACGATGGTCATTATGGCCAAACAATTCTATTTTTGTTTCATCAGACAAGATTACATTTCTCAAAAAACAATTATATTTGTCCCCATGTGCAGTTGCAAACCGTAGTCTGGCTTTTTTATGCCGGTTTTGGAGCAGTGGCTTCTTCCTTGCCGAGCGGCCTTCCAGGTTATGTCGATATAGGACTGGTTTTACTG
Source organism: Oncorhynchus mykiss (assembly GCF_013265735.2). Taxonomy (NCBI): domain Eukaryota; kingdom Metazoa; phylum Chordata; class Actinopteri; order Salmoniformes; family Salmonidae; genus Oncorhynchus; species Oncorhynchus mykiss. Next base: position 41,078,204 of record NC_048565.1, on the reverse strand, counting down.
TGGATACAGAGACTTTTGTACCCGTTTCCTCCAGCATCTTCACAAGGTCCTTTGCTTTTATGGGATTGATTTTGCACTTTTCGCACCAAAGATCGTTAATATCTGGGAGACAGAACACGTCTCCTTCCTGAGCGGTATGAGGGCTGCGTGGTCCCATGGTCTTTATACTTTCGTACTATTGTTTGTACAGATGAATGTGGTACCTTAAGGTATTTGGAAATTGCTCTCAAGGATGAACCAGACTGGTGGGGGTCTACAATGTTGTTTCTGAGGTCTTGGCTGATTTATTTTGATTTTCCCATGATGTCAAGCAAAGATACACTGAGTTTGAAGGTAGGCCTTGAACATACATCCACAGGTAAACCTACAATTGACTCAAATGATGTCAATTAGCCTATCAGAAGCTTCTAAAGCCATGACATCATTTTCTGGATTTTTCCAAGCTGTTTAAAGGCACAGTCAACTTAGTGTATGTAAACTTCTGACCCACTGGAATTGTGATACAATAAATTAAGTTAAATAATCTGTCTGTAAACAATTGTTAGAAAAATTATTTAGGACATCTACTTTGTGCATGACACAACCGACTTGCCAAAACTATAGTTTGTTAACAAGAAATTTGTGGAGTGGTTGAAAAACAAGTTTTAATGACTCCAACCTAAGTGTATGTAAACTTCTGACTTCAACTGTATGTGTTCCTTGCAGTGTGGAGTGCAATAGAGATTGCATCATCTGTGGATCTGTTGGGACGATATGCAACTGGAGTGGTTCTAGGGTTTCTGCGATAATGGTGTTAATGTGAGCCATGACCTGCCTTTCAAAGCACTTCATGGCTACAGATGTGAGTGCTACGGGTCAGTAGTAATTTAGGTAGGTTACCTTAGTGTTCTTGGGTACAGGGACTACGGTGGTCTGCTTGAAACATGTTGGTATTACAGACTCCGTCAGGGACAGGTTTAAAACTGATTTGAGTTTCCCTGCATTAAAGTCCCCGGCCACTAGGAGCACCGCCTCTTGATGAGTGATTGCCTGTTTGCTTATGGCCGTATACAGCTCATTGAGTGCGGTCTTAGGGACAGTGTCGGTGTGTGGTGGTATATAGACAACTACGAAAAAAATAGATGTACACTCGGTCGATAGTGTGGTCTACAGCTTATCATAAGATACTCTACCTCAGGTAGAGGCCTGCTGTTCCATCCTGCCGAAAAAGCTTAAAACCCACCAGTTGTATGTTAATCATGCTGTCGTTCAGCCACGACTCAGTGAAATATATTACAGTTTTTAATGTCCCGTTGGTAGTATATACGTGCTCGTAGTTCATCTATTTTATTATTGATTGATTGTAAGTTGGCTAATAGAACTGATGGTAAAGGTCAATTACCCTCTCAGCGACATATCCTTACAAGGCACCCGGACCGTCGTCCACGATTCCTCCGTCTTTTCCTCCTGCGAATGATGGGGATGAGGGCCTTGTCGGGTGTCTGGAGTAAATCCCTCCCATCAGACTCGTTGAAGAAGAAAAATGCATCCAGTACGGGGTGAGTAATCGCTGCCCTGATATCAAGAAGCTATTTTTGGTCATAAGACACGGTGGCAGAAACATTATGTACAAAATAAGTCACAAATAACGCCAAAAAACATACACAACAGCACAGTTGGTTACGGATCGTAAAACGGCGGCCATCTCCTTCGGCGCCATTCTTGATACACACGGGAAACTGTTGAGCGTGAAAAACCCAGCAACAAATTAAACAAATGAAAGGAATGAAAGAAACTTAACGTTTAGCAGGCACTAGTTTACATCAAGCACTACTACTCTCAGCCATAGGTTCTCATCGACATTGCAGTCAATGTCCTCATTGTTCATTCGCCTGGTGAAAAACCTGTTGGCATGACGAATCCAAGCCTGACATTGGTCTGGATTGATGTCATCGCATGCCTCACCCATGGCTTGGAGGAGAGTCGCATGCTAATACAGATGGCAATCATACACCTACCTGTATTGTAATCACGCATTGTATTGGACTAACTGTTGTCCCATTGGATAAAAGCATCTTTTAAGTAAATGGCACATTTTACAGTAATAAAGTACTGTATTGGCCAATTACATTTTAGTAAAGCAGTGTAAACCCCCCATCAAAAAGGCCCCAGCAACTCCATTTTGGAAACATGTTTACTGTACACACACACAGTTATTACACACACAGTACCTTCAGGAAAGTATTCAGACTTTTTCCACATTGTTAGGTTACAGCCTTATTCTCATCAATCTACACACAATACCCCATAATGACAAATAAAAAAAGAGAAGATTAATAAATATCACATTTACGGAAGTATTCAGACCCTTTACTCAGTACTTTTTGAAGCACCTTTGGCAGCAATTACAGCCTTGAGTCTTCTTGGGTGTGACACTACAAGCTTGGCACAACTGTATTTGGGGAGTTTCTCTCATTCTTCTCTGCAGATCCTCTCAAGCTCTGTCAGGTTGGTGCACAGCTATTTTTAGGTCTCTCCAGAGATGTTTGTTCAGGTTCAAGTCCGGAGTCTGGCTGGGCCACCCGAAGCCACTCCTGCGTTGTCTTGGCTGTGTGCTTAGGGTCGTTGTCCTGTTGGAAGGTGAACCCTGGCCCCAGCCTGAGCGCTCTGGAGCAGATTTTCATCAAGGATCTCTCTGGTACTTTGCTCCGTTCATCTTTGCCTCGATCCTAACTAGTCTCCAAGTCCCTGCCACTAGAAAAAACACCACAGAATATTGCTGGTGGTGACCAAGCTTCACCGTAGGGATGGTGCCAGGTTTCCTCCAGACGTGACGCTTGGCATTCAGGCCAAAGAGTTCATTCTTGGTTTCATCAGACTAGAGAATCTTGTTTCTTTAGGTGCCTTTTGGAAAATTCCAAGCAGGCTGTCATGTAACTTTTACTGCGGAGTTGCTTCCGTCTGGCCACTCTACAATAAAGGCCTGATTGGTGGTGTCCTGCAGAGATGGTTGTCCTTCTGGAAGGTTCTTATCTCCACAGAGGAACCTTAGAGCTCTGTCAGAGTGCACATTGAGTTCTTGGTCACCTCCCTGACCAAGACCCTTCTCTCCCGATTGCTCTAGGAAGAGTCTTGGTGGTTCCAAACTTGTATTGACGGTGGTGCTGGTTGTCCTTGCTCGCTGTAACTAAGAAAGTAATACATGGTACTAGGAGTGGAAATCATGTTTTTTCTGTAAATGTTGGCGTTTATGTAAGTGCAATGGATATAATCAAGCCACCAGAGGCTTTGAGCCTGGATGGGAATGTGGATGCGAATTGGAAAACATTTCGGCAGGGTTTTTTTCTGTATATGTGTGCCATTGGAGTTACGAAGGAGCCGGATGAATGTAAAGTTGCTATTTTTCTTACTATAGCGGGTACCCAGGCAATCAATATATTCAATACCTTCACGTTTGCAAATGAGGAGGATAAAGACGAGTTCACGGAGGAACTGGATCAGTTTGATGCATATTGTTCACCTAAGAAGAACGAGACATATGAATGTTGTGTTTCACTGTCGTATACAACAGCAAGGTGAAAAGTTTGACGTCTTTCTTACTGATTTGAAATTAAAAGCACAGACGTCATTTTGTAGACCTAACCTCATCTATGCTTCAAGATAAGACTGTGTTTGGTATAAATGACTCCAGAGAGAAAGATTTCTGAGGGAAAGTGAGTTACATTTGGACACTGCAGTAAAAATATATGTCAGGCGAATGAGCTGGCACAATTGCATATTAAAACCTTTAGCTCCACACCAGCAAGCACTGCTATGGAGGTGGAAAGCGCAGCAGTGGATATTGTAGATAAGGACACAAGGGGGCGCTATGAGCAAAGGAGCCACAAGCAATATGACTTTGATCAAAGGATTCACAAGCCATATGAATCTAACAGGAAGTGTCCTGCCTTTGTGACATTTCGCTACAAGTGCAAGGGGAAAAAACTTTTTGGGAAAAATGTGTATCGCAAAGGACAAGTATGGGGGACAAAATGTTCACACTATTGAAATGGAGGAGAATGAACAAAGTGATTTGTTTGTGGGCACTGAGGACGCATGGAGCGCATGGAGGATGGACAAGAACCATCACAGGTCCATACTATAGCTAGTGACCATTGGGTTGTACCACTAGTGGTCAATGGTACAATTTTGACCTTAAAGCTGGATACAGGAGCTAAAGTCAACCTAATTAATATGAGGGATGTTTATGAGTTAAAGCACAAACCAGTCATCATGCAAAAGGCTGTGGCTCTCAAAGCGTACAATGGCCAAGCAATTGAGACTAAAGTTTTGTGTCGGCTAACTGTAAAGCGAAAAACAAGAAGCCACACACTTATGTTTGTGATTGTACCAGAGGGGCATGATTCTCTCTTGGGGAATACAGCATGTGAGTCGTTGAGACTGGTTAAGCGAGCGTACACCATTAATGACTGACTGGCTGCAGTGTTCAACGGGTGACAAGTCATCAAAATGGTGAGGAGATTGGCAAAGATATTCGGATGTGTTCACAGGATTTGGAGCAGTACCTCTCCTTCACTCGATTACCCTCACAGAGAATGCCAAGCCAGTGATTCATGCACCGCGCAGAGTACCTGGTGCCACTACGGAAGGATCTAAAGGAGGAGTTGGGAAGAATGGTGAAACTCGATGTGCTCGTGAAAACAGAGGAGCCAACCAACTGGGTCAATTTCATGGTGTTGTTCGGAAAAGGAACGGCGATCTGAGAGTGTGTATGGACCCCGAAGACCTTAATAAATGTATCAAAAGGAACATTTTAAGATTCTTAAGAGGGATGAGATAGTGTGTGAAATGGCTGGCGCACATTATTTCTCCAAGTTGGATGCTTCAAATGGATTCTGGCAGGTGAGGTTGGATGCAGCCAGCACCAAGTTTTGTACAGTCAATACCCCCTTTGGAAGATATTCCTTTAAGAGGTTACCTGTTGGCATAAGTTCTGCCCCTGAGCTCTTTCACAAGAACATGGAAAGGGTCATTGAAGGGTTAGAGGGAGTTTGTGTGTGTGTGTGGATGATTTTCTGGTCTGGGGGTCCACTATTCAGGAACAAAATGAGCGGTTGGAAAATAATCTGCAGAGGGTTCAGAAGCATGGTTTGAAGCTAAAATCGGGCTAAATGTCAGTTTTGTGTGAAGCAAATCACATTTCTTGGGGATAGGCTATCATTGGAGGGTGTGCAGTCTGATCATACCAAGGTCAATGCGGCGAGGAAGATGGCTAATCCCACAGATAGGAAAGACATTCAGCAGGTTTTTGGGTATGGTCAATTATTTGGGAAAGTTTGTACCAAATCTGTCAGCTAAAACAATGAACTTAAGGACACTCCTTCAGGACAGAGTTCTCGTGGAACAGAGAACATGAAAGAGAGTGGAACAATGTAAAGAACATTTTGGCTGAATAGCAAGTGCTAACTTTTCTCGAACCTGACAAGGCTTACTAAGGTGACCATGGACGCCTCCATCAAGGTGTGTGGAAGCCTGTGGCCCGTTCTTTGACTGATGCCGAGAAGTGTTGTGCTCAAATAGAAAAGGAGCGCCTAGGGTTGGTCGTAAGAAGTTCCACTGTTACATTTACAGCTTAAAGGTGATTCTAGAAACAGACCGTGAACCCCTTATTCCAATCTCTCAAAACAATCTGAATGGCATGCCTCCTCGTCTTCGAAGGATGTTGATTAGATTGCAACGCTATGATTTTGTTCTAACCAATGTGCCTGGGTCAACTTGAGAGGGCATCTGCTACCACTAAAGGGCTCCATCTGTGGTGGCCCAAATCAGCCTCAATCAGGAGTCTATGGAGGAAGAGGTTTCCTTGCATGTGGATATGGTCATGGAGTCACTTCCTGTTCCAGAGCAGCAACGACAGAGAATTGTTTTAGAGATGACAACAGATCCCATTCTTTGCAAGGTGATCCATAATCTGGAAAATGGCTATCAAAAAGGCTCTTGTAAGCAGAGCTGTCAGTGGTCAATTGTGTGCTGTTGAAGAATAACAGAATGGTGATACCTACTTTAATGCAACAAGAGATGATAAAGAGAGTACATGAAGGACATCTGGGAGCTGAGAAATGTAAGTGAAGGGCCAGAGAGTCCCTTTATTGACCAAATATAAATTCTGACATTGAGCAAATGGTGGGAAATTGTGAGACATCTCAAATTTCATTAGACAGCCTAAGGAGCCCATGGTTATGGGAGAGGTACCCACCACAGCCTGTGAAAAGGTTGGAGTCGACTTGTTTCACTGCAATGGTAAGGACTATTTGTTGACTATCGACTACTTGTCAAATTACCCTGAAATTGCACTCTTGTCCAGCACAACAGCAAAGACTGTCATTTTGCACTTGAAATAATGTTTTGCTAGGCATGGTATTCCCCCTAGTGGTTGTTTCTGATAATGCACCTCAGTTTGCTTGCAGTGAGTTTTAGATGTTTGCAGAGCATTATGAGTTCAGACATATAACCTCTAGTCCGCTATATCCTAAAAATAATGGGAAGGCTGAAAAAAGGTGTGCAAATCGTGAAGAGACTCTTAAAATATCAGCACACAGTGGGACTGATCAATACTTGGCTATATTGTCTTACAGAACAGCGCCCTTGGAATGTGGCCGGTCACCTGCAGAAATCTTAAAATGGGACGCAAGTTGCGTTCCAGGTTGCCTAGTTTCTGCCTGAATGACTGCCCATTAGGTGTGAATGATAGGGCCCTACAGCTGAAGGCAAGACACAAATTCTACTATAACAAAACTGCTAGAGAGTTGTTACCGTTGGCAGCTCAGGATGTGGTACGAATCCGGGATCCGAATTTATGGGATAAAAAGGCTACTGTATTGGAGGTTGCGCCTTGATCATATACAGTCAGGACAGAAGATGGGTCTGGGTATCGGCACAACAGACAAAACCTTTTGAGAACACAGGAGACGTTTGAGGACACCGGCATACTGCCACTGGACTCCAAAGAATGGAGAACAAGTGGGGATGTGACAGAAGGTACTAGGAGTGGCCAGAAGCTTCAAACACAGAGCCTTAGAACCTGCGCAGGTCTGAGAGGGCCAGCAGGCCTCCAGAAAGACTGAATGTTCAGTGGCGATGTTTAATGGACTCAAACACTGACTCATTGAGTTGTTGAGGTTTGTTTTGATATGTTCATGATTGACTATTGGAAAACAGAGAAGAATTGATATTTGTGAATTGGCATTACTTGTTGATGAAATGTGTACGTTTGTATATTTAAAAAAAAAAAAAACAGATGAAGAAAATAAAAAAATATGTATTGATGGGGTTCTGAGTGATGGTTTATGACACTCTTATGACACCTGCGGTATATGTGAGGCAATGGTGGAATAACATTACAACCCGTTAACTATGATTGACGGTGCTGGTTGTCCTTGCTCACTGTAACTAACAAAGTAATACACAAACTTCTTCCATTTAAGAATGATGGAGGCCACTGTGTTCTTGGGGACCTTCAATGCTCCAGAAATGTTTTGGTTATCCTTCCCCAGATCTGTGCCTTGACACAATCCTGTCTCGGAGCTCTATGGACAATTCCTTCTACCTCATGGCTTGGTTTTTGCTCTAACATGCGCTGTCAACTGTGGGACCTTATATAGACAGGTGTGTGCCTTTCCAAATCATGCCCGATCAATCGAATTTACCATAGATGGACTCCAATCAAGTTGTAGAAACATCTCAAGGATGATCAATGGAAACAGGATGCACCTGAGCTCAATTTTCAGTCTAATTGCAAAGGGTCTGAATACTTATGTAAATAAGGTAATTTTTGTTTATTATTCATACATTTGCAAAAAACCTGTTTTCTCTTTGTCATTATGGGGTATTGGGTGTAGATTGCTGAGGATTTTTTAGATTTATTTAATCACTTTTAGGATAAGGTTGTAACGTAACAAAATGTGGAAAATTCAATGGGTCTGAATACTTCCCGAAGGCACTGTACTTGTGAGAATTGCACGAAAGCAATGGAAAAAAACAAATAATAGTGTGGTGCATGGCAAGTGTTTTTGTGAGCGGTCTTATATCAAGGCATTGTGTAGTGATTGCGTCCAGAGGGTAAGACTATGCCTTCTCCAGTGTTACTAATCCACGCTGTTCAGTCTGTTCAGCCTAATGTGAACTAGCAGTGTGATCATTATGTCCAGAGACATACGACATATATCTCTATCTGTGGCTCTGATCAGACCCATGCATGGCCTGAGGACAGGAATATTGGTGGGTGTGTGTGTGCGCGAGCATCAGTCGGTCTGACTCACTACTGTCATATAGTGCAGCATGCGGCCGTCCACCCTCCCTTCATCGAACTGGGTCTTATACTGAGGCAGGCCAATGTCATCCAGCCATCCTGAGGAAGGAGACAAGAGAGGGGGAGAGAAGGCGAGAGAGGGGGAGAGAAGGCGAGAGAGGGCAAGAAAGAGAGTGAGATTTGCCAACCTGCCAGTCAATTTTGCCATCAGAAATCAAACAATCAAACTTGCATTTTGAGAGCACTTGAATCACATTTATAACTAGTAAATTGGATTACAATTAATTCAAAACGCCCACCATATAATTTAGACAACATGAGATGACGTAAGGCATAGTAAAACCCCAGTATAAAACCTTGACCCCATACTGGCAGTTCATCTACTCACTGGTCACCCAGTTGTAGTCCAGTTTGCCCTTATTGTCATCCTCCTCAGAGCCCAGAGCCTGCAGGGCCAGTTGGAGCTTCTTCCTGTGCAGAGGGTGTTTGATGCCCAGCTCCTAAACACACACGTACGTGCAAATGCGCACACAGAGATAACAACCACCCAAAGTCAGTGTATTATACGCCACACCCCCAGGGCAGAACAGAGACACAGTTAGCCTGACAACAAGGATTACTTCCATCCATTTGATTAACTGCTTACAAAGTACAGTATGTTTGGCCAGAGTGGCTACAGAGTACAAAAAGAGGCAGGTTCAAAATAAAATGCTGTGAATATTTGATGGAATATATGGGATCTGAACATCTGAAATCTGATGCTGAGATGCACCGGGCTTCAACAATTCTGCCATAATTTGAATACTTTTATATGAATGAACGAATTACACAGAGTATACAAAACATTAAAAACATCTGCTCTTTCCATGACAGACTGACCATATGACAGCTATGATCCCTTATTGATGTCACTTGTTAAATCCACTTCAAATCAGTGTAGAAGGAAAAGAATAATGATTTTTAAGCCTTGAAACAATTGAGACATGGATTCTGTATGTGTGCCATTCAGAGGGTGAATGGGCAAGGCTGAAGAATCAAGTGCTTTTGAATGGGGTATGGTAGTAGGTGCCAGGCGCACCGGTTTGTATCAAGAACTGCAACGCTCCTAGGTTTTTCACGCTCAACAGTTTGCTGTGTGTATCGAGATTGTCCTTTGGTTGGTGGACCATCGAGCCAACTTGACACAACTGTGGGAAGCATTGGAGAAAACATGGGCCAGAATCCCTGTGGAACGCTTTCGACACCTTGGGTAAAAGGGGGTGCAACTCAATATTAGGAAGGAGTTCCTAATGTTTTGTACACTCAGCGTATATTGAAAATACTGTGATTGAAGAACAATTGTTGAGAGATTAAATAATGTAATCAAGTTGTTTACTCTAAATTCAGACTGGAGTATTCTTTTAATACTCAAACACCCACGACCCATTCAAAACGTACCGCGACCCAAATTTGGGTTCTTACCCACCAGTTGAGAATCGCTGCCTTACAGGATTACTTGTCAGATTGTTAAGGTCCTTAAGTACGGTACAATAATACATAGCCTCTGGCTTTGACTTCATCAATAGGTGCTTCAACCCTGATCCTAATGGGCGAAAATGCCTCATAGGGGATCAATTAAGCAATGAGGCCCGAGGAGATGTGGTATATGGCCAATATACCACGGCTAAGGGCTGTTCTTAAGCACAGCAGTAAAAATGAAGTATAGCAGTAAAAATAAACGTTTTGTCATACCCGTTGTATACGGTGTGCGATTCTTTCGCCTATAGATTATTCTTACCCAGTAAACAGCACCCTACCGACAAAAATCTCTAAAACGATGCCGAATGATAATTATTTTCAAGACACTGGTCAAAGACCCAAACGAGATTACTTTGAATACAGCCAAAGGGAACATGGTAAGATAATTGTATCAGAGTCCCTTTTTGACATGCCGGGGGGGCAATTCTGACCTCTCGAAAGAACTGTTACATTTATCTAAGTGCCAGACGAGAATGCATCTACATATAGTCACTCTTAGTGATTATGTGCGTCAAGACATTATTCCATGGGGACTCAGCACAGATGATTTCTGTGAGCACTGGTGTGCCATCCTGAACAAATGCTCGATTGATTTAAAGACATTAATTGTTGACATTAATTGTTGATTTTACTGAAATGGATAACAAGATTAAAGAGAAACGCACAGCTCTGCAAGGAGCTGTTAATGATGATATTCAATTAACTGATGCAAACTAACCAAGCGCTCCAGGACAAGCTGTCTACAGAAATAAAAGGAACTTAAAATCAAGAAATTCAACCAAGACAAAAAAGACAAGGCCAAGGACAAAGTCTACTTCTGGAGAAACCCTGATAAGAGGTCCTGCTCCTCCTCTCCATGACAGACGCAGGAGGGGTGCCGCTTACTTCTATCCACCTCCATCTGACCAACGCTCTACAACCAGCACCTCATCTGCTTCCAGTGGCAGTTTTTTATCCAACGAGAGACTGGGCCGACGTTAGGGCGGAGGTGGCCGCGGGCACGTGCACCGACGAGATGCAGCACCCGACAGGGTAAGAAGAAACGATTACCAGAGGCAGAGGGGACCATTCACACGTTCCCAAAACCCACGGGACTGAGTGTTTTTAATTTATCAAGCAAGATATTGAGCCCTGCCCATGTCTCCTTGCTTAATAAAGGGTTATCTTTTGTGCCTACAACTCAGTGCAACAATTTTGATGTTAAGGTAGACATGTTTAAGTTTTTTAGAAACATCCGTTTTAAGGGGATACTTTAGCTCCCCGTCAGTCCTTACCCGCCCTGCTGATAAGGGTGGGTCGGTTGTACTCATGGATAGGACAGTTTATGTAAATGGGTGTCATAGATAACACCTTTTACAAGAAACTCAGAAGTAACCCCACTTCCCAATTTCATAACATGATCTTTACTGTCCTAGATGGTTAAGTTCTGGTCAGATATCCAAAAAATAACATGACTCTTTGGCTATTCAACACCCCAAAATTGCCACTTTTTATACTACCTGAAATTACACAAGAATGTTACAAAACCTCCAGGGCGCCCTATTGTAGCGGGCATTGATGGCCCCTCTATTGACTTTTGTTGACTTTTTTACTAGACCACTCGCAGAACAGATCCCCTCCCTTGCAAAGGACACCAGCAGTATGATCTCTATTATTGAATCTCTTGATCCTCTCCCTGATAATAATTTGTTAGTTACTTTTGTTGTTGAGTCGTTATACACAAATATTCCACACGAGGGCAGTATTGAGGCTGTGGAACATTTTCTTCTGCAAAGTGACCCTAATGAACTACCTTACAGTGTGTGCATTATAACATTGGCTGAAATGGTACTCACACACAACTACTTCATGTTTCTAAATGATTTCTTCATTCAGACGAAGGGTACTGCTATGGGTTCCCCCATGGCGCATAACTATGCTAATTTGTATGTGGAAACAGTCTATTTTCAATCCTCTCAAAAATATTTTCTTGCCTCACATCATTATTTGGAAACAGTATATTGATATTTTTGTTCTATGGAGGGGTGATGCAAAACAGCTCCAGGCGTTCCATGCTTTTCTTAACTCCTGTTCTGAGCATCTGAGATTCACTATGCAATCTGATAGACGTCAAATCAGTTCTCGATCTTCTGATCTTGTGTGAAGATAATGTTCTATACACTGTTCTTTACAGGAAACCTACTGATCGTAACAGTTTGTGGAGGGCTGATCGTTGTCACCCACTTCCCTTGAGAAACAGTTTGCCCGACAGCCAATTCTGTCGAATCAAAAGAATTTGTAAAAAAACAAATCAGATTTCGACAGAAAGAGAGAGCGGGTACCAAACATGGTCAGATTAATAATGCCATTGAGAAAATTCAAAACAAAACATGACCTTTTTCAAGGTCAGTGTCGCAAAAATAAGCATTATTGCGTTCTAACTACCCGCTATTCAAATTGCTCTGAACAAATTAAGGGAATCGTTCACAAACATTGGCACATTCTAAGATCCAATGATAGTATCGGTAATGTGTTTTCAGACCTTCCCTTGGTCGTATTCTCGTGGGGCAGAAACCTCAGAGATCAATTGGTAAACTCTGATTTACCACCCCAAGATATCCCTGCACAGCGTGTATTTCCAACCCTACTGAATGGAAAATACAAATGTAATGGCTGTGCTCAATGCAATGGCACTTATAAATGTAGATCCTTCAAACACCCCCAAACAGGGAAACAGATCCCAATCAAAGGTATTATCACGTGCTCCACTAAGGCAGTTATTTATCTTATAACTTGTCCTTGTGGTAAAAAATGGGGGTAAAACAAAGCACAAATTAAAAGTACGTATCTCGGAGCATCGTAGCACCACTAGGTGCAAAAACTGGACTAACCCAGTTGCGCCCACTTTTTGGAAGAAAACCACTCAATTTCGTCTTTATGTTATATTGGCATCGAACATGTCACCCTCCCTAGGAGAGGGGGTGACCTCGACAATTTAATTGTTAAAACAAGAGGCTGTCTGGATCTTTAATTTAAAGACCCTTGCTCCCCCAACATAGACTAATCTGAAGTCATTAATGTGATTTTGCTGTTGTAAATGTTTGTAGGCTTATGTAGCCAAATTGCATCTATGATCGTACGCTATCCATTTGTTTTTTGTATGCTGTTTTAATATGAGAATTAACCAATGATATCCGGCCACACACAGCCATGACTTTTGGCACTACATAAATTAGTCATCCCACAGTGTTTGTCATTATATCCTGATGAAGGCAGCTTGTCTGTCAAACATTGGACATAACATTTTTTGCATCTGAGCTCCTAGAGTGTGCGGCTCTCCTTTATTTTTATTTTTAAGTGTTCCACTCCTCAAGCCAGCACCTCGCCTAAATAGGTGTGTGTTTCTTTTGCCTCTAGATTATATGGTCTGATATACCACGGCAGTCAGCCAATCAGCAGTCGGGGCTCGAACCACCCAGTTTATAATAACAAATAACATATGGTTGTACTGTAGGTGTACTGCAATGTACTGCAGGTGTTTTTTTCGTTCCATTTAACCTTTATTCATACAGGTCAGTCTCATTGAGATAGAATATCTCTCCTGCTCAGTTCTCACCCTCTCTAGATCTTGCTGTGAGGCCTGCAGCAGAGTCTGTCCAGAAGAGATCCACACGTGGGCCATGTTCAGGTAGAGCCCCAGTCCCTGCTCCTGCAGCCAGTCACACACCTGCTCCTTGGACCAGCGGGCAAACGGGGTGTCCAAGTCACTACAAGTGAGAGAATTACAGTAGGACACACTAGCTTACATTTCTGAATGACTTGACCATTGTAGTTTCGATTTAACTTCCTCATCATCATTATTCAAGGGGAGTGCACTGTGCACACTAACTTGTCGTTTCAAATTATTTCAAGGTGAGTGCACATTCACACTAACATGTTGGGTGATTGCTGTAGGTCCCGGGACCATCCCAGTCTGGGTCCTGCTGTGGCCCGGACTCCGCCCCTCTTGAACTCAACCGGCTCTGATAGGTTGTCATCCAGGTTGAACGTGGTGGACTGACTTCTCCTCAGCCTTAAAAGGGAAAAGAAACACACAAAAAAACGATAAATAAATTAAGTCTGGTCATGGTTGAAAGTTGTGGTGGTGGAGTAACCACTGCAGAAAGCAATTTTTTATAAAATAATACATCTCCAAAACATGTTTCTGTTACTTAGTTGAAGTCGGAAGTTTACATACACTAAGGTTGGAGTCATTCAAACTCGTTTGTGCATGACACAAGTAATTTTTCCAACAATTGTTTAGACAAGATCATTTCACTTATAATTCACTATATCACAATTCCAGTGGGTCAGAAGTTTACATACACTAAGTTGACTGTCTTTGAACAGCTTGGACAATTTCAGAAAATGTCACGGCTTTAGAAGCTTCTGATAGGCTGATTGACATCTCATTTGAGTCAATTGGCGGTGTACCTGTGGATGTATTTCAAGGCCTACCTTCAAACTCAGTGCCTCTGCTTGACATCATGGGAAAATCAAAAGATGGGAAAATCAAAAGAAATCAGCCAAGACCTCCACAAGACCTCCACAAGCCTGGTTCATCCTTGGGAGCAACTTCCGAACGCCTGACGGTACCACGTTCATCTGTACAACAATAGTATGCAAGTATAAACACCATGGAACCAAGCAGCCCTCATTACCGCTCTGGAAGGAGATGCGTTCTGTCTCCTAGAGATGAACGTACTTTGGTGCGAAAAGTGCAAATCAATCCCAGAACAACTGCAAAGGACCTTGTGAAGATGCTGGAGGAAACAGCTGCAAAAGTATCTATATCCACAGTAAAACGAGTCGTATATCGACATAACCTGAAAGGCTGCTCATCAAGGAAGAAGCCACTGCTCCAAAACCGGCATAAAAAAAGCCAGACTACGGTTTGCAACTGCACATGGGGACAAAGATCGTACTATTTTGGAGCTTTGCTGCAGGAGGGACTGGTGCACTTCACAAAATAGATGGCATCATGAGGTAGGAAAATTATATGGATATATTAAAGCAACATCTCAAGACATCAGTCGGGAAGTTAAAGCTTGGTCGCAAATGGGTCTTCCAAATGGACAATAAACCCAAGCATACTTCCAAAGTTGTGGCAAAATGGCTTAAGGACAACAAAGTCAAGGTATTGGAATGGCCATCGCATAGCTCTGACCTCAATCCTATAGAAAATGTATGGACAGAACTGAAAAGGCGTGTGCGGGCAAGGAGGCCTACAAACCTGACTCAGTTACACCGGCTCTGTCAGGAGGAATGGGCCAAAATTCACCCAACTTATTGTGGGAAGCTTATGGAAGGCTACCCGAAACGTTTGACCCAAGTTAAACAATTTAAAGGCAATGCTACCAAATACTAATTGAGTGTATGTAAACTTCTGACCCACTGGGAATGTGATGAAAGAAATAAAAGCTGAAATAAATCATTCTCTCTACTATTATTCTGACATTTCACATTCTTAAAATAAAGTGGTGGTCCTAACTGACCTAAAACAGGGAATTTTTACTAGGATTAAATGTCAGGAATTGTGAAAATTGTGAAAAACTGAGTTTAAATGTATTTGGCTAAGGTGTATGTAAACTTTTGACTTCAGCTATATATTGCAAGCTAAATCAGATTAAGATTAACCAGGGTTGCATTCATTAGCGCACACCGTAGAAAATTGTTTTGGAACAGAAACCGAAAACAAGCATTTTGTATTGGACAAATTCAAGTAATCACTCCCTTTCAGTTAGTGTCCTTCGTTTGGTGTTCCGTACCAATCATCTTTACACTCACTTTCCAAAGAGTGCCTTGATTCCCCTGGACTTCTTCTTGCCCTCGGGAGAGGTAGTGGAGGTCACACTGGTCAGTGTGTTGGTGCTGTCGCTGATGGCTGACCTCTGGGGTAGCCCGGCCAGGTCCAGATGGTCAGTGCCCCCCTCTCGCACGGTCTCAGCTGTACAAACAAGGCATCAGCACCGCCATGCTACCATGCCGACTGAGGTGACAGCCATGGGGCGTGTCCGAAATTGCACCCTATTTCCTATGTAGTGCATTATATTTGTCCAGGGCTCTAGTTAATAGTACACCGTATAGGGAATAGGGTGTCATTTCAGACAAAACCATGCACAGATATCTGCTTCCCAGGGTCAGAGGCTGAGGCAACCCCCAGACAACGAGATCGTGGGGGTGGCATCAACACTAATACCCTGACAGTCTGGTCTGTTATAACCCGCTAATTAAAAATGTTTTGAATACCCATAAAAATCTGTCTGTTTAAGCTAGAGATCTATTCCTTGCATGTGCTACCCGATGCCGGCCTTCCGCATCTGCGGTGGAAAGTGGCAGAGCTACAGCGCTGTTTGTAAGACAAGGAGACATCTCACAAAAACATCTGTAGCGTCCGATAGGGCTGTGACAGTTATAGAATTTCCAGTAACAGTTACTTGTCAGGCAAACGTCCACGGTCACTGGTATAACCAATCAAATAGCAAAATGAAGGCACTCTGGTTTCCTCCTCTATTCTTCAAAAGAATCGATCCCTCGACTCCCATGTCTGTCTACCTGATGGCTGACATGCCTACCTATACCTGGTTGTGCCTCTCCCATCGCTCTTTCCCTCTCTAGTTCGCTCTTTCTTTGCTGTGAAAGATGCGAGAGTTTGTGTTCTCGAAGTAGACTAGGGCAAATAGTTTCCTCTGTTGCAAACATACTGAATCTTAGGAGTCGATTCCTAGCGGAGAAATGTGAGTCGACGGGTTAAAAACAAATAAAGGAAATAGGGATGCACGATATATCAGTGAACATATTAGTGCACACCTATATAAACGTAAGTACATGACATAATGACGCCACGTAAAATTTTGTGCTACACGTGCAACACAGCATTCCTAACCTAGCCCACAATGTCTGCTGTGTGGATCGAGCAGTCAACAAATCAAGAAGTTATTTGAAAGAGTAAGAACATTTCAGCGAGACAACTCAAAAGGCGAAATCCATTAACACCAACATAATGGAATTCATTGCCCTTGACAATGAACCGTTCTCTGTCGTGGGTGATGTTGGCTTTCACCGACTGGTCAAGCACCGGTACACACTACCAAGTGAAGTGCGCTATTTTTCAGATGTTGCCCTACCGGAGTTACACAGTAATAGCATCACTGGTATTAGCTTCACGACATACTATGCAATGCCGTTTGAGTCTTCGCGTGTCAAAAAAGATAAACGTCAAATAACACTATTTGATGTGTTAAATAAGCTTCAATTTGACATGTCAAATAACACAGTTCTATTATAGAATGTTGTGTGTTCTGAATTTGCACGTGCAAGCCACGCGCCACCACTATCAGTAGCACTGTCAAAGCTGTACAAAAAAAATCTACAAACAAGCAAACACCGACACAAACGATGCGTTTACAAAATCTATTTGTCACATGGTTGGTAGATGTTAATGCGAGTGTAGCGAAATGCTTGTGCTTCTAGTTCCGACAGTGTAGTAATATCTAACAAGTGATCTAACAATTCCCCAACAACTACCTAACACACACAAATCTAAAGGGATGGAATAAGAATATGTACATGTAAGTATATGGATGAGCGATGGCCAAGCTTCATAGGCACAGTGCAATAGATGGTTTAAAATACAGTATTACATGTGATATGAGTAATGTAAGATATGTAAACATTATTAAGTGGCATTATTTAGAGTGCATTGTATAAAATGACTAGTGATCCATTTATTAAAGTGGCCAGTGGTTGGGTCTCAATGTAGGCAGCAGCCTCTCTGAGTTAGTGATTGCTGTTTAGCAGTCTGATGGCCTTGAGATAAAAGCTGTTTTTCAGTCTCTCCGTCCCAGCTTTGATGCACCTGTACTGACCTCGCCTTCTGGATGGTGGTCCAGAATGGATAGTGGTGTGAACAGGCAGTGGCTTGGGTGGTTGATGTCTATGATGATCTTTTTGGCCTTCCTGTGACATTGGGTGCTGTAGGTGTCATGGAGGGCAGGTAGTTTGCCCCTGGTGATGCGTTGTGCAGACCGCACCACCCTCTGGAGAACCTTGCGGTTGAGGGCGGTGCAGTTGCCGTACCAAGCTGTGATACAACCCAACAGGATGCTCTCGATTGTGCATCTGTAAAAGTTTGTCAGGGTTTTGGGTGTCAAGCCAAATTTCTTCAGCCTCCTGAGGTTGAAGAGGCACTGTTGTGCCTTCTTCACCACACTGTCTGTGTGAGTGGACCATTTCAGTCGGTCTGTGATGTGTACGCCGAGGAACTTAAAACTTTCCACCTTCTCCACTGCTGTCGGTTGGTAATAAAGCATTATTTGATTGACAACAACTTCTGGGGTAGCTAGCTTTAGCTTGGTACCGAGCAGGCAACAATACAACCAGCCTGAAAACAAATGGCCAGTAGAAACTGCAGTCATTTTCATTATTCTTAGCAATGATTTAGGAATCCTTGTGAGTAAGTATTAGCTAGGTAGCCACGTGTTGTTTGCTTATTGAAATTGAACTTTAGTTCATGAAAATAAATAGCTAGCCAGCTACTTAACCCTGTTGCCAAAAGCTAATGATATAAGCAGCCAGCTAGCTTCATCTGGCTAGTGAGGCTCGACTGGACAGGGTTGTGTTGTGAAGCTAGCCACAAAAAGGATTAGGCACAATAGCATAATATGCGGTTTGCCTTTAAAATAAAAGTACATCTTTGAAAGGGATGCAGAAGGTTATACTTGGTGGAATTGTGCCATATTTAGACTAGATAATGTTAAACAAGGTTGGAATAAGAAGCAATGAAATGGGGTATATCAGTCTACTCAGTGACACCCACAGAACACAACTGTGAAGAGTTTACGCAAATATTAGCACTGTAGCGCTTATCGCGGGACTGTGACTGTGTGAAAACACCTCCCCAGTCAGCCTATTGTGTGTATTGACATTCATATTCCACTGTACAGCTTTACCTAAGGATCAATGAAATGGGGTATCAGTCTACTCAATACCCAAGATATGTTTCCCCAACGTCCTCCTCAGAGTTATCAGACTCCAAAACATCCACGCAGTATTGTTTTTCCTCGGGAATAGTGTTCAATACACATAGGTTGACAATAAATGTGGCTCAATTCACATCTGTTTCAGAGTCCCGCAATAAGAGCTACGATGCTAATGTTCTCTGGGTGTCACTGGGTAGACTCATAACCCATGTCATTGGTCCACAATCCATAGCTAAGGCTGTATAGTGAAATACGTATGCCTCCAATGCAATTCTAAAGTATAATACATCCAGTGTGATTTCAACAGATTTTTGTCTTTTGTCGTTTTTATTATAACATTCCAAACTCCTTTAGCATGATCTATTCTATTATGGCATTCCACTAATTGTATTAATTTTCATCACTGTCAAAGACATACTTTTATTTTGAAGGCTAACCGAAAAGTCCACTATTGTGGCTAATCCTTATTGTGGCTAGCTTCACATAGATGGGTCCGACCACCATTAATCAAATAAGAACTGTCTTATAAATTAGGGTTATTTTAGATGTCACCTAGCTATTTAAGTTAGCTAGCTAAGTATAGCTATTGAAACAGATTATCGTTCTGCTATGTTTTGGGGGAAGAACATTGTTTGCATCCATGAGCTAGCAAGATTCGTTTTTAATGACCAGCACTGTAGGTGCGCGAGATAACTTTACCAGCATCATAGCATACGTATCGATGACTCATTGTGACATATGAGATACGAGTGATCGTGTAATCAATGTGCAATAACTACGTAAAACAAGAATGAACTTGTTAAATTATGTGATGTGCAGTCATATTCAGGTCCTGATTGGTCAAATAGCTGGGACAGAGACACGTCAAACAGCGTTATTTGACGTGTATCTTTTTTGACACGCAAAGACCCAAAAGGGCTTCCATAGTATGAGAAATCCTGGTTGAGAAAGAAACGACTGAACAAATGAACAACGAAACAGAACAGCAAGTAAGTGAAAGATATGGGTTTTGATTATATTCTACTGGTAATGGGGACATGCGTAAATCCCAACAAAATATATTTTTGGTCAGTGTGTTGTGTGTGTGTGTGTGTGTGTGTGTGTGTAACCTTTAACTAGGCAAATCAGTTAAGAACAAATTCTTATTTACAATTATTGCCTACCCCGGCCAAAACAGGACGACACTGGGTCAAATGTGCCTCCTAATCACTGGCGGATGTGATACAGCCTGGATTCGAACCAGGGACTGCAGTGACGCCTCTTGCACTGAGATGCAGTACCTTAGACCGCTGCGTCCATGTGTGTGAGTTAACTATTTAACTGTACGAGAATGCTTAAAAGGCCGCTAAAAAGCGTTTTTTTTTTTTTGGCAAGGAAAAAATCAGTATCGACCAAAAATGTCATATTGGTGCATCACTAAATGGAAGTATGGAAGTCGTTGTGTCCCCACCCCATCTAGCATTCTTATATCTCCTAGATATAGGACAGACACTCTAAAACCTTATTCCCTATTATTTATTTTGTGCCATTTATGAATGTTATTCAATGTGTTTCTTTGGGCTACAGCAGTAAAGGCCAAATTCAATCTAAAATTCTAAATCAAGTTGCTAAATGATCTACGGCAGAACCATTTTAAAACAATTCCATGTGTTAGGTTAGTAGAACCCCCCTTAATGCATGCAATGGAGTGGAGACTATAAAAGCACCAAAGAGAACTTTAGTTGTAGGCCTTACATCATTCAAAGACTAGTTATGCACTGGTGTAAAGACAAAACAGGACTGAAATGCATTTAATTCCCATTTCCTTATTAGACTTAAACAGAGGATAACTCGTGCAAACACACATTGCTAAAGGAGACTCACCTCACTGAGCGTGTACATGGGAGAGAGAGGTGGTCTAACTTGAGAAACAACAACAGTCAGGATCTGACGGTGGTTAGTGCGTTTAAGGAAACGGCTATATGAATGTTGGCAGTTCAATTCCTATGGGGTGGCATCATTGCAGATGACATCATCGGGTAATAAGACCCAGATATGGTTTGGTGCGAGGGGAGTTTGAACAGAAATAGAAAAGAGCCCATATACATGCAGAGTTTGCAGATGTACAGAACTAACATACAAAACGCTGTCTCTCAGCTTTGATGCTGTCCAGCACTGGTGCTCATAAAAAGCAGTTTGGCGAGGAACAACCGCTGGTAACATGGGTGTGGTTGTATACAAGGAAGTCTGGTGTAGCTACTGTAGAATTATATACTAAACGGACGACCACAATAGGAGCCACGACAGGGGCTTGCCATGGGTGCATGGTGGCCTGAGAGTAACCTCTATGTCAAATGTCTAGAGTGGAAATTCAAACCCTTTCTTCTCTATGCATGAACTCCCAAGTTATATCAACATGAGCATGTTTCATTAAGTCTTGGAATAAAAAGGTCACCGCCAAGATTTTTAAGACTTGGGTGAATCATGAGTTCTGAAATTGAATTACAAAGAATAGAAATTCCTACCCTTACTTTCTACCAACATGTCTACCAATATGTCTTGGAATATAGAAGTCACCCTCAACTCATAAACCATATAAAGTGGGCACCCAAGAGAGTTCAAAACCTATAATACATTTCTAAGTGTTGGGAGACATTTAATTACAAACGACACTTCAGCTTACACAAGTTTGTGAGTTAGGTGAAAGTCGAAAGTCAACAGTTGGTTGAGTGTGTTTGGGAAGGAATGGGGTGGGGGGGAATGTTATGAGGTCAGGGGTCATATCCAGTACTGGTCATTCCTCCAGAGAGGCCATACTGCAGCCCGCCTTGCCCTGAAGACATAATGGCTCCATTATTCTGTACCTAGCATAGGGGCACTTGCAATCCAGCTGCGGTCATCACAATGCGTTACACAAAGCAAAGAGGCCAAAGGTTACTGAAGGGAAAAACAACAGGGGATATTCATAGTATGATGGTAGGGGCAGGAGGCAGATAACACATACATACAAAGCACACACACTAGGCTACATTTTCATAATCAGACAGGGAGAACAGTTTGTGGGACTAGTAATTATGCTGTTTGTATGTATTTTAACTATGGGTGTGGTTTAAGGGACATAAAACCATTTTTTAAAAGCTACATCCGAAAAACTAAGCTCTTTGGAAAGAACCGCTCAGTCTTCAGAATAAAACAAAGATTGTGCAGAGCCGGTGTGGTACCACTCCCCTGCATGTCAGA
Source organism: Oncorhynchus mykiss (assembly GCF_013265735.2). Taxonomy (NCBI): domain Eukaryota; kingdom Metazoa; phylum Chordata; class Actinopteri; order Salmoniformes; family Salmonidae; genus Oncorhynchus; species Oncorhynchus mykiss. The sequence goes on along the minus strand of NC_048565.1, from coordinate 41,056,181 downwards.
TATGACTCCCTGTGTAAACCCTTTCCATTGTTTCTCCTCTAAACCTCTGAATTAAGTGTCAGAAACACGTGGGGTTCAAATTTATTGGCACCATTGATAAAGATGAGGAATGGCTGTATAAAATAAATAATTTTAAATACTAGGCTATATTCTATGCTCCAAAAAATATAGATATTTTGTTATTTTATACTAATACAATTGCTCAGAGAAAGACATTTTGCTGTATATACACTGCACATATATTTAAAAGCAAAGAATAACACTACAATCTTACTAATCATGTCATTAACAGTTAAACAATTAAAGTCAAAAGAGCACAAAATAAGCAAAATAACTGTCAAAAACCATTAAGTAGCAGGGTTATATCTGGGCCCTTATTTAAAAAAGCATCTCAGAGTAAGACTGCTGCTCTAGGATCGGTTTTGCCTAAGTTCATAATGAACAAAGTTACATGGACAGGGAGGAGCTGATCCAAGATCAGCACTCCTACTCCAAGTTGCTTTGTGAATATGGGACCTGTCCCCACAAAGCTTCCACCTGAGACCCACAGCCCATTCACGCACACTAGGCCATCCATCCACCCTATCTTACCCAGGTTAGGGGTGCTGGCTGTCCTCTTGCCCCCCTTGATCTTGAAGAAGCCTCGGCCAAAGGAGGAGCGAGCCTTCTTGGTACCGAAGCTGTCGTCCTCTGGGCGAGATGAAGAGGGAGACTTGGGCGGGCGCTCGCTGATCTTATCGATGTCCTCCACAGCCTTATTCTGAACAGTAGTAAAATACAGAGTTGACACGTCAATTTGACATTTTGGTCATTTAGCGGACGCTCTTATCCAGAGTGACTTACAATCAGCGCATTCAACTAAGGCACAGTAGGTAAAAATAAACATATCACAGTCATTGCAAGTAAAAACCTCCTTCAAAATAGCCGTTATCTGCTAAATCAGTTCACACAATGCCAGAAGCAGGTCATTTCACACACATGTAGTAATAAATAAAACCATCTTTAAGAAATTGCATTTGAAAATAACTGACAGTGTAGAGTTGGCTTTAAGTGTAAAGGATTGATCAATTTCAATGCAATATGATAGAAGGCAATCAAACGCATGCAATGAAACCAAGGTGAAACTCACTCACTCACTTTACTGAGGATGCTAACCTCATAAGGAATAGGTTATCAGCCTTTTAACAAGACGGATGAGGCCAAAGTGGAAAACAATTTAAAGAATGATAAAGAGAGGATAAGCAAAAAATAAAGTGTCTGACCCCGAAATATGGAAAGAAGACTGTAGAGAACAGACTCACCTCTGTTGGCTTTTCGTCAATCACCAATGTAATCTGTCACAGGTATGATGACATGGGATGGAGTGTTAATGATCAAATCCAATCATGATAATGATGACTTTAGAACTTCAAGGGAATTCAGAAATATCTTTACCTTTTCACTGTTGCTGACATACAAGTTTTCCTGACTCGCTGACTTTGGGACACGCAGGGTCCTAAAATGGCAAAGCTCATCACAGTGAACACTACAAGACTTTAATCTAGTCAATGTGCCAAGAGGTGCGGTCAAAGTGCGGTACTGAACCGCTGGCCTTCGGCAGGAAGACAATCTGACAGACAGCGGAAGCTTTGAGCAAAAGGATAACGACACGTGGCTTCACACCATGGGCATACTCACTGTGGAGTATCACATGATAGGGGAGCCTCCTGTGACACTTCCTGATCCCCTGCCTCGCTGCAGAGTGTTGGGACTCTAACACCATGCTAACACAGACAAGCTGTGAGCTGCCTGCTACACGCTATACTGTACACTGTCAAACATGGGTGTGGAGGCTATCGATATTTGTCGTAGGAAGCCTTATTTGTCAGTCAAGCGGATTTAAACACCCTTATGGGACACCTTGGACCTCGTGGTGTCCAAATGTCATGAATTATGCCCCATTTACCACACTAAGGCAAGATGAGGCGTGATATCTTGCCTAGGTGTTGACCTTTTCCATAGCCGGGTCTCATTTGAGGAACTAGGTCTACACACCAGTCAAGACATCTCTCTTTCCTAGTCAGCTCACTCTGCTCAGAGGCAAACTAAGGTACACAGGTACTTTGTTCATCTAATGTTCAAACTAAGGTACTTTGTTCATCAACAGGTGTGTGCACAGTAGCAAAATATTTTGCAATGTAAACGAGAGTGTCCATTGGGGAAATTCAGGTAGGTCCGTTCCCGCTTTGTCCCTAGTAAAAAGAACAGCACTGGACAGACACCCAAAGCCAAACACTAACATTGTTCTTGAAGAAAAGCAGATGTTGTTCTGGAAGAAATTTGGAAATTGTCCCACAGGTTTAGCTGAAGCCCCTTATAAAGATTATAGATAATCATCTAGTTCAGCTCACCTCTCAGGTTCAGCTTGGTTAAGCTCTGGCACGCTCTGAGCGCAGGCTGACTGGACTGTAGGGCGGGTTGTTGCCGAAGGCACTTCAGTAGCTCCATAGTGCGTCTCCAGCTATGCATTGAGGCAGAGGACCAAAACGGGGAAAAACATGCGTAAAATACAACCGCCATCAAAGTCAGATGTTACTTTTCTCTGTTGTGTCAAGGTGTTTTTACGATTTAGTAGACTAAGAATAACGAGCAGTCAAGACAATGGTGTTGTCATAATTCAAAAAGACAAGTGTCACTGCAAAGCTACATTTAATGTTACCAGACTAATTTGACAAAGTGACAGCGACTCAACACCTCGTTCAGAAGTGTGAAATCTAAGGACAGCATGTGTGATCATTGACTGTTTCATTGGTTGGAGGACATCAAGGATTTTTGAGAAGGTCTAATGAGGGTGACAGATGAACTCATAGAAATATAATCTGTTCCGTGATCCGAGGGCCTTAGCCTGTTTAGTCAATCTATAAATCATCACGTAATCCTGTACCTCGTCTGGGCTCTTCGCTGCTACTTCCTCGACTCCAGCTAGCGCGTGCCTCTCCGACACCAGGGCAATTGGGGTGGTTGTCGTTGACATCACAGAGAGGGAGTTGTCGCTGTTACTCTCATCACTCTCACCATCTTTGGTTTTGTCTGGAATGGAAGATGAGTTATTTTTAGCAGTCAGCTTTGAATGTAGCCTAGAGAGAGAGTTCAGAGTTGTCCATTCTATTGGAGCCCAATGCCAGAAATGTGAAGCTTTGAAGTTTAAAGATTTGACTTCAAGAACACTTCTATCAGCTCTTACAAATCACTTCGGTATCACTACTTAAACTGCATCTGACAAGTCATTCACAAGGTCAGCATCGTACTACACCGGCTCTGACGCTTGTCGGATGTGGCAGGGCTTGCAAACCATTACAGACTACAAGGGGAAGCACAGCCAAGAGCTGCCCAGGGACACGAGCCTACCAGACGAGCTAAACTACTTCAAAGCTCACTTTGAAGCAAACAACACTGAAACATGCATGAGATCACCAGCTATTCCGGACAACTGTGTGATCACACTCTCCACAGTCGATGTGAGTAAGACCTTTAAACAGGTCAACATTCACAAGGCCACAGGGCAAGATGGATCACCAGGACGTGTACTCCGAGCATGCACTGACCAACTGGCAAGTGTCTTCACTGACATTTTCAACCTCTCCCTATCCGAGTCTAATACCAACATGTTTCAAGCAGACCACCATAGTCCCTGTGTCCAAAAACACTAAGGTGACCTGCGTAAACAAATACCGACCCATAGCACGTAGCAAGTATGTAGCCATGAAGTGCCTTGAAAGGTTGGTCATGGCTCACATCAACATCATCATCCCAAAAACCCTAGACCTACTCCAATTTGCATACCACCCCAACAGATCCACAGATGATGCAATATCCATTGCACTCCACGCTGCCCTTTCCCACCTGGACAAAAGGAACACCTGAGTGAGAATGCTATTCATTGACTAGAGCTCAGCGTTCAACAGCAAAATGCCCTCAAAGCTCATCAACAAGCTAAGGACCCTGGGACAAAACATCTCCCTCTGCAAATGGATCCTGGACTTCCTGACAGGCCGCTCCCAGGTGTTAAGGGTAGGTAACAACACATCTGCCAAGCTGATCCTCAACACAGGGGCCCACTCATGGGTGTATGCCCAGTTCTCTCCTGTACTCCCTGTTCACTCATGACAGCACGGCTAGGCACGACTCCAACACCATCATTAAATTTGCCGCTGACACAGGCCTGATCACCGACAACTATGAGACCTCCCTATAGGCTGAGGTCAGAGACTTGGCTGTGTGGTGCCAGGACAACAACCTCTCCCTCAATGTGATCAAGACAAATGAGATGATTGTGGACCATATGAAAAGGAGGACAGAGCATGCCCCCATTCTCATTGACGAGGCTGTAGTGGAGCAGGTTGAGAGCTTCAAGTTCCTTGGCGTCCACATCACCAACAAACTAAGCACACCAAGACAGTCGTGACGAGGGCACGACAAAACCTATTCCCCCCCAGGAGATACAAGATTTGGCATGGCTCCTCAGATCCTCAAAAGTTCTACAGCTGCACCATCGAGAGCCTCCTGACTGGTTGCATCACTCACTGGTATGGCAACTGCTCGGCCTCCGACCGCAAGGCACTACAGAGGGTAGTGCGAACGGCCCAGTACATCACTGGGGCCAAGCTTCCTGCCATCCAGGTCCTCTGTACCAGGCGGTGTCAGAGGAAGGCCCTAAAAATTGTCAAAGACTCCAGCCACCCTAGTCATAGACTGTTCTCTCAGCTACCGCACGGCAAAAGGTACTGGAGCACCAAGTCTAGGTCCAGGAGGCTTCAAAACAGCTTCTACCCCCAAGCCTCCTGAACATCTAGTCAAATGGCTACCCAGACTATTTGCACCGGTTTCCTCCAGTATCTTCACAAGGTCCTTTGCTGTTGTTCTGGGATTGATTTGCACTTTTCGCACCAAAGTAAGTTAATCTCTAAGAGACAGAACGCATCTCCTTCCTGAGTGGTATGACGGCTGCGTGGTCCCATGGTCTTTATACTTGCGTGCTATTGTTTGTACAGATGAACATGGTACCTTCAAGCATTTGGAAATTTCTCCCAAGGATGAACCAGATTTGTGGAGGTCTACAATTTTTTTTCTTGGCTGATTTCTTTTGATTTCCCCATGATGTCAAGCAGAGGCACTGAATTTGAAGGTAGGCCTTGAAATACATCCACAGGTACACCTCCAATTGACTCAAATTATGTCAATTAGCCTATCAAAAGCTTCTAAAGCCATGACATAATTTTCTGGAATTTTCCAAGCTGTTTAAAGCCACAGTCAACTTAGTGAATGTAAACTTCTGACCCACTGGAATTGTGATACAGTGAATTATAAGTGAAATAATCTGTCTGTAAACAATTGTTGGAAACATTACTTGTCATGCACAAAGTAGATGTCTTAACTGACTTGCCAAAACTATAGTTTGTTAACAAGAAATTTGTGGAGTGGTTAAAATGACTCCAACCTAAGTGTATGTAAACTTCCGACTTCAGCTGTATGCATTGTCACTTTAATAACTCTACCTACACGTACATACTACCTTAAATAACCGGTGCCTCCTCACATTGACTCTGTATCGGTACCCCCTGTATACAGTCCAACCATTGTTATTTCACTGCTGCTCTTTAATTACTTGTTACTTTTATCTCTTATTCTTGTCTGTATTTTTTAAAACTGCATTGTTGGTTAGGGGCTCGTAAATAAGCATTACACCTGTAAGGACTACACCTGTTGTATTTGGCGCATGTGACTAATACAATTTGATTTGATGTACATCAAGGTGATAGGACTTGGTTTTAGAAATAGAACATGGCTTCTCAAACCTTTCTTCTCTTGCACTGACATCACCATGTCCTGGACCTTCTTGTAGCGCTGCAGCGACTGCCTCAGCTCCTCAATCTTACGATCCTACAGGTGCAGAGGGGTCACACAAAGGTCAAAGTACAAGCCAGGTGACAAGGTACAGAGAGATCATTTTTTTGAACAGAGGTTCGGAGAGGTTGTAACCTCTTCTTTGGCCTGCCACATTAAACTTGACAAGACAAACTATCCGAGAGTAATGAGATGGGGTGAGGGGGTCAACTGTAGTTCACTGTACCTTCTCCTCATTAGCTGCCATCAGTGACTCCACCGCTTTTTTCATTCTCTGCACTTCCACATCTGGAGGGTGAAGAACTGGATTTCAGCAAGTGAATATACAGCAGTCAACCATGGTCAATTCTGGGCAAAGATATGTCTGGGGTCCTCTGACTGACTCATCCATTGTGATCCATGGTACAACAGTATATATATCTATTCAGAGTGGCGTCTCTGTCCGTTGTCAATATACATCGTTATACAACAGTACTATCTAAACAGACAGGGAATGCTCCTGAGGGACATTTTGGCTCCCTGTCCATCTAGTCTAACCACTTCCTAGTCTCACAGTAAGATAAACACACCATCTAACACAGTTGGGGGAACCTTGAGGTGGATGATTTGGACTTGGTGGGTACAGCCATGTCAATGTGCTGTTCTGTCACAAAGACATAATGAGAGGAGACATTGTGAGGAGGACAAGGATGATTTTGATGAGGGTTAGCAGACAGCACACTGGGTGTTGATGGTGGGAGCAAGTGGTGAGAGGAGACAGGGGTAAGGAAAGGGTGAGGAGAGGCCTGTGTTAAAAGGTGATTATTGTTGTTTGTAGGCGAAAGCAGGATAGAAGCACAGACTGAACAGTGAGCTCGCATCCATGACACGACAGGTGGCAGAAAGGGATGTTTTTTTGTGTTTTTCTTTTTACATGTAGACAGGTTATGCATCTTATACACACTCCCCTACGTATTTATTTGGACAGTGAAGCTAAAACGTTTAATTTGGCTCTATAATCTAGCATTTTAGATTTGAAGTACATAACGTCACCTTTCAATTAAGGGTATTTTCATACATATCTGTTCTACCGTTTAGAAATGAATGCACTATATGTATCAAGTCCCCCATTGTCAAGGTGTCTTACATATTTGGACAAATTCATTAATAATTTAACACATTTTGTCAAAAGTATTTTGTCTTATATATACACACAGTACCAGTCAACAGTTTGGACACCTACTCATTCAAGGGTTTTACTTTATTTTCACTATTTTCTACATTGTTGAATAATAGTGAAGACATCAAAACTATGAAATAACACATGGAATCATGTAGTAAGCAGAAAAGTGTTCAATCAAAATATATTTTAGATTCTTCAAAGTAGCCACCTTCTGCCTTGACAACAGCTTTGCACACTCTTGGCATTCTCTCAACTAGCTTCACCTGGAAGGCTTTTCCAACAGTCTTGAAGGACTTGTGCTTAGCACTTGTTGGCTCCTTTTCCTTCACTCTGTGGTCCAACTCATGCCAAACCATCTTAATTGGGTTGAGGTTGGGTGATTGTGGAGGCCAGGTCATCTGATGCAGCACTCCATCACTCTCCTTCTTGGTCAAATAGTCCTTACACAGCCTGTAGGTGTGTTGGGTCATTGTCCTGTTGAAAAACAAATGATAGTCCCACAGAGTGAAGGAAAAGGAGCCAACAAGTGCTCAGCACAACTCCTTCAAGACTGTTGGAAAAACATTCCAGGTGAAGCTGGTTGAGAGAATGCCAAGAGTGTGCAAAGCTGTCATCAAGGCAAATGTTGGCTACTTTGAAGAATCTCATAAAATATATTTTAATTTGTTTAAAACTATTTTGCTTACTACATGATTCCATTTCATAGTTTTGATGTATTCACTATTATTCTACAATGTAGAAAATAGTCAAAATAAAGAAAAACCCTTGAATGAGTAGGTGTGTCCAAACTTGACTGGTATTGTATTTCTAGCACACAATGACGACATTAAGCTTGTGAATCCATAAACTTGTTTGATGAATTTGCAGTTGTTTGTGATATTTATGCCACTATCTTTCTCACTAATCGGTATTCACGATTGACTCATGATTTTCCGTAATGATGGTAGCATCCACATGAATGTAGAAGTGTTCAAGTACATATTCTTTTCTTATTTAAAATTAAAAAAAAGGTGACTCACTACTAAGTGAATCAGACATATTAGTACTGTGCCCCTGGAGCAAATTAGAGTTAAGTGCTTTGCTCAAGGAGACAGAGATTTTTCACCTTGTCAGCTCGGTTATTCAAACCAGCAAACTGATGTTACTGGCTAAATTCTCTAACCACTAGGCTACCTGCCACTCCACATTTCTGAACGGTTAAATAGATACAGTGCATTCAGAAAGTATTCAGACCCTTTGACTTTTTACACATTTTGTTACATTGCAGCCTTATTCTAAAATTGATGACATTGTTTTACAAACAATAACCCATAATGACAAAGCAATTGTTTTTGTTTATTTTTTGCAACAAAAAAACAAACAAAAATCACACAAGTATTCAGACCCTTTACTAAGTACGTTGTTGAAGCACCTTTGGCAGATATTACAGCCTGGAGTCTTCTTGGGTATGACGCTACACGCTTGGCACACCTGTATTTGGGGTGTTTCTTTCATTCTTCTCTGCAGATCCTCTCAAGCTCTGTCGGGTTGGACGGGGAGCGTCGCTGCCACCACCATGCTTCACCGTAGGGATGGTGCCAGTTTTACTCCAGATGTGACGCTTGGCATTCAGGCTAAAGAGTTCAATCTGGGTTTCATCAGACCAGACAATCTTGTTTCTCATGGTTTGAGAGTCCTTTAGGTGCCTTTTGGCAAACTCCCAGCGGGCTGTCATGTGCCTTTTATTGAGGAGTGGCTGCCGTCTGGCCACTCTACCATAAAGGCTTAATTGGTGGAGTGCTGCAGAGATGGAAAACCTTCCGGAAGGACAACCATCGGCCAGCTCTTGGAAGAGTCTTGGTGGTTCCAAACTACTTCCATTTAAGAATGATGGAGTCCACTGTGTTCTTGGGGACCTTCAATGCTGCAGACATGTTTTGGTACCCTTCCCCAGATCTGTGCCTCGACACAATCCTGTCTCGGAGCTCTACGGACAATTCTTTCAACCTCATTGCTTGGTTTTTGCTCTGACATGCGCTGTCAAGTGTGGGACCTTATACAGACAGGTGTGTGCCTGTCCAAATCATGTCCAATTAATTGAATTTACCACAGGTGGACTCCAATCAATGGAAACAGGATGTACCTGAGGTCAATTTCCAGTCTCATAGCAAAGGGTCTGAATAGGGTCTGTAATGATTATTTTTTTGTAATACATTTGGAAAACTTTCTAAAAACCTGTTTTTTCTTCATTATGGGGTATTGTGTGTAGACTAATGAGGGAAAAAAATATTTAATACATTTTAGGATAAGGCTGTAACGTAACAACATGTGGAGAAGCGGTCTGAATACTTTACGAATGAAAATAGGCTCAAATAAAAAGGTGAAATTCTGTACTGTCGCCTCAAAACATTTGATCTAAAATCCCAAATGCTGGAGTATAGAGACAAATTAAGTTTTATTTACAAATAAATACGTAGGGGAGTGTCTTTCTTATTCTCTAGGGCAAACTTAAAGCACAATTCGTAAGTTTGATTCCCATTGTAATCAATATGTTGTGTAGAAAGTTTGAGGCTGTTGAAATCACAATACCAAAGAGGCGCAGGTGAGTTAATTTGAACAGTATATATTTCTTGTTGTTGTGTGCAGGTTGCGTTTCACACTATTTGCATTTGAACTTCATCTGGTTGCCACGGAGAACAAAAAACGAACAGATTTCATCTTTAAGATATTTCCATTAAGTAAACTTACTCTACCATTCTTAAAGTACATAAAGGCCAACCTTTCTGCAATATAAACCACTGATATCATCTTTTCATTCACCTCCCTGAGTTCTAAAACACCGGTGGCTGAACTGATCTGAAGTGATAATAAAACAATTGCACAGAGTATACATTGTATTAAATAGCTTTCCAATGGGTTATGGAGAAGCAAGGTTCAGATGGGTCATTCATGCCCATACATGCAACAGTGACAGTTGTGCAAGAGCAAATAATAATAAATACAAGCATTGATAAAACCCATAACCTTACGTTTCTCTTTCAGCCTCTTTTTAAGAGTTTCATCTGGGTGAGAGACTAAACAGGACACAGAATTACTGTATGAAACAAAAACTGGCTCCAGATTCTGAAGACTGTCCATCATGACTTCTGTCAAGACTGGATTCTTTTAAATCATGTTGATTGGTCACAAAATATGACAGACATTTCTGAGATAATATTTTTTAAGCATAATAAGACATAAATGCTCATACATGCTCAGAACACGTTATAATGCATTATAACTATCGGCTTTAAGTAAAGCTTTACCAAAATGTTATCATCTGGGCTTAAATGGAACATGTTTGTCTTATAGGGTTGGTTTCCCAGACACATATTTAGGCTAGTCTTAGACAAAGAACCACATTTGAAAGACATTATAATACTGTGTTATTATTATAATTAGGTGGGTGCTTAAATTTGTCCCATTGGAAAATCGTTTTTTTTGCAAATCCCACTACCTGAAACACCCTCGGAGAGTGGTGTCACTGCCTGGGATCAACCATTGTCGACGGCGAGCGACCCTGGAGCAATTATGGTTAAGTGCCTTGCTCAAGGGCACAGACAGATTTTTCACCTAGTCGGTTCGGGATTCGAACCAGCAACCTTTTGGTTACTGGCCGAACGCTCTTAACCGCTTAGACTACCTGCCGCACTTCATGCTTTTAGTCTAGGACTAGACTTAATCTGTGTCTGGAAAACAACCCCATAGAGTAAAGACACAGAGAACCAGTGAATATGGTCCATGATCTCACCTCTGTCTCCACAGTCCATGCCACCCGGGGTGTTGGCTCTGAACCCAGTCTCGCCGTGTAACCTCCTCATCTCTCTGTCCCTTCCCTCCAGCTGCCTCCTCAGCGTCACCAGCTCCTCCTGCTCAACACACAACAGTTAGTCAGGGACATCCTCCCAAAAAACACTGGCTGCATTCCAGACCGACTAAATTGCAGACGTTGCAATGCCAATGGCTGTGTGCCACGTCATCAACTGTGCAGTAGAGCATCAGATTACTATATCGTGTGGTGCGGTTAACTGATATGTTAACCACCTATGCAGGTGTTGTGAGATCTGGCAGGCGTCTGCAACGTAGTCAGCCAGGAATGTGGCCACTGACTTATCACTCCCCCCCTATTTTACCCCCTTTCATACCCAACACCCATCACCACAAACAAACCATAACAACCATTCAGATGCTGACTTGACAGGCAGAGACAATGGTCACACCTGCTCTGGGAGTATGTGTTTAAGAGGGGGAGGTAGGGATGTAGGGGTCAGTGGTAGGGTCTGGGGTGGTTGCGTCTGGGGTGGTTGCGTCTGCGGTGGTTGCGTCTGGGGTGGTTGCGTCTGGGGTGGTTGCGTCTGGGGTGGTTGCGTCTGGGGTGGTTGCGTCTGGGGTGGTTGCGTCTGGGGTGGTTGCGTCTGGGGTGGTTGCGTCTGGGGTGGTTGCGTCTCAGCAAGTGCTGGAGGGGCCGTTTTACATGGCAGTGTCAAAATAGCCTGGTCCCAGTCCTGTTTGTGCTGTCTTGCCAAGTCAATTGACGTGACAATGACAACAGGTGTTGGCAAAACAGCACAAAAAGATCTGGGACCAGGCTAGAGTGAAAAGGTCATTATTTCAAAACGAACTAAAAGGCAAACTGAGAAATTAAACAATCTTTCAGATGGCATTTCATCCATGAGAAGGGAGGGAGGAAAAGAAAGAAACAAATGAGGGCAAAGAAAGCCAAAAAGCACATGTAAAGTGGTTTACATGTGCTACAGTATATGCTTAAACTGGTGCCTTGTGGGTGTCGGAAGGTGTATTTTAGGGTTTATATTTACGTTTAAGTGCTTTGGCTTTTTCACTGGCACCAAAAAAATAATGAATTTAATAATTTGGATCAGTGTGTTTTAGATTCTGATTATACACCCCTTTAATTTCATCTAGAGATAGGTAAAAACAAAAACACAAAAAACAGCAGTTGAAACAATCTTGCTCAAAAACCAAAAACTAAACCAGAGTAAAAAGTAGAAAGACATTAGATGGCAACAAGCAGAAACCCTGGGAGAAGCCAACCTTCAGTGCCTGCAGTTTGTGCTCGTTCCTCTGTTTCTCATACTGCATCTGGCCCACTTTGATTTTCAGGCTAGAAAGCTTGGCCATTAGCGACTAGTAGCAGTGGAGAGGAAGGTAAAGCCAAGGAAAAAGAGAAAAAGAGAGATGTCATAAGAGAAGCGATGCCAAAAAGGAGGAGGGGATACCCAAAGAGCTGACAAGTAGTCAAAAGAAAAGGATATATGTGTAAAAAATAAATGGCTAGGTAAAAGCTTTCCTTTTGGAAGTAGATCATTATCTGCAGAATTATGCTTGCGTACTGCAGTGTAGGTAGGCCAACCCTAACTCATGATAACTAACCTTAGTGGATTTCAGTTTCTTTTCATACTGTAGTCTTTCACTCTCCATCTCAGTCACTTTGTACCTCAGCTCATTAATCTCCAGACCCATGTCCTGAGAGGGGAGAGAAAGACTTACACGGGGGAAGAAGGGAAGCTGTATACGTGCTTGTTAAATCAGAGAATTTCTCAGAATTAAAAGGAGTCATAGAGCAACAGTCACCCTGATGGCTTGATAAATCAGTAAGATATGATCCCAGAGGAACAAGCAATGTAACAGAAATCTAGAGAGGAACCAGGCTCTGAGGGGTGGCCAATCCTCTTCTGGCTGTGCCGGGTTGAGATTATGACAGTACATGGCCAAGATGTTCAAATGCTCATAGATGGCCAGCAGCATCAAATAATAATAATAATCACAGTAGTTGTAGAGGGTGCAACAGGTCAGCACCGCAGGAGTAACCTTGATAACATGTAATCAATGACATCACTTGAATGGTTCATCATAAAGGCATCCCAGATTACAATGCATGTTAGTAGCCTCACTGAGATTGTCTTTATTTTGACAACAAAAAATATGAAAATTAGTGCTTTTGTAAAAGGCTATCTATCCTGTTAGAGTAACAAGTAACATGACATGAACTCTAAATTGACAAAAACATTTATACTGTGCAAGGTCAGCTATGATATCTAGCCAACTAGTTCAAAAACCCAGCAAGCTCTGCTATCATTGATGAATATTTTGCTAGCTACTGTAGTGACCGAAGCAGAACAGCTTGCTACCTGTGCAGGATTTTACAATGGATTATGAATTTCACTATGGACATTGGCAGCATCATTTGATGACTCACAACTAGCTGCAATTGATTTAATAGGAGTGGACACTTAACATCCCTACCGGTCTGTAGCTAACTCTTTCATAACACTTAGCTAGCTAGGTTGCATTGACTGAAAACTCGTTTTTTTTAGCCAGCTGTTTATAGCCCAGCAAGCTAGATAGCCTTTCCTAATTTGGCACATTTGAAGTTCCTCACCGCAAACCATATTGAATACTGTTTTATGCGTAGTGTACACAATATCTGCCTGCAGAAGTGACTATTATTGTTGGCATTACCATGCAGTTAGCTAATTTAATAAACTTGTTTGCTGTTAGCTAGCTTGCTGGCTAACAAAGCCCATGTCAAAACTACTGTAATGTTTAACAGCTAGACCTTGCTCGCTAAATGAACACAAAAACATATGCAAGTGGGGCTTTGACTGGACTATACAGGATTGATGACACTAGCTACATGCTTTGTTATTTTGGACGTCATGCATTTAGCTAGCTTGCTAATGTTAATGTCGGGTAAGAGTTAATGTTACATTCGATGCCCCTGCCCATGTGAAAATCACTAACGTAACCTACAGCTGAATGAGCTCAAACACGTATGCAAGTGGATTTTTGACCTGACTATACAGGCTTGTTAACTTTATTGTTTGTATTTAGTTTTTCCATCTCAATTGGTCATTTTAGCTTTAAGTTGATTAACTTCTTGATCAGTCTTAATTTAAAAAAGCCATGAGTAAAGTAGGTGTGCGGACGCTCTACCATTATCATGACGTTGTTCCAATATGGCTGCGGCAACATCTCTCTTGCCTGTGCTAGGCGCTCAAAAAACATCTAATATGTTCTAAAAGCATTTTCATAACATCACGTTCAACAAGGTTACCTAACATGGACATGTAAAACAATGTTGTAGGTTGATTGGAGCATATCAGTTCCACTTTAATTAAAACTTGGCCTTGGTTTTCATTTTCATTGAAAATATATATTTTGAACCCTGATGAAGGCAGCCTAGGTGTCGAAACGGTTTATTAAACGTATTGCATCGTGACCATTAGAGTGAGTGGCTTTTCCTTATCTAAGTAAATGGTAACACCATTATTATTTTTTTATCAAAAGAAGCCTATACCGAGAACCATATTATAGTTTTTTCCGACATAGTCCAAGGCCTACTACTGATCCTCATGGAGACCATATCTGTTCTGGAGGGACTGCTTTGCAGATACAGTAGAAATCCCAGAGCAGGTTAAGAGATGTGACAGGAATGTGCCTCTGGTGGGGAGTACTTCTGTGTTCTGCTCTCGCAGATAGGCTGTGAAGCGGAACATACTGGACTGTTCCAGTGGACTGGAAGAGACGGCTGTGACACAACAATAACATGACGTGTTTGAGAGCTGTCCAAGAATCCACCACAGTTCATTGGAGTCCAAATACACACCCCCTTTGTTCTCCTTTCCTCCAAACTTCCACGTAAACAAGATAAGAACATCACCATTTGTTCATTGTTTGCAACCATACAACCAGAGGAAAAATACATCTTCCAATTTCCCATTATCAAAGCCCTGAAGCTTCACATTCATGTAAGAGCAACTCATTCATACCTTCAAACATAAGACAATTATAGTACCTCTGGCCATGGCAAGGCTGACATTCCCTTAGAAGTGAATGGTCTCTATTGCCCCAACACACTATGGTTTTGAGCACATGATGATGCAAGCCTTCCCTCCCCCAAACAGGTTTCAGGCAGCATGAAAGGGTAAGTGTGTGCGTGTCAGAAAGAGAGAGGGAGAGAGAAAGACTAAGAAGAATCAGTCCTTAAACAGAGGCCTCCCATCACATACCTCACTGTCCCTGAAGTCAAAGTGCAGTATGTCCTTCTCAAATGAGTTCAGCTTCAGTTTCAAGTTGGACACCTCAGCCTTTAGGTCCAGTTTCTGAGTCTCTAGAGTCGTTCTGCACAGGAGCTCCTGCGAAATAACAAAACACGCTAAATATAAACACACACACAGCTTGCTTGCTGGGTTTTGTTGTTCAGCAGCTTTGACAAAATAACTTCAACAAAGACCCCTTTTCAGGGGCCGTCTCATCCAAACTCACCTGTTGTAGCATCTCCTCAGTGGCGTTCAGTTTCTCCCGGTGTTCATCCAGACACATTTCCAAGTCCCTTATCTTCTCCCCCTGCGCCTCCACCTGGTCTGTCAACACACTCACCTGCACAGGAACACAAGGGTAACACTAAGTAACTCTTATACCTGTGTAGTTACTCTGTCATTACAATTTAAAGATTAACATAATTATGGTGCATAGTGATTTGTATTTGCAAAGTAATGGAGTTGATTGAGTTTTTGTTATTACACCAAGTTTATTATATAGCCCCGTCCCAGATCTGTTTGTGCCGTATAGCCAACTCCTATGGTGGTTGTCATTCCCAAACAATTTTGTGAGTTGGCTATATACCACAAACAGATCTGGGACCAGGCTACGTTCATTACACTTCATTGCACTAAAAAGGCCACTTAGCATTTGATCGCGGACAGTTGTTACTGAAGAGGGTCACTGCAGACCCCATGGATCGTGTGCAACAGACCATCGATGCACGGATAGATGGGTGCTGGGGGTGTTCAGAACCTCCTAGATCAACTGACTGCGGCAGCCTAGACTAATCAATACTATTGTGACATTTAATGAGCCATTAATGCTGCCTGGGTAGGATAGCTACTAGCTATGCCAGGTTGTGGTGTACTGTACCTGAAGCACCAGGGATTCCTTGTCACCCTCCAGTCGAGACAGTCTCTCCTGGTAGAGGTCACCACCCATGGAAATGTGGTGGCCATTGGACTGCATGCAGGCATAGAGAAGACAACATAGTCAGTGAGAGAGTGACACATGGGATTGGTCTGTGAGTGTTAACATACGAGACTCCAATTGTCCCTAGTGACAGACTTAACAAATGTTAATCAAGTTATGAGTGGCTGGCCATGGTGGATGCAATATTGGTTATGGGTTCTAAGATTAAGCCTCTACTACACTGGTAAGACTGGTGACATGCTCAGTGCTTAAAGTTGCACTATGCAGAAATTGCTCTGGTTGGAAATTTCCTGGTTGCTAAAACTCTCGCCTAAAAGTTCGCCTAATTTCAGTTTATGTGACAAAAAAAAAAAAAAAGTAAAGTGTAGAGAATCATTGTACCATCTAAACCGCTGTGAAATATATATTCCATAACGAAAAATACCGTTGTTCCAGCTTGCGTACAAAACCGAAAGTAAAAACAAAAACAGGAAGCATAGGAATAGAGCATAGCACATCTATCGTTTCTTAGACTTGCTTTCAAGTAGAACGATAGGAATGTGAGTTATTGATCTATGTGAATTTGGTCAGGTCGCCCAAAAAGTAACATATTGTCACTAATGTATCAAGATAAAGTCAGAAACCTAAAGAGTTGTGTTGTGTCACTGGAGTATTTTAAGGGTGAACAGGGCATATTTTAAGTACCTTGAATATGGACAATTATCAAACAATCACACACAAGTCTTCGAGTGACAGCTAGCATGATTGATGTTGCATTTGCCAGCAACACCTTAAATGGTCAAAGAGAGAACAATTTCCAGAGACGAGTGTACACATAGAGAGTTACAGCATTACACAGAGGCTCTGGCATTTCCCTGGCCCAAAGCCTAAATCTCAGTGCTCTCTCCACAGCATACTGTTGGTTCTCAATTCCAACACATCAGAGGGTTGTTTCTCACAGCAGTCTCTGACAACACCTGGGTTGTATCTCACATTTCCAGGGGAACACTAACTACAGCATATTGTAAGAGTTCAGGGAGATATTTGCTTGGTACATTCAGAGATACGGTTCTTGGGACAATGGAGCCTGATATTAGGGGTGTTTTTGAAACGCTCAAAGCGAGGACAGGCTGAAGAACTGTGAGCAGGCTGAGGATGTACCAGATGGTTCAAACAAACTAGTTGAAGCTCAAGACTTAAATCTGCCTTTACCATGGGAAATCTGCCCTTACCATCAATATTACTTGCCAACGTACAATCATTGGACAATAAATTAGACGAGGTACGGACACGAATATCCTACCAAGGGACATAAAAAACTAACATTTTATGTTTCACCGAATTGTGGCAGAATGGCGACATGGAAAACATTCAGCTAGCGGAATATACGCTGCACCGGCTAGACAGAACAGCACACTCTGGTAAGGCGAGAGGTGTGGTCTGTGTATATTTGTAAACAACAGCTGGTGCACAAAATCTAAGGAAGTCTCTTGCTTTTGCTCGCCTGAAGTAGAATATCTCATAAGCTGTAGACCACACTATTTTCTAAGAGAGCTTTTATTAAAGAAATTGTGGCTGTTTATTTACCACCAGACAGACGCTGGCACTAAGACCGCACTGAGTCAGCTATATAAGGAAATAAGCAAAAGGGGAACCGCTCACGGCGCTCCTAGTGGCCGGGGACTTTAATACAGGGAAACTGAAATCAGTTTTACGTCATTTCTATCAGCATGTTAAAAGCGTAACCAGAGGGGAAGAAAATTCTAGAACACCTTTACGCCACACACAGAGACATGTACAAAGCTCTCCCTCGCCCTCCATTTGCCAAATCTGAACATAATTTTATTCTCCTGATTCCTGATGACAAGCATAAATGTAAGCAGGAAGCACCAGTAAATGTCGCTAATACTCGCCGGATGTGGCAGGGCCTGCAAACTATTACAGACTACAAAGGGAAGCACAGCCGCGAGCTCCCCAGTGACACGGGCCTACAAGACGAGCTAAATCACTTCTATGCTCGCTTCGAGGCAAGCAACACTGAGGTGTGTGATCACACTCTCCGTAGCCGATGTGAGTAAGACCTTTAAACAGGTCAACATTCACAAGGCCGCTGGGCAAAACGGAGTACCAGGACGTGTGCTCCGGGCATGTGCTGACCAACTGGCAGATGTCTTCACTCACTTTTCAACATGTCCCTGATTGAGTCTGTAATACCAACATGCTTCAAGCAGACCACCATAGTCCCTGTGCCCAAGAGCACTAAGGTAACCTGTCTAAATGAATACAGGCCCGTAGCACTCACGTTCGTATCCATGAAGTGCTTTGAAAGGCTGGTAACTGCTCACATTAACACCATTATCCCAGAAACCCTAGACCCACTCCAATTTTCATACCACTCAAACATATCTACAGATGATGCAATCTCTAATGCACTCCACACTGCCCTTTCCCACCTGGATAAAAGGAACACTGACATGAGAATGCTATTCATAGACTACAGCTCAGCGTTTAACACGATAGCGCCCTCAAAGCTTATCACTAAGCTAAGGATCCTGGGACTAAACACCTCCCTTTGCAACTGGATCCTGGACTTTCTGACAGGCCGCCACCAGGTGGTTAGGGTCAGTAGCAACACATCTGCCACACTGATTCTAAACACTGGAGCCCCTCAGGGGTACGTGCTCAGTCCCCTCCTGTACTCCCTGTTCACGCACGACTGCATGTCCAGGCACGACTCCAACACCCTCATTAAGTTTGCAGACGACAAGTGGTAGGCTTGATCACTGATAACGACGAGACAGCCTATAGGGAGGAGGTCAGAGACCTGGCCGGGTGGTGCCAGAATAATAACCTATCCCTCAACATGATCAAGACAAAGGAGATGATTGTGGACTACATGAAAAGGAGGACCGAGCACGCCCCCATTCTTATCAACGGGGCTGTAGTGGAGCAGGTTGAGCTCTTCAAGTTTCTTGGTGTCAACATAAATAAACTAAAATGGTCCGAACACACCAGACAGTCGTGAAGAGGGCACGACAAAACCTATTCCCCCACAGGAGACAAAAGACTTGGCATGGGTCCTCAGATCCTCAAAAGGTTTAACAGCATCCTGACTGGCTACATCACTGCCTGGTACGGCAATTGCTCGGCCTCCGACCGCAAGGCACTACAGAGGGTAATGCGTACGGCCCAGTACATCACTGGGGCAAAGCTGCCTGCCATCCAGGACTTCTCCACCAGACGGTATCAGAGAAAGGCCCCAAAAGACCCCAGCCACCCCAGTCATAGACTGTTCTCTCTGCTACGGCACGGCAAGCGGTACCGGAGCGCCGAGTCTAGGTCCAAAAGGTCTTCTCAACAACCTTTACCCCCAAGCAATGTCTCACATGGAATAACCTTCACCTCTCAGAACAAGAATAGACTGACAAGTTCCAGAAGAAAGGTCTTTGTTACTGGCCCAACGCTCTAACCTGCCTCCCCTTCAACCCCAACCAATAGGTAAAGGGTTTCTATATTACTACTCTGCTGCTAAAACTGACCAGCAAATGTTGGTGATAATGCAGCACCTCATACCATACGTATCCTTTAAATAGCAGCAGAACTCATCAAGATACCATCCCAGATTCCCCACGACACAGTCTCTGACAGGTTGTCTGTAGTGACACTGGAGGGAATAACTCAGACGCCACAACAAAAAGATGTCCCGTATGGTTCTAACCTTTTCTCAACCTAAATCAGGACACAGCAACAGCAGGCCTATATTTATACACGCTATGACATATCTGGACAAACACCAGCCGTAACGAGACACCGCTGTGGAGACTGCTGTGACAAGAGGGATGTAATCAGAGCTGAACATCAACTTTAACGGATAGTAACATTCGTGTCCCATGTCTGTGTACAGTACATCTGTCTTTATGACATTCTCCTAGTCCTCTTTATCTAATCACAGATGTGTGTCTCTCACATCAGGTGTGACAAGGGATTTAAAGTTAATACACATGGCTTATAGTAGGTGCTAAATATATCAAAGTAAATGTTAGTTGATCAATGAAACCAGGAAGACTTTGCAGTCCTCACAATGCAAAAAATTAAACCACATTGACCCATTGAGATTATCATTAGGATCATGAGTGGATGTATACAAAACAGCAACATAGTACCTATATATTTTTATTTATTTATTTCACCTTTATTTAACCAGGTAGGCTAGTTGAGAACAAGTTCTCATTTACAACTGCGACTTGGCCAAGATAAAGCAAAGCAGTGCAACACAAACACAGAGTTACACATGGAACAAACAAACATACATAATAAAATAGAAAAAGTGTATATACAGTGTGTGCAAATGAGGTAGGATAAGGGAGGTAAGGCAATAAATAGGCCATAGTGGCGAAATAATTACAATATAGCAAATAAACTGGAGTGATAAAAGTGCAGAAAATGAGTGTGCAAGTAGAGATACTGGGGTGCAAAGGAGCAAAATAACAGTATGGGGATGAGGTAGTTGGATGGGCTATTTACAGGTGGGCTACGTACAGATGCTGTGATCTGTGAGCTGCTCTGACAGCTGATGCTTAAAGATAGTGAGGGAGATATGAGTCTCCAGCATCAGTTATTTTTGCAGTTCGTTCCAGTCATTGGCAGCAGAGAACTGGAAGGAAAGGCAGCCAAACGAGGAATTTGCTTTGGGGGTGACCAGAGAAATAGACCTGCTGGAGATCGTGCTGCGGGTGGGTGCCGCTATGGTGACCAGTGAGCTGAGATAAGGCAGGGCTTTATCTAGCAAAGACTTACAGATGACCTGGAGCCAGTGGGTTTGGCAACGAATATGAAGCAAGGGTCAGCCAACGAGAGCATACAAGTCGCACTGATGGGTATTTTATGGGGCTTTTGTGACAAAAACAGACGGCACTGTGATAGACTGCATCCAATTTGCTAAGTAGAGAGTTGGAGGCTATTTTGTAAATGACATCGCCGAAGTCAAGGATCGGTAGGATAGTCAGTTTTACGAGGGTATGTTTGGCAGCATGAGTGAAGGATGCTTTGTTGCGAAATAGAAAGCCGATTCTATATTTAATTTTGGATTGGAGATGCTTAATGTGAGTCTGGAAGGAGAGTTTACAGTCTAACCAACCACCTAGGTATTTGTAATTGTCCACATATTCTAAGTCAGAACTGTCCAGAGTAGTGATGCTGGACTGGCAGGCAGGTGTGGGCAGCGATCAGTTGAAGAGCATTCATTTAGTTTTACTTGTATTTAAGAGCAGTTGGAGGCCACGGAAGGAGAGTTGCATGGCATTGAAACTCGTGTGGAAGTTAGTTAACACAGTGTCCAAACACAGTGTCCAAAGAAGGGCCAGAAGAACCAGCAGCAGCAAGAGCGACATCATTGATGTATACAGAGAAAAGAGTCGGCCCGAGGATTGAACCCTGTGGCACTCCCATAGAGACTGCCAGAGGTCCGGACAACAGGTCCTCCGATTTGACACACTGAACTCTGTCTGAGAAGTAGTTGGTGAACCAGGCGAGGCAGTCATTTGAGAAACCGAGGCTGTTGAGTCTGCCGATAAGAATGTGGTGATTGACAGAGTCGAAGTCCCTGGCCAGGTCGATGAATATCAGCTGCACAGTATTGTCTCTTATCGATGGCAGTTATGATATTGTTTAGGACCTTGAGCGTGGCTGAGGTGCACCCATGACCAGCTCGGAAACCAGATTGCATAGTGGAGAAGGTACGGTGAGATTCGAAATGGTCGATGATCTGTTTGTTAACTTGGCTTTTGAAGACTTTAGAAAGGCAGGGCAGGATGGCTATAGGTCTGTAACAGTTTGGGTCTAGGGTGTCTCCCCTTTGAAGAGGGGGATGACCACAGCACCTTTCCAATCTTTGGGGATCTCAGATGATACGAAAGGGGTTGAACAGGCTAGTAATAGGGGTTGCAACAATTTTGGCAGATCATTTTAGAAAGAGAGGGTCCAGATTGTCTAGCCCGGCTGATTTGTAGGGGTCCAGATTTTGCAGCTCTTTCATAACATCAGCTATCTGGATTTGGGTGAAGGAGATATGGGGAGGCTTGGGCATGTTGCTGTAGGGGGTGCAGGACTGTTGACTGGGGTAGGGGTAACCAGGTGGAAAGCATGGCCAGCCGTAGAAAAATGCTTATTGAAATTCTCAATTATCGTGGATTTATCGGCGGTGACAGTGTTTCCTAGCCTCAGTGCAGTGGGAAGCTTGGAGGAGGTGCTCTTATTCTCCCTGGACTTTACAGTGTCCCAGAACCTTTGGAGTTTGTGCTACAGGATGAACATTTCTGTTTGAAAATGCTTGCCTTTGCTTTCCTAACTGCCTGTGTATATTGGTTCCTAACTTCCCTGAAAAGTTGCATTCAATGCTAATGCAGTTCACCACAGGATGTTTTTGTGCTGGTCAAGGGCAGTCAGGTCTGGAGTGAACAAAGGGCTATATCTGTTCCTGGTTTAAAAAAATAATAACGGGGCATGCTTATTTAAGATTTTGAGGAAAGCACTTTTAAATAATAACCAGGCCTCCTCTACTGACGGAATGAGGTCAATATCCTTCCAGGATACCCGGGCCAGGTCAATTAGAAAGGCCTGTTCGCTGAAGTATTTTAGAGAGCGTTTGACAGTGATGAGGGGTGGTCGTTTGAACGTTGAATAATTATGGATTATATAGTGCACTACTTTTGACTGCTCTTACCATCAGGTGTCCCTGCTGCAGCCAGTCCACCAGGCTGTCTGCGGTGGCATCAGGGATCTGGCAGCGAAGGCCCTCCCTCTCCTCGGTGTCCATCAGCTCCAGCACGCCCCGGAGGTCCTCCAGCAGGTGCAGTGCCCGCAGGCTTCCCAAGAAGGGAGAGGTTGGTGACTGGCAGTCAAACAGGCTGTTGGAGTAGTCCATGGACTTGGAGCCTGGGTGGGGGGGCACACAATTAGATAGAGCATCTTTCTCCATTTGCAACTTGCCTCCCTATGAAAGAGGGACAAAGGTTCAGTCTTTCATAAGGTCTACTGTAGGTTAATGGTATAAGTTAATCAATTGATTATTTGAGTCCAATTTCAATGTTATTCCCACATAATAAGGGGGAGTTTATTTTAGCCCAAGAAACAAGAGTGGTACATATAATGGGTGCACGTCAGCCCTGCATTTCTAATCAATGCATGAAGCACTGGCCAAACACCAATGAATAGTGGAAAGTAACTCTTGGTTAGACCATTAAATCTTGCTCCCTGTTACAAGAATTAGCCAACATGGCAAGTGGGGAAATCTGGCTACTTAAAGCCAAATCACTTTACACAAGAGACTATAGGAAAACAGCTATGGGAGACCGAGAGATCGAGATGGTGAGAAAGAGAGAACTTGAATGAGGACAGTAGAAAAAGTTACATGGGAAATGTGGACCTGGACTTCATGTGATCGGAAAGTTTACAAAAATGTCAGACCTATAATTAACCCAATGCAGAAAAATAGGTCCACGCCGACTCTGGGCATTAACATTATACTAAAGCAATCATACAGCAGTACTGAAATGGGCTTCACATAGAGTCACTCTTATCAGCTACTAAAAACACAACCGAAGAAATGTCCACTTCCTGAAGAGAAACCTTTATGGAATTAGCCTGACAACAGTTCTGGCCTGAAAACATGATAATCATCAAAAAGAGTTCAAGGGAAACTTCACAGCTACACACTATTTGGGGTGTTTTTCCAGTCTACTTTTTTGGGGTCGCACAGCGAGAGTTCAACCAATGATGTCATCGGTTGATTGAGCCTGCTGTCTGATCTGAACATGAATGGAGTCGTGTTCTGTAGCAATGGTTGTCCTTGTTCAATAGAGCCACTGGACTTGTCTCAATGATGTTCCTATCTGCCAGGATATTGCAGGATATCTAGGATGACTTATTTTCCCTAGCTTTGTAAATGCTACAGCCTGACAGGAGCCCTTTTCCTTGTTCCAACTGTGTTCCCATCCTCGAAAGCTGGCTTTTCAAAATGGGGGAAATACTAGTTTATACAAGTTCATGGGAACTACGTCACTGTGCACTATTTATCCGAGATTGCTAAATAATTACAATGGCTGCTTCTTCTTTCTATGTTCTTTTACATAGGAACACACAGCCTTATTTAATTGATCGGGAATATATTGAGAAGTTGAAACAGCGAGAAAAATTATTGCGAGACCTGCAAGCAGCGGCTGCTGCAGCCGCCACCGCTCCTGGGGGAGCCATGGTTAGAAACCGAATGGTGGGCCGTCCAGCCATGTAGACTGACGAGGAATGTCTGTAATGCAACAAATTCAATCACAGACAGTTCTTACTGGAGAGGGTCAATGCAGACCACATGGATCATGTGTGTGGCAAACCATCCGTTTCAACAAACGGATAGAAGGGTGCTGGAGATGTTTATAACCTCCAAGACCAACTGGACCAAGAGGGCAAATGACAAACAACTAAGTTGTTTTGTAAGTATCTAGCTAGCAATATAAGCCCTCTTTCTACACGAGGCAGTGTTGTTCAGTACAATTTTGTGATCAAGTCGGCCGTGATAGAAGGCCAGTTAGCCCTAGGCAGAGTTGCAAAGAAAAATACATATCTCAGACTGGCCAATAAAACGAAAAGATTAAGATGGGCAAAAGAACACAGACACAGGAACTCTGCCTTGAAGGCCAGCATCCCGGAGTCTCCTCTTCACGTTGAGACTTGTGTTTTGCAGGTACTATTTAATGAAGCTGCCAGTTGAGGACTTGGGAGGCATCTGTTTCTCAAACGAGACACTAATGTACTTGTCCTCTTGCTTGGTTGTTCACCGGGTCTCCCACTCCTCTTTATATTCTGGTTAGAGCCAGTTCGCGCAGTTCTGTGAAGGGAATCGTACACAGCATTGGAACTATGTTATTTTCTTCGTTCATCTTTTCCTCAATCGTGACTAGTCTCCCAGTCCCTGCCGCTGAAAAACATGCCCACAGCATGATGCCGCCACCAACATGCTTCACCGTAAGGATAGTGCTAGGTTTCCTCCAGACATGACGCTTGGCATTCAGGACAAAGAGTTCAATCTTGGTTTCATCAGACCAGAGAATCTTTCTCATGGTCTGAGCGTCCTGTCATGTGGCTTTTACTAAGGAGTGGCTTCCGTCTGGTCACTCTACCATAAAGGCCTGATTGGTGGAGTGATGCAGAGATGGTTTTCGTTTTGGAAGGTTCTCCCATCTCCACAGAGGAACTCTGGAGCTCTGTCTGAATGACCATTGGGTTCTTGGTCACCTCCCTGACCAAGGCCCTTCTTCCCCAATTGCTCAGTTTGGCCAGGCGGCCAGCTCTAGGAAGAGTCTTGGTGGTTCCAAACTTCTTCCACTTAAGAATGATGACCACTGTGTTTCTGGGGAGCTTCAATGCTGCAGATTTTCTGATGCCCTTGCCCAGATCTGTGCCTCGACACAATCCTGTCTCGGCGCTCTAAGGACAATTCCTTCAAACCTCACGGCTTGATTTTTGCTCTGACATGCACTGTCAACTGTGGGACCTTATATATACACACAGGTGTGTACCTTTGGAAATCATGTCCAATCAATTGAATTTACCACAGGTGGACTCCAATCAAGTTGGATGATCAATGGAAACAGGATGCACCTGAGCTCAATTTCAAGTCTCAAAGCGAAGGGTCTGAATATTTATGTAAATAAGGTATCTTTAATACATGTCTAACAACCTGGTCTCGCTTTGTCATTATGGGGTAGTGTGTGTAGATTAAGGATTTTGTATTTATTTCATTCATTTTAGAATAAGTGCTCTGAATACTTTCCGAATACACACGGTGTGCTAGGGTAGAAACGACAACACGATATACAGAAGCTATATTGATTACGTAATAAGGCACTTACTTTGATAGGAACGCACACATGTCCAAAGTTATTAGTAGTAAGGAAAACAACAAAGCCAATGCCGTTGCCAGCAGGAAAATGTGCCAGGGATAAAAGTTTGTGCAGGTTCTGTTCGAACAGAACCTGGAGATGCGCAAATGTCTGCATACTCAATCTGGGAAAACATTGGGGAAGTGCTTGGCCTCTCGTTGAAGAGAAGTTTGTACGGATCAGAAAAGCCTCAAACAGAAATTGTCCCCAACAGTGAAATGGGCTACTTCTATGTACATGAATGAGGCGGAAAACATCTTAATTCAAACGGTTGTTAAAAACTTTAAATTGTTAGAAAATAAGTTGAGATTGAGAAGTTGAAACATTGCCTGCTAATTATCTATAGGCTATGTGCCTTGGCTTGAGGGCAGTGCTGGTTAACTGTCCTGTGGCATAACGATCACATTTTGGAACAGTGAGTGCATTGTGACATCACGCGCATTAAAAAACTCAAGCTGGGGCAACCGTTAGAGATATTTGGAACTCATGTGTGAAAAGGTTAATTTATCAGTCTAAAAATGTTAGTCCTCATGTTGAAATATGTGTTGTAGAGCTACACTGCTTTGGCCAGGTATGACCAACAAGCCATCAGTGAGCATTATGACGCATATTTTACTGTAAATTAATTACTGTATTAATCAAGTGTCTCCGCGAAGGAGTGCTGATCTAGAGAGGATCAGGTACCCCCTGCCCATATGAGCTTATTATGACCTAGAAGTAAAAAATGACTCACTCTGTGAATACAGTCCCAAGTCTTACTGACTGATAATGCAGAGCCAGTGAATGTGACATTGCTAGATCACTCCTTGTTCTTCCTCATGTCAATGCAAAAGAGACCCTTACCTGCTATTATCCCATCCATCTGCTCCAAAGCTGCTGCCAACATGTCACTGGCATCAGACATCATCTTCAACACTTAGTGGGCACCCTGGGAGAGAAAGAGAAAGGGACAATGAACCATTAAGTGTTCAATATGCTTCGGGTTAGGTTCGGCTAGACGAACGAGTGTGATCGCATACTCCCTTAAAAGACCTTCATTGAACATTCTGAGAAAGGAACTATAGTACTGTTTGTCCATCTTAAGATGCTGTAGCCAGTATGTACCTCCTCAAAATACTCAGATTTTGTCTAAGAAATGTATATTTTGACAAGGAGATCTTAGTCGCACAATTTTACATCTGACGACACAGTACCAGTCAAGTTGGGAAACACCTACTGTACTCATTCAAGGGTTTTTCTTTAGTTTTACTATTTTCTATATTGTAAAATAATAGTGAAGCATCCAAACTATGAAACCATATGGAATCATGTAGTGACCAAAAAAAATTGTTAAACAAAGCTAAATATATTTTATATTTGAAATGACCTACCCTTTGCCTTGATTACAGCTTCGCACACTGTTGGCATTCAATCAACCAGCTTCATGAGGTAGTTTACCTGGAATGCATTTCAATCAACAGGTGTGCCATGTAAAAAGTTAATTTGTAGAATTTATTTCCTTAATGCGTTTGAGCCAATCAGCTGTGTTGTAACAAAGTAGGGGTGGTATACAAAATATATTCCTATTTGGTAAAAGACCAAGTCAATATTAATGACAAGAACAACTCAAATAAGCAAAGAGAAATGACAGTCCATCATTTCTTTAAGATATGAAGGTAAGGCAATCAAGGAACATTTCAAGAACTTTGAAAGTTTCTTCAGGTGCAGTCACAAAAACCATCAAACACTATGATGAAATTGGCTCCCATGAGAACCGCCACAGGAAAGGAAGACCCAAAGTTACCTCTGCTGCAGAGGATAAGTTCATTAGAGTTACCAGCCTCAGAAATTGCAGCCCAAATAAATGCTTCAGAGTTCAAGTAACACACACATCTCAACATCAACTGTTCAGAGGAGACTGTGTGAATCGGGCCTTGTTGCAAAGAAACCACTGCCAAAGGACACCAATAAGAAGAAGAGACTTGCTTGGGCCAAGAAACACAAGCAATGGACATTAGACAGGGTGAAATCTGTCATTTAGTCTGATGACTCCAAATGTGAGATTTTTGATTCCAACCGGCGTGTCTTTGTGAGACAGAGTAGATGAACGGATCTCCGCATGTGTGGTTCCCACCGTGAAGCATAGACGAGGTGTGATGGTGTGGGGGTGCTTTGCTGGTGACACTGTCAGATTTGTTTTAGAATTCAAGGCACACTTAACCAGCATGGCTACTACAGCGATATTCCATCCCATCTGGTTTGCGCTTAGTGGGACTATCACAGGACAACGACCCAACACACCTCCAGGCTGTGTAAGGGCTATTTGACCAAGGAGTGATGAATGCTGCATCAGATGACCTGGCCTCCACAATCCCCCAACCTCAACCAAACTGAGATGGTTTGGGATGAGTTGGACCACAGAGTGAAGCTGGTTGAGAGAATGCCAAGAGTGTGCAAAGCTGTCATCAAGGCAAAGGGTGGCTACTTTGAAGAATCTAAAATATATTTAGATTTGTTTAACCCTTTTTTGCTTATTAAATGATTCCATATATGTTATTTCATAGTTTGGATGTCTTCACTATTATTCTACAATGTAGAAAATAGTCAAATAAAGAAAAACCCTTAAAGAAGTAGGTGTCCAAACTTGACTGGTACTGTATACAAAAGTATGTGGACACGCATTCAAATTAGTGGATTTGGCTTTTTCAGCCACACCTGTTGCTGATAGGTGTATAAAATCAAGCACACAGCTATGCGATCTCTATAGACAAACATTGGCAGTAGAGTATGGCCTTACTGAAGAGCTCAGGGACTTTCAACGTGGCACTGTCAAAGGATGCCACCTTTCCAACAAGTCAGTTCGTCAAATTTCTTCCCCGGTCAAATTTAAGTGCTGTTATTGTGAAGTGGAAATGTCTAGGAGCTCAGCCGCAAAGTGGTAGGCCACACAAGCTCACAGAACGAGACCGCCATTTGCTGAAGCGCATGCCGCGTTAAATTATTCTGTCCTCGGTTGCACCACTCACTACCGAGTTCCAAACTGCCTCTAGAAGCAATGTCAGCACAAGAAGTGTTCTTCGGGAGCTTCATAAAATGGGTTTCCATGGCCGAGCAGTCGCACACCAAGATCACCATGCGCAATGCCAAGCGTCGGCTGGAGAGGTGTAAATCTCGCCGCCATTGGACTCTGGAGCAGTGGAAACACCTTCTCTGGAGTGATGAATTACATTTCACCATCTGGCAGTCCGACGGACGAATTAGGGTTTGGCGGATGTCAGGAAAACGCTACCTGCCCCAATGCATAGTGCCAATTGTAAATTTTGGTGGAGGAGGAATAATGGTCTTAGGCTGTTTTTCATGGTTTGGGCCACTTAGTTCCAGTGAAGGGAACTCTTAAAGCTATGGCATACAATGACATTCTAGACGATTCTGAGCTTCCAACTTAGTGGCAACAGTTTTGGGAAGGCCCTTTCCTGTTTCAGCGTGTCAATGCCCCCATGCACAAAACGAGGTCCATACAGAATTGTTTTGTTGAGATTGGTGTGGAAGAACTTGACCCCATCTAATACCTTTGGGATGAATTGGTACGCCGACTGCGTGCCAGGCCTCATTGTCAAACATCAGTGCCCGACCTCAATAATGCTCATGGCTGAATGGATGCAAGTCTCCACAGCAATGTTTCAACATCTAGTGGAAAGCCTTACCAAAAAAGTGGAGGCTGTTATAGCAAAGGGGAAACCAACTCCATATTAATGCCAGCGACTTTGGAATGAGATGTTCGACGAAAAGGTGTCTACACTACATGACCAAAAGTATGTTTGGTGCAGTATTTCTCAAGAAAAAATGTGCACGAAAACAAATAGTCTATTATTGAATGACAAACACTTAATTGAAGAATCTGTTGACCAATGGCGATGAAGGGGTGTAGCAGTCAGCTCCGAACTTCAGCTTGCCTCGAGAAAAAAACCTTGCCAAAGACCAAAATGTCATTATATATGCACAAAATGTTTTGGATGGGAAGCATGCAGCTGAAGGATACAGATGATTAGGGATAGGAGTTTTCCCACTAGGGTTATTTAATACATGCCACTATTTACTTACGTTGCAGTGAGTAAAAGTTTTGTATTTGTGTGATCCCTGTGGGAATGGAGCCCATGACCGGGGCATTGCTCTGTCATGCTCTTATCAACTGATCTGTGATCAGAAAAAAACTGCTGCTCATAAGTATAGGCTCGTAGACCTACTTACACCTACTTACTTTAAAAATGAAATCGCTACATCACTAGAGCAGTTAAGGAGATGTAAGTATTTTAAAAGGAAAATATAAAATAATGACATGGAAACAAACCATGGGGAGGCCAAGCTAGAGTCTAAGTGGGTAGGAAGTGAGTAGAGGAAACCCCTGCATAGAAATGTGACGCTTTCTTATCAACAGTCGGCTCAGTGTTTCACAGGGAAATCTCATTACTGGCTTGCTGACACAAAGACCATTATACGAGATCGCCAAGAGCCAGAATATGCAAGGACACAGCCAAAATCTAGCCAAGAAATCTAGCTATGCAAGAAGAATACAATAAGAACTTAAAAGGATTCCTCTTAGTCAAACATGCCTTCTGACGTTAGCCGGTCACGAAATGACATGGTTAGGTAGAATGGTTACACTAAGTAAATATTAACTGTCTGGAATACAAGTCTCGAGGGGACAAAAATATTTAAGTGCAGACTTGCAGTTAATAATATCATGGTGGAGACATGACAAATGGAGCATCAAGTTAGAGAAAGATCTGTATCTCACATGGAATTTTCTCCACAACACAGGGCTCTACAGTGCGACCATTTTACTCGCATCGGAGCCAAAATATTTTGCTCTGCAACCTGGAATTTTAATTTAGGAGCAAAATTAAGGATTCTAGCTTTATTACCTAAATCATTTTTATTGAGCGCCTACATTTTAGGCCCACGCGTGAGCCTTGCAGAAACAGGTCAGCGTAGAGCCCTGCAACACTGTCAGTCGGCATAAAGAAGCTACAATACAGTACTACAGTGGCGCTGAGTATATACAAGGGCAGAAAAACTACGTAAAGTAAAATGGACAAAAGAAGGAAATGACAATTGATTAGTGCTGAGCAATTAACCAAATGTTTTTCTTAAAACAACTGACCAACGTCGGTTCAATTAGAGATAAATCAGATCAAGCCCGAAATGTGCAATGTGAAGGGGGTTGTAGTTTCCAACAAGCCAATATTTTACATTGTTTAGCGCAGAAAACATGGTAATTAAGTACAATAACCATAATCCATTGCATGCCTACTTGTCTAGTCTGTATGGGGCAGACACGGAGAGAAGAATGCAAAATTGACAGGGACACATTTTTTAAATGATTTTGTAAAAATCTAATCGAAACCGAACCGACTTCAAAAAGCACCAATCGCTCAGCACTACAACTGAATCATTCATGATTGCGGTGTATTCATGATATGCCGATTGCCTACAAGTATACACATTATATACACAGTGCCTTCAGAAAGTATTCAGACTTTTTCCACATTTTGATACGTTACAGCCTCATCCTAAAATGGATTAATTAAAACATTTCCTCATCAATCTACACACAACACCCCACAACACCCCATTTTTAGAAATGTTCCCAAATTAAAAACAGATACCTAAGTATTCAGGCCCTTTGCCATGAGACTCAAAATTGAGCTTTTCCCTTTTCCACTGACATCCTTGAGATGTTCTACAACTTGATTGGAGTCCACCTGTGGTAAATTCAATTGATTGGACATGATTTGGAAAGGAACACACCTGTCTATATAAAAAAAAGTCCCACAGTTGACAGTGCATGTCAGAGCAAAACCCCTTTTTCTCCCCAATTTCATGGTATCCAATTGTTGTAGTAGCTACTGTCTCATTGCTACAACTCCCGTACGGGCTCGGGAGAGACGAAGGTTGAATGTCATGCGTCCTCCGATACACAACCCAACCAGCCGTACTGCTTCTTAACACAGCACGCATCCAACCCGGAAGCCAGCCGCGCCAGGTGCACGGAGGCTACACCGTGCACCTGCACCTGGCAACCTTGGCACTGCGCCCGGCCCGCCACAGGAGTCGCTGGTGCGCGATGAGACAAGGAGATCCCTACCGACCAATCCCTCCCTAACCCGGACGACGCTAGGCCAATTGTGCGTCGCCCCACGGACCTCCCGGTCGCGGCCGGTTACGACAGAGCCTGGGCGCGAACCCAGGGACTCTGATGGCACAGCTGGCGCTGCAGTACAGCGCCCTTAACCACTGCGCCACCCGGGAGGGGTGGAAGTTTGGAACCACCAAGACTGTTCCTAGAGCTGGCCGCCAGGTCAACTGAGCAAGCGGAGGAAAAGGGTCTTGGTCAGCAACGCTCCCCATCCAACCTGACATTGCTTGAGAGGATCTGCAGAATGGGAGTAACCCCCCCCCCCAAATACTGGTGTGCCAAGCTTGTAGCGTCATACCAAATTAGACTCGAGTCTGTAATCGCTGCCAAAGGCGCTTCAACAATGTACTGAGTACAAAGCCTACACTTATACTTATGTAAATGTCATCACTTTTTTAAATGTTTATAAATGAGCAAAAAACATTTTAAAAAACTGTTTTTGCTTTGTCATTATGGGGTACTGTCTGTAGATTGATGAAGGAGAATTTTTTTTTTTTTAATCAATTCTAGAATAAGGCTGTAACCTAACAAAATGTGGAAAAAGTCAATGGGTCTGAATACTTTGAAAGCACTGTAAGTGTAGGCTTTACTGGACCAGAATCATGGTGAGATTTTGAAGACGTGCATAGGCTATGTTCCTCTGTTGGTTAATACAAGTAGCCTGAAATACTTTGATTCAGTAGCAAACTTTGAAACAACTTTTGAGCAGCAATGTAGCAAATCCAGAGCAGTCTTAAACCAAAGCCTCAGCAGCAACGCAGCAGCTCCCTACTGTACACCTTAATGAGCAGCTCTGTTGATAAGCCTGTCATTTCATAAGCTATCCACCCAGATATTACACCCAGTCTGCACAGAGGCAATGGAATGGAAATTCTTCAGTGGATGAAAGGAGAAAACACAAGAGAGAAGACATGTAGTGTTGTGAGAAGTACTCCAGGTTGAATTAGACTGTACATAACAACAATCAGTAATGGGGAGTTGTTTTTTTCCACAGGTGCACATGTTTAAGACTCATAATTAATAAGAAAACGAAAACTCACACACCGTTTTGGCTGGAACAAGACCCTCACATAAGGAGGATTTAACAAACAATGTAAATGTGCGGCAGCATCACAAGTAGCCCCTTTTCTTATCTCCCCACTCGTAAAGTGGTTGCTTCTGTTCAAACACGGACACAGTTGTTTTAATACAGGCAGGAGGTGGGGTTCATATTCACATCCAAATGAGAAATAGGATTTCCTTGTTGTGCTTGAGGTGAAATGTTGGCCAAAGTTCAGCCCTTCCTGTGTTCCCTGGGTAACCCTGTCAGGTGTGGGTCATTGGACACATTTAGGATAAGAACTAAGACATTTACCCTTCTTATTGACACTGAGTGAGCTACCGCTATGGACACTGGACACTTTGTTTTGGAGACCAGTGAGAAACATCTTCTGGGCCATAGATTGTACAAATGCCAAAAAAGCACAGCAGGGCCATTCTTTCAGTCTAGCTTCCCGATCAAAAGGCTGCGCACACGCACACACACACGATATCAGCTCTGACGACAATCATCAATGCAAGTAACAATACAGGCCTTTTCTATGTCAAAATTACATTCAAAATGAGTCAGTCCATCAGTTCAACTGTCACCCATGTTAGGACACTGCTATACGATTTGAGTCAATGTGGTCCTGCCCACTTCAACCATCCCACTGACCCACTCACACAGTGCAGTGTTCTACAGAGCCTGTGATACTCCACTCCCGAGTCACACACTCCTGAGAGCTTTCCTTCACCGGCTGTTGCCTTACTAGGGGTGTGTCGACCTGGCCATACTCATATTCGCAATTGTGTCTGTAATGACAGTTTATAGTCGGATCGGATGATACTCATGATCGTAAAACACTTAAGTGTTTTAATATGCCTAACTAGGAGATTGGCAAAATATTCTTCCTGCATGTTTATAGATTGAAACAAGCTGCAGATTAATAACAGTGTCTGTGTCCTCAATTTACAGTGGGCAGACAGGTTTGCCGTCACCCAGAGGCGTTCCTGATCAAGGATAATAAAATCAAATAAAAACTCTGATCAGAATTGTATCAGGACAATTGCTCATATCCGTTACGATACTCGTCCTGACGACTTGGCACCAGACCTGGGCAGAAAAAAGTTGTAGTTTATTTGAAAATACAAACTTTTAAAATACTTGAGGTAGTCAAATATAGTTAATATAGTTTCAACTAAAAGGCAACTTTTTTCTTTGATATTCAAATACAGGTCTCAGAAAAACAAATAATATTTGAAGGTATTTTAATATATGCAACTTATTTGAAATCAAACAAATATGTATTTGACGGCCGCCAAATATTTGATGGAAAACCAAAAACAAGTCAATTAAAATGAAATATACGATCATAAGCACATGGTTTGGAGGGCCCTTAGATATAAATCTTAATATAGCCTATAGCCTACAATTAAATACATTAGGGTCATGGAATCACCTCAACATTTGAGTAGACCACTTAGGCAGCTTCAAAATGACTAACAAATATACTGTATTTTCACGAGTGAGACATCAGGAAATACAGTAACAATTGACATCTAGTTCTTACACGTGTTGTAACATTGGGATTATGACAATATCACATTGTTGTCGCATAGGTTGGAAATAATAGTTATTACATAAGTGGTATAAGAAAGTCACTATTACTCATGTACAGTAGTAAAAACTCTCAGCTCATTACTAGGGTATTAAAATGCAATTAGCAAAGTCTTGTAACATGCACAAGAACAGATTCATGTTAAATTTTACTGAGAATCCTAACAGTAACAAAAAAATGTCTTAAGTATCGAAAATAAACTAAATATCACAAAACTGCCTTCTTGAATCAACTACACCCGAGGTTGGTGGAATATCATGTTAGTTTGTATTATTTAAAAAAACTATCCCTTCAAAGATGGTAAAGTATGTGTTTGAAACAAGAACACTTACCCTCAGATGGATATTCAAAGTTGTTTTTGCAAAGCATCCAACTTGTTATTTGCAAATGGCTTTAAATTACTCTGCAGTATTGTCAGGTGTAATAAAATGAATTGTAGCTTTCAACCGTTTCATTTGCATGTTGAAAGAGTCATACAGTAGTTGAGCGTCAACTTATTTATAATTACACAGTTGGAGTCGGAAGTTTACATTTAAATGTATTTAAACTCAGTTTTTCACAATTCCTGACATTTAATCCTCGTAAAAATTCCC
This sequence comes from Oncorhynchus mykiss, assembly GCF_013265735.2. Classification (NCBI taxonomy): domain Eukaryota; kingdom Metazoa; phylum Chordata; class Actinopteri; order Salmoniformes; family Salmonidae; genus Oncorhynchus; species Oncorhynchus mykiss. Next base: position 41,020,803 of record NC_048565.1, on the reverse strand, counting down.
TGTTTTAGGTCAGTTAGGATCACCACTTTATTTTGAGAATGTGAAATGTCAGAATAATAGTAGAGAGAATTATTGATTATTCGTTGATTATTATTCAGCTTTTATTTCTTTCATCACATTCCCAGTGGGTCAGAAGTTTACATACACTCAATTAGTATTCGGTAGCATTGCCTTTAAATTGTTTAACTTGGGTCAAATGTTCTGGGTAGCCGTCCACAGGCTTCCCACAATAAGTTGGGTGAATTTTGGCACATTCCTCCTGACAGAGCTGGTGTAACTGTGTCAGGTTTGTAGACCTCCTTGCTCACACACAATTTTTCAATTCTGCTAATACATTTAAGGGATTGAGGTCAGGGCTTTGTGATGGCCACTCCAATACCTTGACTTTGTTGTCCTTAAGACATTTTGCCACGACATTGGAAGCATGCTTGGGGTCATTGTCCATTTAGAAGACCCATTTGCGACCAAGCTTTAACTTCCTGACTGACGTCTTGAGATGTTGCTTCAATATATCCACATCAATTTCTTCCTTCATGATGCAATCTATTTTGTGAAGTGCAGCAATCCCTCCTGCAGCAAAGCACCCCCACAACACGATGCTGCCACCCCCATGCTTCACGGTTGTGATGGTGTTCTTCAGCTTGCAAGCCTCCCTCTTTTTCCTCCAAACATAACGATGGTCATTATGGCCAAACAGTTCTATTTTTGTTTCATCAGACCAGAGGACATTTCTCCAAAAAGTACGATCTTTGTTCCATGTGCAGTTGCAAACCGTAGTCTGGCTTTTTTTTTTAAGGATCTGAGGACCCATGCCAAATCTTTTCAGTCTCCTGTTTTGTCGTGCCCGCTCAACCTGCTCCACTACAGCCCTGTCAATGAGAATGGGGACGTGCTTGGTCTTCCTTTTCCTGTAGTCCATAATCATCTCATTTGTCTTGATCACGTTGAGGGAGAGGTTGTTGTCCTGGCACCACACGGCCAGGTCTCTGTCTCGTCGTTGTCGATGATCAGGCCTGATTGGAAAGGTCCCACAGTTGACAGTGCATGTCAGAGCAAAAACCAAGCCATGAAGTCGAAAGAACTGTCCGTAGACCTCCGAGACTGGATTATGTCAAGGCATAGCTCTGGGGATGGGTACCACAAAATGTCTGCAGCATTGAAGGTCCCCAAGAACACAGTGCCCTCCACCATTCTTAAATGGAAGAAGTTTGGAACCACCTAGACTCTTCCTAGAGCTGGCCTCCAGGCCTAACTGGGCATTTGGGGGAGAACGGTCAGGGAGGTGACCAAAAACCCGATGTTCACTCTGACTGATCTCCAGAGTTCCTCTGTGGAGATGAGGGAACCTTCCAGAAGGACAACCATCTCTACAGGACTCCAACAATCAGGCCTTAATGGCTGAGTGACCAGACTGAAGCCACTTCTCAGTAAAAGGCACATTATAGCCCTCTTGGTGTTTGCCACAAGGCACCTAAAGGACGCTCAGACCATGAGAAACAAGATACTCTGGTCTGATGAAACCCAGATTGAACTCTTTAGCCTGAATGCCAAGTGTCACGTCTGTAGGAAAACTGACACCATCCCTACGGTGAAGCATGGTGGTGGCAGCATCATGCTGTGGGGATGTTTCAGCGGCAGGGACTGGGAGACTAGTCAGGATCGAGGGAAAGAGATATCCTTGATGAAAACCTACTCCAGAACACTCAGGACCTCAGACTGGGGCAAAGGCTCAGCTTCCAATAGAACAACCCTAAGCACACAGCCAAGACAATGCACGAGTGGCTTCGGGACAAGGTGTCCAAGCTAATAGCATCATACCCAAGAAGACTTGAGGCTGTAATCACTGCCAAAGGTGAATACTTTCTGAACGCACTGTAGGCTTGCCATAAAGTGGTTGAATACTTAATGATGCAAGACCATTCAGTTTTTAAAAAATGACTATGACATGGATGGGGTATTGGGTGTAGGTCAGTGACAGAAAATCTAAATTTAATCAATTTTAAATTCAGGCTCTTACAACAAAATGTGATAAATGTCAAGGGGTGTGAATACTTCTGAAGGCACTGTAATGTGGGGCTAATCAGCAAGTTTGACAGAAATCCTTTGAATGACTTTAAATACTTCCAAGAGCCTAAAACCCTTTAATCTCCCCCTGAAATGTAATTCCAGAGTTTCTGGTAACTCTAAAATGATTAACTTTCAGAAGCATACGCATTTCTAAATAGTTGGGATTTGTATTAGGCCCATGGTTGGAGTAATTTCAAAAGCAATAATCCAAAACTCAGGTGGCCAAAAATAGGACTAAATCATTTCACAGAGCCAAAGACAATCAACATCGGTGACACAAACTGTCAATAAAGCATATAACAAAAGCCAGTCCTGTTTATTTGTAAAAAGTTGCATCTTCACCGATTTAGCCTAAGCTGCAGACATTCAAAGCTTCGGAGAATCACAGAGGGCAAGTGGAGAATTAACTTGACTCATCTCAAGGTGGAATTTGTCCACAAGTCTGCATTTATTTTGTCTCTTCACATGTCAGACAAACAGAATTAGATGGTAGACTGCACTCGACTCAGCACAATCCAGAAAGACCATGAAAGGTTGAGGCAAATATGCTATTAGTGATAGCAGTGCTCTCACTGTGCATTGGAGGAACCATGGAGAAACTAGAATCAGGACAACTAACAGTAAGGCTAAGATCTAATAAGCCACAACGTCACAGAACCAACAGCCGTAACAATCCACAGCTAAGACTGCACATGTCCTGCATCCTTTCTGCGGGAGCAATTTGTTTACAATGTCTCATGATGCTATTCAATCAAAGTCAAAGACAATCTGTGATGTAGCCCAACTCAAAACCCCTATTTCAGCACATCCCTGAAGACAAATAGTGGCCTGCCTGGCTGACACCTGCCAAACACTTGGCCCCTCACACTTCAAACAGACAGGCATTTCCACACCAGATGTGCTCACTGCTCTGAAGCCTGCTGCCCACTTGTCATCCACTTTAAGTTCACAAGTTCAGGAATCATGTCTGAACACTTCCATCTGAGCGGTTCTGACATTAAATCATCCTCCAAGGCCTCTATGCATTCAATGTGTTAGTGCTGTGTACGCAACAGCTCGACAAGACTTCCTAACAAAGCATGCTTAATGGCGGTAATGCTTACTCTGCAGCTATGTTCCACTCATCGCTCATGAACAACTGTCTGCAGCCAGCAAGTACAAGACATGGGTTCAAATATTATTTGAAAACATTTTAAAGTCGTCTAGGCCTCAGCGGGTGTTTCTCAAAATGCATACTGCCATTCTCCAAACACGCAAATTGGAGCACGGAATGGTCCAAATGAAAGTATGCGAAATAGAACACGGCGGGCACTTCTCGAATGCGTACTCAGTTTGTACATATTTTGAAGCATGCATCAATGCAAGCTTCAACTGAAAGTATGCCCAGAAATATGCCCCAACCACAAAGAATTACACAACATTTCTTGAAATCAATGGCAGACATTATTTGAGCTTAAGCGAGACAGTATACACTCCAACTTTGGAATTAAATGTTGCCAATTTACATCACATATGTTGCTCGACTACAATATTTGATCTTGATATGTTAATAAATACATGGCATTTAAATTTTGACATCTTTACCTGCCTACAATACCCACCGTAATTTGCGTAGATCGCAAGCCCATAGTAAGTCAATAGGGCTAACTGGCTAGCTACTACTGTTAGCTTGCCAGATAGCCACAAATAATTGTTAGTTAGCTAGCTACCCACAAAGAATTGACATCTACCTTACATAACATTAGTTTTAGGTCATTTTTTCCTGTTAAACTATCTGGTTAGCTACTTTATTACGATTCACATCTTGCTAGCTGATAGTTGTGAAGTAAAACGTTTGCTTTGTGTATATCTTATTTTGACTATTGTTGCCATTGTCCTGGCTGGAAGAAGGTTCAGCGAATGGGTAAGTCCATAGCAAGTCAATAGGGCTGGCTGGCTACAAATAATTGCTATCTTGCGACCCAGTGAATGGGGAGGTGCAGAGTGAGGTAAAGAACGTACAAGAACGTACTCAAGAGAACATCCTCGGAGAATGCACTAGGAGCATGAGCGTGTGGTGCACGGTAGCATGCATTTGAGAACCACCTAGTGTGTTCCATAACTACTAAGTGCAAGAAGACACACGATCAACTGTTGTTGATGCTGAAGGGGGTTTGAACTGACAAACACAAAGACTGTAGGGACGGTTGCAAAGAAATCACAATGACAATACCAAGCGACAACACTGCACAGTAATGCCAGTTGTCTGATTGAATATGCTTTTCAGACCTACTGTACTGAGTAAAAACATTGCTCAACAGTCACTCACAAACACTATTGTCCTCAAGAAGCAACTTCAGGCATGTAATCCTCTCACTAATGGCTTTTCAGATCCAGCAGCTTTGGGCCCTTCAGGCTGAGAAAGCATCACAACCCATCCTCTGCACACCACAGAGCACCAAGCTCATCCTGGGTCGTATTCATTTGTCACCAAATGGAAGAAAATGGACTGAAACAAGAAGGGACAACCTGGACAATACGAAATGCTCATTTTCATTTCAGTGGCGAAGCGTTTTAAAGCGATTTCCCCTGCGTTCCCTGATGAGCACAGCATACAAACCCCTGTCCTATGTTGAACTCTGCCTGTCTGACTAACAGAGAGAAAACCCTCTCTTGGCACATGCTTCAGAAAAACACTAGCCTGAGGGCCACTCGTCTGGGAAGAAAATAAGCATTTATGGCAGCCATGCAACTCTGGGAGCTGGCTCTGAATCCCAAGAGACTAAGCTGAAATGCATTGCTATGTGTTGTTTCTCTGGCAATAAAGAGCTCCGCATGGGAGAGAGGAATTTACGATCTTGGCACCGATCCCCATGTGTGCTGCACAGTATTCTGCCAGACAGCCAGGGAGGGAGGGACAGTACTGTTGACCCAGTCAATGTTAAAATAATAGAAAATCTAACAATAATCAATCATAAACATCTGATTCAGCCAGAGCTGGATCCACCAAAGACATTCTTCATAGATACGCTTGGCTTTCCTCATAGGATTTCATTTTTTGAGACATATGCCTTGAATAAACCACTTTTACACATTTACAACCCAGAACTGAGTCTGTTTGACCCACTTTGAGCCTAGCTTTCTTACCCTATGATCTTCTCCTCTTAGCTCAACGAAGGAATGTACTCCCCAGCACAGGAAATAGCAAAGACAGACGTCTGTACTGAGGATGAATGACAGAGAAGGTAATCACAATATTATGTGACAGCGCACTAGAGGTTACCTGGATCTTGACTGTCAGAAAAGTAGTTTTTTCACTTCATGTCATGCTCTTGCTATTCAGCACATTATTTTAGTACGCAGTATTAGCTGTGGTCTAGCTGTGTCTTTACTGTACACTTGGTTCCCCAATCAATCAACATGTGATTTTCTTTAGTATATTTCTCTATTGTAAATGCCCCATTTATATATGTCAATGTACGTGCCACACACACAGTGCCAGTATGGCAACAAGTTGCTATTTACACCTGTGATGTCCTCAAGTTCAGAGCTGTTCAGAGTTATTCCCACCTGCATGTGATCATGGCATTTCTATTCTCCACAGGCAGCAGATGCAGCCGAGCCGTCCAGGGCAGGCAGCCTCTAGGACACTGGCTGATCTGAAATAAACTCCCAGCTATTTCAAACCTGGTCTGGGTGAGGGGGCAAAATATATCACACATTTTATACCCCACACAACTATATGAAAGGTTAAAATGATCAAAAGGGGCCTTTCCCATATGTCTATATATAGCTTAGTTTACTGTAAAAATAGTGCATCTCTATGGCATTTTTATGTGCACATGGTGCAAGACAAGAGCTACAACAACAAAAAAGTATGAAGTTTCAGAGAATATCAGAGACAGCTGTGAGCTAAAATAAATAGTTTGAATGTGATGACAAGCATCTGAATACGTTTTTTTTTTACAGAGTTCTGAAGTGTCTATGTTTCGCCACATGCATGCCTTGTTCAGTTGGTTGGAGGACTTACAGCTACTCTTTTAGGTAGCATGAATGACATTATTTTAACATTACGCAGCAGTTGTTCAAGTTTGGAATAAAAAAAATAGCATTCCAATTTGGCCCGCTCTAGAACAGGTCATACTCAAAATGCCTGATAAGAAGAGAACATACCAAGGACGCCATTGAACTGATTGATTTTACCATCGACTTCTATTTGCTATTGTGCAGTGTAGAGGAGAACAACCTCTGACATGAAGGGGTTCCCTGACTTTTGAACCAGGGTTTGACATCTGTGAAAAAAGACAGGAGGAGACCAGTGCTCTGAATATGGGGCAAACTAATCATTACCTCAATTTGCCCAACATCCGTGAGTGACAACAAAAATGTGTTGTCTTTGACTAGTTGGCTATTAGCTGCAGTAGACTCCTTTTGAGATGCATTCTCTACCCGAAAAGCCAATGCAGAAATATTAACTAATACATTAATTTTTAAATATATAACAGAATAGAACATGTCAATATCACAGTTGACTTGACTACTGTCTGGATTGGAGCAATGAGCAATCAACCAAAACAAACCACGAAAAGCATTAGTTACAGTTGAGATTGTGTCTAGGTCTATAAACTCTACCCTGTAAGGTTAGAGAAAACTATTTATCAAGCTGAATCTGGGTGAGAACATTCGTGGCAATCTGTAAAAACACTGCTGTCTGTGTTGCGAAATCGTTAACATGCTATTGATGAATGGCAGCAAGTGTTTGAAAGCATCTCAAAGCGATCTGTAGCTGTCTGTAGTGAAATGTTATAATACTTCAAACCTAACAAGAGCAATGTAGGGACAAGCCACGTTGCTGACTACATTGTATCTTAGGTTTTAATTATTAAAACTTTTCACTGGAACAAACTCCTTTGACGTAGGCTAAATGCATTCACTGGATCAAAATAAATGCTGTCTAAAGGCAAATACCTGTAGAAGCAATTACTCGAAATTGATTAAGACAAGTTCCCTTGCAAATAAATCAACGTGCAAAGATAATATTGAAACAATGCCATTATTAAAATGGCAAAGATTAGAACGAGACGGATAACAGTAACATTACAACGTCTGTCAACGTTGTTACCAACTTCTGCGTTGAATCACAGCAGACGCTACGCAATAAGACCGAGTTAGATGGATACAAAACTGCGTAAATGTCGCACTTACCTAAACTCTGCTTGACTCTTAGTTACAACTTGCAAATGTATATCAACCTACTGAAATAAAAACATAGAAATTCCTCTACTTTATCAACTGATCACGGTTTTCCCGCTACAATGCCTGCCCGCTGCGTTGCCTCTTCCCTACGCCATGTCAAAAATGGGAGTTGAGTGGAAAGTTGGAAAGTGGAAACGTCATTGAATGTACATCCCGCCCCGCTCCCGATTGGATTGGTTTGGGAAGAGTCATTTCTCTGGGATCTTTTCCGTGTTTGGGAGGTGCCTGCCAATCAACTTTGAAAAAGCAAGATGTTCTCATGTGGTCTGAAGGGGGCACAGAATTAGCCTAAGTGAAATTGTCTGTAAATGTATTTCATCGTTACTTTACAAATTTCTGTGTTTTATCGTCCTTCTTTCTGCTCATAAATATAAGGGATAACTAAGATGCCATTTCCCACACATTTTATTTGGCTTGTATTATGTCTCAGACACAGACACTGCTAAAATAAGTGTTGTTATACAAGAGGACAGAGTAAAACTACATAATGTGAAAGAAATGTCAGCTAGAAAACACTAATGAGCCTTTTTAAATAGTGTGAGGACAGAATAAAACGGCAAAAAAATCAAATAAATATGTATAGCTTACACAAAGTAAGAAAAACATCACATCTTAGACCTAATTAATAGAATGGCATTTTGTTCAGAAATGGTAGTAGGCTATAGAAATGCGCTCAAGACCTGTAACACCATGTGAACACTTTGATGTAGTTTTGGCTTTTGGAAACAGTTGAAGCATTACAAATATAGCTAGATTACATATATTGTCTCAGCCCAGTTCAGTTCATCAGCTGACATCCAAGGTAGAATGAAACGAAACTCTGGATCCACAGCACCTCTCTGTCTGTCCTTACTAAAGCAAGATGTGGCCCTTGGGGGGCCTCTCAACCTTCACAGTGTTGGGGTCACACTCCAGCATTTCCCTTATCCACTCATCATCCAGGGCCCCCTCGATGAACTCCTCCAGGCTGATGATGGCTGAATAGAATAGAATAATAAAAAATATGTTTACAGCCTTGTATTGGCTGCACACTCACAAGACTAAGATACAATCACAAGTCCCAGAACATAGAGTTCAAGGCAGGGCTGGATGATTACAGTAGAAGCAGAATAATGGCAGCAGTAGGTAACCAGCTGAGGATGCTAAAAGTTTTATAACCGTAAATTAGGATTATGTGTGTTTTGGAATGGTTTCTGTGCAGTCCTCACCATTGTTGTCTTTATCCAATCTTGCAAATATCCTGTTGGTGCACTCCTCAGCTGTAAGCGGGTTAGGCTTGGTGAGTGAGGCTGCCACGCTCATCTTGTACACAGCCTGTAAACAGAGACCATACACATTGTTGGGAAATTGGACATCTAGCGCCATCTAGTGAATAACAACAAGCACAGTTATGTCTGCTATGAATGCAGCTAGTGCAAGTGCCACTGCCAGTGCAATGCAGTGCCAGTAGGCTCCCACAGCAGCCACACAAATTCCAGTCATGAATTATCCTGAGAGGTAATCTGAATTTGAGCAAATATTTTTTGAGTAAAGGTAAAGAACAGTAACATTGTTCAATTTGCATCCTCCCACTGTGTCCTAGCATTGCACCTTCCAGTTGGAACCACAAAATGAAATATAATGTATTATGTTATATATCTATGGTCTAAGGACCTACCTGCATGATCTCCAGCATCTCCCTGCGTGATATGGCTCCATCTTTGTCTTTATCGTAGAGTTTAAAGGACCAGCGTAGTTTCTCCACTGGGGTACCTTCAATCAGCATACTGATGGCTTTCACATACTCCCGGAAGTCAACAACCCCATCCTGTGGATAACCACAGAACCTCAGTTTCACACACAGTGATAAGCATTCCAGTAAATCTTTACGCCTGTTCCCTATTCCACTTGTGCAATAACCAAATAATGTTTAATTCCACTACTATGCAATTACCAGGAAATGATTTGCAGTACATTTCTAACTTACTAGCAACATATTAATACAATGCTGTTATAGAATAGTTAGTGTGATACTACACAGGTACACAATGTAAATTATTTCCAGTATTTTGTAAAGAAATATGTCAATAGCAGTGCACCTATACAGAGCTGATATGCAGTCTGTTTTAAGGATGGCTAACACTTTTCAGATTTTCAGACGGGAAAGAATTAAAGATAAGAAACGTAAAAAGACGTAAAGATGAGAAAAGTTTGTTTTTGGTGCCTACCCCATTATTATCCAAGGTACGGAATATCTGCTCCGCATACTCAGCTGACTCATTGCCCACAGTACCCTTACAGAAGTGTCTCCGGAACTCATGCAGAGTGATCAGTCCACTAGGGCACTCATTCATAAATGTTCTATCACAAATAAACACAACCAAAGAAAGAACACAGACAAAAATGTTTTAAAATGAAAAGATTTTACTCCTCTTAATTATAAAAGTAGATCTCATCAATCAACAGTGTAAAATTATATAGACTCAGCTGTATCGTGAATAATGGATTTACATGTATTATTATTTATTTATTTAACTTGGCAAGTCAGTTCACAAATTATTATTTATAATGACGGCCTACACCGGCCAAACACCGGACGATGCTGGGACAATTGTGCGCCGTCCAATGGGACTCCCAATCACAGCCTGATGGGATGCAGACTGGATTCAAACCAGGTACTTTAGTGACGCCTCTTGCACTGAGATGCAGTGCCTTAGACAGCTAAGTCAAAAAAAACAGCTTCAACAGTGGAGTGGTTTAATATGGCTGAAAGCTTCTTTACATCCTGGCAGGTGAGTGTTAGGGTAATTAGGCTAAACTATCACTGATAACCCACTGGGCACAGACGTCAATTCAGCGTCTATTCCAGGTTGGTTCAAACTCATGTTATTGTAATGATGTGGAAACAACGTTGATTCAACCAGTGTGTGCCCAGTGGGAAGCCATTTCAGGAAACTTCTATTTAAGCCGTCCAGCAAAATATTGATGGAAAATTGCAAACAATTGTAGCTATTTGAGACTTTTAACAAGTGTACAATTTTACTTTTCACTGTCCTTTTCTGAAATGGACTTATAATTTTAAATACTTTTGTCAATGGATTTCTAAATCTACATGAGGTTCAATGTGTAATACAGTAGATTGCTTTTCTTGCCTTTAGTTGAATGGGCTTTGGTTTTTATGGTCACTTTTCTAAGTGGTTATCTATAAACGATGCGAACACTTCAATGGGGCAGAAGTCTGTGTGATGTTGTGATTCTGGATGACCCGATAGCTAGCAACAATGACAAGAAGCTGCCATGTGGAGAATCGTAGGTAGCTCGTGTTAGCTAGTTTTATGTTGTTGATACCATGTCTTGTTTTTAGCTGTTTTGACTGATTTCAAGTCTATGCTAATATGGCAAAACATTTGCTGGCTAGCTAAAAAACAACTGTACAATGTATTTGAGAGACAACAAGTGCTCACTGTGCACATTTATTTATGTTTTCAATAAACATTGAAGACAAAATATAGTTTACATGTTGTCAACAATCAAATCCAGCCCCGTCTGTGTTGCCCCACAGTTGAGCACGTATACATTTTTTTGCTAAACAACCAACCCATCTATAGTTGATTGCCATCATTCATGAACCAGACAAAATCAACATTTAACTTCAGAAGTCATTAAAATAACAATCAATTAAGATCTTTAAAAAACAAATTGATATTTTGAATGTAGATAAAATTAGATACAAGTCTTACCTTAACCACTCATAGAGCTCTGTGACATAGGTGGTTCCTCTCCTGCAGGGTAGAGAGGCAGCTCGTCCCATCCTCAACCGAATGGATCCTCCACAGTGCTGACTTTATATATACACCTGGGCCTGTATTCACAAAGCATCTTACAGTAGTAGTGCTGACCTAGGATCAGGTCCCTCCCATCTATGTCATTTTATTTGTCATGATTTGGAAGGCAAAACTAGTCCTAGATCAGCACTCCTACTCCGAGGTGCTTTATGAATACGGGACTATCCCAGCTTACCCTGGGCACACTTAATCACACTTACCAGTGCCCTATCATCACATTTGAGAAATTAGGGAAATGTAATCCCTCTAGTACGGAGGCAAAAAGGAGGAGTGGGAAGGAGTGAGGTTGAGATAAAAGTAATTACCCAAAAAGCAGCTGTAGTCATGAGTGACCTAGTTTTTAGCCTTACAGGGATGTTGACGAAGTAAGTCTATGGATTGAAAGAGTACATTTGTACAGACAGGAAACAACAACATTGATTTCATATGTAGTGTGCACATGTGCATGTGTACCAAAGGACAACTGTAGTAAAAGGAAAATAATGTTTATTAAAAACCTTTTTTACAAGACAGCTTGGAGAGATGCATTCCCTGCCACAAACCAGAACTGTTGAAGCAGCAATAATGCCTTGAACATTTAAGTGCCTCATAATAAGCCCACCAATAAAACAAACAAAACAGATATGTAAAAAAACAAAGGTGATTGTGAATCAAAACAAATGTGTTTATATAGCTCTTTGTACATCAGCTGATATCTCAAAGTGCTGTACAGAAACCCAGCCTAAAACCCCAAACAGCAAGCAATGCAGGTGTTGAAGCATGTTGGCTAGGAAAAACTCCCTAGAAAGGCCAAAACCTAGGAAGAAACCTAGAGAGGAACCAAGCTATGAGGGGTGGCCTGTCCTCTTCTGGCTGTGCCGGGTGCAGATTATAACAGAACATCGCCAAGATGTTCAAATGTTCATAAATGACCAGCATGGTCAAATAATAGGTCTGGGACAGGTAGCACGTCCGGTGAACAGGTCAGGATTCCATAGCCGCAGGCAGAACAGTTGAAACTGGAGTAGCAGCACGGCCAGGTGGACTGGGGACAGCAAGGAGTCATCATGCCAGGTAGTCCTGAGGCATGGTCCTAGGGCTCAGGTCCTCCAAGAGAGAGAAAGAAAGAGAGAGCATACTTAAATTCACACAGGACACTGGATAAGACAGGAGAAGTACTCCAGATATAACAAACTGACCCTAGCCCCCGACACAAACTACTGCAGCATAAATACTGGAGGCTGAGACAGGAGGGGTCAGGAGACACTGTGGCCCCATCCGATGATACCCCCGGACAGGGCCAAACAGGAAGGATATAACCCCACCCACTTTGCCAAAGCACAGCCCCCACACCACTAGAGGGATATCTTCAACCACCAACTTACCATCCTGAGACAAGGCCGAGTATAGCCCACAAAGATCTCCGCCACGACACAACCCAAGGGGGGGGCGCCAACCCAGACAGGAAGATCAAATCAGTGACTCAACCCACTCAAGTGATGCACCCCTCCTAGGGACGGCATGAAAGAGCACCAGTAAGCCAGTGACTCAGCCCCTGTAATAGGGTTAGAGGCAGAGAATCCCAGTGGAAAGAGGGGAACCGGCCAGGCAGAGACAGCAAGGGAGGTTCGTTGCTCCAGAACCTTTCCGTTCACCTTCACACTCCTGGGCCAGACTACACTCAATCATATGACCCACTGAAGAGATGAGTCTTCAGTAAGACTTAAGGGTTGAGATCGAGTCTGCGTCTTTCACATGGGTAGGCAGACCATTCCATAAAAATGGAGCTCTATAGGAGAAAGCCCTGCCTCCAGCTGTTTGCTTAGAAATTCTAGGGAAAATTAGGAGGCCTGCGTCTTGTGACTGTAGCGTATGTGTAGGTATGTACGGCAGGACCAAATCAGAGAGATGGGTAGGAGCAAGCCCATGCAATGCTTTGTAGGTTAGCAGTAAAACCTTGAAATCAGCCCTTGCCTTGACAGGAAGCCAGTGTAGGGAGGCTAGCACTGGAGTAATATGATCCAATTTTTTGGTTCTATCCAGGATTCTAGCAGCAGTATTTAGCACGAGCTGAAGTTTATTTAGTGCTTTATCCGGGTAGCCGGATATTACATTTTGAAGCTGTAGATGAATGTGTCACTGTGAATGTGTCACTAACTAGCCTCCCTTCCTAACAAATAGCGCTTCTCAGAGCCCACAGCTACTGTAAATGGCCTTGCTTAATACTTCTTAAGGATACACCCCATTTTTTTCAATTTTCGTCTAAAATGACATACCCAAATCTAACTGCCTGTAGCTCAGGACCTGAAGCAAGGATATGCATATTCTTGGTAACATTTGAAAGGAAACACTTTGAACTTTGTGGAAATGTGAAAGGAATGTAGGAGAATATAACAGAATAGATCTGGTAAAAGAAAAAAGAAAAAACATTTAGTATTTTTTTTGTACCATCATATTTGCAGTGCAAGAGAAAGTCCATAATGTATTATTCCAGCCCAAGTGCAATTTAGATTTTGTCCACTAGATGGCAGCAGTGTATGTGCAACGTTTTAGACTGATCCAATGAACCATTGCATTTCTGTTTAAAATGTTGTATCAAGACTGCCAAATTGTGCCCAATATGTTTATTAATAAGGTTTCATGTTCAAAATTTTGCACTGTCCTCAAACAATAGCATGGTATTATTTCACTGTAACAGCTACTGTAAATTGGACAGTGCAGTTAGATTAACAATAATTTAAGCTTTCAAACAATATCAGATATGTCTATGTACTGTGAAATGTTCTTGTTACTTACAACCTCACGCTATTCGCATTAGCCTACGTTATCTCACCCATCCCGTGGAAGGGATACTGATCCCAAAGAAGTTAATTAAGTGTGGCTAGACTAACAGGTTACCGGTGACACTTTATGTTTAATGGTTAGGCTTCTCATTCACACGCTTACACACACCTGTCTGTCTTAACCTGTTAGAGCTCTAGGGGCGCTATTTCATTTTTGGATAAAAAACGTTCCCGTTTTAAGCGCGATATTTTGTCACGAAAAGATGCTCGACTATGCATATTCTTGACAGTTTTGGAAAGAAAACACTCTGAAGTTTCAGAATCTGCAAAGATTTTGTCTGTAAGTGCCCCAGAACTCATTCTACAGGCAAAACCAAGATGATGCATCACCCAGGAATTAGCAGAATTTCTGAAGCTCTGTTTTCCATTCTCTCCTTATATGGCTGTGATTGCGCAACGAATGAGCCTACACTTTCTGTCGTTCGCCCAAGGTCTTAGCAGCATTGTGACGTATTTGTAGGCATATCATTGGAAGATTGACCATAAGAGACTACATTTTCCAAGTGTCCGCCTGGTGTCCTGCGTCGAATTCGGTGCGCAATTGCCAGCTGCTTCTACTTTACCATTTGATTCAGGGGAGAAAGCATGTGTCCAAGAACGATGTATCAATGAAGAGATATGTGAAAAACACCTTGATGATTGATTCTAAACAACGTTTGCCATGTTTTCAGTCGATATTATGGAGTTAATTTGGAAAAAAGTTCGCGTTTTGAGGACTGAATTTATGGATTTTTTTTGGTAGCCAAATGTGATGTATAAAACGGAGCTATTTCTAATACACAAGGAATCTTTTTGGAAAAACTGAGCATCTGCTATCTAACTGAGAGTATCCTCATTGAAAACATCAGAAGTTCTTCAAAGGTAAATGATTTTATTTGAAGGCTTTTATGTTTTTGTTAATGTTGCGTGCTGGATGCTAACGCTAATGCTAACGCTAAATGCTAACGCGAAATGCTAACGCTAGCTAGCTACTTTTACACAAATGATTGTTTTCCTATGGTTGAGAAGCATATTTTGAAAATCTGAGATGACAGTGTTGTTTACAAAAGGCTAAGCTTGAGAGATGGCATATTTATTTCATTTCATTTGCGATTTTCATAAATAGTTAACGTTGTGTTATGCTAATGAGCTTGCTGATAGATTTACACAATCCTGGATACAGGGGTTTTTTCATAGCTAAACGTGACGCAGAAAACGGAGCGATTTGTCCTAAACAAATAATCTTTCAGGAAAAACTGAACATTTGCTATCTGAGAGTCTCCTCATTGAAAACATCTGAAGTTCTTCAAAGGTAAATGATTTTATTTGAATGCTTTTCTGTTTTTTTGTGTAAATGTTGCCAGCTGAATGCTAATGCTAAATGCTACGTTAGCCATCAATACTGTTACACAAATGCTTGTTTTGCAATGGTTGAGAAGCATATTTTGAAAATCTGAGATGACAGTGTTGTTAACAAAAGGCTAAGCTTGAGAGCTAGCATATTTATTTCATTTCATTTGCGATTTTCATGAATAGTTAACGTTGCGTTATGGTAATGAGCTTGAGTCTGTATTCACGATCCCGGATCCGGGATGGGGAGATCAGAAAGGTTAAAGGCAAAAAACACCTGAGTCATTAACCCCCCAAAAGTTGAAAAACAAACTACTAAAAGGATATGAAATCTACATACAATGTGATAGCTGAGCAGGACAGAAAAGGAAAGAAAAAATGACTAAATCTAAAAATCTACCCTGGATAAGAGTTGATGTTTTAATCTGGGACAGGAGCAATGGAGGTTGACTCGAACCAAAGCACAGAACAGTATTTCACTTCCACTCAATGCCACCACACAACAACAATAAGGTGGGCTTTAGGCCTACTGTACAAACTCACACTTTAACAGTCTCAATTCAGGGCATTCACAAAAAATAGTACAATTAATTTAGTAAAAAACAAATCTTTAAATCTAAAACAGATATAATCAGATGTTTGTCTTTCTTAGGACCAGCCTGTATTTATGGCACATGTTTTCACACCTCACGGTTTGTTTGCTTGTTGAGAATGAGCTGTGTTGAATAAGGCTCTACCATGGCTCTACTGTCCGTGCCATAATCTTTGATCATACTCGTGATTGGCCGGATTTGACATGCAAGTGGCAACCAATCGTGTGACATCCACGCTTGATCCCATGATTCAATAAACAGTTGATAGGGAAAATGCCCTTCTATTCAATGTGTTGAGAAGTGAGGTGGGATTTACGGTTTGTGAGTTTACGTAGTATACGTCTCAGGAAGTGGATGGCGACAAATTCTTTCCTTTTAAACTCGGAGATGCTAGTTCTAGATCCCAAGAAACAAAGAAATCTGCTGTTGGATTTGACAAGTAATCTTGATGGTTGTACATTCGTGTCAAATAAAACTGAAGGACCCCCTCATGACTCTGGACCCTGATCTCTTCTGATTGCAAAAATCTGAAACTTCTGGTCAAAAAATTATGCAGAAAAGTTCATCCATGCTTTTGTTACTTCTAGAATAGACTACTGCAATGCCCTACTTTCCGGCTACCTGGATAAAGCACTAAATAAACTTCAGTTAGTGCTAAACATGTCTGCTAGAAATTTGACTAGAACCAAAAAATGTGATCATATTACTCCAGTGCTAGCCTCTGGCTGGCTTCCTGTTAAGACTGGGGCTGATTTCAATGTTTTACTGCTAACCTAGAAAGCAATACATGGACTTGCTCCTACATATCTCTACGATTTGGTCCTGCCGTACATACCTACACATACGCTACAGTCTCAAGACGCAAGCCTCCTTATTGTCCCTAGAATTTCTAAGCAAACATATGTACATGGGCAGGGCTTTGCCTATCTGTGTGAGAGATGCAGGCTCGGTCTTGACCTTTCAGTCTTTACTGAATACTCATCTCTTCAGTAGGTCCTATGATTAAGCGTAGTCTGGCCCAGGGGTGCGAAAGTGAATGGCAAGCCTCTTACCGTATTATGGGGGCTGAGTCACTGGCTTACTAGTGCTCTTCCATGTCATCCCTAGGAGGGGTGCGTCACTGGTGGATTGAGTGGATTGAGTCACTGACGTGATCTACACCTGCATTGCTTGCTGTTTGGGATTTTAGGTTGGGTTTCTGTATAGTACTTTGTGACATTGGCTGATGTAAAAAGGGATTTACAAATATATTTGATTGATTGATCGATCTTCCTGTCCGGTTTTGCGCCCGCTGGATTAGAAAAACAGACAAATGGCTGGTCTAAAAACTGATTGTCCTTGGTCCTACCCATATACGTGTGTAAAGCACGCACCGGACACAGGACATGCAATCTCCGTTGTTCACTGGAAGCAAGTGGAGGAGGTGAGAAAGGGAACAGCTCGAAAGCCAGGGACCTGTAAGAAATAGGCATAACCTTGGGAGCAAAAGCTGCATTAGGACATAACATCGATTTGGCGTCACCAGGCGAAAATTCCCTAACAGGAAGGTGTACTGACAGCGCATGGAGATCCCCAACAGGCTTGGCCGACGCCAAGGCCATGAGCAGGGCAGTCTTGTAGGAATGGAGTTTCAGTTCCACAGACTCCAATGGTTCAAACAGAGGCTCACACAGAGCGTCAACGACCAAATAAGGTCCCAGGTCAGTGCTATAGGCTTAGACACTGGTCTGAGCCGATACACGCCTTTCAGGAAGCGTACCATCACAGGATGAGATGCTGGGATAGAACCGTCAGTCTTTACATGTCACGCTGAGATAGCTGCCATATAAACCTTCAATTTGGAAAAAGAAAGGCCATGCTCAAGATTTCCCTGCAAGAACATCAAAATGTCCACCAAAGAGCTTTGAAAAGAAGGAACCTGGCACCAACGCCCGAACGCGTGCCACCTACAGTATATGTATACAACCCTCTCGTAGAGAACACGCTCGCCGACTATATAGTCATAATTACGTGGAAGGGTAAACCCCTAGCCGTCAAATTAAACTTTTCAGGGGCCAAACGGTCATGGGTTCCAAACTCAAAATCACACATACCTCAGGCATTTCTGAGGTTTGTTACTGCTTTGAATTGTTACAGTGGCTACAATGCCAAACGGAAACTATTTCAGGAATGTAAAACTGGCATACCCCTTTTGTAGGCCTGCGGATCAATTTCCCCAAATAAATGTATTTATAAAAAATAAAAAATTGGAACTCAGTTGGCGTTTCAACTTACTGTTGAGAGTTAGAACAGTAAGGTGCAATTCTGAAATGTAGGTGTGCATCACACTTGTTATGTTAGTTACTGACAGTCACTCAATTAGCCCATGTCAGCTACATTGTGTTAGAATGGTAAGTTAGTCTAACCAGCTATCTAAATTTGTAGTAATCATGGTCAAATTACCGGGGGCTTCCAATGATTCAGATATCATATCAAAAAGTGCCAATGTTTCTCTCCACCCTATGACAAAATGAATAGAATTACATGAAATGAGTTATAACATTGCCAACTTCTCTCTCTGTCCCATGGCAAAATGTGTAAAATTGCAGCAAACTTGCTTTAAAACGGCAACATTTTCTCTACACTCCATGGAATGTGTAGAATTGCAGGAAATTATCTATAAAACTTCAATTTTTTTCTCTCCACTGTCAAGCTAAAATGTTTTGCTCAGGGTGGTGGGGCCCCCCAACAAATGTTCAGTGGCTGCATGTGTGGTTGTGGGTGTGGATGTGGGGACCCGCGAGCCACTGCGGCCCCTCATGATGACTGAAAAGATTTGGCATGGTTCCTCAGATCCTCAAAAGGTTCTACAGCACCATCGAGAGCATCCTGACTGGTTGCATCACTGCCTGGTAATAGACTCCAGTCACCCTAGTCATAGACTGTAGTCTCTGCTACCGGATGGCAAGCAGTACTGGAGCGCCAATTCGAGGTCTAGAAGGCTTCTTAATAACAGCTTCTACCCCCAGGCCATAAGACTCCTGAACATCTAATCAAAGGGCTACCCAGACCACTCTTTTACACTGCTGCTACTCTCTGTTTAAACTCTAAATGTACATATTATCTCAATTACCTCGACTAACCGGTGCCCCGGCACACTGACTCTGTACCGGTACCCCCTGTATATAGCCTCGCTTGTTATTTTACTTCTGCTGTTTTCATTATTTTTACTTAACACTTGTTTTTTCTTAACTTCTTAAAGTATTGTT
The DNA here is from genome assembly GCF_013265735.2 of Oncorhynchus mykiss. Lineage (NCBI taxonomy): Eukaryota > Metazoa > Chordata > Actinopteri > Salmoniformes > Salmonidae > Oncorhynchus > Oncorhynchus mykiss. The sequence continues at coordinate 41,001,685 of NC_048565.1, read as the reverse complement.
GGTTTAGGGCTTGTAAGAAGCATTTTACTGTCAGGTCTACACCTGTTATATTTGGCGCATGTTACAAATACAAATTGATTTGATAAAAATTGATAATGATAGAAATTGAAGAACAACATATGTTGGTATTTCCAGGCACTCAAGGGTCCAAACGTGTGTGCCTTTCACACCTGCAACTTCTCATGAGTGTTTTTGAGGGGGCTTTTGACAGCTTATTGCAGTGAGTGAAAAGCTTCACCAGGAATGACACCAGGATCTTGTCGTTGGGGTACCATGCACTGACATGAGTTGAAACGATTACCTACATTACAGAGAAGCATGCCGGTTCTAAATAAAATATTTAAATTGGAACGTTATGTAACGATGCACCCCAATGAACTATGACCCAGTTCTATGGCTATTCCTTCACAGGCTGATATTCTTTATACACATCCACTCCACAAGTTGATGGGCATCCAATGGCATTAATATCCATACAGGCTATATTCGTCTCTCTACCTCCCCCCTTGTTAATCAGCCAATTCTGTCAACACTGACACTGACACAGGTGGGGCGACGGCTAAACCAAGCTGTCGCCCCACCTGTTGTAGTCTAGCAGCTCATTAGGGATCTGGGTACTGATGCTTCCAGCGTAGATCATGGTACTAAAAAGCATTGGAGCTCCCTGGGAGGATGAAAAGAGACTTCTTGACATCATCAAGAAGGAGAAACATTCATTAGCAACAGGTAAGGTTTATTTTGCTGGAATGACTTGGCTGGTCTGATTTGTCAATAGATCTGCCTGTTCGACAGTGGTCAATGCAAGAGATGTGAGAGAATCTGGACACACGAGAAAACAGTTTTGGGGTAAAGTTTGAAGAAAAGGTTGAATTACACACATACTGTCACAAACTACAGCAACAGTCTGATTCTGGTACAGTAAGATCAGTGACGTTCCTTAAGAGGAGCAAAAGATGGAGGCTTGTACTTAAAATATGACTGTATAGGTTGACACTATGTATTCTACTTCTTTGGTCCAGGGATTTATAAAACTAAAGAAATTACTATGTAGAGTGACAAGATGGGTTTTGTTTTGAATTTGTAGCTGTTTGTCTCTATTTTCTCTTTACTGCACAACACTGCAAAGAAAGATGGGAAAGAGAGAGGGAATAAAGAAAATATATTTCATAATCCACAATAGTACATAAAAAAAGTTAATGGTTAGAACAAAGGTAATAATATCATAAAAGCTGCTTGTGGTGTTCATATGGGAACGTTTTTCTTTAAAATAAATGATGACCATTTCAGATGAATACCTGAGGAAAACCATGGGAAAAATACTAGGGGGATTCTGAAACTAGGAAAAAACATTGAACAGTGAAGATGGGTAATGCAGTCAGGCACCATACAGACAGAAAACATGTCTCAATCCAACTAGGACTGTTTCTCCCATGTAGTGGTTTGGGGCCTACTAGTGGGTTGTGGCTAGCCTCTGGCTCATTGTTCCTGGGTCACGGTTAGATTCCACATTTTTGAAATCGTTGTCTATCGGGTTGGCCACAGCAAAGGCTTGGGGCGAGTCATAGCATTAAAAATGTGTGAACCAACCACTGACAGAACTAAGGAGATCCTACCTTTTATATGTCGTTCTGATAAACGTGGCAACTCGTCTTGATGGAAGTATTCGTAGCGCGACGTCCCGAGCAGCTGCTGAGGTAAGTATCCTCGGAGAGTGGTGGCTCTTTAAGGATTGAATGATTGAATTTATTAGACCATTTTTTTTAAATACATACATTACATTAGGATGCTCCAGCCGATGACGCCTCCACATACAAGGAGTTGAGATGGAGAACGTATCGTTAGTAATCACATTGTGAATTCAAAACTTATTCAGTGGAGCCAAGGTGTTTATGAAGAGGTTCTGTTCTTGATGGTAAGCACAAAGTCCTGCTATTCTACAATTATAGGCAACTCGAGTCTGAGTGATGTGTGTCATGAGTCAAAGTGATCCAGACTCTCAAGAGACACCCACTGCCATGGGTCTTGCAGAGACACATGGGGGAGACATAGACACAGGGGGTGATGCACAGGAGAGGCGCACAGCGTGGCAGGTAGACATTAAAACCTTCATTTGTTTTTCTATTATATTTATATCTTCATTTACACATTTACATTCATCGTTTAGCAGTTGCTCCAATCCAGAGAATACATTTGATTCTATTTTTTATAAAGACACCCGCAGCCCAAAAATGGGCAGCTCTATGGCCGCATTTGGCATGTGCTCCAAATGTTGTGCACCTCTGCCTTATATGGGTGATTCTGCAGAAGTGGTGTAAATTGCTGTCTCACCCCAAAAAATATAGATTAAAAAAAAACTGTTATGTCTCCAAATTTAGGACATTTATTTACATCATAATATGTTCTAATTCAATCCAAAGCAATAAGAAACATATTGTTATGTTAATATAGTACAGTCATTGTGTTTATGCTTATCTATATTGAGAACCCTGACTCCTAAACTTGATGTTTGAAAATAAAGAAATTCATATAATATATATAGTTTAGTAAATTTTCAAACATCTTTCTCTGAAAAATGCTGTCCCCACTTTTGATGTCACTACTGAAGAACACAATTTAAAAGACTGTAGAATGGATGTGGAAATGTGAAGTGCACATGTATATTTACTGGTAACCTCGACGTCTCCTCACGATTCACAGCATTTCCCTCACTCAGACAAGAAAGGTGCAAAAGTAGCCCAATTAGCGGGAGGGATGGGGGCGTCTTCTCGTCGCGCTCAAGTTATCGGCTCTCGGAGAACCTGAACTCTGATGTGTTGTATTTTGTATCTGATGCTGTTCCAATTTTGGTGCTTAACAATAAAACAAATCTGCCATTTTCAACCCGTATACGGGGATGACAGCGGCTGTCAGGGGAAAAGGCTATGCCACAACCCTACAAATATCACCAGGTGATGGGATTGCAGCCCTATACTTTACGGCCACATGGTGAGTAATCTAGCTGCATTTTTTTTTTATGTGTGAATAAGTTTGAGTTTGAGTTTATTTTTTATTTTTACAGGGACAGTGCACATTAATCAACGTTTCAGTAAAAGTGCCGGTTTTAGCCAGCCGGCTAATTTTCAACCGCAGTCCCTGGGCAGGTTATTAAAAACAATTACAATATAGACAATAGCAGCATAGAACAAGCAAGACATAGCAACATAGGACAAGCAAGGCATAGCATACAGACAGAGCAACATAGGACAAGCAAGACGTAGCATACAGACATAGCAACATAAAACAAAAAGCAGCAAGACAAAATTCATAAAAGCAACAAAGTGTTTCCACACCTCACAAGCTACAGACAACAGACAACATGGAAAGCGGCAACACACAGCTAGGGACCATGTTCACAAATCTGATTGACCTTTAGCCATGTCTTCAAGCATTTTGTGAAAGTGTGATATGTGGTGCAGTTATGTGTGTCTGATGGCAGTGTATTCCAGACATGGTAAGCTCTCACAGAGAATGCAGATTTACTAAAGGTGCTTTTCCTTAGGGGAACTATACAGTCAGCTCTCATGGCAGACCTTGTGGATCTGCTGCCATATGTCTGGGTTTTCTGTTTAACAAAAATATTGAGTGGAGGGGGAGCCAGGCCATTAAGGATCTTGAATACAAGACATGCGTCGTGTATTGCACAAGATTTTCCCAACTCAAGAGCTCATGCTTTCTAAGAATGTGACAATGATGATGGCTATTGGGCTTCCTATCAAGCACTTTGAGAGCCTGTTTGTAGACAGACTGAATAGGTTTTAATGTTGTACAGCAAGCTTGGGCCCAACTAGTCAAGCAGTATGTTAAGTGGGGGAGTATCATAGATTTGAAGTACAGTTTTGCTACCTCTGTAGTCAAACAATTTCGTATAAATCGGAAATTAGCTAGGTTGAATTTGGTTATTTGAATTACCTTTTTCACATGCTTTTTAAAAGAGAGGTTGGAATCAAGTATGATGCCAAGGTACTTAAAATCGGATACCACCTGGAGCTTCTCCCCTGACACATAGACATCTGGCTCAGTAGCATCTGTTGCCCTCTTTGTGAAGAACATGCAAACAGTTTTTTTCACATTGAGATGCAAACACGAGTCACTGAGCCACTTTGTAACCTGGACCATTACAGTAGTGAGTTCTTGTGCAGCTTGTTGTTTGCTCTTTGCATGCACATATATCACTGTATCATCTGCATACATTTGAACTTCAGACCCAGTACAGACAGAAGGCAGATCATTAATGTACAGGCTGAACAGGAGGGGCCCCAGTATTGACCCTTGGGGCACGCCCACATCATAGCTACGAGTGGGCGACAGCTCATTGCTCACTCTGACACACTGAGTTCTGCCTTCAAGGTATGATTTCATCCATCTCAAGGCATCAGGGGAAAAGTTGAACTTGGACAATTTTGTGATGAGAATCTCATGGTTAACAGTATCAAAAGCCTTCCTTAGGTCCAGAAACACAGCCCTAACAGCACCCCCTTTGTCCATCTTGGACTTCACATTTTCCAGAAGAAAGCAGTTGGCCATTTCTGTGGAGTGTTTCGCTCTGAAGCCAAACTGCATGGAGTGTAATGTGAAGGGGCTGTTGTTGAGGTGGGCAATCAGTTGTTCTGCTACACACTTTTCAACAACCTTTGACACCACAGGTAGTATACTAAGTTGCTAAATCTAAATCATTTATTTTTAAGACATGTCCCTATCAAACATCTAATATAAAGAAATATGTTACGTATGGTTTTAGGACTAACATATAGTTTACTGGGATGTACATCTGTCCAAATGAAAAATAGCCAGCCATGTTAGCTAAATCAAAAACATGTTTTTTTTTTAAACTAACCGAAAATGGTCGCTACTAAAATAATTGACACCGTTTACATTAGTATTCACACCTGACTCAATACTTTGTAGAAGCACCTTTGGCAGTGATTATAGCTGCGAGTCTTTCTGGGTAAATCTCTAAGAGCTTTCCACACCTATATTGTGCAACACTTGCCAATTATTATTTTCTAAATTCTTCAAGCTCTTTCAAATTGGCTGGCGATAATTAGTAAACAAACCATTTTTAGGACTTGCCATAGATGTTTAAGTAGATTTCAGTCAAAATGGAAGCTAGGCCACTCAGGAACATTCACTCTCTTATTGGTAAGCAACTTAAGTGTAGATTTGTCCTTGTGTTTTAGGTTATTGTCCTGCTGAAAGGCAAATTAATCTCCCAGTGTCTGGTGGGAAGCAAACTCAACCAAGTTTTCCTCTAGGATTTTGCCTGTGCTTATCTCCACTCTGTTTATTTTTTGTCTTGAAAAACTCCCCAGTCCTTTACAATTACAAGCATACCCATAACATGATGCAGCCACCACTATGCTTGAAAATATGGCGAGCGTTACTTAGTAATGTGTTGCATTGGATTTGACCAAAACATAACACTTTGTATTCAGGACAAAAAGTGAATTACTTTGCTTAATTTTTTGCAGTATTACTTTAGTTTCTTGTTGCAAACAGGATGCATGTTTTGGAATACTTTTGTTCTGTAAACGCTACCATCTTTTAAATCTGTCAACTAGGTTAGTATTGTGGAGTAACTACAATGTTGTTGATCCATCCTCAGTTTTCTCCATCATAGTCATTAAACTCTGTAACCATTTTAGTCACCATTGGCCTCATGGTGAAATCCCTGAGTGGTTTTATTGTCCCCAGCACAAGGTGCACCTGTGTAATGATCATGCCGTTTAATCAGTTTCTTGATATACCACACCTGTCAGGTGGATGGATTATCTTGGCAAAGGAGAAATGTTCACTAACAGAGATGTAAACAAATTTGTGTACAACATTTGAGAGAAACATGAGACCAACACTTCACATGTTGCATTTATATTTTTGTTCAGTATACTTTACTTTCTTACAATTGAAGAAAGTGCCCATCGTCTCTTGATCTAATGGTCTTGGTATTGAAACCACTCAAGACCACATCATTTCAGTTTTTAACTTGTCATGGACTCAACTCACTGGGTCTGGATCTTGGGACCAATGTCCTGGTATATATCTTGGTCTTGGCTCCTGGAAATTACCTTTGTTTTTGGTTTACAAACCATAGGCCACATAATATGAAGAAGACAATGCTGTCTGATCATTGGCTGATCACTCCCAACCCGTAGGAATCCCCACCCAGTTGACTACTTTTAAATTGTGTGTAACGGCATTCCTCCTCCTCTTCTGAGGAGGAGAAGCGAGAAGAATCGGAGGACCAACGTGCATGGTAAGTGTCCATAACGTTTTATTTTAAGATATAAACTGAACACTATGAAAATACAAAACAATAAACGTGAACATGAACGAAACCGAAACAGTACCGTGTGGCAACAAACACACACACGGAAAACAAACACCCACAAACCAAAAGTGAAACACAGGCTACCTAAGTATGATTCTCAATCAGAGACAACTAACGACACCTGCCTCTGATTGAGAACCATACTAGGCCGAACACAAAAACCAACATAGAAAAACAAACTGCCCACCCCAACTCACGCCCTGACCATACTAAATAAAGACAAAACAAAGGAAATAAAGGTCAGAACGTGACATTGTGGAAGTCATCAATGGCAATGTCAAAACCAAAATGAGTTATTTCCATCTAGAGTCCTCTATTTATCAAGAATGGTGCACCACACAATCTCCCTGTGGAACGCTTTAGACACCTTGTGTCCATGCCCAGACAACTTGAGGCTGTTCTGAGGGCAAAACTCAATATTAGGAAGGTGTTCCTGATGTTTGGTATGCTCAGTCTACTCACAAGAACATACAAGGAAAATATGTTGATGTCACATGCACAAGTACAGTGAAATGCCTTTAGTATTATTGATTAACCCCAACAATACAGTAATTAATAACAATGTAATACAAAAACTAACAAGGTAGAACAAAAACACACTTAATATGAAGTAAGTAAGCACGTCTGTTGTTTTCCATTGAGTTCCAGTACCATATTTACAATGTGCATGGATACTGGATTGATAGAGGTAGATATGTATAGGGATAAGGTGGTCTGATTTGACCTAAACAAACCATAAATTCAAGAGGGATGCTTACCAATCCATGAAGTGTGTTCATTGGATGTTTAGAAGTAAACTCAGCAAAAAAAGAAATTTCCCTTTTCAGGACTCTGTCTTTCAAAGATAATTCATAAAAATCAAAAAAACTACACAGATCTTAATTGTAAAGCGTTTAAACACTGTTTCCCATGCTTGTTCAATGACCCATAAACAATTAATGAACATGCACCTGTGGAACGGTCGTTAAGACACTAACAGCTTACAGAGAGTAGGCAATTAAGATCACAGTTATGAAAACATAGGACACTAAAGAGGCCTTTCTACTGACTCTGAAAAACACTAAGAAAGATGCCCAGAGTCCCTGCTCATCTGCGTGAATGTGCCTCAGGCATGCTGCAAGGAGGCATGAGGACTGCAGATGTAGCCAGGGCAATAAATTGCAATGTCCGTACTGTGAGATGCCTAAGACAGCGCTACAGGGAGACAGGACGGAGAGCTGATTGTCCTCGCAGTGGCAGACCACGTGTAACAACACCTGCAAGGGATCGGTACATCCGAACATCACACTTGCAGGCAGGTACAGGATGGCAACAATAACTGCTCGAGTTATACCAGGAACGCACAATCCCTCCATCAGTGCTCAGACTGTCAGCAATAGGCTGAAAGATGCTGGCCTGAGGGCTTGTAGGGCTGTTGTTAGGCAGGTCCTCACCAGACATCACCAGCAACAACATCGCCTATTGGCACAAACCCACCGTCGCTGGACCAGACAGGACTGGCAAAAAGTGCTCTTCACTGATGAGTCACGGTTTTGTCTCACCAGTGGTGATGGTCAGATTCGCATTTATCGTCGAAGGAATGAGCGTTACACCGAGGCCTGTACTCAGGAGCGGGATTGATTTGGAGGTGGAGGGTCAGTCATGGTCTGGGGTGGTGTGTCACAGCATCATTGAACTGAGCTTGTTGTCATTGCAGACAATCTCAACGCTGTGCGTTACAGGGAAGACATCCTCCTCCTTCATGTGGTAGCCTTCCTGCAGGCTCATCCTGACATGACCCTCCAGCATGACAATGCCACCAGCCATACTGCTCATTCTGTGCGTGATTTCCTGCAAGACAGGAATGTCAGTGTTCTGCCATGGCCAACGAAGAGCACGGATCTCAATCCCATTGAGCACGTCTGGGACCTGCTGGATCAGAGGGTGAGGGCTACGGCCATTCCCCCCCCCCAGAAATGTCCGGGAACTTGCAGGTGCCTTGGTGGAAGAGTGGGGTAACATCTCACAGCAATAATTGGCAAACCTTGTGCAGTCCATGAGGAGGAGATGCAGTGCAGTACTTAATCCCCCCCCACACACCTTTGTTCAGGGACACATTATTCCATTTCTGTTAGTCACATGTCTGTGGAACTTGTTCAGTTTATGTCTCAGTTGTTGAATCTTATGTTCAAACAAATATTTACACATGTTGAGTTTGCTGAAAATAAATGCAGTTGACAGTGAGAGGATGTTTCTTCTTTTAGTTGTCATTTTGTTGGCTATTGTCATTCTGTGGAACACAATTAGAACAGTAACTTGGAACAGCATTGTGTAAGCCTTTGTCCATCTCAAAACTGTTATGCAAAAACAAAATCTAGAAAATATTTAATTCAGTTAAAGAATTGAAATGGCAGCGGAGTGCTAGAGGCGTCACTACAGATGGGTTCGATCCCGGGCTGTGTTGCAGCCGGCTGTGACCGGGAAACTCATCGCACTCTAGTGACTCCTTGTGGCGGCTGGGCGCATGCACGCTGACTTCAGTCACCAGCTGTACGGTGTTTCCTCAGACACATTGGTGCTGCTGGCTTCCGGGTTAAGCCGGTAGTGTGTCAAGAAGCAGTGCGGCTTGGCGGTGTCGTGTTTCAGAGGATGTGTTTCGGAGGATGCATGGCTCTCGACCTTCACCTATCCCATACGGAGTTGCATTGATGGGACAAGACTGTAACTACCAACTGGATATCACGAAATTGGGGAGAAAAAGGGTAAAAAGTACAACAACAAAAAACTAATGGTTGAAATGAAAATGTATTACACCACAAAATAGATGTGCAAGCTAATTCTCTTAAATAAGTCCAAAAATGCATTTCTGGAGCACGTGTCTGGAAACACAAATTAGATATACAGTACATTAAACCAAAAAAAGGCACTGTTGGAACAGGCTTTGATGCTTTTAACTTAACTTTTTCATCCCCTTTCATCCCAAATATTAGCTAGAGAAGGTATTGAAATGTCATGTAAAATGTCATGATTTGGACTCTATTTGCTGCAAAGTTTGGAGTCCTCAACGGCTCTTCATGTTTTTTCCTTTCATATACACTGTTGACAAAAAGCCCTTTCTCAGAGTTTTGTATAGAACACAAAATACAGTATGTACTTTACCAGAAACACACCATGACCTAATTTAAAAGTGAAACAAATACGGTAATAGTTTAGCAGTGCATTGCTTTCTTCACCCAGTCCAGGATGTACAGTATTTCCCCCTAGCTTTGAGTTCTGAGATATCTGTAATTTTACAGAAGAACACTAATACATTACAAGTGTACAGGATTTTTCCATCCAGTACTAGGAAAGGGAAAGGGGATACCTGGTTAGTTGCACAAATGAATGCATTCAACTGAAATGTGTCTTGCACATTTAACCCAACCCCTCTGAATCAGAGACATGCAGGGGGCTGCATTAATCGACTTCCACATTTTCGGCACCTGGGGAACAGTGGTTTAATTGCCTTGCTCAGGGGCAGAAAGACAGATTTTTACCTTGTCAGCTCGGAGATTCCATCCAGTTACTGGCCCAACGCTCTAACCACCAGGCTATCTGCCTCCCCTACATGGCAATATAATGTCCTTCAACTCATACCAATGAAACATTGAATTTCTCACCATTTATTTTCTAAAATAACTGTCACGCCCTGATCTGTTTCACCTGTTTTTGTTATTGTCTCCACCCACCTCCAGGTGTCACCTGTTTCCTTCATTAGTCCCTGGGTACTTATTCCTGTGTTCCCTGTTTGTCTGTTGCCAGTTCGTCTTGTCTTGTCAAGTCAACAAGCATGTTATTCCGTGCTTCTGTTTTTCCCTTTTCTCTGTTTTTGCTATTCCTCCTGGTTTTGACCCTTGCCTGCCTCTACTCTGAATTCGCTTGCCTGACCATACTGCCTGTCCTGACCCCTGCCACCCTGTACCTCCTGGACTCTGACCTTGCTATGATCTTTTGGCCTGTCCATGACCATTCTCTTGCCTGCCCCTTGGATTGTAATAAATATCCGAGACTCAAACCATCTGCCTCCCGTGTCTGCATCTGGGTCTCGCCCTGTGCCCTTATAGTAAGAACTGGCCACGGCAGAGCCAACAGACTTGGACCAGCTCCGCCACGCTGTCTCCCTGCATGGAGCCACCATTGGAAGGTATGAGGAGCTACTGCAAGACCTTTGGGAAGGGCTTCGTTCCCTGAAGGAACGCCACAACCAAGGGTTCAAGGCTATTATGGAGCAAATCAGTGAGTTGGCTCATAGACAGCCCACCATCTCTGAGACCTCCCAACCACCCAGTAACCTGTCTACTATTAGTGTTGGGTTTGTACAGCCTACGCCGGCTCCCCAAGAACCCCGCTTACCTCCTCCTCCGGAGCAATATTATAGGGATCCTGGAACCTGCTGGGGTATTCTTTTTCAGTGCTCCCTTATTTTTGAGCTACAGCCATCTTCGTTCCCTTCGGACCGATCGAAGATAGCGTATATTATTACGCTAATGTCAGGAAGGGCGCTCTCCTGGGCTACGGCAGTTTGGGAGCAACAATCCACCATTTGTCATCATCTGGAGGATTTTGTGGCAGAGGTGAGGAAGGTGTTCGATTCTCCGGTATCCGGGAGAGAGGCGGCCCGAAAACTACTTGAAATACATCAAGACTCCCGTAGTGTGGCAGACTATACAGTAGATTTTCACACATTGGCTGCCGAGAGTGCCTGGTATCCGGAGTCCCTTTTTTGATACCTTCCTTCACGGACTTTCAGAGGAAGACCGTGAAGGACATCGATTCCCTTATTGCCCTTACTCTTAGGATTGATGGAACGCAGGAGTGAGAGGTCTGGTCGTTCATCTCTGACGGAATCTGGAAGTCTCCCAAAGCTGTATTTCCGAGAAGATTCGAAGCCACCCAAGTTCCCTCGAGAATCATCGGCAACGGGTGAGTCAGATACACCGAAACCAATGCAACTGGGCAGAGCTAGATTATTGCCGAGGGAACATAAACATAGGCTAAGCTCCAACAGTTGTCTGTATTGTGGTGCTCCAGGGCATTTCGTAGCTAGCTGCCCAGTGAAGAGACCTAAATCATTAGTAGGTACATGTACACTGGTGAGCCAGACTGGGAATCCTCTAATTCCTGTTATCCGTACTCCTGTTGTTGTTATCCTGCTGTGGGGAGACCAGTCAAAGTCTCTTCAGGTGCCCATTGACTCTGGGACTGATGAGAGTTTCATGGACGCTATCCTGGTATCGGAACTAGGTATTCCCACTCAACTTCTCTCCATTTCCATGGATGCCAGAGCACTGGACGGCCGCTCCATTGGATTCACGCACAGCACAGTTCCCATTAATCTGTGGATATCTGGTAATTACAGTGAGCCAATACAGCTTCTCCTCATTGAGTCCCGTCACATCCCTGTTTTGGGATTTTTTTTGGCTCCAGAAGCACAACCCCGACATTGACTAGACCATGGGTTCAATCCTGGGTTGGAATCCGTTCTGCCATTCACATTGTCTAAAGGCGGTGCAGCCTTTCCCGGAACATCTGCCTCCAGGGTTAAGTACGGCCTCGGATCTCTCTTCCCGCAGAGTATTATGACCTCCTGGAGGTTTTCAGCAAGGCTTGTGCTACCTTCCTTCCTCCACGTCGCCCTTTACGATTGTGCTATTGATCTCCTCCCAGGCACCACACCGCCTCAAGGCCGGCTTTATTCCCTGTCTGGCCCTGAGACCAAGGCCATGGAGGACAAGCAGATAACCACCGGTTAACCACCGGCTCCCCGCTATCGTATCGGGCATGGTTGTCCACTCAGGACCTGCCCTCCCGGGTGGAATCCCGCAAACATTCTCCCCATTTCATTGGTCCTTTCCCCATTTCTAGAGTCCTTAGTCCCACTGCTGTCCGCCTGCTGTTGCCCCGTACTCTTCGTGTTCACCCTACTTTTCATGTGTCCAAGGTTCGCCAACATACAGTATAGTCTATGATTACAACCTCCTTCATGCCTGGTGAGCACATAATCCAAAAGCAAAACTCTGGAGATCCCTTCGATCTCCACTGATCGCCAAAGCACTTTAAAATATGAGGAATTGGTACCTCTAGGGCATTTCAGACAGATGTTAGGGTGTCAGTTTGTGATTGTTCTTTGCTTTTCATTAATTGTTGTCTATAATAACATGTATAATTTAATGTATATATTGTTGTGCTTTAACCGGGATCATCTGGAAAAGAGACCTTGGGCTCCGCATTGACTCCCTGTCAAAATAAAGGTTATTTTTTTAAATGGTAAAGAATTAACTCAATTAAATAATTTACTAGTCCTCATTAACTCATCACAAGTGGGTTAGCAGGCCAAGCAACTGTTTTGTAGGTGACCTTTGAGGGATTTGAGGTGCTGCCCAGCTATCCTTAGCATGGTGGGACAGCCACACACATACCCCAAGCGCAGCCCTCTTCCATTACAACTGTTGGATTTTCAAATCCAAACAGCAAGAGGTCTCAATCCCCAGGAAAAGACCCACAGACGAAAGCGGGCGCGTAGAGTGCACACACACACTTACATGTCCATGCTTCCCTTGCCTTTCCTGGGGCAGCTCCATGCCTGAGGTCATGCCCGCGGCTGAGGTGGGGTTATCAAACTGGGCAGAGACAGAGTGGCTTTGTTTTTTCTCCACCAGCACACATATCCAAACACACACAGAACTATTTCAAATATATGACCTGACCATAAGCTGCTCACTGGGCTGTGTGCGTGTGTCCAGTCATGACTCATGATAGGTCCAGGCAATGAGACAAGAACACAGGATAGGCCAAGCGTAGCTCCTGTCCCTGTCTCCTATGTATTACCCAGTGCCTGTTCCACAGACCCAACGACCCAGTGACCCAAATAGCCCCATTACCAGATCAGATGTTTAATCCTGCTCTCTCCACTGAAGATCTGCAATGGGATTACCAGGCTTTGGAGAGGGGACAATGCTCAGTCCCCACGCACGCACCCTTCCATCTCATTCACATTCATTCACTAACTCACTCTCGTCCTGAATCATTTTCCTGCATTCCCGTAACCTCCTGTCCAATGCTCTCTCATCATAGGCCATTCAATGATAACAGGGAGAGGGATTCAATGACGGCTTACATGAATTTGAAACCTGCATTTGTTATAGTTATTTTATATTATAATTAAGTGCATATATATGTATTTGAAGGTATGTTTAAAGTTGGAATCCTCAGTAAGGGGAAACAGCACCTCTGGCCGCAGCACCACATTGTTTTTATTGCTGAGCTGAGGAGCAGCGTGGTAAAAACAATTGCAGTATATATTGTGCTCTTCTATCACGCGTGCAATGATGTCAGAGGGAGGAAAATCTGTGTTTGTTGTTTGCAGTAAGTTCTTTGTTGTTGTAATATCGCAAACGGACTGTTTTACCATTAAGGATTTCATCTGTAAGGGAATGAATGTTATCAAGCCTTTCAAACTGGATGAACTGTTACAATGTAGGCCAACAGAATAGATGTAACATCCTATTCATTTACACAAGAAAAAAAGTCTGATTCATACTGAAGTTCATATTAGCATACTTCAACTACTGCTGCAGTGATCGAAGCTGTGTAATATGTAACAGCAAAACAAGGCAACTAGGCTGCACAAACAGGGTCAAATGGGATTTTCAAAACCGGCCACGGGATGATGCCGTCATAACAAGAAAGGACAGGGACTAGGAAGTGGAAGCACAAGGTCCCAGAGAAGTAGGACAGTACACAAATAGTTACAACCACTAGACAGCATTCAAAGATCTTAAGCAAATAAGGGTGCCTCTTACAATTTGACTAATTCAATCAAGACTCCTTAAAAGATAATAATTGGGAGAGGTCAGGAGCACATGAGCCGTGTGAAGACGTTATTTGACATTATTTTATCTCTGTTCACATTGGAAACAAATAATAAAGGAAAGAGGGTTGTATTCATTAGGAAACCTATCAAATGGACGAAAACGGCGCGTGACTACCTGTACTTGTCCAATAAGAAAGGTGCATTTTTGTTTTCTGTTGTAAAATGTGTATCCTAATGAAAATTAACCTGATGTTCTACTTTAGTGTCATTAAAGGAAAACCAATTGAAACGTGAATTACAAAATTGTTACTGACTGTACTACCTCAAAAACAGCAAAAAAAAAGGCATCTGAGAAAGCTGTGGTTTTCTTTTCATTTGAATTCAGCGGAATTAGTGTAGTGATTCTTTTGACAGTTTGGCATAGCATATGTGGGAACTCCTTCAATACTGTTGGAAAAGCATTCCAGGTGAAGCTGGTTGAGAGAATGCCAAGAGTGTGCAAAGCTGTTGTCAAGGCAAAGGGTGGCTACTTTGAAGAATCTCAAATATAAAATAGATTTTTGATTTGTTTAGCACTTTTTTGGTTACCACATGATTCCATATATGTTATTTCATAGTTTGGATGTATTCACTATTATTCTACAATGTAGAAAATAGTCAAATAAAGAAAAACCCTGCAATGAGTCCAAACTTTTGTCTGGTACTTTGATATATGTTGATATATTATATTAGCTTAGTTTTCCGTATGAGTATATTTAACAGCGAGGCATTGGTCTACAGTAGTTATAATGGCAATGCAAAGCCATGACTGTCCATGACTCACTGACAACAGCTTTAAGGCCCCCTACATTCATCCAGCATATGTTTTGATGGATTTAAATCTGAGTATTCTTGAATAGCTGAGGCTATAACATGGAAATAAACAGACGTAGGCTACTATCAAATGCAACATATTCACACACACACATAGTGTACAACATGATATCTTATTTACTACTTCTTTCATCTTCTCTGTTCTTTCTAGAATTATTGACAAAGAGGTGAGGCAATATTAGTAGTACCACTTTACATTAAAGCACCCCTCAAAAAAGTTTATAAAGCCTCTTATAGACTTTTGGCAATTTATAGATGTGGTTTTAGTGTGAAGTACAGTATGTACCACAACTTGGTCGGGGCCTGTACCCCCTTCTAGCCACTAGATGGTAGGCAAGACTTTTCCTGAAATTGTATTGCGAAGAACCCCCATGGAGTTGAATGTACACTCCGGGCCCCATTGTCTCTGACAGGTGGCATCATTTTAACGTGACATGTCACAACGCAGATATTAAGAGTCGTTACTTTATCTGACATGAGACCACACTCCGGGCCCTATCAATGACCCATCACATGAAAGCACAACCAACTTATCATGTCATCCCAGATAGCATCTCCATCGACATACTGAGCTATACTACTAGAGCATCATCACCACCTCAACGAAAACTAAATCCAGAATTCCTTCATTTTCTCATCCCCTGGAGGGTCCGGAATTTGGGTCCTTGCAGAAAGAGTGTTAGCAGGGAAATTTTATGACACACACACACACACACACAGCATGTGAGTATCAACATATACATACATAGTACAATACATGCATTTACTGTAAATGTCTACAGAGAAAGGAAACTGGCTTTATCCCATGTTACACTGACAACTGGCCTGTTATATTTCTGTCATGAAGGGCCTCATTTATTGAGAGAGAGCCCACTCGGGAGCCGGATCCACAGTTTATTTATGGAGCTCACAGACTAGTGAAGTAGCAGCACCGCCCCAAGCCGTCACTCTGGAGCAACCCATCAGTAAAACAGAGCCCGAGAGCTCGTTGCACCAACCAACATTCTACTGATACATTTTTAAAATGTCTATATTGGAATTCTTAAAATCCCATGCATATTTAATGACCCGGCAAATAAAGAGATTCACACTGGACAAAGATTGGGTTCTGGGGCTTGCCTGTACCAGTTAAATAAGCATTTAGTTATGGGAAACCCACATAAAGGTGTAATTTGGTGTGACTGTGAATAGCTTGTGGGTAGCTAACTCTGTTGCTGCTGACAGCTAATCCAAATGATAGTGCTATGGAAATGCTGGCAAAGAATGGGAGTGTTGTACCAGCGAACCTGATGATAGTTGCGTCTTACGTTTCACCTGCGCACATGCTGCTCTGGTCTCTCTGAATGCGGCTTGTCAATATTAAATCATTCATCCACTGGGTTGGTATCAGATGAACATTCTTGGCTAAAGAGGTAGGGCTAGAGGTACCTGCTAGAGCAGTTAGGTACCCCAGACCCTCTTTTTAGCAATTAGTGTTGGAGCTATCAGATGGAGAGGAAAGCAAAGGGGGCTGTTCAGTCCTGCTGCACCCATCCACACATAGCTCACCATGCCAAGATACTGAGGTGGGGGATTGTACTCTTTCCTTCTCTCTCTCCCTCCCTCTTTCCCTCTATCTCTCTTCCCACCAAACCTTCTGGAGGTGAGCTGAACTATGCCATGCTAGGAGCTCTATCTGGTGCCTTGGACCTTGAGGAGTTAATCTGACACACCCTTAGCCTCAACACGATCACCTTTCACCTCCACCTAGCCCCTCCTCACTTTGACCATCATCCCCTTGCCTCCCAGTCCCTGGTCATGCCAGAGAGGAGCAGACAGCAGAAGCCCATCTCACATCTGAGGAACGTCTGAGGGACCCGTGGCACCACACAAAGGCGGAGCAAGCCCCTTTGTGCCTAAAATCTCAGGAAGAATGTGCAACCACATCTAGCAGATATTTGCTTGTCTTTCCCAGAGAAAAGCGCGCAAGAGAGAGGGGGAGATACATACTCCTGTGAAATAAAGAGAGGGAAAAGGACAGGGAGAAGCAGAGGAAGATGCCTTTCGGGGGGTTTGCAGGGCTGAAGGAGCAGATTCTGAAACCAGGGAAGGAGGAGGTGAAGAATATGGTAGGAGACGGCCTGGGGAACCTGCAGAGGTGAGTCTGAGACTGTCTGGAATGTGTTGGGGGAACTGGGATTGAATGAGTGTGAATCTCTGCTCTTTGACTGAGATATGTGTGTGACTCAATGGGGTAAAAACAACACAGTGCAAGTTTGACATCTACTTGAAGCAACAGATTAGATCATTTCAGATATATTATTTATTTCTGAGTACTGTTAGATATTTGATCTTAGTTATCTTATTGTATTTTAAGATCTTGATATAGCTTGGTCAATATTCTAATCCAAATTATAGTCCTATAGGCTAGCATAAAAAATCTCTATATCCACTGGTAAAACGATTGCAGTGCTATAATCCCAAACTCAGATAATTTGGTCAAAATTCTAAGGACTATGAACAAAGCCAGTGGTAGAAAACAGGAGGATTGAAGAACATTAAGCTCACCATGTACTCTACCCAGAGATCTTAGAGCTAACTAAATATTTAATTGTTTTGCTTGCCAGGCAATGCAAGTGATGTCATCACGAGTTTTATCTTAAGACATTGTGATGCATATTTCATATCTGATATATATTTCACAAGGGGAGGATGATAAATATGGAACTTCCACATATGAGGTGGATTGTTGTCTGAAAAGAGATAAACCAAGTAAGTGGGCAATGTCCTGTGAAAGGGAATTATTTCAGGTTAAGATCCAGAGTTCACTGTGCAGTCTGAAATAGATACATTTGAAAGTATATTTAAAAAAGTGAACTGGACAAATTTATCCAACAAGCGATTTTAATTTATATTATGGTTGTAATATCAGTACAATGAAAATGTGTCATCATGAAATGTGTGTAAAATTAATGATGTTGTCAGCTTACTTTCTATTTTATCAGTTTTATTTTAAACACTATACAAACACATGGAAAAGGCAAAATGAAATCTTTCATCAAAGTCCACAAGGATCCATGTGCAATCCCACCAAACTGGTCAAATCATTACTAGCAGGTGAAACTAAGAAATGTGAATCCAGAGAGACCAAGAGAGGAAAAGAGAAATTAAGTCTGAGCAGAATGAATCATTCCATCTATCGATCTATCTATCATCATATTTCCTATGAGGTCATACTTCACTGAGACTAAATTTATTGGCCGAAATACAAACATCTATGGGAATGACATGTTCTCTTAATAGGGTCTCTCTAGGATGTTGCTGACCAGTCTGTCAGTAAACTGACACTGTTTTAGTCCATTCTGAATTACTTCTTGAAATGTAAGCTATCGTTGGTACAAAAAAGGTTGGATAATAATGACATTGAACAACAGACACAAATACATCTTCTGTTCAGTATGATCTGACTTCTCAACAGTCATAGAACTTCATAGACATAATGACGTCATTGACTTAATGCAGACAGGATGACATCATTTTGGTCTACTTGAGGATAAAAAAATATATATAAAAAAAACAAGACAAGCGTGAATACTTTCCACTGATAATGATCAACCATTCTCATAGCATTGTCCAGTCTATTTTAGATAGTGGAGAGCACGATCTGTGAGTTTGGAAAGAGGGATGGGGCTGGGGATGACAGGGGTGAGTTGGTTTGATGGATTGGGGATGGAGAAGGCAGGGGTGAGTTGGGATGAGGGCAGAGCCGGTGCCAGAATGAGTCAGTTGAGTCACTGTAAATGTATTGCCTTTGAATGTGGCATGAACATAACCAGTCATAATGTTTTCATCTGATTGTCAAACAAATCACTTCAAAAAGTAGGTTACCTTTGACATTTTCCAAAATAATTCTAGAATCTGAACAGTGCACTATGCACCCAGGCTGATACAATCTCACCGGAGAACGTATCCGATCGAGCGAAACAGCCATGTACTGCATCAGATACAGTACATGGCCTATAAATACGGAGACAGATAGGGCTCTGTTTCGTTTGCTCAGATGCTTTATCTGTGACTGATGAGTCTTTCTGTCAATATTTAAACATTTTATTTTGGATGGGCAAGGAGGTAGGGTAGGGCAGGCCTACCCATAACACCAGCTCTGGATGAGGGATTGGAGAAGACATAGGTGAGTTTAGAGGAAGGATGGGGGCTGGAGAAATCAGGAGTGAGTTGGGGAAGAGAGCTGGGGGCTGGGGGGGTAGGGAAGACAGGGTTGACGGGCAAGGAGGTAGGGTAGGGCAGGCCTACCCATAACACCAGCTCTGGATGAGGGATTGGAGAAGACATAGGTGAGTTTAGAGGAAGGATGGGGGCTGGAGAAATCAGGAGTGAGTTGGGGAAGAGAGCTGGGGGTTGGGGGGGTAGGGAAGACAGGGTTGAGTTGGGGATGGAGGGATGCGGGCTGGGGAGTTGGGGAAGACAGGGGTGAGTTGGGATGGAGGGATGGGGGCTGGGGGGTTGGGGAAGACAGGGGTGAGTTGGGATGGAGGGATGGGGGCTGGGGGGTTGGGGAAGACAGGGGTGAGTTGGAGGTGGAGGGATGTGGGATCATTGGATGAGTTGGAGGTGGCAAAGAGAACAGTCCATGACTTGTTTGACTGGAGTCTTTTGACAATTTTTGGGGCCTTCCTCTGACACCGCCTAGTATACAGGTCCTGGATGGCAGGAAGCATGACCCCAGTGATGTACTGGGCCGTACGCACTACACTCTGTAGCGCCTTACGGTTGGATGCCGAGGGAGAAAAGGTGTCGCCGTGCCCTCTTCACAGCTGTCTTGGTGTGTTTGGGCCATGATAGTTTGTTGGTGATGTGGACACCAATGTACTTGAAACTCTCGACCCGCTCCACTAGAGCCCCGTCGATGTGAATGAGGGTGTGTTCGGCCCTTCTTTTCTTGTAGTCCACGATCAGCTCCTTTGTCTTGCTCATGTTGAGCGAGATGTTGTTGTCCTGGCACCACACTGCCAGGTCTCTGACCTCCTCCCTATGTCCTGTCTCATCATTGTTGGTGATCTGGCCTACCACTGTTGACGGAGTCATGCTTGGCCACACAGTCATGGGTGAACAGGGACTACAGGAGGGAACTAAGCATGCACCCCTGAGAGGCCCCAGTTTTGAGGATCAGCATGGCAGATGTATTGTTGCCTACCCTTACCACCCGGGGGCGGCCCGTCAGGAAGTCCAGGACCCAGTTGCAGAGGGAGTTGTTTAGTCCCAGTGTCCTTTGCTTAGTGATGAACTTTGTGGGCTCTATGGTATTGAACGCTGAGCTGTAGTCAACGAACAGCATTCTCACATAGGTGTTCCTTTTGTCCAGGTGGGAATGGGCAGTGTGGAGTGCAATTGAGATTGCGTCATCTGTGGATATGTTGGAGCAGTATGCGAATTGTAGTGGGTCTAGGGTTTCCTGGATGATGGTGTTGATGTGAACCATGACCAGCCTTTCAAAGCACATCATGGCTACCGATGTGAGTGCTACGGGGAGGTAGTCATTTAGGCAGGTTACCTTTGCTTTCTTGGGCACAGGGACTATGGTGGTCTGCTTGAAACATGTAGGTATTACAGACTCGGTCAGGGAGATATTGAAAATGTCAGTGAAGACACTTGCCAGTTGGTCCGTGAATGCTCTGAGTACAGGTTCTGGTTATCAATCTGGCCCATCGGCCTTGTGAATGTTGACCTGTTTAAAGGTTTTACTCACACAAGGCTACGGAGAGTGTGATCACACAGTTTTCCGGAACAGCTGGTACTCTCATGCATGCTTCAGTGTTGCTTGCCTCGAAGCGAGCATAAAATAAATGAAGCTCATCTTGTGTCACTGGGCAGCTCGCGGCTGGGTTTCCCTTTGTCAACTATTATGGTTTGCAAGCCCTGCCACATCCGACAAGCTTTAGTGCCGGTGTTGTAGGATTCAATCTTAGTCCTGTATTGACGCTTTGCCTGTTTGATGGTTCATCTGAGGGTACAGTGGAATTTCAATGGGGGATCAGTGGATAGGGAGAAAGGGCTGAGTTGGAGTGGAAGGATGGGGGCTTAGGGGGTTGAGAAAGACAGTGGTGACAGTCTGTGGGAGACAGGGATGAGTAAGATTCTGCTTGCTAATAGATCATGGGATAAAATACCCTTTTGTTTTTTTACGAATGTGGGCCTTTCAAGCAAGACATCATAAAGGTTTTCTTGCACATGAAAGACTTGTGAATGAATGAAGGAGTGAATGAAGTGTACATACTATAGACCTCTGAAGAGTGCCTGGGAAAAAGGAATGGAGCCCAGCATCATTGACATCAAGGGACTAATAAAGGGATATTTTTGTATTGTATGTGTGGCTGTTTTGTTTTGCTTCAGCTAATGCTTTGACACTTCAGTTCTCTTTAGGTGCACTTTGCCTGTTCTGCAGCAAATAACATGTGCATTAGTTAAGGAACCTGAGTATGGTGCAAATTCAAAAATGACTGACTCAGTCTACAATAGTTCCAAATTAGGGTTATTTGGCTTGTAACAGTAGCGGATCCCCTTTTGGTGCTATGCAGAACCCTTTTTGACAAGGTCTAAATGGAACACATGCTGCTATAACCCTTTCGTAAGGTTCTGCAAAGAACCATTATTTTAAATATAATTACACCAAAAATGATTTTTTTCAGGTTGTTTTATGGATAGGAGTTTGCAAGAATCTCTGTTTGCCCACCTGTCTATCAAACACTCTGTCTGTTAGCTGCCTGGAGGAGTGCTGAGGATATCTATTACACTGTCAACCATTGAATTTGTGCTTTGCTAACCTAATGCAGCAGACACCTGAGCCCTGTTTCTTTCTTTCTTTCTGGTCCTGGAGAGAAAAAAAACTTTTCAACCAATCAAGTAAATGTGGATGAGGAGTTAAGGTGGAGTGTTGCCTTGTTAACGTCCAAAAGTGGAAGTCGTGTCACAGGCTCTCTTTCCATTTCCCCTGAAAACGAGATGCATCAGGTTGTTTCCCGACCCCACTGAGGGTGGCGCTCAGCAAACTCCACACACCAATGTAACACAAAAATACTTATATTGTTTACATTCAATCCATTTGTGATGAATGTTAGAACGCTTCAAATACTGACCTTATTCCCCTGTGAATCACTATAGCTGTCCGTATTCGATGGATTGAAAACATATAGTATATACAGTGCCTTGCGAAAGTATTCGGCCCCCTTGAACTTTGCGACCTTTTGCCACATTTCAGGCTTCAAACATAAAGATATAAAACTGTATTTTTTTTGTGAAGAATCAACAACAAGTGGGACACAATCATGAAGTGGAACAACATTTATTGGATATTTGAAACTTTTTTAACAAATCAAAAACTGAAAAATTGGGCGTGCAAAATTATTCAGCCCCCTTAAGTTAATACTTTGTAGCGCCACCTTTTGCTGCGATTACAGCTGTAAGTCGCTTGGGGTATGTCTCTATCAGTTTTGCACATCGAGAGACTGAATTTTTTTCCCATTCCTCCTTGCAAAACAGCTCGAGCTCAGTGAGGTTGGATGGAGAGCATTTGTGAACAGCAGTTTTCAGTTCTTTCCACAGATTCTCGATTGGATTCAGGTCTGGACTTTGACTTGGCCATTCTAACACCTGGATATGTTTATTTTTGAACCATTCCATTGTAGATTTTGCTTTATGTTTTGGATCATTGTCTTGTTGGAAGACAAATCTCCATCCCAGTCTCAGGTCTTTTGCAGACTCCATCAGGTTTTCTTCCAGAATGGTCCTGTATTTGGCTCCATCCATCTTCCCATCAATTTTAACCATCTTCCCTGTCCCTGCTGAAGAAAAGCAGGCCCAAACCATGATGCTGCCACCACCATGTTTGACAGTGGGGATGGTGTGTTCAGCTGTGTTGCTTTTACGCCAAACATAACGTTTTGCATTGTTGCCAAAAAGTTACATTTTGGTTTCATCTGACCAGAGCACCTTCTTCCACATGTTTGGTGTGTCTCCCAGGTGGCTTGTGGCAAAATTTAAACAACACTTTTTATGGATATCTTTAAGAAATGGCTTTCTTCTTGCCACTCTTCCATAAAGGCCAGATTTGTGCAATATACGACTGATTGTTGTCCTATGGACAGAGTCTCCCACCTCAGCTGTAGATCTCTGCAGTTCATCCAGAGTGATCATGGGCCTCTTGGCTGCATCTCTGATCAGTCTTCTCCTTGTATGAGCTGAAAGTTTAGAGGGACGGCCAGGTCTTGGTAGATTTGCAGTGGTCTGATACTCCTTCCATTTCAATATTATCGCTTGCACAGTGCTCCTTGGGATGTTTAAAGCTTGGGAAATCTTTTTGTATCCAAATCCGGCTTTAAACTTCTTCACAACAGTATCTCGGACCTGCCTGGTGTGTTCCTTGTTCTTCATGATGCTCTCTGCGCTTTTAACGGACCTCTGAGACTATCACAGTGCAGGTGCATTTATACAGAGACTTGATTACACACAGGTGGATTGTATTAATCATCATTAGTCATTTAGGTCAACATTGGATCATTCAGAGATCCTCACTGAACTTCTGGAGAGAGTTTGCTGCACTGAAAGTAAAGGGGCTGAATAATTTTGCACGCCCAATTTTTCAGTTTTTGATTTGTTAAAAAAGTTTGTTAAAAAATATCCAATAAATGTCGTTCCACTTCATGATTGTGTCCCACTTGTTGTTGATTCTTCACAAAAAAATACAGTTTTATATCTTTATGTTTGAAGCCTGAAATGTGGCAAAAGGTCGCAAAGTTCAAGGGGGCCGAATACTTTCGCAAGGCACTGTATAGTTAGGACATGCCGTTTACTAACAATGGATGTACAGTATGTGCAAGAGAGACCAAATACATGATAAAATGCAGACCCCTTGAATACCATTATCAATTCTGCCCAGAGAGAGGAACTCAGGTAGAGATCTGAGGCGGCCAGATGAAAGTAGTTCCTTCCTCAGTTTAAAAAAATATATAATAATAGCATTGAAGACATAAAGGGTAAGATCAGGAATGGTCTTTGTGTCTTTTAAAGACTGTTTTAAATATCATAGTATATTTAACATTAAGTGTCATTCAAGGGAATTAGGTATACATCATTCTTGCATACACAATACTTATTTGTTGTACACTCTTCGAAAAAAAGGTGCTATCTAGAACATAAGAGTTTTCCTCAGCTGTCCCCATAGGATAACCCTTTGAATAACTATTTTTGGTTCAAGGTAGAAGCTTTTTGGGTTCCATGAGACATTTTTCCACAGAAGGTTCTACATGGAACCCAAAAGGGTTCTGAAAACAAAAAGGGTTCTACCTCGAACCAAAAGGGTTCTCCTATGGGGACAGCCGAAGAAACCTTTTGAAACCTTTTTTTCTAAGAGTATTAGGACTATGTAGTGTAGTATAACAATGTCACCAATTAAACACTTACCAATGTTCTCCTGTTCAACATTGTAGGAAAATGTACTGTTTGCTGGGTATCTGTCTCAACTTGCATGTTTTGTGTTACAGGAAAATCGATGGCACCAATGCGGACGAGGAGGACCAGATGGAGCTGACAGAGGACGCGGAACAGGTGACCCCTCGCCACAGTGCCCCTCTGTTTGATTGCGGGTGCTGCGGCCTGCCCAAGCGCTACATCATCGCCATCCTCAGTGGACTGGGTTTCTGCATCTCCTTTGGCATCCGCTGCAACCTGGGGGTGGCCATCGTGGAGATGGTCAACAACAACACGGTCTACATCAATGGGACACCTGTACTCCAGGTGAGAGAGAAAGAAATATCTCACTGACATAAACAAGACTCCATAGATTGAGGTGTGCATTATGGAGTGTGTAAAACTTTGTAGCAGTCGTTAGGGCAATGAAGCAGCAGGAGGTAGGCAGGTAGAGGCAGGGGTCAAATTGAGTCGGTCGGCACCTATGATCCAAATGAGAGCCAGACGTAGCTGAGACCTGGTACCTGCTTTGGTTATTTGAATTATGACAAATTGTTGTCCACATTTCATTTTCCACAGACAATAACACGAGTAAGCTTCAGCCAAATCAGACATCCTCATAGTAGAATAATTTAACTATTCAATTGTTCAGCCTGTCCCATCAATGCGAGAAAACAATCTTAATCTCAAGGTGCATTCAAATTGCACGTGCCGTACAGGGAGAGAAATATGCATGCCCAGCAGTGGCAGTCGGTGCTGTCTAAGATGAGGGAGAACAATTTTTTTTTTTATGAGCATGGCCTTATTCTATTATAGCATATTCGATGACTGTCATTCATATTCCATTCACCCAGCTCAGTGTAACATCGAAAGGTTTTGGCTACAACATGATTTCCCTATACCCATCATGACCTTGCCTATGAATGAAAGTTTGCAACGTATTTTCCATGCATACTTATTTTCCATCATAATTTGCAAATAAATTCATTAAAAATCCTACAATGTGATTTTCTGGATTTTTTTCTCATTTTGTCTGTCATAGTTAAAGTGTACCTATGATGAAAATTACAGGCCTCTCTCATATTTTTAAGTGGGAGAACTTGCACAATTGGTGGCCGACTAAATACTTTTTTGCCCCACTGTATATACACTGCTCAAAAAAATAAAGGGAACACGAAAATAACACATCCTAGATCTGAATGAATGAAATATTCTTATTAAATACTTTTTTCTTTACATAGTTGAATGTGCTGACAACAAAATCACACAAAAATGATCAATGGAAATCAAATTTATCAACCCATGGAGGTCTGGATTTGGAGTCACACTCAAAATTAAAGTGGAAAACCACACTACAGGCTGATCCAACTTTGATGTAATGTCCTTCAAACAAGTCAAAATGAGGCTCAGTAGTGTGTGTGGCCTCCACATGCCTGTATGACCTCCCTACAACGCCTGGGCATGCTCCTGATGAGATGGCGGATGGTCTCCTGAGAGATCTCCTCCCAGACCTGGACTAAAGCATCTGCCAACTCCTGGGCAGTCTGTTGGTGGATGGAGCGAGACATGATGTCCCAGATATGCTCAATTGGATTCAGGTCTGGGGAACGGGCGGGCCAGTCCATAGCATCAATGCCTTCCTCTTGCAGGAACTGCTGACACACTCCAGCCACATGAGGTCATTGTCTTGCATTAGGAGGAACCCAGGGCCAACCGCACCAGCATATGGTCTCACAAGGGGTCTGAGGATCTCATCTCGGTACCTAATGGCAGTCAGGCTACCTCTGGCGAGCACATGGAGGGCTGTGCGGCCCCCCAAAGAAATGCCACCCCACACCATGACTGACCCACCGCCAAACCGGTCATGCTGGAGGATGTTGCAGGCAGCAGAACGTTCTCCATGGCGTCTCCAGACTGTCACGTCTGTCACATGTGCTCAGTGTGAACCTGCTTTCATCTGTGAAGAGCACAGGGTGCCAGTGGCAAATTTGCCAATCTTGGTGTTCTCTGGCAAATGCCAAACGTCCTGCACGGTGTTGGGCTGTAAGCACAACCCCCACCTGTGGACGTTGGGCCCTCATACCACCCTCATGGAGTCTGTTTCTGACCGTTTGAGCAGACACATGCACATTTGTAGCCTGCTGGAGGTCATTTTGCAGGGCTCTGGCAGTGCTCCACCTGCTCCTTCCTGCACAAAGGCGGAGGTAGCAGTCCTGCTGCTGGGTTGTTGCCCTCCTACGGCCTCCTCCACATGTCCTGATGTACTGGCCTGT
Source organism: Oncorhynchus mykiss (assembly GCF_013265735.2). Taxonomy (NCBI): domain Eukaryota; kingdom Metazoa; phylum Chordata; class Actinopteri; order Salmoniformes; family Salmonidae; genus Oncorhynchus; species Oncorhynchus mykiss. Next base: position 40,974,885 of record NC_048565.1, on the reverse strand, counting down.
CTCCTGGTAGCGCCTCCATGCTCTGGACACTACGCTGACAGACACAGCAAACCTTCTTACCACAGCTCGCATTGATGTGCCATCCTGGATGAGCTGCACTACCTGAGCCACTTGTGTGGGTTGTAGACTCCGTCTCATGCTACCACTAGAGTGAAAGCACCGCTAGCATTCAAAAGTGACCAAAACATCAGCCAGGAAGTATAGGAACTGAGAAGTGGTCTGTGGTTATCACCTTCAAGAACCACTCCTTTATTGGGGGTGTCTTGCTAATTGCCTATAATTTCTACCTGTTGTCTATTCCATTTGCACAACAGCATGTGACATTTATTGTCAATCAGTGTTGCTTCCTAAGTGGACAGTTTGATTTCACAGAAGTGTGATTGACTTGGAGTTACATTGTGTTGTTTAAGTGTTCCCTTTATTTTTTTGAGCAGTGTATATAGTCATATTGACTACTTCATCGCTCGCTCATTAATGTCTTAGTCGAAATTACGGATTGCCTCTTATCCATTCATCCCCCCTTATGCCATAGTTTGTACATCTCAATTGTCAGTAGAAACCACATTTGTTTATGCAAGTCAGCCATATCAGCTATGTTTTTTTTAAAGGTAGTAAATGAGGCTGAATGAACTGTTTCACAGCCAGACATGGCTCTGATGACAGCCAGGTGTAATGGTGGTAAGGATTCACTCCATGGTGCTGAAAAGAAAGCTCTGCTATTGGGACAGCTTTATGTAGGCCCTAACAGTTAGTGGGCACCATTTGTCACCGTCAGGGGTCAACTTTGGTTTTAGAAGTGGGGGGGGCATAACTTATTTTTATTATATATGTATTTTTTATCCAGTTAGATAAACACTCCAAACAGCCTACCCGAACGCTCGGAGGCGTCTGCATGGTCCTAAAGGACACCAATGCCTCGTTTTGTATCACATTCCAATGATAAAACTGTGGGGAACAACATTTTTATTTAAGAATGTGGAAGGTCCCCAGGGAAAGTTGTGCCCCTGGTCACCGTTACAATACAATTTGTGTATTGTTTAGTGTTTTGTCATGTAGTGGCTTTGCTGGCATGCATTTAAAAATGTTTTGGGAGTTTATCCCACCAAGATGTACATGCTAAAATCGACACTGTAAGTGGCTAGGAGTATTACAGAAAAAAATATATACATATATAAATAGTATATTGTATTTTTATTTATGTTATTACATTTCTTTACAGGGCAAATCTGAAGGGGTACATGCCCCTATGGCCCCTGATGGCGGCATGAAGCCTCTGCAGCACACAACTGTCTTAAAATGTCAACGCAATTTCACCAAAATCCTACATGGTTATCTGGTCAAAACATAAACTTTCATGTTCATGCAGGAACCGTATTACCGGTGGATAAACAGTAAAAAAAGATCACTAGCAGGCCTCCACCCAGTACCCTGGCCTGAACTTAGTTACTGTCACTAGCCGGCTACCACACGGTTACTCAACCCTGCACCTTAGAGGCTGCTGCCCTATGTACATAGACATGGAATCACTGATCACTTTAATAATGGAGCACTGATCACTTTAATAATGGAATCACTGATCACTTTAATAATGGAGCACTGGTCACTTTAATGTTTACATACTGTTTTACTTATTTAATATGTATATACTGTAATCTACTAGATTCTAGTCAATGCCACTCCGCCATTGCTCGTCCTAATATTTATATATTTCTTAACTATAATATTTTACTTTTAGATTTGTGTGTATTGTTGTGAATTGTTAGATATTACTGCGCTGTTGGAGCTAGGAACACAAGCATTTCACTACACCCACAATAACATCTGTTAAATATGTGTATGTGACCAATACAACTTGATTTGATTTGAGAATAATGCGCGTGCGCCTTCAGTGGCTTGACCAAATGCGGGAAGCCCAGAAATAAACTTGCGAATGCTCAGGTGCGCACTGATAGCATTGTCACCAAAAAGTCCGGAAACAAAACAGAATGATATGGGAAACAGACTCTAAACTAAGGAAACATTTATTGAGCGAAACGAAGTAACTCTTTCCTCATGAGTGTAGCGTTGTTCGTGAGTCCCGAACACTGCATCCATATCAAACCTAAATAAATGGGCCTATGGTATGAAAATGAAACAGAATTGTCTACAATGTTGCAATAACGGCAAGGGAATGAAATAATGTAACGGCAGCAATTGTTGTAAGATTATATGGAATATAGATTGAACAAATATGTAGTTTAACTTGAGAAAACAACATCAAACATTTTCAACACGAAAACAGTACTGAGAGGGCACTACTGTGGAAAGACAAGTTTAGTGACATCACCACAGAGTGATATCAATGCCCACAGTGATTGAATTTGGAAAAAGTTTGTAAAAATATTATATAATTCCATAGTATGCCTAGTAAATGGGCAACATAATAGCCCCGGACACATACACAAATGCTTCTTGTGTTAAATACCCTATATTATCCCTCTTCACCAGCCCGCTCAATTCAACTGGGACCCAGAGACTGTGGGACTGATCCATGGCTCCTTCTTCTGGGGTTACATCGTCACACAGATCCCTGGAGGCTTCATCTCTAACAAGCTGGCCGCCAACAGGTGAGACCTTCCAACTGCTAACACTCTCACTCCTTGTGACCCTGGGGCTGTCCCAATATGGGCACTGTTTACTATACTGAAAAACTCAGGAATTTCAAGAAATAGAAGGTATTTTAATAGAACTGGTTTGTGGGTGGACTAGAGAGTGTTAAATAGGTGACTGGGGTGGCTCAAGATCATTGACCATTGATAATGGAGGTTTGGAATGCATACCTCTGTTAAGGTTTTTTACAATCGCTAGGACCAATTTCTTAATACTTAGGTCACTTTTTCAAAACTCTTCACACAGTTCTCCTAACTAACTTTCAGCTTGGCACAGCAGTTCATTTCACGTTCAAAACACTTCATACATGTCTCAAATCAACTCGTTCTTCCATAACACTAGCAAAGGTTGTCACCCAACAAGCACACATTGTCACTCAGAAAACAATTACCTAAACAACACTAACAAGCATTACACAATGTTTTCTTTACAAAACAAGAATGACACCTCTCTACTGTTTAGAATTAACTGCAGTATATGTTACAGGAACATATCAGACATGATGCAATACGCTTCAATATGTTTTATGTCATTTTATGGCATTGAGTGATTCCAAAATACAATAATTTGTATATACACCATCTACCAATACAGATACAGTAGCAATACTAGTCAACTCTGTCTTATGCATTTGGCCACAGGTTCTCATCCACGTCACATCTTATGTCATCTTGGGCAATACACCTAGGAAAGAATCTTTTGGCATGTCTGGTCCATTGCTGGTAATCTTCTGCAGATATGTCCAGGCATCCAGCATTCACTGCATCCAGGAGGGACATTTGATCATGTGGATGGTGGTCATAAACCTTCCACCTCCATGAGGAAAATAATTCCTCTATGGGGTTGAGGAATAGAGAGTAAGGAAGGAGGAAAAGTGACACCATCCTGGGATGGGCTGCAAACCACTCTGTGACTGCACAGGAGTGGTGAAATGCCACATTGTCCCATACAATTACAAATTACGATTTCGCCTCACTGCAACCCTTTCCTCACCTTCCATAGAGGCACAACCTTCCATAGAGGTCACCCAAGAATGAAATGAGATGCTTGGTGTTGTACGGCCCAATTAGCGGTTTGTGTAACAGGAATCCATCAGAGGATATTGCTGTACACATTGTGATGTTGGCACCCCTCTGGCCCAGGACATCCAGTGTGGTTCTTTTTCTAATCACATTCCTTCCTCGCCGCCGTGTTTTGGCCAAGTTGAAACCAGCCTCATCCACAAAGATGAATATGTGGGGTGTTTGCATGGCTTCAATCTCCATGACTCTCTAAAAATAATCCACAAGGCAACATAAGAGTTAGGCTATGACGGAAGTTTACATTATATCTTAAAACATGCCATTGTGTGCCTCTGCCCTGTTTGGTTTTGTTCAAAACCAGTTCTGTATTTTATAGTCATCTTACCTGGACTTATTGGTTCCTGAGTTGCTTGACTCGTTCAGAGTCCCTCTCAAAGGGGACAGTGTACAACTGTTTCATCCTGACTTGATGTTGTTTCAGGACTCTAGAAATATTTGTTATGCTTACATTCATTGTCTGCTAACACTCGTCCCGAATCTCTGAGTTTTATGCCATTGTTTCTGATGACCATATCAACGATTGCAGTTTCCTGCACAGCAGTGAAAATCCTACCTCTCCCGCCTGTAGAAGGTTGGGTCCTAAGCAGAAATACAAAAACAATTACACACAAGTAGATTTGGAGGCTTTGCTCAATTTACTTCTGTAATGTGCAGTTCAGTCAGATGCCCTTGCGGAATGCACATCTTACCTGTTGTTTTGCCAGAAATTTATCCGAATAGATGCCACTGTTGAGCGTTGCAGATTTGGCTGCACTCTTAGACCAGCCTCTCTCCTTGATAGACCATGATTTATTACATGATCAATTATAGTAGCCCTAATCTCATCTGAGACGACAGCTCTTGATCTTCCTCTCAGTCTTCTTTCACCACGCGTACGTACTCCTCTCCCTCTCCCAGCCACTCTTCTTCCTCTGTCAGCCACTTCTCTATCTCTGGCTGGGTCCATGTTTACAATATAGTACAGCATTATTCCTAAGATGTCCCCTTTGTATAGAGGGTAATGTAATTGAAAGACTAACACCTGTGTAGGTGTTCAGCTACAATGGGAATCAGCTGTGGTTGGTCAAATTGTTTTGATAGTATTTCATTTTTTAGATTTGGAATATATTTCAATACGGTATTACTGTAGAAATGTAGCAAATTTATGTCTTATTCAATTTTGTGTTATTTTAGGTTTTGAACTTAAGTTTAACAGTTTTGAAAAGAGTATGTAAACATGTGCAAATTGGCCTGTAGGTACATAGAGTGTTGGTGGTGGTTGTGTCTGAGTGAGAAAAGAGTTCATGAAAATTGAAAGATGTAGTCGTTGAACGCATTTTGTGCCAAAGCAATGACAAATGATCCACAGTTTAGCCCACATAGACTGCTGTTATGCTCACTGTGTGAAGATTTTTGAAAAAGTCACCTAAGTATTGAGAAATGGGTCCTAGCGATTGTAAAAAAAAAAAAAAAAAACTAAGTGCAGGAACATACACATTGGGTGTCTGAAATATGCAGTCAGTCAATGTGTGTGGTGAGGATTAGAACTGAAAGATGGGATATTTGGCATTGGTAGTCAGTGTGTGGCGTTAGAGCTATAACTGAAAGGTTTCAGGTACCCAAGTGAAAAAGGCATGCAGTGTTTGTGTGTGTGTTAGGTTAAGGGTTAATGCCGTCCGGTGTGTGTGGTGCGTGTGTGTGTGTGTGTGTGTGTGGTGAGCGTGCAGCTCTGATGGGGCTGATAGTAGTCCTGTAATAAAATCTTCACAGGAAAAGAGAACACGCCGCTGACGGAGTAAATAATGAAAGATCCTGCATCTGATTTCTCCCTGAGACGCCAGCCACTGGAATATTACGAGTGTCACTTACACTTTGTTTTGGAAAAAGGAGGGGTGGAAGGAAGGAAGAAAGCAATGGGGATGAAGCAGAATCGTATGGGGATCTCTGTCTGTCCCTCAAAGGCAGATGTATTAGAACTGTCATATTGTTATGTTGGATTGGTCATTTTGAGCTGTCAGAAGGAGACCCATTCTTGCAATGCCAGAGATCACACCATATTCTCCTAAATCTAGAACATCTGGAGTCGAGGCTAGGGAAGACCTGGGAGGGACTGACTATTTCAGGGACATTGATGATTGGTGTTGAGTCAATAGAAGATAGTCTTGGGTGCTCACTTTCTTTTACCTGCGACTTTAGATCTACAGCAGTACAGGCCATGACAGTAATTGTGGTGGGTTGTTGTTGACCTGGTTGTTGTATGTCAAGTGTTCATTAAGATTTTATAATTCTGTATGTAGCTATTACTGTATCATACACTCCCTTGCGTGTCCAGCATTTTGGATTTGAGATCAAATGTGTTATATGAAGTGACAGTACAGAATGTCGCCTTTTATTTTAGGGTACTTTCATACATATGCTTTACTGTTTGGAAATGAATGCACTATGTATCTAGTCCCCCCATTTGAAGGTGTCCAGGGTAAATGCATTTCAATTCATTCACTTTTTGACACCATCACTTTTGTTTTAAACAACTTTCCATACATGTTTTCCCATGGTAGAAGTGGTCAGAAAGTCACCTTTTTAACCTGGATGCCAAAACATTCAGGAGAAAGGCGTTCAATGTTTACCCATTTTGTCACGATCGTCGTAAGAAGCGGAACCAAAGCGCAGCGTGGTGTGAATGCATCATTTAATAGAACGACCGTGACGCTATCATAAGAACTGTGCTGACACAAGCAACTAACATAGACAATCACCCACAAACAAACAGTGAAACCCAGGCTACCTAAGTATGATTCTCAATCAGAGACAACTAATGACACCTGCCTCTGATTGAGAACCATACTAGGCCGAAACATAGAAATCCCTAAAATCATAGAAAAACAAACATAGACTGCCCACCCCAACTCACGCTCTGACCATACTAAATAATGACAAAACAAAGGAAATAAAGGTCAGAACGTGACACATTTTGCATACCCCATACCCCGCCCCTACCAAAACATCCATGTCTTCATCGCTGGAAAAGATAAACGGTTGAGTTTGATATAAATGTTAAGCTTACAAACAGGGTTGTCAAACAATTCTCTCAACCAGCTTCATGAGGTAGTCACCTGGAATGCATTTCAATTAACTTCTAACCTTCTTAAAAGTTAATTTGTGGAATTTCTTTCCTTAATGCATTTGAGCCAATCAGTTGTGTTGTGACTAGGTAGGGGTGTATACAGAAGATAGCCTTATTTGGTAAAATACCAAGTCCATATTATGGCAATAACAGCTCAAATAAGAAAAGAGAAATGACAGTCCATCATTACTTCAAGACATGAAGGTCAGTCAATATGGACATTTCAAAAACTTTGAAAGCATCTTCAAGTGCAGTCGCAAAAACCATTAAGTGCTATGATGAAACTGGCTCTCATGAGGTCCATGGAATGGAAGACCCAGAGTTACTACCTCTGCTGCAGAGGATAAGTTCATTAGAGTTACCAGCTTCAGAAATTGCAGCCCAAATAAATGCTTTACAGAGTTCAAGTAACAGACACATCTCAACACCAACTGTTCAGAGGAGACTGCGTGAATCAGGCCTTCATGGTCGAATTGCTGCAAAGAAACCACTACTAAAGGACACCAATAATAAGAAGAAACTTGCTTGGGCCAAGAAACATGATCAATGGACATTAGATCAGTGGAAATTTGTCCTTTGGTCTGGTGTTCAAATTAGAGATTTTTGGATCCAACCACTGTGTCTTTGTGAGATGTGGTGTGGGTGAACGGATGATCTCCGCATGTGTATTTCCCACCTTGAAGCATGGAGGAGGAGGTGTTATGGTGTAGGGGTGCTTTGCTGGTGACACTGTCTGTGGTTTATTTAGAATTCAAGGCACACTTAGCCAGCATGGCTAATGTAAACAGTAAAAAGTACAGGAACCAAAATCGACCCCTGTGGAACACCTTTTGTAATATACAGGAAGTCTGATTTAACACCATCCGTAGATACGCATTTACTTCTAACTGTCAAGTAAGCCTGGTCTAATAGCTCAGCTACTGTAGGTGTGAGAAAATAAGTACTCTTAAGTTTTACATTTCTAACTACAAACCTCATGCAACTGCAAAATGTCAGATCAAGCATATACTGTAAAGTATTTATGCTTTTGTTACTGTACAGTATTTATGCTTTCATTAATAAAATAATGATAAAAATACAATTTCAAAATTCTGATGGTTTTTTCAACTATCAGCAGGACAATAAGGAATAAATATCACTGAATCACAGAACATGGGGAATGGTCTTGATAAATCAATCAGATTTTTATTTGGAAATCTCTTCACTTGCAGTCCCTTAATAGCTTAGGCCTACACTACTCCCGACCGGTCCCGTTGTACAGCACCATATTTTCCTAACTGAAACCCTTAATTAAATAGCTTTATCCGTGATTGTTAAATTAATCAGCTGATGCATTGGTCCAGAGCCAGGTGGTATTGGTGGAGAGTCACTCATCATTGGTGGAGAGTCAGGCGTCATTGGCGGAGAGTCAGGCGGCATTGGCGGAGAGTCACACGTCATTGGCGGAGAGTCAGGCGGCATTGGCGGAGAGTCAGGTGGAGAATGATGCGTTGAAGAAGGCGAGGAACGAGATGGAGTCACAATCCATGCCACGCACATGTGTAAGCTCTGGAACTCCAACTCCTGTTTGTGGACTCTGCAAACAACATGTCCTTGATGGGCTAGAAGCCATCCACCCTTGATGGGCTATCAGCAGGACAATAGACTCTTGCCGAGTTCAGGGACTTTAAATGTACAGTATTAATGGATGTTTGCGAGGCATGTCACCTCTCCCATAGCCCACCAAACCCAACTTTTAAAGGGAGAACCATTGTACAACCAGGAGCTCAAATTCTAGTAACAGAACTATTTTAAGGTTGGGATGCCATGAAATTAGATTTTACATATATGGACACTCCTCCCCCTTTCTGTAATCTGTCACATCTAAATACAATATAATAATTTACTTAAATGTATTTATCAGAGACAAACCATTTAACCATGTTTCCGAGAAAACCATTGTCAGGACACGAGTCTTGTACACAAATGTCAATTGTGTAAACATTTGTTTTATCATACATCACACACTAAGGTACAGTACATTAGCCCAAGCCCCTTACAATATTTAAATTCTGAGGGGGTGTTCAGCTTATTCCCATAACAGTTAACAAGCATGGGGTCATCTGCAGCTATTTGTTGAGTCTGATTGAGCTGTGCTGTGATGGGCCAGGTCTGGTTGAGCTGTGCTGAGGCGGGCCTGGTCTGGTAGCATGGGAGGGAGGTTGTAGGGGGAATTAAAGAGGGGTGTGTGGAGGGTAGTGTGGCCTGTGATCTTCCAAACTCTGCGTGGGGCCTCTTTGACTGCGTACGGCTTGTGAATAGCTCAGTGTATCTGCATGCAGTTCCTGAGCAGAAAAGCGATGGAGGGTGGGGGTGGGGGGCAGTGTTGCTGGCTGTTCTCCAGCCTCTGTGAGGCGCCAACGGATGCAGGTCGAAAGGAGCAACTGATTTGTCTCAGGGAGTTGGTGGCTGGTCTACTGCTCCTGTGGGGTGAGTTGAACTGGCCACCCAAAGCAACATCCTTTAACATCCTGGCGAAGGTGGGGACTGTCTCTTTGTACAGGTGTACATTGTCGGAAAGAAAGACCAGGCTGAGGGTTGGATGGTGGGCCAGGTGTACGTTGGGCCATAGCATACAGTCCCGAGAGATGCTGGCATTTACCCTCTGGATGGTGGCAGGGTGGAAATCTCTCTGGAGCAGTCTACTGTAGATATTACAATCTTCGCAAGGGGGAGATGGTGGAGGCCCTCTCTATCACTCCCCTTAGTGATTTGGCTACCCTCTCCTGTTGGGCAGGCAGGTCATTAGTCCCTGTGTTAATGATGATAGGGCTGGGGGAGCCAAGCTGGGCCACAGTCAAGAGCCTCATAGCTCTATCTGTTGTGAAGCGCAATCATTTTGCCACCTTTTTATTTGGGAAAAGTTTATTCTAGTATAAACTTTCCATAATTAATATATTATCTGGTTTCTCGTCAGGTCTGTAGAGGATGGCAGGAATGATGAGAGTAATTACAGGTCGTGAGATGGAGGGGCTCAGCTGGGTTGGTGCATTAGTTGGTTGGTTGGGTTGGTTGGTTGGTGTGTTCTGATTCAGCTGTTGGCTTGGTCCTGGGTTTTTGTGGGACTCTGTAGAGTGGATGGTGGTGGCTGAGAAATTTCTGCATTAGCTCACGTAGCTCCTTCTGCAGGTCCTGCATATGGCTGGTGTTGACTGTTGGCATAGTTACTGCGTTTTGCCTTTGTAACTGTCGCCTCCTATTAAACATTTGATATCAAATCCAAAATGCTGGAGTATAGCGTCAAATTCAAAGTTTTAGCTTCACTGTCCAAATAAGTGCATAGGGGAGGGTACAGATGTAGGATCTTAATTTTATCACCCTGATGCAGGATAACTTTTCTGCAATGCAGGAAATCTAAAATTTGTACTTTGTACTTTGGTTTCTGAAGTTTCCACTTTGTCAGACTTGACTTTCCCTTTTGAAAAAGTTATCAACCCCTACAAAAATGTAAATTTCCTGTTGCTGAATGATTATTTCCCTGCTGTAACAAGCTGGCTCAAACTAAGATCCTACAAGATCCTGTATGCAAATATTGGAAAATGCTACCCTTTGTAGTAATTTTTGCTCACCATTGTTGTCTATAACCTAGTTACACTATAATGTAATGTTTCCCCAGAGTGTTTGGGGCGGCCATTTTCCTCACGTCCATACTGAATATGTTCATCCCGTCAGCAGCCAGGAGGCACTACGGCTGTGTCATGTTAGTCCGCATCCTACAAGGCTTGGTGGAGGTGCGTCGTCTTCAGTGTTGCTGGATTTTGACACTTTCATTGCCAAATTTAAACCAAATCTACTAAATGTAGCCAAATTGAAGGTGGCAACGTTAGTCTTCATAATGACTGATACATTTGACAAAGCTCATATACAGTACAGGGACACGTATACAGTACCAGTCAAAAGATGGACACACCATTCAGAACATTTGACTGGTAGTGTATATATCTGTATCTCTTTACTCAGGTTGATTATTTGACCATTCAGAATAAGGATGCCCTGTAATGCTTCCTATACAGGGTGTTACCTACCCAGCATGCCATGGGATGTGGGCCAAATGGGCTCCTCCCCTAGAGAGAAGTCGTCTGGCCACCACCTCATTCTGTGGTAAGTGAAATTAACACTAACCACGTTTTTATTTGAGGAAAGTCATACCGTATAAAAAAACAAACACGTGAGCTGTAATGGAAACAAGATTTTAAGGCATAATTTTATAAACACCGACAGATCATTTGTTTGTTCGACATGGTGGGATCTTTTTGTCCTGTAAAATAAATTATGTGTGAAAATAAATCACAGGTGAAAGTGCAAAAATCAAATGAATTTATTCAATCGAATGGATATTCAAAAATAACCTGCCTGCCTTTATAACCATAACCACAATCGAGCCATTGAATATATGTCTCATTGTTCTCTGTCCAGAAATGTTTAGCATTGTGGTCAAATGGTCAAATGGGGATGGGATAGGTTGTAGTAACGCTTCATTTTATGGGGTCTTTATTACAATGTAATTACATGTGTAATTACACTGTAACAAGTATTGTAGTTAATTGTGATAACTCATAGTTACACTGTAATAACAACATGTAACTGGTGGCATTTGCAGTCAGTAATGATAGATCTATAACAACAAATGCTTGTTGCCTTGCTTGTTACAAATGGGCAAGTTTCCACTAAATTCACAAATATTGTGTTTCATTTCTTCTCAGTTGCATCCAATTTAGTAACAACTGTCACAACGTGGCAATCTCTCATGGACAGATGCGCTGGGTGTCCAAGATTAGAAAGGTTGGAGGCTCAACAGGCTTACCTGTCAACACAATATTATTGCTAGCAGTCCCCCCCCCCCCCCCCCCCCCCAAAAGAGTATAATCTGCGTGAATTTGGTTGAGTTTACAAAAACAGATCAGATATAGGTCAACCATATACCATATATATACTTACTACTCATTACCAAGTCAAAACAACCAAAAGATGAGCTTCTAATTTAGTCAACTTTATTGTAACATGTAAAAAGACTATAAAATAGTACAGCTTTTTATTGTTGGATTCATAATTTGATTAACTAGAATAAACAAAGATATAGGCCTACTGAATAACATACTTTTTTTTGTGGTGGTGACTGAAATCTGCAGCGTATAGTATATTGAGCAACCTACCCAGCTAGCTAATTCGGAGAGAATGGGATTGTCTTTTTCTCCCCTTTTTAACATTACAAGTAACAATGGAAATCGACAACGTCTGTTTTTTCATGTTTCTGTGTTTTCCAATCCTGGAGTCTGAGACCCAATGGGAAAGGTGTCATAGAGAAACAGAATGTAGCTACTGTATATGGGAATATAGCAAAGACAATTAGCCTACTAGCTAACTATCATCAGAGACAGTACAGAAAACTTCCTCCAATATCTCTGCTAACATTATTAGATGTTTTTTAGGGTTTAAGCCTATAGCTAGGCCTAGCTACCCAGCTAGTTGTTGTGTTATCCTGCTAGCATAATACTTATGGTGTTTGCCAAAACGAATAAGCTAGCTAGTGTTTACTTTAAAAAGGAACTATTCATAGGTGTGTTGACACAAGCTAACATTAACATGCTGGGTGTGTCTCATTTAATAACCTTGGTAATGGATACCCTGGGAACGAGGTTCAGGGAAGATAAGACCAAGATCAAGCCCAGCTAGCTAGCTATTTGCCATCTGTAGGTAGCTAGCTAGATAAAGTTAGCTGTCAAGGCATGGAAAGTCTGTGGATGTTAATTAAGTTAGCAAGCTAACATTAGCTAGCTAGTTTTTGGTATTCTGCAAGATGATTTAGCATAGGTAGAATGCTAGCTCTAGCTAGCTAACTACCTATGCTAAATTGTCCAGCTCAATTTCTGTATCCAAAAAGCAAAACAAATTGCATGGAAAACCGACCTTCTCTCTCCTATGTGGACGTGTTTGTCTCCTATATAACCTTTTGTCTCCTATACAACCATCTCTTATGTCTGTATTTTGCTCGCAACTTTCTTCTCGATCTCAGTGCCACTGTCACTATGAGTCAGAGTCAACACAAATTGTGGACACGTTAGAGGTTGTTGTTACTTCGAGTGCAGTGGGCAAATATTGACGTGATCACAATCAAATCAAACTTTATTTGTCACATGCACCGAATATAACATGTGTAGACCTTACCATGAAAAGCTTACTTACTTACAAGCCCTTAACCAACAATACAGACCAAGAAAGAGTTATAAATATATTTACCAAATAAACTAAAGTAAAAAATTATGAAAAGAAACTCAATAAAATAACAATAACGAGGCTATATACAGGGGGTACCGGTACAGAGTCAATGTGTGGGGGTACAGGTTAGTCGAGGTAATTTGAACATGTAGGTAGGGCTGAAGTGACTATGCATAAAATAGTGAGTAGCAGAAGTGTAAAAACCAAATTGGGGGGGGGGGGGGGGGGGGGTAAATGTAAATAATCCGTTGGCCATTTGGTTAATTGTTCAGCAGTCTTATGGCTTGGGGGTAGAAGCCTTTAAGGAGCCTTTTGGTCCTAGACTTGGCGCTCCGGTACCGTTTGCCGTGCGGAAGCAGAACAGTCTATGACTTGGATGACTGGAGTCTTTGACAATTTTTGGGGTTTTCCTCTAACACCGCCTAGTATATAGGTCCTGGATGATAGGAAGCTTGGCCCTAGTGATGTACTGGGTCGTACGCACTACCCTCTGTAATGCCTTAATGAAATGCCTTAATTCCTGGGATAAATAAATAAGTTCCCCAATGCATCCGAAATGAGAATGTTCTTCAACTGTGAAACCCTTGTCAGGTTACATGATGAGATAAGGGGTTGTCTTATGACCATTTTAAGTGCATTTATAAACCATTATTTAACCAAGCTTAATAGGTTACAATTTGGCAACCACTGAATGACTATCCCTACATTTTTGGCGTAACTGTTTATTAATGTGGTAAAAATGTTTGATTGATGCTTGATAAAGTAATTCATCCTTTGTCAAGCCCCACCCTCCTTAGCTACCATTGCTTTACATGTCAAATTCACTGTTAAACGATTTAACAATTTAAACTATTTATTTATGTAAAACCCTGTTTTTGGCATAGTGCTCATAAGCTTCCATGCATTTCAAAAGAAAGCAGGGCCTGGGCCTGGGCATCATACTCCAGAGCCCTTTATAGCTGATGTTGTCAATGAGGTGGTTGGTTTTAAATTGGCTAATATTTATAATGTGGTGTGTTCAGAGCTTATCGGAAACCTGAACATTTGTAGCAAGCATGGTAACAAGCCTTAGTTTACATCTCTGTAATTACAGACTGCAGGTACCACCTGTTGTTAGTACAGTGTAACTAGGAATTATTACAATTAATTACAATACTTACATATGTAATTACACTGTAATAAGGACCCCTTAAAATGATGTGTTACAGAGGTGGTTTCGTTTTGCAGAAGTCGGCTGTTGTTCTCCCCCGAAAATGCATTAAAACAGCCATCTTTCATAATAAACTGGTGCCATGACAACCGGTGCTTCCAAACCCTTTTGACATCACTTCTGAATGAAAGATTGCCCTCGCACACTTCACCTGCTCCCTCTGAAGGAGCTTGCTCCCTGGCCTATTCAGATGGACAGTGTTTATAAGGCCATCAGATAATAAAATATACATTAAAACATCCTCTCCCAAGGATGGTGCCATTAAGTCCAAATTTGATGAATCCAATAGGGTTGCTGTTGCATGACATTTACACTAACTGAGATTATTCATGTTTTTGTGACAAGTCATACCTTTTTCTAGTAGTCCTTTTCTAGTGATGAAGAAAAGTTGCTGAGGGGCGTAAGTTGCTGAGTAATGATCATGTAATAGTCCAAGCTTTTTTCAGTCAAAGCTAGTTCTGATACCAGGGCATCACTACTTAGTCGTTTTTTGGGGGTTTCATTTAGATGCTGACCAAAGAGAACTACGACATTGGCATGTTCATGTGTTCCATTTTCTTTATCTCCAGGTTCATATGCAGGTGCTGTGATTGCCATGCCTTTAGCAGGAGTACTGGTTCAGTTCGTTGGATGGCCCTCAGTCTTCTATATCTATGGTAAGATTTTTTTTAAATCAATATTAAATTGCTAAATTGAACCCATGTGGATTATATAGGTGTGGTTTACAATTCTTTCATACAGGAATGCATACAAAGGTTTGCATATTGAGTTTTGATTGGGAAAATCATTGAAATGCATGCACTGATGTTCAGATACTCTAGATGGCGGAAATGACCAAAGATAGTGATCTTTGTAAAACAGGCAGATGTCTATGATCTAACTAGCGATAGGGGGGAAAAGTGTCTTGAGTTTCTAAATGAAATTCCTTCTCAACTTAATTACTTATGACTTCAGAACAGCTTTCACAAGACCTGGCCCAACTATGATAAAGTACAGTAGGTGGGTGATTCCCATTTGAGCAACATTCCATGCAGTACACTAGTTGTCACCAGTGTGACATGCAAAGCACCACAGTCATTATGTCATTAGTATTACACCAGTCTTAGATTGTTCTCTAATTTCTTTGCTTTGTCTGTTTTATCAAATTCATTTTCATTATTGTTTGATTAAGATATTCACACAATCTCATAAGACACTTTGTGCCTGCTGCGTTTCAGTATCATTTCCGTAGCTCTCTTGTGATCTAATCACATGATTAATTAACTGAAATTAAAGTTTTCCTGTCTGGGATTCCTACCTAATTACAGTGCCTTCGGAAAGTATTCAGACCCTTTGACTTTTACACATTTTGTTACATTGTTACATTACAGCCTTATTCTAAACACACAACACACCATAATGACAAAGCAAAAACAGGTTTTTAGACATTTTTGCTAATTTATTCCCCCGCTAAAAACTGAAATATCACATTTCCATAAGTATTCAGATCCTTTACTCAGCACTTTTTTGAGGCAACTTGCAGCGATTACAGCCTTGAGTCTTCTTTGGTATAACGCTACAAATTTGGCACATCTGTATTTGCGGAGTTTCTCCCATTCTTCTCTGCAGATCCTCTCAAGCTCTATCAGGTTGGATGGGGAGTGTTTCTGCACAGCTATTTTCAGGTCTCTCCAGAGATGTTCGATCGGGTTTAAGTTAGGGCTCTGGCTGGGCCACTCAAGGACATTCAGAGACTTGTCCCGAAGCCTCTCCTCCGTTGTCTTGGCTGTGTGTTTAAGGTACTTGTCCTCTTGCTTGGTTGTTTACCGGGTCTCCCACTCCTCTTTCTATTCTGGTTAGAGCCAGTTCGCGCAGTTCTGTGAAGGGAATCGTACACAGCATTGGAACTATGTTATTTTCTTCGTTCATCTTTTCCTCAATCGTGACTAGTCTCCCAGTCCCTGCCGCTGAAAAACATCTCCACAGCATGATGCTGCCACCATCTTGCTTCACCGTAGGGATGGTGCCAGGTTTCCTCCAGACATGACGCTTGGCATTCAGGCCAAAGAGTTCAATCTTGGTTTCATCAGACCAGAGAATCTTGTTTCTCATGGTCCGAGAGTCTTTAGGTGTCTTTTGGCAAACTCCAGCGGGCTGTCATGCGCCTTTTACTGAGGAGTGGCTTCCGTCTGGCCACTCAACCATAAAGGCCTGATTTGGTGGAGTACTGCAGAGATGGTTGTCCTTCTGGAAGGTTCTTCCATCTCCACAGAGGAACTCTAGAGCTGTGTAAGAGTGACCGTCGGGTTCTTGGTCACCTCCCTGATCAAGGCCTTCCTCCTCCGATTGTTCAGTTTGGCCGGGCGGAAAGCTCTAGGAAGAGTCTTGGTGGTTCCAAATTTCCTCCATTTAAGAATGATGGAGGTCACTGTGTTCTTGGGGACCTTCAATGCTGCAGATTTTTTTGGTACCCTTCCCCAGAACTGTGCCTCTACACAATTCTGTCTTGAAGCTCTACGGACAATTCCCTCGAACTCATGGCTTGGTTTTTGCTCTAAAATGCACTGTCAACTGTGGGACATTCTATAGACAGGTGTGTGCCTTTATAAATCATTTCCAATCTATTGAATTTACCACAGGTGGACTCCAATTCAGTCGTAGAAACATCTCAAGGATGATCAATGAAAACAGGATACACCTGACCTCAATTTCGAGTCTGATAGCAAAGGATCATAATACTAAATATTTCCGTTTTTATTTTTTATACATTTGCAAAAATCTCTAAACCTGTTTTTGTTTTGTCATTATGTGATATTGTGTGTAGATTGCTGAGAAAATTTAAAATGTCAAATTATTTAATCCATTTTAGAATAAGGCTGTAATGTAACAAAGTGTGGAAAAAGTCAAGGGTTCTAAATACTTTCCGAAGGCACTGTAATCTTTAATTTTGTTTGACTTATGAAGCATCTTTTTTTGTTTTTGGTCTAGAATTGGTCAATGCCCAGTTATTACTAGGCTGCCATATCACTTACATGTACATTGAGATGGATAGAGGGTGCACTTGCTACAAAGCCTGTTTAGCATGGGCAGCATCATTGAAGGCTTTCATCATTTTAAAGTAGACAACTGGGGGAGACTTCCTATGGGTTCAGGAGGGATCATGGAATTCATTCCTAGTCAGCGGGAGAGATGATCCAATGAATGAGGTGTGCCGTCTTTCCATCTCTATGATCTATAACAAAGCCCTTAGGGGCGGTTTCTCGGACACAGATTAAGCTTAGTCCTTGACTAAAAAACATTTTCAATGCAGATTCCCGATGGAGCTTGTTTTTTAGTGCAGGACTATGCTTAATCCGTGACCAGGAATCTGTCCCTAAGTGCTTCATAGTTACAATATGAACCGTAATCTGGAAGTCTAGTAAAAACATTTTGTTTTTTTTGTTATACCCATATAACAATAAGAGCATTGGTGATGACCTGTGTTGTTTATTTCTGTACATTCAGGTGTATTTGGGATCATATGGTACATCTTCTGGCTCCTGCTTGCCTATGGGAGCCCAGCCGCCCACCCCACTATAAGCAATGAGGAGAGGATCTACATAGAGACCACCATTGGCGAGGGGGTCAAAATATTGAGCGCCACTGAGGTATGCTGCTACTCACTCTGGCTGCTGTCAGATACATTAGCGTAGTATAATGAAGATTTAAGTTATTTCAAGTATCATGCTCTTGTGAGTACTTATAGAAGTTTTGTGACACACGTGTAAGATATAATCAGGATTGACAAGAGACTTAAGCCAGGTTAACAACAGTAGGCTTCCTATTTGAGTGCTGTTGACCCCTGAAATCGATGGCACGCTTGAAAATGAAAACATAACCCAATACATACCCAGGTTGACCCCTGAAATTGAGCCCTGAGATTGTCAGTGAGATCAGATCCCCTATTTCCGGCCCACCACAGAAATTCAAGACTCCATGGCTCCGTTTCTTCACCTCCATGCCTGTCTATGCCATCATCGTGGCTAACTTCTGCCGTAGCTGGACCTTCTATCTGCTCCTGATCAGCCAGCCGGCCTATTTCGAGGAGGTGTTCGGCTTCTCTATCGGCAAGGTGGGTCTTCTCTGTGTGATGTAGATCTAACACATCTCTTTGCAATTTGTTATCCATAGTAAATGGAACAACACTCTTATTATCATAAGACTCAAGTGGATCATCATTTATTTTCAACTTCGAGATTGTCTTTCATCAGAGAAAGTACAGTATATTAGAGAAATGTTTGACATAATACTAAAAAGAAAATGTCAAAATGAACTGCATGACACATGTATCTACAGTACAATCTAGATCACTGTTTCCCAAACCTCTACCCTGTCCACGCATTTGATGTGTTCCAGAACTAGCACAGCTGATTCAAAAGGTCACCTAATCATCAAGCTCCTCATTAGTTAAATCAGCTGTGCTAGTTCTGGAATACATTAAATAGGAGGGTACTCTGGGGGCTACTCGAGGACAGGTTTGGGAAACACTGGTCTAGAGCAACTTTTCCCAAACTCTGTCCTGTGAACTCCAAGGGGTTCACATTTTGTTTTTTTACCCTAGCAGATTAAAATAATCAACTCATCATCTAGCATCATGCTCTTACCATCATTTCTGGGTGTTGTCTTGTTCCTCCTCAAAGGTGGGGCTCCTGTCTGCTGTTCCTCACATGGTGATGACCATCGTAGTGCCAATCGGTGGCCAGCTGGCCGACTTCCTACGCAGTCGTAAAATCATGTCAACTACAAATGTCCGGAAAATCATGAACTGCGGAGGTATAGTACCCAGGACAGAAGGAATTAATTTCCCTTACATTGTACCTACAGTGCCTTCAGAAAGTATTCATTCCCCTTGACTTATTCCACATTTTGTTGTGAATTCAGAATTGATTCAATTACATCTATGCACAATACCCCATAATAACAAAGTAAAAACATGTTTTTAGAAATTGTTTCAAATTTATTGAAGAGGAAATACAGAAATATCTCATTTACATAAGTATTCACACCCCTGAGTCAATACTTTGTAGAAGCACCTTTGGCAGCGATTCCAGCTGTGAGTCCTTCTGGATTAGTATTTTAAGAGCTTTCCACACCTTGATTGTGCAACATTTGTCCATTATTATTTTCAAAATTCTTCAAGCTCTGTCAAATTGGTCGCCTATCATCGCTAGACAACATTTTCAGGACTTGCCATAGATTTTCAAGTAGATTTAAGTCAAAACTGCAACTCGGCCACTCAGGAACATTCACTGTATTCTTGGTAAGCAACTCCAGGGTAGATTTTGGCTTGTGTTTTAGGTTATTGTCCTGCTGAAAGGTACAGTGTCTGGTGGAAAGCTGACTGAACCAGGTTGTCCTCTATGATTTTGCCTGTACTTAACTCCAATTTGTTTTTCAGTATCACTTTAGTGCCTTATTGCAAACAGAATGCATGTTTTTTAAAATTTTTATTCTGTACAGGTTTCCTTCTTCTCACTCTGTCAATTAGGTTAGTATTGTGGAGTAACTGCAATGTTGTTGATCCATCCTCAGTTTTCTCCAATCACACCCATTAAACTCTGTAACTGTTTCAAAGTCACTATTGGCATGGTGAAATCTCTCCCTCTCCGGCAACTGAAAGGACGCACATGTATATTTGTATATTTGACTCTATACTTTCTTATAACCATTATGGCATGTCCTTCTACTAATGTTCATGTCCTTCTACTAATATTCAATTCCAGGACATTTTGAAAACATTTGTAGGTTAATTTGTAACGTTAACTGAAAACAAATTGAGACTCCCTTGGAACGTTACCTAATGTTGTAGGAATGTTCACTGTTTCCTGGGTATTATACTGTATCAGGGTTGATGAAGCTAGGAAAGCATTGCATACAAATCAGGATTTGGTACGGTAGCCTTTGATCTTTGTGTGCCCTGTGACCCCTGCAGGTTTTGGTATGGAAGCCACTCTGCTGCTGGTGGTGGGTTTCAGTCACACACGTGGTGTTGCCATCTCCTTCCTGGTGTTGGCTGTGGGCTTCAGTGGCTTTGCCATCTCAGGTATAAAAGCTTCAGTTCAGCATCACTTTAGATGTATTTATAACGTTTAAAAACCTTATTTAGTCAAGTGAGGTTACAGACATAATTATTTGTGTGCCTTTGTTGTAAAGTTGTGAATCCAAGAATAAATGTTGAGTCTGGAGGTGTATCACTCTCTTACTGCTGCTGAACTATGTTTGATAAGCCTCAGTTCAAGTTTCAAAGTTTATTCCCCACGTGCACAGAACACAACAGGTGTAAAACAGTACAGTGAAATTGTTACCTTGAGAGCTCTTTCTGAACAATGCAGTGATAGTAATAATAATATACACTAGCGTTGTCATGTACTGTCATGTTGTGTCTTGTCTCTGTCCTTTCCCTTCACCCTGTCTCCCTCTGCTGGTCGTTGTTAGGTTACCTTTTCTCCCCCGCTTTCCCCCAGCTGTTCCTTGTCTCCTCTGACTACCCATTCACCCCGTTTCCCACCTGTTCCCTTTTTCCCTCTGATTAGGTCCCTATATCTCTCTCTGTTTCTGTTCCTGTCCTTGTCGGATTCTTGTTTGTTGTGTTTCATGCCTGAGCCAGACTATCGTCATGTTTGCTGTAACCTTGTCCTGTCCTGTCGGAATCTGCCGGTCTATCTGAGCCTACCTATGTTTGGTTATTAAAGAAGCTCTGTTTAAGTTAGTTCGCTTTTGGGTCCTCATTCACTCACCGTAACAAGTGTACAAAAGTTTGGGGTCACTTGTAAATGTCCTTGTTTTCCATGAAAACATACATGAAATGAGTTGCAAAATAAATAGGAAACATAGTCAAGACATTGACAATGTTACAAATAACAATTTTCAATTGAAATAATAATTGTGTCCTTCAAACTTTGCTTTCGTCAAAGAATCCTCCATTTGCAGCAATTACAGCCTTGCAGACCTTTGGCATTCTAGTTGTCAATTTGTTGAGGTAATCGGAAAATATTTCATCCCATGCTTCCTGAAGCACTTCCTCCAAGTTGGATTGGCTTGATGGGCACTTCTTACGGTCAAGCTGCTCCCACAACAGCTCAATAGGGTTGAGATCAGGTGACTGTGCTGGCCACTCCATTATAGAGAGAATACCAGCTGACTGCTTCTTCCCTAAGTAGTTCTTGCATAATTTGGAGCTGTGCTTTGGATCATTGTCCTGTTGTAGGAGGAAATTGGCTCCAATTAAGCAGCGTCCACAGGGTATGGCATGGCGTTGCAAAATGGAGTGATAGCCTTCCTTCTTCAAGATCCCTTTTACCCTGTACAAATCTCCCACTTTACCATCACCAAAGCACCCCCAGACCTTCACATTGCCTCCCCCATGCTTGACAGATGGTGTCAAGCACTCCTCCAGCATCTTTTCATTCTTTCTCTGTCTCACATGTTCTTCCTCGTGATCTGAACACCTCAAACTTAGATGTGTCTGTCCATTACACTTTTCCCAATCTTCCTCTTTCCATTGTCTGTGTTATTTTGACCATCTTAATCTTTTATTTTTATTGTCCAATCTGAGATATGGCTTTTTCTTTGCAACTCTGCCTACAAGGCCAGCATCCCGGAGTCACCTCTTCCTGTTGACGTCGAGACTGGTGTTTTGAGGGTACTATTTAATGAAGCTGCCAGTTGAGGACTTGTGAGGTGTCTGTTTCTCAAACTAGACACTCTAATGTACTTGCCCTCTTGCACAGTGGTGCTCCGGGGCCTCCCACTCCTCTTTCTATTCTGGTTAGAGACAGTTTGTGCTGTTATGTGAAGGGAGTAATACACAGCATTGTACGAGATCTTCAGTTTCTTGGCAATTTCTCCCATGGAATAGCCTTCTTTGTTTCTGGACATTTTTTTGATCATGTAATCGAAATGCTGATTTTTTTATTTATTTTTTATTTCACCTTTAATTAACCAGCTAGGCTAGTTGAGAACAAGTTCTCATTTGCAACTGCGACCTGGCCAAGATAAAGCAAAGCAGTTTGACACAGACAACAACACAGAGTTACACATGGAGTAAACAATAAACAAGCCAATAACACAAACAAGTCAATGACACAGTAGAAAAAGGAAAGTCTATATACAGTGTGTGCAAAAGGCATGAGAAGGTAGGCAATAATAGGCCATAGGAGCGAATAATTACAATTTAGCAGATTAACACTGGACTGATAAATTAGCAGATGATGATGTGCAAGTAGAGATACTGGTGTGCAAAAGAGCAGAAAAGTAAATAAAATAAAAACAGTATGGGGATGAGGTGAGATAAAGGCGGCACTTTACCTAGCATAGACTTATAGATGACCTGGAGCCAGTGGGTCTGGCGACGAATATGTAGCAAGGGCCAGCCGACTAGAGAATACAGGTCGCAGTGGTGGGTGGTATAAGGTGATTTGGTAACAAAACGGATGGCACTGTGATAGACTGCATCCAGTTTGCTGAGTAGAGTGTTGAAAGCTATCTGATGCTCCAGACACTCAACTAGTCTAAAGAAGGCCAGTTTTATTGCTTATTTAACCAGGACAATAGTTTTCAGCTGTGCTAAAATAATTGCAAAATGGTTTTCTAATGATCAATTAGCCTTTTAAAATTATAAACTTGGATTAGCTAACACAACGTGCCATTGGAAAACAGGAGTGATAGTTGCTGATGATGGGCCTCTGTAGATATTCCATAAAAAGTCAGTTTTTTCCAGCTACAATAGTCATTTACAACATTAACAATGTCTACACTGTATTTCTGATCAATTTGATGTCATTTTAATGGACAAAATGTTTTGCTTTTCTTTCAAAAACAAGTGCATTTATAAGTGACCCCAAACTTTTGAACGATGATGTATATAATAATACATTAATAAAATGCATTCATATACATTACTGTTTGGCTAAATGGTTATTTATTCATCCAAATGGATGATCCCAAAAACATTTCTAAGAGACAGCATGAGTAGTGTATGGTATTCAATATCTAATAATACAGTGCCTTGCGAAAGTATTCGGCCCCCTTGAACTTTGCGACCTTTTGCCACATTTCAGGCTTCAAACATAAAGATATAAAACTGTATTTTTTTGTGAAGAATCAACAACAAGTGGGACACAATCATGAAGTGGAACGACATTTATTGGATATTTCAAACTCTTTTAACAAATCAAAAACTGAAAAATTGGGCGTGCAAAATTATTCAGCCCCCTTAAGTTAATACTTTGTAGCGCCACCTTTTGCTGCGATTACAGCTGTAAGTCGCTTGGGGTATATGTCTATCAGTTTTGCACATCGAGAGACTGAAATTTTTTCCCATTCCTCCTTGCAAAACAGCTCGAGCTCAGTGAGGTTGGATGGAGAGCATTTGTGAACAGCAGTTTTCAGTTCTTTCCACAGATTCTCGATTGGATTCAGGTCTGGACTTTGACTTGGCCATTCTAACACCTGGATATGTTTATTTTTGAACCATTCCATTGTAGATTTTGCTTTATGTTTTGGATCATTGTCTTGTTGGAAGACAAATCTCCGTCCCAGTCTCAGGTCTTTTGCAGACTCCATCAGGTTTTCTTCCAGAATGGTCCTGTATTTGGCTCCATCCATCTTCCCATCAATTTTAACCATCTTCCCTGTCCCTGCTGAAGAAAAGCAGGCCCAAACCATGATGCAGCCACCACCATGTTTGACAGTGGGCATGGTGTGTTCAGGGTGATGAGCTGTGTTGCTTTTACGCCAAACATAACGTTTTGCATTGTTGCCAAAAAGTTCAATTTTGGTTTCATCTGACCAGAGCACCTTCTTCCACATGTTTGGTGTGTCTCCCAGGTGGCTTGTGGCAAACTTTAAACAACACTTTTTATGGATATCTTTAAGAAATGGCTTTCTTCTTGCCACTCTTCCATAAAGGCCAGATTTGTGCAATATACGACTGATTGTCTCCCACCTCAGCTGTAGATCTCTGCAGTTCATCCAGAGTGATCATGGGCCTCTTGGCTGCATCTCTGATCAGTCTTCTCCTTGTATGAGCTGAAAGTTTAGAGGGACGGCCAGGTCTTGGTAGATTTGCAGTGGTCTGATACTCCTTCCATTTCAATATTATCGCTTGCACAGTGCTCCTTGGGATGTTTAAAGCTTGGGAAATCTTTTTGTATCCAAATCCGGCTTTAAACTTCTTCACAACAGTATCTCGGACCTGCCTGGTGTGTTCCTTGTTCTTCATGATGCTCTCTGCCCTTTTAACGGACCTCTGAGACTATCACAGTGCAGGTGCATTTATACGGAGACTTGATTACACACAGGTGGATTGTATTTATCATCATTAGTCATTTAGGTCAACATTGGATCATTCAGAGATCCTCACTGAACTTCTGGAGAGAGTTTGCTGCACTGAAAGTAAAGGGGCTGAATAATTTTGCACGCCCAATTTTTCAGTTTTTGATTTGTTAAAAAAGTTTGAAATATCCAATAAATGTCGTTCCACTTCATGATTGTGTCCCACTTGTTGTTGATTCTTCACAAAAAAATACAGTTTTATATCTTTATGTTTGAAGCCTGAAATGTGGCAAAAGGTCGCAAAGTTCAAGGGGGCCGAATACTTTCGCAAGGCACTGTAAATAATACATGATGGGATTTCATGTAGTGCTTTTTAATTACCCAAAGATAATTTGATAGTGGCATAAACAATTTACTCTGATGGACTGTACTTGTTACTGTATCCCCAGGGTTCAACGTAAACCACTTGGACATTGCCCCTCGCTATGCCAGTATCCTAATGGGCATCTCCAATGGCGTTGGTACACTGTCTGGAATGGTGTGCCCCCTTATCGTTGGAGCACTGACTAAACACAAGGTATTGTAGCATTCAACATTACAGACAAATTCTAACAGTTGTCAATGAGATTAGCAAAATGAGCCAGGATAAGACTATGTCAGACAAAACTCCCCCTGAGGGACTTCCTAATATGAATACCGTATAGGACACGACTAACACGACTGGTGAATGACACAATGAGATACTGGTTTTATAACATTGTCAATTGAAATCAAACGTTATATCAGACAAGTGTGACAGTTTGGTCACTGACTCAAGTCTTTCTCCCTCTGTAGACCCGTCTGGAGTGGCAAAACGTGTTTGTGATTGCCGCCATTGTGCACTACACGGGGGTCATCTTCTATGCTATCTTTGCCTCGGGCGAAAAGCAGGACTGGGCCGACCCGGAGAGCACCAGCGACGATAAGATTGGCATCATCGACGAAGATGAGCTGGCCGAAGAGACGGAGCTCAACAGCGAGATTGCCATGGCACCCAAGAAGAGCTATGGAACCACAGAGAACCCATCGAGCTGGAAGAAGAAGAGAGGAGTCACCATGCAGCAGGATGAGGATGATGGGAACTCCCACCATAGTAATGGGAACTACCAGGAACAGTATCAGTGATGTGCCCTAAGTATCAGGGGCATTGGCTGTCCTTGTTCTTCACCTTTATCCTGAAGCGTGCACTTGCACACTTTCTCACATGGCTTCAACAATGGTGGAAACTCCCTCCAGCCAAGCCTTTCACCAATCCTATGCTTTAATATCCATGTGGCGTGTGCAAATGCCCACTTCTGGAAAAGGGTAGAAAACCGAGACACAAAATTATCTCTAATGACCCATCCCTATTCGATATATAGTGCACTACTACTACAGGGAATAGGGTGTCACTTGAGAAGCACTGCAGGACTTCCCTTCACGTCGACATCAAGTGAATGAAGGGTATAGTGACATACTTAGGGCGCTGTTCAAAAATAATTGACTCTTGGAAAGGGGGTCATTTGAGAGGACTTTGCCTTCACGTCAACATCCAGTAAAGGAAGAAGGGTCAAATTCACACAGAGCGGCAGAACCTTCAGTGGTCAGTCTTCTGAGAAGTTACTAAATAAGTTTCAGCAGCAATTGGTCAATTACCACAAACTTGCTTTTTGTTGTTGTTTGGTCATTTTATCCATTTGACGGTTTTACCTCGTACTGAGACATCTTTACATTGTCGTGTCGTCCCTGATGATGTCACATTTCACTAACCAGGTGTTGCGTCTGAGGCTGAGTAAGTGATGTCAATTGAGAAAGAAATTTGAAAAATATTTCTGGTAGGAACTCACAGATGAAGGGACATTACAATAAAATTTAAATAAATATATAAATACTGTAGGGTACCAGTCAAGTTTGGACACACCTACTCATTCAAGGGATTTTCTTTATTTTTTACCATTTTCTACTTTGTAGAATAATAGTGAAGACTTTGAATCATGTAGTAACCAAAAAATGTAGATTCTTTATTTGAGATTCTTCAAACTAGTCACCCTTTGCCTTGATGACAGCTTTCCACAATCTTGGTATTCTATCAACCAGCTTCATAAGGTAGTCGCCTGGAATGCATTTAAATTACCAGGTGTGCCTTGTTAAAAGTACATTTCTTATCTTCTTCATGCTTTTGAGCCAATCAGTTGTGTTGTGACAAGGTAGAGGTGGTATACAGAAGATAGCTCTATTTGGTAAAAGACCAAGTCCATATTATGGTAAGAACAGCTCAAATAAGCAAAGAAAATGACAGTCCATTACTATTTTAAGAAATGATGGTCAGTCAATCTGGAATTTTCGATAAATAACTCGATAACTGAAAGTTTATTTATCTTCAATCGCAAAAACCTTCAAGCGTTATGATGAAACTGGCTCTCATGAGGATCGCCACAGGAAAGGAAGACCCAGAGTTACCTCTGCTGCAGAGGATAAGTTCATTAGAGTTAACTGCACCTCAGATTGCAGCCCAAATAAATGCTTTGTGAGACGCAGAGTGGGTGAACAGATGGTCTCCTTATGTGTGGTTCCCACCATGAAGCATGGAGAAGGAGGTGTGGTGGTGTGGGGGTGCCTTGCTGGTGACACTGTCAGAGATTTATTTACAATGTAGAAAATAATACAAATAAAGAAAAACCCTTGAATGAGTAGGTGTGTCCTAACTTTGACTGGTACTGTATATTTATTCAGCAATGTAAATGTATGCAACTTTGGTATAATGCTGCCTTCAAATGCTCCTTGGAGTCTCATTTCCCATTTGTGAAGTTGTAAATACAACACGATTGTGTTCAAGTTCTGAAGTCGGAACAATTATCCAACCAATGAGATTTTAGCTAGCTAGTGAAGTCGGAACAATTATCCAACCAATGAGATTTTAGCTAGCTAGTGAAGTCGGAACAATTATCCAACCAATGAGATTTTAGCTAGCTAGATGAGCTAGCTAACGTTGCTAATAATAAAGTAAGCTAGCGTGATGACGTAGCCAACAATAACGTCAAACTAGCTATTATCCACAACTGCTGACCAACGTTCTTTGCACAGTATGGGCAGATGAAACATACTGGAGTATGGCTTACCTTTAATTGAATGTGAATAGTTTTGTTTTGTGTCAGTTATGCAACTAAGGGGACGTGCATATCATGAATGTGATTGGTTTGCTTTCAGCATTATTGAAGTAGACCGCAGTGTTAAAAGTATAGGCCTTTTTTGTTGTTGCTTGTAACAATTTGCTACTGTTTAGTGACAATTCTGTACCACAGCTCTCAGCCTGCTGTCCATGCCTTACCAGGCCCTGGTCCCACTGTTTCCCTTTAATACACTAGTTTCAGCATTGCTATGTGTATTTATGGAGCTGTAAGCTCTCAGTAGGACAAATATACTGTGGAATGTAAAACTGTGCACATATTCGCCAAGTGGGTTGAAGTCACATATCATGCAATCATCTACTATTGATCTATTTGATATTCATGTTCATTTACAAATGTTTTTATTGTCTGAATAAGGGGTTGATTGACTACTCCTCAAACATAAAAAAATAAATAAAAAATTGTGTATATAGTGTCAAATTATTACTGCTATTTATAGGACTTATGGGACAGTGGTTTTTCAGTTATTTTCGTATAGTATATAATTATTTGTCATTCCATTGTTTGATAAATGCACTTTACTATTTTCAGATTGTCCAGCGTTTAACTTGAATATTGTCTATTCTGTATTGAGAACTTTGTTTTAAAAAATAAACACCCTGAACAAGTCTTAACTATGGACCACTGAGTAATGTGAACCGAGTTGTTCTTTATTCCACCATTGATTGTTCTTTGAGGTAAATCCACCATCAAGTGCAATATGTCAATTGCTCTAACTCAAGATAAATCTTACAGTATGATACCTGCAATTTGTCTTGTAAACGGGGGGGGGGGGGGGGGGGGGGGGGGGGCTGCAGTCATGCTTGTGTGGACTGATTATATACACTCAAACTTTTTATAGACCACAAAACCACATGGCCTTTCAGTAAATTCCATGTATGGATGGAAGGTAAACATCATTAGCCATGAGTAATTGAACACGTGGATAAAAACAATATTCATACCGTTTGACTGTCTTTATCTGCCACTACTTTGAGACAAAATGGCTGTTCTACAATCAACACTAAGCTGTGTGTTTACTCCAATTAGCTTTCCGAATCAATGTAACAACTACACAGACCGCTCTGCTTCCCATCATCTCTCAGTAAACATCCTTCACCTTATCTGTTCTGTTCCTAAACACTTAGAGCCACCAGTAAGCTAGCAAATTCATGGGACACTAATTTGCAGTCATTTGTGCAGGCAAATACTATGTTTATCGTAATTCCTGATTTAAAATTGGTTACCATAAGTGGAACCATCATGCTCGAGAGGTAACTCAGGGTGAATATAATCCATTGCAAATAATGAATGAAAGCATGTACTTTTTAAGAGGGCCTATTACCTTTATCATTTTACTGTCAGGCCAGTTGTAGTGATTTCCAGAGGAGATAAATTATTGTGTAATTACAATTTGGTCCTTAAAGACCAGCTTGCTACTGTATATTATTTTTATCTGCCATTGTATGTTAATTAGTTATTCTCACAGACAGGCCTGGGAAGGGTTCAAGGTTATGGACCTTGTTATTGGTTTATATTCATTGGAATTTTTGTGACAGTCTTTGAGAGCTTGTTAGAGAAGAGGTTGCAGCCCAGTGTTTGATCAACTTATCTCCTCCTCTCCCTTTACAAGTTGGAGGTGATTCAAAACTGTAAACAGTCAGCGTTTCTATTCACAATCAATAACCAAATATGAGCTAAAAAGGTGAAAAGACAATAGTGATCACTGAGTAAGAGGGGAAAGGCTATCGTACACGGCTAAAAAAGTAAATGTCATTTGCGTTTTTGAGGGCCATATATGAAGCGAGCCGCTGAACCCTTGTCTGTGCTGTGCTGTGACACACGTAAGAAAATGTAGCACCATTTATTCTGTTAGTGTTTATTGATTGTGACCACACTACAACATGTCCACCACAATAAATCAACTGAAATTGTACCTTTACCGATAAGTGGTGACCATACCAAAAATACCACTAGAAAGCAATACAATCTGTTTAATAGTGAAGAAAATACAGTCGCCTACTGTACATGTTACAAGGTTCTCAGTCCTACTACGTGTCCTTCTCATGAGGCCACCACAACCCAGTCCACCCCAAAGCCCTCGGACACACAGCAGCTACTTAGTCCACAAGCAGACAGCAGCCAATGGCAAAGGTCCTGTTTATTTCAAATTGACTGTCTGTTCTGTTGACTCAGAAGGGCCTCTTTGGATGGAGCAACAGACCCATCAATGATTAAACACTTGTTTTTGGATATATAGAAGCTTATAGAAACACTGGGGCCTATTCCCAGCTTTATTCTCATCAAAGATTTCCTCCTACAACATCCAGTTGTGAATGGTCAAGCAATGAGGTGAATGGCTTCTTACTGTAACACATTGGCTAAACAAATTAAAACCAGGCCACAAAGCAAGACACCCTTCTGAGAACAATGTCTTATGAAGAGGATCCTGCAAAATAAATCTTAGTTTTATTCAGTACTACAATAGCTATTTCCCGATACTGTTATATTTTCCTACTTTAGCTGTTCTCTTTGCATTCCATCAACATGTATAGTGCTCTTGCTTCCATACTACATGTACACCTGACAATTAGGTGGCCTAGTCAGGAGAGCAATTCCATTATGGCTACCTATAGACATTGTGCTGAGGTGAAGATTATACTTTCCCTTATAAACACAGCATCATATAATATTTGTGTTAGTTATGATTTATGAAAAACATGATCCATCTAATGAATGCCTTCCCGACTGGGCACAGACTTCAGTTCAACATCTAGTTTTGATTCATATTTGGTTAAGTTTTCGACTAATGTGAATTTAACATGAAATCAACAAAAAATATCACCATGTCATTGGATTTAGGTCAAAGGTTGGGTGAAAAAAATACAAATTGCCCTTAAGTTGATTCATTTTTGCAAATCCAATCAGTTATCCACGTTGATTCAAGGTCATCTCATTGATTTCTTTGGTTGAAATGATTTGACTAGTTTTTGCCCAATGGGTTGGCTCTCTGCTTGATCACTTGTGCCTTATCCAAGACCAAGTTGCCTGTGACTAATGTGTGTTAGCGTGTGTGTGCATGTGTGCATGTGTGTGTGTGTGTGCTTTTTTTGGGGGGGGGGGGGGGGGGGTTCTGGTCTGGTTTTCTCTGTGTTAGGGAGTACACATGGCTGCCAGATTGCTTTGCTGAATGAGGAGGATTTTGGGGGGGATGGGAGGAGGTGGGAGGAGGGGGAAGAGGGGTAGTGCGTTCATGGAGAGGAATGGACAGCTTAATTAATAACCACTGTCCCCTTTCTCCATGACCCCAGCCAGTCACACATACTCTCCCTGCAACCCCAGACAGCCAGGAGCAGCTAGATGCTCATGAGCAAATATTGATGGTGCTGTACTTTACAATGTGGAGATCAGAGAGAGAGGGTGAAGGCTGGGACTAGACTGGACTTACACTGGGGAAATCAACAGGAAAGAATACGGTAAGAGAGAATGATAGAGAGGGACAGGTTGATTCTTTGTGTGGGCTGACAAACTGGCCTGGAGGCCCTTGTTGGGGTCTTCATGTGGGCTGTTGTTTAATCTCTGGGGAAATTAGCCCTGGCTAATTAATTAAAGCTATGTCAGGTGTGATTTATAAAACCAGTGGTTCACATGGTGATTTACCTCCTCTCTGCTCACTGCATGATGGTGTCAGTTAACGTCACCATGGGTGCTGTTAGTCAGTAACATTCAGGGAGACCATGGAAAAGTTTGGGGAAATCACTGTGTTCATTTTACTGTGATAACAGAGGAATAGACTAGCAACCCTCAAGGATCTCTTTCATTCTGAATGTACTGCACAGGAACAGACCTCATTTAATACAGAATATAACCTAAAGGGAATACTCGTCAAAATAATTGTTTTGGATTTGTTGTGTTGGGTACATTGTGGTTATGCTTACAGCAATAAGGGAAACATCACATAACACAAGACAAGAAGTCTGAGTCCATGTCAATACTTAAATCACATCTAAGTATTTATTTTTAGGTCTGGAAGATAAACATCAATATTATGAGTTTTTTGTGTAATTCCCGTTTAATTGTGAATTTAGCAGGTGAGGAATGTGTTGTCTAATGTGCCAGTCTAGTGATGGTTCTGTAATGCTGTTGCTCATTTCATGGCAAAGTTAGCAAATACCAAGTAATATATCAAAATGATTTACTTCCTGATGATATACTTCTGCCAGGTATGCCTACTTTACAGTAAACATTAAACTGAGAAGGTTTTGGGGAAATGACTGTCTGTCAACCCACAAGATGGTTATCATATCAGCTGGCTACACACAGAAATAAGTGAAAGAAATACATGCGCACCACACAGACATACAGGGGAAATATTGCTGGAAATGAATTGGCAGCTATTGTGCTGGGTTTGGCATTTTAAGCCAATAGTGGCTAACCGGGGGTGGGATAATGTCAGCGTTGCATTGATTAGATAGTAGCTGGGAGCTTGCAGTGTCTAATACTTGTGAGATTTGTTAATGACAATTTGCAGTGGAACATGTGAAAATTGCATGTACTTTCAGAATTGTTTGGGGAGCTAATCATAGGTGGGCTGAGAGCGACTGGTAGCTTGCGATCAACCTGTTGGAGACCCTAGTTTAACATGATTTTGCACTCCACACACAACTATCTGTAAGGTCCCTCAGTCGAGCAGTGAATTTCAAACACAGATTCAACCACAAAGACCAGGGAGGTTTTCAAATGCCTCGCAAAGAAGGTCACCTATTGTTAGATGGTTAATAAGAAAAAAGGCAGACATTGAATATCCCTTTGAGTATGGTGAGGTTATTAATTACACTTTGGATGGTGCATCAATACACTCAGTCACTACAAAGATACAGGCGTCCTTCCTAACTCAGTTGCAGGAGTAGAAGGAAGACGCTCAGGGATTTCACCAAAGGCCAAAGGTGACTTTAAAACAGTTACAGAGCTTAATAGCTGTAATAGGAGAAAACTGAGGCTGGATCAACAACATTGTAGTTACTCCACAATACTAACCTAAATGACAACGTGAAAAGGACTGTACAAAATACAAATATTCCAAAACAAAAGCATCCTGTTCGCAGTAAGTCAATAAAGTAAAACAGTAGAAATGTGGCAAAGAGATTAACTTTATGTCTTGAATATAATTTTTATTTTATTAATTATTTAACCAGGCAAGTCAGTTCAGAACAAATTCTTATTTACAATGACGGACGATGCTGGGCGCCACCCTATGGGACTCCCAATCACGACCTGTTGTGATACAGCCTGGATTCTAATCGGGGTGTCTGTAGTGACGCCTCAAGCACTGAGAGGCAGTGCCTTAGACCTCTGCGCCACTCGGGAGCCAAAAAATGTTATGTTTCGGGAAAATCCACTCTTCATATCTTCAAGCATGGTGGTGGCTGTGTCATATTATGGCTATGCTTGTCATCGGCAAGGACTAGGGAGTTTTTTTAGGATAAAAATACATGGAATACAGCTAAGCACAGGCAAAATCCTAAAGGAAAACCTGGTTCAGTCTGCTTTCCAACAGACACTGGGAGACAAATTCACCTTTCAGCAGGACAATAACCTAAAACACAAGGCAATATATACACTGGAGTTGCTTACTAAGACTGCATTGAATGTTCCTGAGTGGCCTACAGTAGTTGCAGCTTAAAAATACATGACAAGACTTGAAAATGGCTGGGTGAGGAAAACATTTTTGTAATCAATTTTGAATTCAGGCTGTAACACAACAAATTGTTGAATTAGTCAAGGGGTATAAATACTGTAGCAGGTTGAAATTCGCTGCTCAACTGAGGGACCTCTGAGATAATTGTATGTGTGGGGTACGTAGATGAGGTAGTCATTAAAAATCAGGTTAAACACTATTATTGCACATAGAGTGAGTCAATTCAAGTCACTATGTGACTTGTTAAGCAAATGTTTACTCTTTAACTTAACAAAGGGGTTTGAATACTTACATTATTTATTAATTTGTAAAAATTATCTAAAAACATCATTCCTGTCTGACATTATGGGGTATTTTGTGTAGGCGAGTGACATAAAATCTCAATTTCATCCAAATTAAATTCAGGCTGTAACACAATAAAATGTGGAGATCAAGTTTATAAGTAGCCTGGCTGGGCTGATGAGACAGTGGATTGCGCAGTCAGATGGAACAGAGTAAATAGACATTTTAACATCATAGATTTAGCCGATGGAAACTTGTGCAATAGACATCGGATGGAATGCGGTTTTAACCAATCAGAATTCAGGATTAGACCCACCCGTTGCATAAAATGTATTTTATCTGTACCTTGGCAGATTTAAACATATTTAATCTGTAACTTGGCCACTCAGGAACATTCACTGTCTTCTTGATAAGCAACTCCAGTGTAGATTTGTGTTGTAGGTTATTGTCCTGCTGAAAGGTGAATTCCTCTCCCAGTCTCTCGTGTAAAGCAGACTGAAGCAGATTTTCCTCTGAGATTTTGCCTGTGTTTTGCTCCATTCATTTCTTTTTATAAAATAAAAACTCTGCCTGTATTTGCTGATGTCAAGCATACACATACCAGGATGCAGTCACCGCCATGCTTGAAAATAAGGAGTCAGTTACTCATTGAAGTGTTGTGTTAGATTTGTCCCAAACACAAGGCTTTGCATTTAATCCAAAAAGTGTATACATTTGTTGTGTTTTTTTTTTTCAGTATTACTTTAGTGCCTTGTTGCATACAAGATGCATGTTTGGAATATTTTTATTCTGTACATATCCGGCAGGGCTTGGACTGTAATTGGTTAATCCCACTTTGTAAAACAATAAAATGTGAAGAAATCCAAGGGGTCCGAAAACTTTTGCAAGGGCTAAAGAGTTGTCTGTGAGGTATTTAACAGGTAAGCTACTGTATGACAAAGCTGCTTAACAAAATGTTAAACTCACACTAACGTTGTGTCTAGGTGTATCTTCGTTTCTTACAGGATTGGACTGGAAATAATTTACTTCATCATCTTTATTCTGAGCTGAGGTCCATCCAGATTTGTGAATGAATGAGTGGGTGGGCCCCGAAGTAAATGTGGTGGGACCACTACAGATCCCACACAACGATGGATTCCCATTGTCCGAGAACTCACACTTCTTTGGTAAGCAACCTCCAGTGACGAGCCTGGACCCAGATCAGTACTGTATGTGCTTCATCTAACTCCTCCTACTATTTTCGTCAAGCAATACATAATATGCAGTGTATTATATACAGTTGATGTCAGACGTTTACATACACCTTAGCCAAATACATTTAAACTCAGTTTTTCACAATTCCTGACATTTAATCCTCATAATAATGTCCAGTTTTTGGTCAGTTAGGACCACCACTTTATTTTAAGAATGTGAAATGTCAGAATAATAGTAGAGAGAAATTACTGATTTCAGCTTTTATTTCTTTCATCACATTCCCAGTGGGTCAGAAGTTTACATGCAATCAATTAGTATTTGGTAGCATTTCCATTGAATTGTTTAACTTGGCTCAAACATTTCAGGTAGCCTTCCACAAGCTTCCCACAATAAGTTGGGTGAATTTTGGAACCATTCCTCCTGACAGAGCTGGTGTAACTGAGTCAGGTTTGTAGGCCTCCTTGCTCGCACACGCTTTTTTAGTTCTGCCCACAAATTTTCTATAGGATTGAGGTTAGAGCTTTGTGATGGCCACTCCAATACCTTGACTTTGTTGTCCTTAAGCCATTTTGCTACAACTTCGGTTGTATGCTTGGGGTCATTGTCCATTTGGAAGACCCATTTGCAACCAAGCTTTAACTTCCTGACTGATGTCTTGAGATGTTGCTTCAATATATCCGCATAATTTTCCATCTCATGATGCCATCTATTTTGGAAAGTGCAGCAGTCCCTCCTGCAGCAAAACACCCCCACAACATGATGCTACCATCCCCGTGCTTCACGGTTGGGATGGTATTCTTTGGCTTGCAAGCCTCCCCCTTTTTCCTCCAAACATAACAATGGGCATTATGGCCAAACAGTTCTATTTTTGTTTCATCAAATCAGAGGACATTTCTCTGAAAAGTACCATCTTTGTCCCCATGTGCAGTTGCAAACTGTAGTCTGGCTTTTTTATGGCGGTTTTGGATTAGTGGCTTCTTCCTTGCTGATTGGCCTTTCAGGTTATGTCGATATAGGACTCGTTTTACTGTGGATATAGATACTTTTGTACCTGTTTCCTCCAGCATCTTCACAAGGTCCTTTGCTGTTGTTCTGGGATTGATTTGCACTTTTTGCACCAAAGTACATTAATCTCTAAGAGACAGAATGCGTCTCCTTCCTGAGCGGTATGACGGCTGCGTGGTCCCATTGTGTTTGTACTTGCGTACTATTGTTTGTACAGATGAACATGGTACCTTCGGGCATTTGGAAATTGCTCCCAAGGATGAACCAGACTTGTGGAGGTACATTTTTCTTTCTGAGGTCTTGACTGATTTCTTTTGACTTTCCCATGATGTCAAGCTAAGAGGCACTGAGTTTGAAGGTAGGTCTTGAAATACATCCACAGGTACAGGGCGGCAGGGTAGTCTAGTGGTGAGAGCGTTGGACTAGTAATGGGAAAGTTTGCAAGTTCATATCCCAGAGCTGACAAAGTACAAGTCTGTCATTCTGCTCCTGAACAGGCAGTTAACCCACTGTTCCTAGGCCATCATTGAAAATAAGAATTTGTTCTTAACTGACTTGCCTAGTTAAATAAAGGTAAAATAAATAAAAAAACACCTCAAATTATGTCAATTAACCTATCAGAAGCTTCTAAAGCCATGACATCATTTTCTGGAATTTTCCAAGCTGTTTAAAGGCACAGTCAACTTAGTGTATGTAAACTTCTGACTGACTGGAATTGTGATACTGTGAATTATAAGTGAAATAATCTGTCTGTAAACAATTGTTGGAAAAATACTTGTGTGATGCACGAAGTAGATGTCCTAACCGACTTGCCAAAACTATAATTTGTTAGCAAGAAATTTGTGTAGTGGTTGAAAAACGAGTTTTAATGACTCCAACCTAAGTGTATGTAAACTTCCTACTTCAACAGTAACAGTATATGCACATGCAATGGCGATTTTTGCCCCCTTGGTGGGGCAAAGGCTTCTTTTTTTTATGCATGCCAGCAAAGCCACTACACAACACAACACCAAACAATACATTAATTGCACTATAACGGTGGCAAACGATGCCCACAAACTGTTAGGCCCTACATAAAGCTGTCCCAACAGCAGAGCTTTCTTTTCAGCACCATGGAGTGAATCCTTACCACTGCTACACCTGGTTATCAACAGAGCCTCGTCTCTCAGTGAAACAGTTAATTCAGCCTCATTTACTGACTTTAAAAAAAATATAGCTGATATGGCTGATTTGCTTAAACAAATGTAGTTTCTACTGACAATTGAGATGTACAAAGGATAAATAAAGGGGGCCTATAAGCAGACAATGAGAGCTCATACAATATTCAATGATGATATTTCTCTAAACCAGGCTATAGGCTACATGTGCACCACCAAGTCAGAACAGTAGGCTAAGTTGTGAGGAGGAAAGGGACCAACTTATTAGGGTGAAACACATGGGCTACCAACAGATTACTACACGACATACACTTAGTATTACTTTCTTAGCTACAGTATACATATCTCCCTGGCATTTTACATCATTTTTGCAGCAGCATACAATACATTTTTGGACTCACCCTGTTGTGCTGTGCTCACTTGAACAGGAAAGTGGTGCAGAGGTCCTTCGTCGGCAAATTTAGTCATCAAACTTTGTCATCAAAGTCTGTCTTTCTCTGGATTCTTGGTGCTTTCTAGACATTTTGGGAACTCAGAAAGAAACAAGGTTGAATCCTGACTTCAGTGATCTTCAAGTTGGAGCTCTAGAAAGAGGTCAGAGTTCCCGACTTGGAATTCTGAGTTGGATGACAGTTCAAAACTTATTTTCTCAGTAAGAGTTGTCTTGAACACACTGACGTCTGAGATTTCCCAGTTCCGAGTTTCCAGTTGTTTTAAACGTGGCAGAAGCCATGATATGACAAGGATTGAAAAGGATTCGCCAGTCGATTGTCAACTTGATTCATGATGATGACTGCTTGTCTATCTTGCTAGCTAAGCTTTTGAAAGAATGATGTTGACATGATCGGTCCAATCAAAGCTACGGTAGATATAACATGATTTAATGTCATTTTATCTGTGGCCAATTAACTTGAGCCTTCTTGGATGGGCACTTCTAATGTATATCTATGGCAGCAACCAAGAGGCTTGAATTTTCGAGCTCTCCCTGTAGATTTTGCAGTGGCGCAGTGTCCACATGAGTGATAGAACTCTGAGCCAATCACGGTGCAACTAGAGTACATTACTAACCCCTATGCTCTGTATTTTCCACTGGCTGCCTCATCACCACCACAGAAAGCACTAAGCTAGGCTAAAACACCTGCATTTTGGAGATGCCTTTCTCAAGAATGGAAAAAAGAGACCATATTTGTATGCAACTTTATTAACTCAAAGATTTGCATAACCTGCCCTGAATTCACTGTACATATGGCATGGCAATGATTGTTAGGAGAGTTGGCACATGCAGATCTGGGATCAGGCGATCCAGTGGCCAGCTCTGACACACATTACACCTCAGGCAGTAGCAGCCAGTCACACAAGCCAGATGTCAAAGTGACTTTACACATTACGGAACCAACTACCTGTAATGATGGGCAGAAATGTCTGTCAGGTTAATAAGTAGCCATGGCAACCTTTGCTCCCATTTGGCACTCCTAAGTCAGACCTCAAACAAGCACCAAGGTGTTCTGTTCTAGGACTCCTGTACCGAATTCTTCTGGAGAAGTTCCATTGACAAAGATAATAGAGGGAGGTATGCTGAGGTAGAAGAAGTCAAAGGTAAGAGTAGAGCCGCAGAGGGGGATTACTTTTCAGGTGGTCAGAGAAAGAGAGAGAGACCTGGGTGTGCTGGGTCACCCTGAGATGGCCATGGTCTAGATTAGAACAAATCTTCAGGTCAGAATCTCATGCCTGTCGATCTTATTGTGTCAGCTTGGATTATGTGTATTATAAAATGAGTTTGGATAAACTCAACCCTATAGAACTGTACGGCTACATTCCAGCAGCTTTTTTTGTGTTCCAGTATTTCCTTTTACCTTAATGTATTTGAATGAATAAAAGTGATATGAAATGGTTCCAATGCTAGCTGACCTTCAAGGATTCATGCCCACATAATATAAATATCATTATTATAATGTATGACACTGATGATAAAGCATTGTGAAATATCAACATATGTAAAACATAAATAAGATAAGTACTATTATCTCTTTGGAGAATAGCTGGAAAGCTCAAGCCGTCCCGTCAATCTGCTGTGACAGTGTGTTCTGTGAGAGTGTGAGGTTATTTATGCCTGGGTTTATGTAGGTTACTATCCCCTGTTATGTTAATGTTTAAATACTCAGATTAAGTCACTATCTAATACTACTGTAACAGCTGGAAAGTGATTTTGACAGTCGTACTACACTATCCTTGGGAGAGCACAGGAGTTATTGGCTTGTGAAATGTGTAGCTATTGTGGATTTTCTGAACCATGCCGAAGCCAAGCTGACTTTTTAGTTGGCTAAAAGTAACTTTAGCCAACACTTCTAATCAGTGATACGATAAGTTCATCTATGCGTCTTTCTTTTCTCCTCTCAGATATTCTGGCAGATCAAGGGAGCCCTCTGCTCCAGGACCAAGAGGTCTTATCCTTCACCAACTATCCCAGCATGCAATACCCCTCGGTGGAGCCCACCATGTCCTCCCCTCCATACTACTCCAATCAGAATTACTACCCCCAATACAGCGTTGAGGAGTGGTACTCACCCACAGAGATGTATGAACTGAGGAAAGAACCCCTGGAGGGTAGCTACGATGTTGAAATGGAAGAGGCATCCGCCATAGTGCCTGCGGTGTGCAAGAGGACCAGGCACACTTCCCATGCAGGCAGGGTCAAAGGGGAGGAGCTGTGTGTGGTGTGTGGGGACAAGGCATCTGGGTACCACTATAACGCTCTCACCTGTGAGGGGTGTAAAGGTAATTGCAGTGGTTAAGTGTGCTACATCTTTATCATAGCTGTAGACATTGA
This sequence comes from Oncorhynchus mykiss, assembly GCF_013265735.2. Lineage (NCBI taxonomy): Eukaryota > Metazoa > Chordata > Actinopteri > Salmoniformes > Salmonidae > Oncorhynchus > Oncorhynchus mykiss. Next base: position 40,934,945 of record NC_048565.1, on the reverse strand, counting down.
AGTGTTACGGACTACAGGTCTTCACCGTCTTCTACAACATAGATCCAAATAAGAGCATCTTCTACATTCAACACTTGAGAAACCACTCTATGGATGGGCTCACTTTTTCTAAACCCTGTGTTGATCACTTCTGGTTTTGCTCTGTAGCTATTGCTAGAACAGTATTGTAATCTGAATATAGTTGGGATATTCTATAATGTAATATGATGTCTACAGAGTAGCCCACTAGTATGACAAACATCCAGAAGGTGATCAGTATGATATTTCGTCATGACGAGGATGAATGAATGAACTGTCTCTGGACTCAGTGTCAGGAGTAAGCAGCATGACTTTACTGAACGTCTCCATGTAAAAATGACGAGCTGTGACACTCAACATGAAGAATCACAACAACACCTCCCTAACCTTCTAAATGACAGCATTTCTACTCTATTTCTTGTAAATCCTCAGGTGAATGGATGTTATGGTTGCGGTCACTGGGCTCTTCTGCCTCATATCTGAGCGTAGGTTTGAGGATCAGTTGTCTCGTCGGTTCACCCTCCGCATTTAACTCCCTCTACGCGTTCCACTCTATAATGGCGTAGGGAACCAGGAGCTAAGCAATGTTAATGTGTGTCGTTGTACTCATCTCCTTGCACTTGAATGTCTAGTTACCTGTTCCAAGCTATCGATTGTGTGCCCACTGTGTGGAACCAGTCCAATAAGGCTCTTAGGGGGCATCTTTCTCACACTGGTAATTAGTGTAAAAATAAAATGTTATTGGGCTGTATACATATGTTGCAGATGTTACTGCGGGTGTAGAAAAATGCTGATGTTTCTAGCTACAACAGTGCAGTAATACCTAACAATACAAAACAATACACGCAAATCCCAAAAATGTATAAAATGATTAAGAAATAAAGAAATATTAGCAAGAGCAATGTCAGACTGCGCAATATAAATATATACGGTGCTTTCGGAAAGTATTCAGACCCCTTCACTTTTTGCACATTTTTACAATTAGACATTTTTCTCATCAATCTACACAAAATAACCCATAATGACGAAGCTAAAACAGGTTTTTAGATTTTTTTGATAATGTATTAAAAATAAAAAACAGAAATACTTTGACATAACTATTCAGACCCTTTGCTCTGAGACTCAAAATTGAGCTCAGGTGCATCCTGTTTCCATTGGTCATCCTTGATATGTTTCTACAACTTGATTGGAGTCCACCTGTGGTAAATTAAATTGATTGGACATGATTTGGAAAAGCACAAACCTGTCTATATAACGTCCCACAATTGACAGTGCATGTCAGACCAAAAACCAAGCCATGAGGTCGAAGGAATTGTCCGTAGAGCTCCGAGACAGGATAGTGTCGAGGCACATATCTGGGGAAGGCTAACAAAACCTGTCTGCAGCATTGAAGGTCCCCAAGAACACATTGGCCTCCATCATTCTTAAACGGAAGAAGTTTGGAACCACCAAGACTCTGAAGTTCAGGGCAGAATACTGGGCGGAGTCCGGCTAGTGGTGACTATTTAACAGTCTGATGGCCTGGAGCACTGTGTTTTCCTTGGAGCGGGCGAATGCATCGGTGTCCATGACGAGGCTGGTTTTCCCTTTATAATCCATGATTGTCTGGAGTCCCTGCCACATACGTCTCGTGTCTGAGCAGTTGAATTGCGACTCCACTTTGTTTCTGTACTGACGTTTTGCCTGTTTGGTTGCCTTACGGAAGACATAGCTGGACTGTACACTGTGTGGCCCTTTTGAAAGGAGTTAATGTTAATGGTTTGAAGCACCCATTGGGAATAGGTCAAGACCAAGGGCATAGATCAGCCACAAACCAATGCCATCACTCCATTAGCGGTTATATTTATGGGAGATCCAAGGCACGGTCCACCTCTACCACATACAGATCCTAATTCAACCTATATTTTACAGGAAAATAATCCAGCGACAGGATTTGAACATTAATCCATAATGTTGCTTGATCGGTGGTTAGGCTATATAGTTGGGCAAAAGTAGGCTACATGTAAAGTGCAATGCAGTAAATATAACTGTGTTTGTGTGGGTTTTCAGTGAATTTAATTAAATCACAAAGCTCATCTCCAAATTCTCGGCAACAAAAGAGTGATCAAATTAATCCTGCATCTGTAGTGGTGTTATTTGCTTTACAGTACATAATACCACTAGTATTTCATCATATGACCAAAGACTGAGGTCACTGGCTAATTGTTCTGATTACTGCCTTTAGGCTTCTTCAGACGGAGCATCACAAAGAACGCCGTTTACAAGTGCAAGAGTAAAGGGACCTGTGAGATGGACATGTACATGCGCAGGAAGTGCCAGGAGTGTCGTCTCCGGAAGTGCAAGGAGATGGGCATGCTGGCAGAATGTGAGTATATCAGCACTCACGCCAACAGCTGTTGGCATCTCTCCATTTATCATCATGGGATACTGCACCTATTATGTCACACTTGATGGTACAGTCTGTGAGGTACTGGTATTATTGATAAGGAAAGGGACCAAGAGTCAAGGGAAACCATAAAGCAGCATTACTGAAAGATTCAACAAGAAAGGTGGTCATGACATTTGAAGGAACCCCCATGTTTCTTCACTCTTGATGGCCTTTACTCCAGAATCCATGTAGGTGCAGATGCATAGATCTCCTATTGCATTGCTAAGCATATTGCTATTTCTTATGTGCAACAGATTATCTTGCCAATGTCAGAAAATGAATTTGGTGATAACACCAGCTCTTTGATTTACTTCTACGTGCATTTATTGCCTGAGAGACTACACTGCAGGTTTTAATAACGCATGATACATGGTACCATAGTACCTGCCCGTACAAAAATGTATATTCAACCGCTTTCTTTTAATTCAACTGAAGCACTGGCAGATCTCAGAGGACCTTTAAGAAGAAGTGCACCTGCTATTTGCCAATATAACAAATTGCAGGGCATATCTTCAATAGTATTGCATTTTACCATTCATGTATCCATTTACCATTCAGGTATCCATATAAATTACATTGTTAAACAGTCACTCACTCTCAGTATTTGATTCAGATTGACATGTGTCTAGCTGTGAGCCTGACTATCTATTCAGACTGTATGATATCATCATAATGTTCTTTCAATGCGCTGGGGACATTCTCAGATCATAGCAGAGAACTCTCATTTTGGATTCTGACACGACTGCTTTGAATTTCACTGAGGGACATTGTGTCATACCGCTCACAACAGAAAGGTCTCACCATTGTTGCTATTCAAGGGAGGGAGAGGCAGAGGGAGAGTCAACTGGAAGATGAGGTATTTTTGCAGGAACAAAAGAAGAATGGGGAAATTAAGGTGTAAATCTTGATCAAAAAGACATGGTCATGATGAAATCTTTGTGTCCTTCCCTCTAGCCTAATCCTACCACTAAGGAGACCCAATTGGTGGGTGTATTTGGAGTATCAGGCAAGGGGAGCAGGTGGACGGAGTTCACCATTAACACACTCGCTGCATTAACATTCTCGCTGCATAAAATACAGGAGTTGTATAATTAAGGAATAAGGCATGAGCGGGTGTGGTATATGGCCCATATACCATGGCTAAGGGCTGTTCTTATGTACCGTACAATGCAGAGTGCCTGGATACAGTCCTTAGCCGTGGTATATTGGACATACTGTATACAGTACCACAAACTGTTTACCAACGTAACATTTTTTGGTTTGTTTGTGGTGCGGGGAGTCAGCTGTTTGTTCACCCACACCTGCGCACAATTGCTAATAAGCCATCCACGACTGACCGTCCGACTATATGTGAAAAAGTGAAAATCTGAGGCTTGCACCCGACCCTAAAATGCGCTATGGGCTACAGTCAAAGACGCCAGAACAATGTTTTGACAGGGGGTGCACGATTTTTGGGCCTGATTTAGATATGCTTCTGCTTTGGTAGGCAACTTGTCTATAATTAGATGCATGCAGCTTCTCTTCTTTCATTATGTGTTGCCCTAGAAGACTAAATAAACCCTTGTTCACCAGAATAATGTAAAATCGCTAGAATGAATGCTTCAATTTATTTGACATCGGTAAAGTTCTCTCTCTCATCTTCTTTCGCTGAGAAAATATGTTTAGGGGCCCAGGAGAAAATGCAATAACAAAAAAAATACTGGAAAGATTTTCTGTGTAAAATTTGCAGATGACATCAGTTTGACCGGTTGTAAGGAAATAGAAAGCTGTGAAAACGACCTAACATGTTTCTGATAAGATTTCAGTTCGGCATGGATGCATATTTTATGTGGTTGAAATACTATCAGCTTTTATGATGCTGATAAAGATAGATACCATCTGTAGAGGTGCTAACTGAGCATTCACATTCTCTCATGATACTGAAAGAAATTAATCATATTTCTCTACTCCTGTTCACGAGTCAAAATTTGGCATACATTTGGTGTATCATTTTACAGCAAGAACTGCTTAATTCTGCTGGAGTTCATATTAAGGCTATGTGAGGGGTTATCGACCTACAGTCAGTGTCCAGATCTCAGTTCCCATTTAACCCATCTGAACAGTAGGCTACTGTTCCCTTGACGTGCCATAGGCCGATTGGAAGTCCCTGTCTTGTGACTGTTAAATTTGTATAGCGCCTCACAATCAACACACATAATATAGCAGCACTGCTATCATCCTCTTTTACCACTTCACCAAACCATTACTTTTCTGGTCCTCCTTTCTCTTTATTTTAAACTGTCCTTTCGCAGCTTATCTCTTATTGAATTAAACTCCGACATTGTCATTTTTGCCTCTGTGGATTGATGTTAAGTTTTTCTGCCTGTTCCCAAAATAATTTGGTGATTGGTGGGTAGGATAATTTGGCATGTGTACAGTTAGGCCCTAAAGCTTAGGCTTATGCACTAATGCCAAATAGCCTCAAATAATGAAAGAAAAACCTCAATATAGCCTATAACACAATAATTATACATTTTTCTATTTTTAAAGGTTTTGCTTTCTCTTTATTTCTCTTTACGCCACCCACCCGTCCTTCATCCACACAATATTTAATGACCTTAAACCCATATCCACAGGGACTGCGGGTTAGGAGTAAACCCGCGCGTCAGCCAATCAGCGTTCAGGGCTCAAACCACCTGGTTTATAATTTAGAATATTACTGGGGATTTCTCAATTTGTTATAATGTCTAAAAGAGTTCCCTAATTATCTGAACTATACATCTGAGCTAACCTCTTACCTTAGGTGAGAATTAATGTTCAAAACTTGCTCAATAACTTTCTCAAACCCATAGTTATACTATAAAGCCAATTTAATAAAATATTAAACACCCTGCTGTATCATTGGGCATCAGGCCTTTTCTGGCTGGCTACGGTGCATTCACAAAGAAAATCACTATTGAACAAGTAGGGGTGAAATTCTCCTTCAACACATTGTGTTTGAACCCTTCATCACTGCCCACAGGTCTGCTGACAGAGATCCAGTGTAAGTCTAAAAGGCTGAGGAAAAACACCAAGGCCTCACCAGGAGAGTCCACTTGGGACGAGACAGAGGGGGGAGACAACGGAGACAGCAAGCAGGTCACTTCCACCACCAAACTGTCAAAGGTAAAAGCTCCCCTTTTTGCTCTTTAGTATGTTTTTTGTGCTTCAAAATTTGAGTGTCAGTGATTCCCAATGAAGGAATCTAAATACAGAACACTATTTATTAGAAAATTATTTACTAGAAAATGGTGTTAGATGTTTATAGACTAAGACAAACTAACCATTTCCTGAATGACCTTCCTTTGTATAAAAAATGTTTAAAAAAAATACTTTAAAGTTAGAAAAGTAGCTTTTGTTTGATGGTCTATATTCCCGAGAACTCTAAGATAACCTGTGTTGTGACTTTACTTTCATTAATCTGATGACTGTTATTTATCTTATCAACTAACTATGTTTAATTGTTACCTGATTAAATTAATCATGTAACAATTAACTCATTAGGAATTCGGGGCACCACGAGAGCAGCTGTTAAAAGAATGACCTATTACATCCATAAAACAGTCAACACATTAATCACAACCTCTTATCATATCATCATTCTGAACAGTCATAACCTCTTGCATCTGACAAAAAACAGCCTTACTTCTGATTCAGTACAACACAAATTGGTTTAATTATTTATTTACTAGCTAACTAAATTGTAACATAGGATAAATATACACACTTTATACATTAGGAAAAGGTCCTTAGCAGACTGACAACATATGGCTGCTTCTTACACAATGACATGGAGAGAGATTGAGAGAGAGAGAAAGAGACACTTATCATTGATACACTTTAGGAAACTACTCTCACAGTAATCATATACTTTGCACACGAACGGCTGCCCATTTGGAGTAAGAAATCATTAATGCATTTACGTTTAAAGGCCTTCGTTCGCAGTGGATCTCTGTCGGAACCAGCCCCCCTAGGAAGGGTGTTGGGCCTTTCAGCAGCACGCCTATAAGGCTCTGATTGTCCAAAAGGTGGCCTCCCCATCGGCTTCTACTGTTGTTCACTCTGGAAGATGCTCCTTGGAAGATAGGCCGATGGTGTCGATGTTACCAGAGGGGTGTGTGAGAGTAGCAGAATACGTTGGTTTGTAGTAGAATAGTCCCACTTAAATGTGCTTTTCTAGATACTTTCCTAGGACAGCTAAACAGCCGTACCAGTGATTGTCTGAGAGGGGAGTTTTCTTCTCCATCTCGTGTTGGTTTTCAGGGTTCAAACCACTTTACACACACAGCTGCAGCCTGGCGATGTTCTGGTCTAAAAGTTCATTTCTTTACCAATCATTTTATGCACTCTAGTCGAAAGGGGTGGTTCCGTCAGGCTGACACACTCTCTTACCTCACTCGGGGCGTGATTACTTACTGTGCAAAGGTTAAAAGAGACAAATTATCTTATGGATCCTAAGAGCACATTTCTAACTTAACAAAAATATGTCCATCATTGTTTAAATACAACATTAAGGTTGGATAGTGTATATACTTTTCAAATGACAGTGTATCCTTTATAAAAACAATTACAACATCACAAAAGAACAACCCATATGACATTATTATTATTTAGATCAACACTGACCATTCCCCACGTTCTCTGTTAGGAATATTTTTCTAGTATTCGCTTTAGAACGTTTTAGAGTTTTGGCGGGAAAAGTATCTGGAGACAAAGGAACATTTCTGTGTTAATTTGGAGAGGGATGTTCTCTGGATCTCCTTTAATTTACGACAGGGTGTGAGCTGTAACTATGTGAGAAAGCTGTTCATAGACTACAGCTCAGCGTTAAAAATCATAGTCCCCTCCAAGCTCATCGCCAAGCTTTTGACCCTGGGACTGAACACATCCCTCTGTACCTGGATCCTGGACTTCCTGACCGGCCGGCCCAGGTGGTAAGGGTAGGCAACAATACCTCTGCCACGCTGATCTTCAACACGGGGGCCCCTCAGGGGTGCGTGCTTAGTCCCCTCCTGTACTCCCTGTTCACCCATGATTGCATGGCCACACACGACTCGTTGGTAGGCCTGATCACGTCATCGATTAGAAAACCTACAGGGAGAAGATCAGAGATTTGATAGTGTGGTGCCTGGACAAGACCCTCTCCCTCAACATCAGTAAGACCAATGAACTGATCATAGACTACAGGAAAAGAGGGGAGAGCACGCCCCCATCCACATTGACGGGGCTTTAGTGGAGCGGGTCGAGAGCTTCAAATTCCTTGCCATCCACATCACTAAGGACTTAACATTGTCCACATTGTCCTCTTGAAGAGGGCATGACCTCTACATCAGGAGGTGTCAGAGGAATGCAAGACATCAAGACATCAGCCACCCCAGCTATAGACTTTTCACTCTGCTTCCGTCCGGCAAATGGTACTGGAGCATCGGATCTCCGACCAACAGGCTTTAAAACAGTTTCTACCCCCAAGCCATACGACTACTTAATAGCCATAAGACAGCTAAATAGTTAATTCATTGTTACAGACTATCTGCATTGACACGGTGACTAAGTTCATCAGGAAGTGTATAAAGGATGTTGTTCCCACTGTGACTATTAAAACCTACCCAAACCAAAAACCGTGGATAGATGGCAGCATTAAGGCAAAACTGAAAGCGCGAACCATCGCATTTAACCACACTGTGACTGGTAATATGGTTGAATACAAACAGTGTAGTTACTCCCTCCGTAAGGCAATCAAACAGGCAAAACATCAGTACAGAGACAAATTGGAGTCGCAATTCAACGGCTCAGTCAATACGTATGTGGCAGGTTCTACAGACAATCATGGATAATAAAGGGAAAACCAGCCACGTCGTGGACACCAACGTCAGCCACGTCGCGGACACAGTCTGTTGTCCTCACTTGCTTCAAGATGTCCACCATTGTTCCTGTACCCAAGAAAGCAAAGGTAACTTGCTTAGTCCCCTCCTGTACTCCCTGTTCACCCACGACTGCGTGGCCACACACGCCTCCAACTAAATCAAGTTTTCGTGCGAAACGACGGTGGTCGGCCTGATTACCAACAATGACACTACAACCTACAGGGAGGAGGTGAGGGCCCTGATGGAGTGGTACCAGGAAAATAATCTCTCCCTCAACGTCAACAAAACAAAGGAGCTGATCGTGGACCTCAGGAGACAGCAGAGGGAGCATGCCCTTACCACATCGACAGGACCGTAGTTGAGAAGGTGAAAATCTTCAGAAATGGTCCACCCACAGACAATGTGGTGAAGAAGACGCAACAGCTCCTCTTCAATCAGGAGGCTGAAGAAATTCGGCTCCTAAAACCCACAAACTTTTAGAGATGCACAATTGAGAGCATCCTGTCGGGCTGTATCACCGCCTGGGGGTGGTGCGGTATGTCCAAACCACACTGCCTGCACTCCAGGATACCTAAAGCACCCGATGTCACAGAAAGGCCAAACAGATCATCAAGGACATCGACCACCCAAGCCATGGCCTGTTCAACCCGCTATCATCCAGAAGGCGAGGTCAGTACAGGTGCATCAATGCTGGGACCGAGAGGCTGAAAAACAGCTAGTATCTCAAGGCCATCAGACTGTTAAATAGCCATCACTAGCCAGCTACCACCCGGTTACTCAACCTTGCACATTAGAGACTGCTGCCTTATGTACATAGACAAAGAATATATAGCTCCACATTGATCTGGTACTGGAACTCCCTGTATATAGCTCCACATTGATCTGGTACTGGTACTCCCTGTATATAGCTCCACATTGATCTGGTACTGGTACTCCCTGTATATAGCTCCACATTGATTTGGTACTGGTACTCCCTGTACATAGCTCCACATTGATCTGGTACTGATACTCCCTGTATATAGCTCCACGTTGATCTGGTACTCCCTTTACATAGCTCCACATTGATCTGGTACTGGTACTCCCTGTATATAGCTCCACATTGATCTGGTACTGGTACTCCCTGTATATAGCTCCACATTGATCTGGTACTGGTACTCCCTGTATATAGCTCCACATTGATCTGGTACTGGTACTCCCTGTATATAGCTCCACATTGATCTGGTACTGGTACTCCCTGTATATAGCTCCACATTGATCTGGTACTGGTACTCCCTGTATATAGCTCCACATTGATCTGGTACTGGTACTCCCTGTATATAGCTCCACATTGATCTGGTACTGGTACTCCCTGTATATAGCTCCACATTGATCTGGTACTGGTACTCCCTGTATATAGCTCCACATTGATCTGGTACTGGTACTCCCTGTATATAGTTCCACATTGATCTGGTACTGATACTCCCTGTATATAGTTCCACATTGATCTGGTACTGGTACTCCCTGTATATAGCTCCACATTGATCTGGTACTGGTACTCCCTGTATATACTTAATTATTGTGTTGTTTATTCCTCTCGTATTACTATTGTGTTACTATTGTTTTTTATAGGCAAGCATTTCACGGTAAAGTCTACACATGCCCCGAATACAACGGGTGACAAATACAATTAGATTGGATTTTAAATGCCCTATACTGATTACTGGATATGGGAATAGCATGATAATGACAGCCCAGTGTTAAAATTAACTATGAATATATCAACATTTCTAAAGCCCTGTTGCCACCAATAGATTGTATTACTCACAGCTAAGACTGACACTTTAAAAGTATGACTCATAAATAGCCTTAGTGTCATACAGAATAGATTAAAAACTGATTGCTAATGGTTTTCTTTCAGGAGAAGATTGAGCTCAGTCAAGAGCAGCAGGCTATTTTGAGCTTCATCGTAGGAGCTTACCAGAAACATCGAATCCCTCAAGACATGGCCAAAAAACTGGTATGTGATATCTCCTACAATTCTAGCAAATGATTTGTCTTTCAGCAAGCCATCGTATATGCTTTACAACTCAGACTTATTCGCAGTTCATGGAAGACACCATAAGAGACCCTTGTAATCCCAGAGTAGATGATTTCCAAGTAAGACTCCAGCAATGACTTATACCACATGCTCTCTATCCCAGTAGAAGTCAGACTGTTCTCTCCCTCATAACTTAGATGCAGTTGCACAACTCTCCTTATCAGCCAGCAGTGTCATAAAACTTCACACACATTCTGTAATTGTCTTTTGTGTCCCCTTGTTTCTCCAGCTACAGGAGTATTTCAATGCAGATGAGAACTTCCTCCTTTTGACAGAGATGGCCACCAGTCATGTTCAAGTGCTGGTGGAGTTTACCAAAAACATTCCAGGTCTGGACTTCTATGATAATGGTCATTCCAACCTTTTCTCTTGAAAGAAGTAGAATATAGGATACTCCTATTAATTATCAGTCAACCTCTGGCCTTTTGTACTCCATACTAATAGTCTAATTCATGTGACCGACTAATACTGGTTCATAACATGTAACAGACCAGTACCTCACGAGGCTTCTTCTCTCTAAGCTGAGACCTTGAAACTGAGATATTTCGTTCTCAAAATAAAGGGCGTACTGTCTGGGTGTTCTGCCAAACTGCAGCCACTGATAGTGAGGATTCGCAGAACACAGAAAACGGTTATTAGAAAAGCACGTGAATTGAACACAGAAATTAGTTATTAGAAAAGCACAAACATAAAACATTTCCAGCACAATAGCAACATGATAACAACAATTAACTTGTTTGACTTAATATCATAAGTCAGAGCGGGTACTGATACGGGTCATTACAGTGACACAAGACTGTGTTCGTCCACTGAGCAAAGGTCTAGGCATTAACTCAGGAAGCTAACACAAGTCTTCAGGTCTCAGGCAAGGTTACTCATCACAGAAGCATAGTTCACCAAACCACCTCTGTTACACTGCATTGAAATGGAAATAAAAGTCTTCCTTAACTAATGTCTTTCTGTTGAGGCTTCTACTGAGTGACTTTATTTAGCCTAGTTTTATTTACTAGCAGGATTTTTTCTGTTTCATAATTTTTTATTTCTCACAAACCGTAGGGGAGGTCCATCCTTCCTTCCCTTCCTCCTTGCAATAGCCTCTCCTGACTGTGTTTGCATGCTTGTGTGCGTGCGTGCGTGGATACGGCCCTGACAGGTTTCTCTGCCCTGGACCATGAGGATCAGATAGCTCTGTTAAAGGGCTCGGCAGTGGAGGCCATGTTCCTGCGCTCAGCACAGGTGTTTACCAGGAAGCTACCCCATGGACATACAGAGGTGCTGGAGGACAGGATACGTAAGAGTGGTATGTTCATACTGGGAATCTGGAGCATTTAAGGGAAAATACTATGACAATACTCTAATATACATCAACAAGTATACTTCTGTTACTAGAACTAAATGGTGGTTATCATCACTATTATCATGAAGTTGTATTGTTTTTACCACAATCTGTGGTTGTATACACTTCCTCTCTGACTCATCACCTTGTGAGGGCCTCCAGCCCTCTCCTCCACCTCTCCTCCACCACACACACACACACACACACACACACACACACACACACACACACAACTCCCATACTGTACTGTAGATTAGATCTGTCTGCAGGCAGCCACGCAGGTCTGGTATGAATAATGGATGGACCTGCTCTATCTGCTGATCTATCTGACGAGGATGCTGGCAGACTAGCAGTGTACGGACCTGTTGATCCCTGGCCAGGTGTGGATCACCCACGTAAACTGACCACTGCCCGCCAGGTTGGGGTTCATTCCGTTGTGAGCGCGTATGGGCATTGTGCCAGGCAGTGTGGTAGGGGAGTAAATGATGCTAGATGATGCTAGACTGGATCAGTTAGAGCTATGCCAATGATTTATCCTCCATAAACTGCGTCACTCCGTCTCTTGGCACCTCTCCAGAGTGAATGGATTGGTGGAGAGATATTCAAGCTAAAGGCCAGTCTGAGGGGAAAATAGAGATGTGGTGTCTAAAGAGGCTATTGTTCTTTATCTAAACATCAAGAGCCCTATTGTCCCCCTCTCTCCCTCTTTGTGCGCTCCTGGCATTTCTGAAAGCTTATGGCTCTGATGTTTCTGACTGGAGTGGGTGAATTGTTTTGGTGGAGGTGGGGGTAGGTATACGCCAATAGTATGTTACCTCAAATCTTATATCACATATTTTGGTTCATTATAGTGGGACTGTATGGGAATTATAGTAAGTATCAGTACATAATAGTAAGTATCAGTACATAATCTTTGCTTTAACCCATGTTTTAACCCATTCCCCTCAGTGATATATGAACTATACTGCCATCTATGGAAAATACTGCCATCCAATGGTTGTGCATTGAATACGCATCTCCACATCTTTTCTAGGAATATCAGAGGCGTTCATTACACCCATGTTCAACTTCTACAAAAGCATCGGGGAACTCCAGATGATGCCGGAAGAACACGCCCTTCTCACCGCCATTACCATCCTGTCACCAGGTGAGCTGACTGCTGGGCATGTGGCACAAGTAAAAATGTAATGGTCAAATCAACTGAAATAAACTCAATTATTTGGTTTGATGTTGCTTAAAGTTGATGTGCTGCATGCCTCTATTAATCCTTTTTAGCTAGTGGTGGCTAAAGTTATCTGAAGTTTGTAAACTGAACCATGGAATACAGTTTCTCTCTGCCTATAGACTACTTTCAGGGTAAAAAGCCATCTGTCATTAGGTTGTAAAATACGGAACTTCCCCTTTAATTTATTATCCTCTACAGACCGGCCATACCTGAAAGACCAGCAGGCAGTGGAGAGGCTGCAGGAGCCTATGCTGGAGTTGCTCAGGAGGTTCTGTGCAATGCAGCACCCGCTGGAGCCCCAGCACTTTGCCCGTCTCCTGGGACGTCTGACCGAACTGCGAACCCTCAATCACCACCACGCCGAGATGCTTACCTCTTGGCGCATGAGCGACCACAAGTTCACCCCCCTCCTCTGTGAGATCTGGGACGTACAGTGAATGATACATAGAGGCTGCATCGATGGATGGATGAATGGGGGAGAGGAGAGGACAAACATTTCAACCTGACGCCTACCATTTCAGAAGCTGCAACCATTTCGAAACCTGAACATCGAACCATTTCAGAATTTATGACTGCGATGCAATAAGACATGACACCGCTTTCAGATGTTGGAAATTGATATTGTGTAGGCTTTGCTCAGGTGTTCTGTGAGCCTTTGTGATGTTCTACTTGAATGTGACCCCCCGTTGCAGACCAAAGAAACTTGGAGACATTATTTAAAGAAAAGATCTCCCAACGGGATAATGGACTTATATTGTCAAGTTTGCCAGATTTTGTAGAAAGTAATCTGATAACACCCCTAGTATTGGCAAATCATCTTCTGACTAATACACTTGTAGTCATGATATTGTTTGGACCCAGCCACAGGAGTTTGGACTGGATCAGTTTGACATACGATCTCTCTTGTGGTTTATAAATATACTGAACAAAAATACACTGCTCAAAAAAATAAAGGAAACACTTAAACAACACAATGTAACTACAAGTCAATCACACTTCTGTGAAATCAAACTGTCCACTTAGGAAGCAACACTGATTGACAATAAATGTAACATGCTGTTGTGCAAATGCAATAGACAACAGGTGGAAATTAGGCAATTAGCAAGACACCCCCAATAAAGGAGTGGTTCTGCAGGTGGTGACCACAGACCACTTCTCAGTTCCTATGCTTCGTGGCTGATGTTTTGGTCCCTTTTGAATGCTGCCGGTGCTTTCACTCTAGTGGTAGCACGAGACGGAGTCTACAACCCACACAGGTGGCTCAGGTAGTGCAGCTCATTCAGGATGGCACCTCAATGCGAGCTGTGGCAAGAAGGTTTGCTGTGTCTGTCAGCGTAGTATCCAGAGCATGGAGGCGCTACCAGGAGACAGGCCAGTACATCAGGAGACGTGGAGGAGGCCGTAGGAGGGCAACAACCCAGCAGCAGGACCGCTACCTCCGCCTTTGTGCAAGGAGGAGCACTGCCAGAGCCCTGCAAAATTACCTCCAGCAGGCAAATGTGCTTGTGTCTACTCAAACGGTCAGAAACAGACTCCATGAGGGTGGTATGAGGGCTCGACGTCCACAGGTGGGGGTTGTGCTTACAGCCCAACACCGTGCAGGACATCTGGCATTTGCCAGAGAACACCAAGATTGGCAAATTCGCCACTGGCGCCCTGTGCTCTTCACAGATGAAAGCAGGTTCACACTGAGCACATGTGACAGACGTGACAGAGTATGGAGACGTCGTGGATAACGTTGTGCTGCCTGCAACATCCTCCAGCATGACCGGTTTGGCGGTGGGTCAGTCATGGTGTGGGGTGGCATTTCTTTGGGGGGCCGCACAGCCCTCCATGTGCTCGCCAGAGGTAGCCTGACTGCCATTAGGTACCGAGATGAGATCCTCAGACCCCTTGTGGGACCATATGCTGGTGCGGTTGGCCCTGGGTTCCTCCTAATGCAAGACAATGCTATACCTCATGTGGATGGAGTGTGTCAGCAGTTCCTGCAAGAGGAAGGCATTGATGCTATGGACTGGCCCGCCCGTTCCCCAGACCTGAATCCAATTGAGCACATCTGGGACATCATGTCTCGCTCCATCCACCAACGCCACGTTGCACCACAGACTGTCCAGGAGTTGGCGGATGCTTTAGTCCAGGTCTGGGAGGAGATCCCTCAGGAGACCATCCGCCACCTCATCAGGAGCATGCCCAGGCGTTGTAGGGAGGTCATACAGGCACGTGGAGGCCACACACACTACTGAGCCTCATTTTGACTTGTTTTAAGGACATTACATCAACGTTGGATCAGCCTGTAGTGTGGTTTTCCACTTTAATTTTGAGTGTGACTCCAAATCCAGACCTCCATGGGTTAATAAATTTGATTTCCATTGATCATTTTTGTGTGATTTTCTTGTCAGCACATTCAACTACGTAAAGAAAAAAGTATTTAATAAGAATATTTCATTCATTCAGATCTAGGATGTGTTATTTTAGTGTTCCCTTTATTTTTTTGAGCAGTGTATAAACTCAACATGTAAAGTGTTGGTCCCATGTTTCATAAGCTGAAATAAAAGATCCCAGAAATGTTCCATAGGCACAAAAAACGTATTTCTTTCAAACTTTGTGAACAAATTTGCTTACATCCTTGTTAGTGAGTATTTCTCCTTTGCCAAGAACCATGTGCATGGACAATAAAAGGCCATTCTAAAATGTGCAGTTTTGTCACACAACACAATGCCACAGATGTCTCAAGATTTGAGGGAGCGTGCAATTGGCATGCTGACTGCAATAATGTCCACCAGAGCTGTTGCCAGATAGTTGAATGTTCATTTCTTTACCATACGCCGCCTCCAACCTTGTTTTAGGGAATTTGGCAGTACGTCCAACCGGCCTCACAACCACAGACCACGTGTAACCATGCCAACCCAGGACCTCCACATCTGGCTTCTTCACCTGTGGGATCGTCTGAGAGCAGCCACCCGGACATATAATGAAATTGTGGGTTTGCACAACTGAAGAACTTCAACACAAACGGTCAGAAACCGTCTCAGGGAAGCTCATCTGCGTGCTCGTCGTCCTCACCAGATGGCAGAAAGCATGTATGGCGTTGTGTGGGCGAGCGGTTTGCTGATTACAACGTTGTAAACAGAGTGCTCCATGGTGGTGGTGGGGTTATGGTATGGGCAGGTATAAGCTACAGACAACGAACACAATTGCATTTTATCGATGGCCATTTGAATGCACAGATAAACTGTGGCGAGATCCTGAGGCCCATTGTCATGCCATCACCTCATGTTTCGGCATCACAATGCACAACCCCATGTCGCAATTCCTGGAAGCTGAAAATGTCCATGTTTTCCTTGGCCTGCATACTCACCAGACAATGTCACCCATTGAGCATGTTTGGGACGCTCTGGACGACAGATCGTTCCAGTTCCTGCCAATATCCAAACTTCGCACAACCATTGAAGAAGAGTGGAACAACATTCCACAGGCCTCAATCAACAGCCTGATCAACTCTACAAGTCACACAGCATGAGACATGGTGGTCACACCCGATACTGACTGGTTTTCTGATCCACACTCAAACCTTCTTAAAAAAAAGTATCTGTGACCAACAGATGCATATCTTTATTCCCAGTCATGTGAAATCCATAGATTAGGGTGAATGTATTCAATTGACTGATTTCCTTAAATGAACTGTAACTCGTAAAGTAAAGTAAAAACGTTGAAATTGTTGAATGTTGCATTTATATTTTTGTTCAGTGTATATAAAACAGTTCAACATCAAATATAAACAATTCAACTACTGTAAACCATGATAACATGCTTTGCTATGCGGTCATTTGACTAGTGTTGAATGAATGATGAGTGACCCCATTCCCAAAAATAGTAGGTCTAGCTGGGTAATGTTACCTGTTGGTGAGGATAAATGGATGGTACCTCTTTTTCTGTCAGCCTGTATGTTTCATGCATGTTGCCATCCACCATTCCTGCATTTGCGAAGCTCTCTTTGGTAAAAACTTTTTAAAATGTCCAACTGTGACATTCTTCAAAGCAATGCTACTGGATTACAGATAACGCTAGTCAACGCTGTGTCCAGGTAACCTAACCTACAGGAGGAGTGGGGTTATGGCCAATGACATAATGCCTTCCAGTTGTGGAAGCTGGATCTGTGGGAGGTAATTTGAGAACCCACGGAAAGTAAAAACAAATGACTATTTTTCTCCCAAAAAATTCTCACTAGTGTGTGTACATTAAGTGTCTTTTGTAGAGCAAAACGTTTAAATAATAATAATAATAAATAATATGAATGAGAATGTAGTTTGTCTATCTTTCCCATTTTTCCCATTTCCAATCAAAAAATATGCCTGAGAGATTCACAAGACTATAACATTGGAACGTTGTATGGTGCTGCCCTACCCTGGTGGGGATTAATTAATCCCCCCAAAAATAAACCAACTTTTGTCTCTCTGTGTCTCTCCTTCAATTTGCAAGAGGCTGAACGTATCTCACTGGAGAAAGCATTTGAATGAGCGAAACAGCGCCCCTCTGTCTCTGTATATGTAGTCCATCTATCTGATGCTGTCTGGTCCAAAAGAGTATGACATTGTTCCCGCCTGTAATGTAGCATTGAATGCAAGGGAAGCCAGCGAGTATTTAGCCTCCCTTGATAAAAAAGTATCAAATCATAGCCAATCAGCTTTGGGCTAAACTGAGCGAGCACCAAAAAAAGTGTCAAGGGAATTTGGCGTCACTCCTATCAAATCACATCGAAAGCATACTTAATTGACAGAAACCACTTAAATAAATCTAGTTGTGTTGTTGACCTCCAGTGGCTAGGTAGCTAGCTAAAATTGCCCATTTCTTAAATTAGCCACGGATGGAGATAGGGATTTGGACTTGTGGTTTCCTTAATTCTCTCTACTGGCCAATTATTATAACGGCGATTCTGATCCTACCATTAATTCATACATTGCCCCTGGCCTGAGAGGATGAAAGTTTAATATGTAGCTAGATGTAGAAGGCTAATGTTAACTAGCTAATATTGCCCATGGAAGGAAGTTAGGCTAACGAGCAAGCATTTTAGCCAGGTAGCCTAAGACAACAAAAAATACAGCGATAGCGATTTATTCAACGTGAACGAGAGGAGAATGGCATTGACGTTTCACTACAAGTAGGGAGAGTCAACATGTTTTTTCTACTTGCGCGGATGCTCACGCACGCACAGACATACATACATAGACATCAGAAACATGGACAACCACATCATATTTGGCTTATTGGACTAAATTGTTTTTGGTATCTTTTAGTTGTCACTGTATTAAGCATAGGGTATTTGATTATGTTGAAATGTTGAAGTTTAAATGGTGCTGGAATAGTGGAGGCAGCTTCTGTTTTCATTGCAACTTGCGGTAACTCTCTGTGGTTCTAGATCAAAAGTTGTTTAGTGGTCCAAAAAATGTCAGAAACATGAACTTGCTTGATCATGCTGTAGGGCATGTAACTGTTTGTTACATGCAATATGCTTTGTGTACTTCAACGGACATAGGTTGGCCTCTGTTTTTGTGACGAAACAAAGGTGTGGTGGAATTTATTCTGCCACTGTGGCTTCTTATTGTCCCAGCCATTAGACCTATACAGTATATTACGGTCGCAAGGCACGTGAACAAACAGGTTATGAATCAAATCCAATTTTATTTGTCACATGCGCTGAATACAACTGGTGTAGCGTGTCGACCTTACTGTGAAATTCTTACTTACAAGCCCTAAACCAACAACGCAGTTTTAAGAAAATAGAGTTAAGAAAATATTTTTAAAACACAAAATAAATAAATAAAAAGTAACACAATAAAATAACAATAGTGAGGCTATATACAGGGGGTACCGTGCCGAGTCAATGTGTGGTGATACAGGTTAGTCGAGGGAATTTGTGCATGTTGGTAGGGGTAAAGTGACTACGCATAGATAATAAACGGTGAGTGGCAGCAGTGTAAAAAAGGGGGGTGTGGGGTGTCAATGCAACTAGTCTAGGTGGCCATTTGATTAATTGTTCAGCAGTCTTATGGCTTGTGGGTAGAAACTGTTAAGGAGCATTTTGGACCTAGACTTGGCGCTCCGGTACCACATGCCGTGTAGTAGCAGAGAGAACAATCTATGACTTGGGTGACTGGAGTCTTTGACAATTTTTTGGGGCCTTCTTCTGACACCGCCTCGACTATAGGTCCTGGATGACAGGAAGCTTGGCCCAAGTGATTTACTGGGCTGTTCGCACTACCCTCTGTAGCACCTGCCCCGCCCGCACCTCTCTGATTGAGAGGTGTTGGGTTAAATGCGGAAGACCCTTCAATTGAATGCATTCAGGTGTACAACTGACTAGACAACCCCCTTTCCCTTTCCTTACATTCGGAAGCAGAGCAGTTGCCATACCAGGTGGTGATGCAACCGGTCAGGATGCTCTCGAAGGGTGCAGCTGTATAACTTTTTAAGGATCTGGGGACCCATACCGAATCTTTTCAGTCTCCTGAGTGGGAAACGAGGTTGTCATGCCCTCATGTGTTGGGACCATGAAAGTTTGTTTGTCATGTGGACACCAAGCAACTTGAAACTCCCGACTCGCTCTTTTCTTCATGCAGATGGGATTTGGGCCTTGTCTGGGAGAAACATTATATCCTTCGCGTCAGACTCATTAAAGAAAAAATCTTTGTCCAGTTCGAGGTGAGTAATCGCTGTTCTGATATCTAGAAGCTCTTTTCGGTCATAAGAGATGGTAGCATCAACATTATGTAGAAAATAAGTTATAAACAATGCATTAAAACACACAAAACAGCACAATTGGTTAGGAGCCCGTAAAATGGCAGCCATCCCCATTCTTTCAATAATAGAGCAAACAACGTAATTATCACAGTACCCGTCAAAAGTTTGGACACTCTTACTCATTCAAGGGTTTTTCTTTATTTTTTACTATTTTCTACATTGTAGAATAATAGTGAAGACACAAAACTATGAAATAACACATATGGAATCATGTAGTAACCAAAAAAGTGTTAAACAAATCAAAATGTATTTTATATTTCAGATTCTTCAAAGTAGCCACCCTTTGCATTGATGACAGCATCGCACACTCTTGCCATTCTCTCAAACAGCTTCATCTGGAATCCTTTTCCAACAGTTTTGAAGGAGTTCCCACATATGCTGAGCACTTGTTGGCTGCTTTTCACTCTGCGGTCCAACTCATCCCAAACCATCTCATTTGGGTTGAGGTCGGGTGATTGTGGAAGCCAGGTCATCTGATGTAGCACTCCATCACTCTCCGTCTTGGTCAAATAGCCAGTCTGGAGGTGTGTTTTGTCTAAAATATATATTTTGATTTATTGAACACTTTTCTGATTACTACAGGATTCCATATGTGTTATTTCATAGTTTTGATGTCTTCACTATTATTATACAATGTAGAAAATAGTTGTTTTTTTTAAGAAAAAAAAGAAGGAAAATCCTGGAATGAGTAGGTGTGTCCAAACTTCTGACTGATACAGTGTATATATTCTTTAAATGACCAGATCATTTCTGGAATTTAATGGATCCAATTCGGTTCAGATCTCAATTTTGGGATCCAGTAAGACCTCTACTCCAAATATATAGTATTTGTTATGTTTTTTTCCCCCCGAGCCTCCTTGTTGCAGCCTTATGTCCACACCTGGGATGAAGAGGACAAAGTAAGTACTGCTAGCTGAATTCAGAACAAGCATTAGATGTTTGCTGTATGTCAAGCAAAGTTAGAAAGTGCTTTGCTAAAGTCTATGAGCCTTCAAGGAGTGCCTGCTCAAATTGAACAAACTGCATATGAAGTCAACTACTTAGGATCAACAATGATACTCTCCAAAAGAACACATATTTGTGACTCACTGACACTGGGTTAAAATGTCACGTTTCTGAGAATCTTGCAAGTTGGCCTTTAATAGGGTGTTTTCTGCTCAATGTACTGTGTGGGAGGTAGAATAATACAAATATTGAATAACATAACTGTACATTTTTAATTTCTTATACAAGAGAAGTTTAAATCACACATTGATCAGTTTCAGCCATGACTTTTTGGATCCCATGGATGACCTTTGAATCATGGAACTGCTCCTTAAAGGAGAAGTCTACCCAAAAGTGATTCCATACATTGAAAATAGATCAGTGGGGTTTGCCCTCTCTCTCCTCTCTCTCCCTTTTATTTTAATTTGATTTCACCTTTATTTAACCAGTTAGGCCAGTTGAGAACAAGTTCTCATTTACAACTGTGACCTGGCCAAGATAAAGCAAAGAGGTGCGACAAAAACAACAACACAGAGCTACAAATGGGATAAACAAACATAGTGCTGTACTGAAAAAGCTGCAAAAACGGTCACGTGGCGTTGCTGGATAGAGACCTGCTCTGCTCCGTTGCCAGCCTGATTCTTGAAGTTCAAGGTGTTCTTATTGCGTTATTATCATTGCACCATTAAATGTAGACATACAGTACAGGCCTAGGTGCTCTACAGGATGGCATATGTGCCCTATGTATTTATGACGGGGCGGTGGACAATAGACAATGTGTCACCTTATATTGCAGAATTGAATATACAAAAAACACTGTGATATATAAACATAGGCTATATAGGGTTTTGAGCTAATGTCAAAACATAAAACCCACTAATATCCCCATTAATAAAGGTTTAAGAGAAGCAATCATTCATTAAAGTAAAGTTTAGCTACTTACTCATTAGACAATTGTCCATTTGTCCCAGCTGGAACAGTGGTGCGTCTCCAATTCGTTTTTGGAATACGGATAAATGTTTCAAGGACAACAGAGTTAATCTGGGCAGCAATATCCCTGTGGTCTCAAAAGCAAACTAACTGCTCTTTATCATAATTATGTTCCTCCATTTCTATAAGAATTGTAGTTACATAATCAAATGATCCGCAGCACAAACATTCCTCCTTCGCAGCATTGGAGCGCAATTGCCACAATTACACCACCAGTCAGTCTGTGATGATCCTGAGGATGGTTGGGGCTGTGGTCCAGCTACTGCTGCGGCTTCGATGGCTATCACGGAACCCAAACCGGCTGCACGCGTGTGCCATCGTGCATAAATGTATTTTGTACCCCCACACCAAACGCGATCATGACATGCAGGTTAAAATATCAAAACAAACTCTGAACCAATTACATTAATTTTGGGACAGGTCGAAAAGAATTAAACATGTATGGCAATTTAGCTAGCTAGCTTGCACTTGCTAGCTAATTTGTCCTATTTAGCTTGCTTCCTGTTGCTAGCTAATTTGTCCTGGGATATAAACATTGAGTTGTTATTTTACCTGAAATCACAAGGTCCTCTACTCCGACAATTAATCCACACATAAAACAGTCAACCGAATCATTTCTAGTCATCTCTCCTCCTTTCAGGCTTTTTCATCTTTGAACTTACATGGTGATTGGCATCTAAACTTTCATAGTATTACCACGACGACTGGCAAAACAGTTTGTCTTTCAATCACCCACGTGGGTATTACCAATTAGGAGATGGCACGTGGGTACCTGCTTCTATAAACCAATGAGGAGATGGGAGAGGCAGGACTTGCAGCGCAATCTGCGTCAGAAATAGGAATGACTTCTATTTTAGCCCTCGGCAACGCAGACGCTTGTTGGCGCGTGCGAGCAGTGTGGGTGCAATAATTGAATAACATGGATTTCTAAATTTATTTTGCAACGCTCGAGCACGCGACGTGTCCGGTCTGGTCAGCATGTAAAGCAGCAGCGGCCATCTGAAGCTCAATTTGCCTCAATTCTTCATCCGAATACTCAGGCTTGGTTCGAGGACATTATGGGCACCTGTCAAGAAGGGCATACAGTGCCATTTCTACTTAGCAGGGATTCCCCCAAGAGCGCACATGCGCTGTGGCAGTCGGCTACAGAAAATAATTATGTAAAATAATCGCAAATGTTTTAGGTGGAAAAGTACACATTTCCTGACTCAAAACAAATAGCTGATTTGGCCATATGCCTTCAATAAAACAATGACTTTGTCCACACTTCGCAGATTTCTGAATCATGAATTAACTGGCAACAGAGCATAGCGAGGCCTGCATCCATCAATGTCACAAGTCAGTTGACCTACAGGGAGAGAGAGGGGGAGAGGGCAAACTCCACTGAACTAGTTTCAATGTATGGAATACACTTGGGAGTTTCTGGATTTTGGGTAAACTTCTCCTTTAATGAATATTCTTTCACTATGCATTCAGAATAGATCAAACATTCATAACTACATCACATTCAGGTTATCTAAGTCCATACTGTCATTCAGGCAAACTATGCAGTATTTACATAGTAGTCTACTCAATGCAATCACTACAAAAGTTAAATGATTAAATGGTTTTCTGAGTTTTGCTGAGTATTTGCAAACAGATCTGCTCAGTAAGAATAAATAATTATGTCCCTAAGCAAGTCTGTATATATAAAGATTACCTAGGAAAGCTCTACTTATTGTAACCCATAGTTTTTGGTGAATGAGAGAAAAAAAACATGAGGTATCCAAAGAATCCTAATGATCCAGCATCATATACTAACATATAACCCATAACTTTGGTTTAAACGCAGCCAAAAACAAAACAGAAAATCACCCACTTATCCACAGACAATTTGGTAATAAAGAGAAACATTACATGATTATGTGTAATAATGTCATAAGCTTGTCGTTGTATCCAAAAAATGAACTCCCAGCCCCATCTTGTGGAATGATATAATACTATGAAATCAATAAATGGCCAACAAATGTGTATCTGTGTATAAGATGTGTATAATATATGTACATCTCTGCCCCATTGTTTAGAGGTTGCTACTGTTGTTGTTCCATCCACACCCGGAAGCTGACTACAGCGGTTCTAAACAAAGCCTATGAAGCATAGTGCAACTTAGCACTGACATTCACACTTTCACAAATTCGATTTTGTAACCATTGCACCATGTACATTTTCTAGGAGGGTCCAGTGTGTTTTGAAGAACTTCGAGCCCTCAGAAGTGAGTTCTGTCCAGGTCCTGGCTGGTGGTGGTGGTGGGCTCAACGTCTGGGTAGACCAGGAAGCCTGAGAAGGTGGTGTAGCGTCCCTGGTTGCTGTAGACGGCGTAGCGCTTGTCCTGCTGGCTGTAGAGCCACACGTTGTCCCCCCTATGGAGCGACAGCAGCAAACTCTGGCTCTGCATCTCCCTCCTCCTGGACGTATCCTCGTCAAACACCATGGCCTGCACCTCGCCTTGGCCTGTCATCAGCTTGACTGACACTGCCCTGCGCGGGTGCTTCCCCACAGTGAAGGCAAAGTAGTAGGCACCAGGGTAGCGGCAGGTGAAGCGGCCCGACGTCTTGTTAAAGTGCCCTCCAATGTTGACGTACTCCACATCAAAGGTCAGAGGCTCCTTCTCCTGGTGCCCGCCACCATTCTCCCCCAGGACCGGGGATGTCCTGGCCATGGAGAAGGCAGAGCGAGGCTCCACAGGGGCCTCAGCACTACCGCTCCAGCCGTACATGTGGTCTCCAGGAGGGGGACAGTTGGAGTTGGGGTAGGGCTGCCCTGACAGGGATAGGTGGTTGTTGAGATAGCCGGTGGTGGAGATGTCGGGGTACACCAGGTAACCGGTGAAGGTGATGTAAGGTCCAGCGTTGCTGTATAGAGCATACTGAGGACTGTCCTGCAGCATCAGCCACACTGTGTCCATGGCCCTCAGGCTGATCATGACACTTTGACTCTGGACCTTCCTCCCTTTCTTTTTGTAATCGTCATAGGCTATAGCCTGCACCTCCTGCCCATTCTTCACCAGTATGACAGACAACATCTTCTTGGGATATTTCCCCAACGTGAAGGACAAGTAATAGGCTCCAGGGATTCTGCAGCGGAAGTGGCCCGTGTCTGGGTTGAAATCACTCCCTGTGTTGACTAGGAGCTTGTTGAAGGTCACAGCGTTCTGAGTGCCTCCCAGGATGCTATTGGTCCGCGTGGCTGAAAAGGCGGAGCGGAGGCCAGTCATCACGGGAGCCACATGGAGGGGTGTGACCGACCCCAGGAAGTTGAAAATGCCCAGTAGACAGGCCATGCGCCAGGGATTGCTACATGGTGCCACCTCAACTAGGAGAGATAAACAACAGTGTAAAAATATCTCACTTTCTTCAAAAACAACCTACAACAGTTATATTTATATCCTGGCTGTTCTAGTCTGTTTGCTTCAGACAACTTTTGTCATTGTAACAATGTATCTTGGTTAATTTGTGTTTTGTTTTTTTATATATATAAAAAATAAACAAAGCTACATTGTTACAATGACAAAAGTTGTCTGAAGCAAACACAAAATAGAACTGCCAGGTTAGAAATATAACTGTTTTAGGTTTTGAAGAAAATTTTGTTCATTTGAAAAGATAGATTTTCTAAAGGTTGTAGGATTTTGGGCAAAAAGTTTCCTTACTGCACAGCATTTCACACCTGTACAACGTAAACATTTTTCGTTTCATTTTTTCAATGTTAAAAAAGTTAAGGTTACCAGGACGAATCGAATATGGGCCAATGCAAGCAACCTGTGTGTTATGGGCTAAGATTGTGCAATGTGTCATTGTGTGATGGGCTGGCTGAAATACTATATGAGTGGGTTAGGATGTCTGGTTGAGCCCTGTCAGGACAGATCCCGCTCCTCAAATCAGATGCCCTGTGGAAGCAACAGCCCCTCTAATTCAGCTGGTATTGTCTGTTCTCTCTGTGCACTGAGAAAAAGTACTATATTAGACCCTGGTTCATCTGTTCCTGTGTGCCCGGACAATGGAACATTTGGAAGGGGGGCAAGGTGGGGCAGGGAAGGGATTTTTTTTAGTTCTATAAAGCCCTTCGAGATGGTGGACAATTGGTCGACGAAAGATCACAGTGTGACCATGGGAGGGATAGGTTGGGGGTCAATTTGGGGAATGAGATTGTTTTAGGACAACAAGCATCAATACTTTATCATTATGTTAAACATAATTTATATAAGATATATCATGTATATATATATTTATATCCTGATTAGACTGTTATAAAACGCACTGTTGAAATCTTGAAGTGAGTTGTCATTTCAGGTCCTTTCACCAGCTTGCTGTAATTAATTGATGTTCTCTTTCTGTGTTCTTTCTAACTTGTTGATAGAGCTCTGGTAAATTCATAGTGCAAGGTTGAAAAGGTGGGGAGTTCCCATCCCAGCTTGAATAAGTTATGGCTTTACTCATGAATTAAGCCTGTTTTATGGATCCTTTGGCATCCTCTAAAACAGTGGTTCCCAAACGTTTTATAGTCCCGTACCCCTATTCAACCTCCAGCTGCATACCCCCTCTAGCACCAGGGTCAGCGCACTCTCAAATGTTGTTTTTTGCCATCATTATAAGCGTGCCAAACACACACACTATACGATACATTTATTAGACATAAGAATGAGTGTGAGTTTTTGTCTGAACACGGCTCGTGGGAAGTGACAAAGAGCTCTTATAGGACCAGGACACAAATAATAATATACTAATAATCAATCATTTTGCTCTTTATTTAACCATCTTACATATAAAACCTTATTTGTTCATCGAAAATTGTGAATGACTCACCACAGGTTAGAAGGGTGTGCTTGAAAGGATGCACATAACTCTGCAATGTTGGGTTGCATTGGAGAGAGTCTCAGTCTTAAATTATTTTCCACACAGTCTGTGCCTGTATTTAGTTTTCATGCTAGCGAGGGCCGAGAATCCACTCTCACATAGGTACGTGGTTGCAAAGAGCATCAGTGTCTTAACAGCGCGATTTGCCAAGGCAGGATACTCTGAGCGCAGCCCAATGCAGAAATCTGGCAGTGGCTTCTGATTAAATTCAATTTTCACAGAACTGCTTCTTGCAATTTCGATGAGGCTCTCTTGTTCAGATATCGGTAAGTGGACTGGAGGCAGGGCATGAAAGGGATAACAAATCCAGTTGTTTGTGTCATCCGTTTCGGGGAAAGTACCTGCGTAATTGCTTCGCTATATCACATTCGACATTGTCGGTAAGCTTAAGTTCATTTACACACAAAAATATCATACAGTGATGGAATGCCCTGTGTGTTGTCCTTGTTAATGCAGACAGAGAAGAGCTCCAACTTCTTAATCATAGCCTCAATTTTGCCCCGCACATTGAATATAGTCCCTGTAATCCTAAATTCAGATCATTCAGGCGAGAAAAAACATCACCCAGATATGCCAGCCATGTGAGAAATCATCATGCAAGGGGTCAGCCAAGTTAAAATTATGGTCAGTAAAGAAAACTTTAAGCTCGTCTCTCAATTTTAAAAAAACGTGTCAATACTTTGCCCCTTGATAAGCAGCGCACTTCTGTATGTTGTAAAAGCGTTACATGGTCGCTGCCCATATCTTTGCATAGTGTAGAAAATACATGAGAGCCTTGCTTTAACAAAGTTAACCATTTTCACTGTAGTGTCCAAAACATCTTTCAAGCTGTCAGGCATTCCCTTGGCAGCAAGAACCTCTCAGTGGATGCTGCAGTGTACCCAAGTAGCGTCGGGAGCAACTGATTGCACACGCGTTACCACTCCACTATGTCTCCCTGTCATGGCTTTTGTGCCATCAGTACAGATACCAACATGAGCAGCAGCTACGTTTGGCTATATACAGACCGTTAGTGGAATTCCCGTGAGAGCGTAACGGTTGATGTGATTGAATGTTAACTACTTGACTAGGCTATCTGTATTTGACATTGTGTTGTTATTTCGTTATTTCGCTGTTAAATTAGATTTTTGGTAGTGAAACGAGGCTACTCAGGCGAGAAAAAAACCTCACCCGAATATAAATGGATTGTTTGAAAATGTGAATAATTTTTGTACTTTTTGATTTGGCATACCCCCAATGGAATTGTGCATAACCCTGGGGGTACATGTACTCCAGTTTAGGAAGTTTAATTGTATATATTTTTACCTGTATTTAACTAGGCAAGTCAGTTAAGAACTAATGATTATTATCAATGACGACCTACCGGGGAACAGTGGGTTAACTGCCTTGTTCAAAGGCAGAACAACAGATTTGTACCTTATCAGCTCAGGGATTCAATCCAGCAACCTTTCGGTTACTGGACCAATGCTCTAACCACTACGCTACCTGCCGCCCCAGGAATGCCTGCTCTAAAACATGCCATTAGCATTAACTAACTGAGTATAGGAATATAAACAGTAAGCTTATCTCACTCAAGATAGGAACACAGAATAAATATATTTTTAAATGAGTTTCCTTAATTTTTTTGTAAAACATTTTTATCAAATGTTTTACTTTAAATGACAAAATCTCCCAAAATACCAGAGATCCCTATCATATGATGTACAGCTGCTCTTGCACTAAATGAGTAGAAAACCGGCACCTAGTAAATAAAACATACTGTACATTAACATCAGTAATTACAGGCTTATAACCAGAGATTTTTAACATGGTTATTTTCATATGTCTACCATTGTTGCTTGTAATGTTAATTCCTAAGCACTGTTATGAAAGCTGTGAGTTTCAATGTGTTAAACTATTTGAAAGCTATGCTGAGAGAACAGAACAGCGAACAGAACAGGCCATTTTTTATCAACTGCCATAATGTAAAACTCAAAATCCAGAAGTCAAACTTTGTTCTTCTAATTAACGATATGGAAACACTTAGCTCACAAAACCAGGACAGAAAAATACCAATACCAATTCTCACGAAATGTAATCCATAAAATGGTCGTTTGGAGGATTGTTGACAAATATTTGACATTTCTATCTAAAGGTACAATTATTGAAATCAAAAAACAGGTCATACTACAAAGCAAGCGGCAAAGCTTCCTATGACATGTATTTTTGCTTTGTAGCACCTACAGATTAAACTTTATGGAGTCTTACAGGAGGCCTGAGTAAGGCCAAAATGTCATAAATATGGCAACTTTGATAAATATTTTCTCAATTATGCTTTTAGATACAAATGTCAAATATATGTCAACAATCCTTCATCCAAAGGACTATTCTATGGTTTAATTTTCATAACAATCCCCAAAATAATGGTATTTTTTTGTCCTGGTTTCGTGAGGAATCACTAATTTTAAAATATGGCAATCAAAATAATATCATAACAATTCAAATTTGAAATGAGGTCATATTTAGTTGGGATTCTTACAGATTTCAACAGCAACAATCCCATAGCTCTTACCTCTCACAAGCCTTCTCACAAAATCTAATAATTTCTGTATTGGAACACATGTAATTCTCAGCTCTACATCTTCAGCCTGTAATTGACCTGACAGCTTACGGCAGAGAAATACATCTCTATAGAGTGTGGGTCCTACCTGTTCTCATGTGCTGGTACAGAGTGTGCATGCCTGTAGTCAGCTGGTCACCTTCTCTCTAGTCAGCCTTCTCCCTAGTCAGCCTTTTCAATGGGACCCGTGGAGCTCCAAGAGGTGGAGCTCCACGGGTCCCATTATACAATGCTGATCCCTGCATCCTGATCTCGTCTGGTAGTTTTCATTGAGGGGAGGAAATACACAGGTTTGTTTAGTCTCATGAGGGAACAGGACAGCTAGTTCACTGTGTTCTGTTTATAATCCTTAAAAGCAACAAAAGCAAGTCCTTCAACTTCTGCATTGCTTGCTGTTTGGGGTTTTAGGCTGTGTTTCTGTATAGCACTTTGTGACATCGGCTGATGTAAAAAGGGCTTTATAAATATATTTGATTGATTGATTGGTTGTAAATTATAGAGCACCACATGCACAATGCATTGGTCATATCATAGGTCTCTCAGAAATAGATGTACAAAATAATTGTGAAACCCATGTAGGCCAGACATTTTGAAAATTAAAATGAAATAATTTAGCCCTTTCGATTGCCCCCTTACCAAGAAATTATTAACATTTTGAAATTGATCAAGGGACAGTGTGCCTGTGTGATGGATCCAAAGCCTACCTATGTCTATTTCACAGCAACAGTAAGACTAACATGAAACGAAATGAATCACAGATGTTTACACAAACATCACTGACTTTGAGATTGGGATATGTCCAATCAATCACTGTCACGTATCATACCCATTAACCATAATAAAAGTACATTTTCCAAACTAGCTACATTTATTTACGTTACACTTTCAGGATGGTCTCATGACGCAAAATGAGCAGAACACCGGAAGAGGTGTGTGCGCGCCTTTCGCTGTCAATGCAAACGAAAGAGAAGAGTCACAGCTAAACCCCTCATTAAAGACAAGATGTCAGGACTGCCCCGTAGGATCATTAAGGTAACTAACTATTCATTGCTTTACGAATTACACAGACTATTGTTGTTGTCTATGACAGATTCATTATGTCCTAGCTAGCTAGCTAATCCTAAAATGCTCCGCACTGTTCGTAATTTATTTAGCTTGCATTTGCCGCAGCTGCGAAATTACTTCATTTTCGACCCTCTTCCTAATAAACGGAATAAAGGTGGGTTAAAAATACACCCATGCCTGTAAAAGATGGCAAATAAATGTATTTTTTGTGATTGTTTATTCGTTAATACACTAAACACAGTGAATGTAGCATACTGACTAGAGTCTGAGAGAGTTAGCAATCAATATAACGTTAGCTTGCTAGTTAGTTATCTTAAACGTTAGCCAGCCAGTCACCCATTCCGCCCTTTCCAAATAGCTAGCTAACACTATATAGCAAGCAAACTCTATAGCTAGCCGTACATGTGTGTTGCAATGAATGCACAGTCAGACAGCCTACTCCCGTAACTGTGCCACAATATAAACGGTTGCAATCTTTATTTTGGGCTAAATTGTTCATGAGTATAAAGATACTTAGTGCTTAAGTATTAAAGGGTCAATTTAGCAGGCTATTGAGTTAGCATTTAGAACGTTACCATTGTGTGACAGATATTTCCTGTTAGGCCTCTGTTGCTAAGTTAGTTAGCTACCGTAAGTGATGTTATAGGCAGAGGCCAGGGCATTAGCGGGATCTCAGTTTTATGATCTTAATTGAAATGGATGGTACGATTCCCCTTACCAGTCATCACTTCGAATAGTTTATTGGTCTCGTACACAGACAGATTTGCAGGTGTTATTGCAGGTGCAATTCTTAGCTATGTAGGGTAAGTTCATTTGAATTCAGTCACTTTTTGACAGCAAGCTCTTATTTTCGTCCAAAAAGTCCCTTTCTGAGCTTCTACAATGGGCAAATATGTGTGGGAGGTTTCGTTCAAATCAAAAGGGTTGTTGTCAAAAAGTGTAGATATTCCTTGAAGAAAACCAACTCATCCAACCCCCATGTCTCACTCATAATCTGTTCATGTTATTGGAGTTTTTACCCTTGTATGATAGCCAAAATTAGGGTGCTTATTTTGGATGTATTAGGTTATGAAATTCTCCTTTTTGGATATACTGGTAATGAAATGTTAAAGACCGCACTGAACAATACAGAATAAGCATATTTGTCTACATATATAATGTATTTTTATCAATTTCATCACCAAAGCGTGTTTTCACTTACTCTGGGCAGAGTGGGTGGAAACCCTAAAAAGTAATTGAATTCACATAGATTTACCCACTAGCTAGTTCCAACACTGCAGTAGAATGTCTTGCAAATACAATACCATTACACCAGACTGAACTGGTCAAATGAACAATCCAGAGTAGATATATTATAGTGAGCATGTGTCAGAATCCAGAATATTAATATGTGGTGTATATAGACATTAGACAGTATATCATTACGAAATATCTGATAAGAAAGAATGCTAGCTCATCATGTCACACCACAGCTGTCAGGGCTGTAGGCCAAGATGCAGCAAATATTTCTGTTTAGCTAGCTTTGCTGACACGAGAAGTGGGACATCAATAGTCAATTTAATTTGACATACACATGAGTAAGTGATTAGGCCTAGATGCACCAGTATACTAGAGGTTCCTTACTTCCAGCATGTTCCCAGTGCACTTGGAGAAATTGTCACACAGCAATTATCACTCCTAAAGCTGGTGTAGCATAAAGATCAGGTCCGGAGAGAGTTGTAAGATTGGTGCAGAGGTGAACATCATTCTATTAGTAATATACAGTGAACTTAAGCTATTGTACTATCACTTTGTGTGTTTAGAATTATTGTTTTGTTCTCACTCACTAGCCTAGTTCTCCGGTCTCTCCTTCCAGTCTAGGCAGTTTGTTTGCATGGGTTGACTGTCTTCACTCATTCACAGATCAATGAAGTCATGACTGTCTCTGCCCAGAATCTGCTCAGCCCGTGGACCACAGTGCCTTGTTTTCATTATCCCCCTGTCAAGTTGATGGCTCTCTGTTTCAGCACAGTCTAGGCTATGGTTGTGGATTCCAGAATATCTTGTAGCTAGTATATTTAAACTATAAAACAGTTGTTACTAGTTGGCTTCTATCCTACAATTTGTTTCAAATTTCTAATTTCGTGCACCTCCAAAAACATTGTGCCCCACAATAGGAATGCTGTGCTTCATATTCCCAAGTTCATGTCCTCTGTCGTTGGTAGTCGTCATTGAATAAATGCAATTGTGCTGATAGAGAAAGGGGAATTCACACAGGTGGTGAGAGGGGTTGAGTAAGAGAGGGAACACGTAACATTGGTTGGAGGTGGTTGGAAAAGACAGGAGGGCTGAGAAGTTCTGGGAACTGTTCTCAGTGGGCTTGAGCCCCTGTGAGTGTGCGACTGGTCCGGGAGCCTCTCTTGTCTGTGTTTGGACTGTGTTTTTGTCTGTGGGTTATCTGAAACATTTCAGGAATCTCGCTCGGAGGTGCATTCAGGAAAAAGAAAAAACAGCAGCATGTACAGTGGTTGATGATAGTCCACTCTCTTTTTGTTCCTCTTAGTTGTCTTTCTCTCAAAGGTATCTGTAGCTTTAGGGCAATAGCACTGTAATAGAATTACACTTTGATACATTTTTTCTTACCTTAAAATCTATGCCAAAACAAAAAACATTGATTTCAAAGTTTAACAAACCATACAACTCCATGCACAATAACTACTTTTACGTTTTAAGTTCATCCAAGATGGCATAGCAGTTCAGACGTCTTTTGTCCTCGTCCTGTCGTGTCCCATATATATATATATTTACAACTTTTTTTCCCACATACATTTTTACATTTTCCATAAACTCATCTTCAAAACACTCTCCTGCAACCCGCCTCACCAATTTATATTTATAAAAAAAGTATTATTTACCTCAGATCTGTAATCCTCCAAGAAGCTAGCCGGAGGCTCCAAGAGGCTAGCCAGAAACTAGCCAGAAGCTAGCCGGGAGCTAGCCAGAAGCTGGTTCAGAAGCTAGTTCAGAAGCTAGTTAGCTTCTTTACTGGCAAATCGTTAGTACTCAGCTAACCACGGTTTGTGGTCATCGGCTGTCCTTTGGCTCGAGAATCTATCGCCAGTTTTGTGCGGCGCGGCTCGGAACGGAACATACCGGACCAATTTTTCTCTCCATGTCCCTGGATTTCGGCCACTGGCTCTGGACATTCATACCTGGATCTCACAGCTAGCTAGCTGCTATCCGTGTGACTATCGGCTTTCGTCGATTTGGCATCTGCGGCCTGCTAGCCGTTGGCTGTCTTATCGGCTGCTATCTGAATAGACAATCGGACAATTTTTTATTTTATTTTTATTTATTTATTTTTCTTCTTGGGCCTCTATAACTATATCTATTGTTTTTATTTTTGTTGTTGTGTGATTTGGATTAATCCCCTCTACCACACGGAACCCCAACTAATCTACTGACGGAACGCAAGAGGTGGCTAATAACAGACCTCCATCCTATGCTAGCTTGCTACTGATTTAGCTGTCTAAATCGCCGTGACCCCCAACCAACCTCTCCACTCACCGGACCTTTTGATCACTCGACTAAGCATGCCTCTCCTTAATGTCAATATGCCTTGTCCATTGCTGTTCTGGTTAGTGTTTATTGACTTATTTCACTGTAGAGCCTCTAGTCCTGCTCATTATACCTTATCCAACCTATTAGTTCCACCACCCACACATGCAACGACATCTCCTGGTTTCAATGATGTTTCTAGAGACAATATCTCTCTCATCACTCAATACCTAGGTTTACCTCCACTGTATTCACATCCTACCATACCTTTGTCTGTACATTATACCTTGATGCTATTTTATCGCCCCCAGAAACCTCCTTTTACTCTCCGTTCCAGACGTTCTAGACGACCAATTCTTATTGCTTTTAGCCGCACCCTTATTCTACTCCTACTCTGTTCCTCTGGCGATGTAGAGGTGAATCCAGGCCCTGCAGTGCCTAGCTCCACTCCTATTCCCCAGGCGCTCTCTTTTGACGACTTCTGTAACCGTAATAGCCTTGGTTTCATGCATGTTAACATTAGAAGCCTCCTCCCTAAGTTTGTTCTATTCACTGCTTTAGCACACTCTGCCAACCCGGATGTTCTAGCTGTGTCTGAATCCTGGCTTAGGAAGACCACCAAAAATTCTGAAATGTTAATTCCAAACTACAACATTTTCAGACAAGATAGAACTGCCAAAGGGGGCGGTGTTGCAATCTACTGCAAAGATAGCCTGCAGAGTTCTGTCCTACTATCCAGGTCTGTACCCAAACAATTTGAACTTCCACTTTTAAAAATCCACCTCTCTAAAAACAAGTCTCTCACCGTTGCCGCCTGCTATAGACCGCCCCCAGCTGTGCTCTAGACACCATATGTGAACTGATTGCCCCCCATCTATCTTCAGAGCTTGTGCTGCTAGGCGACCTAAACTGGAATATGCTTAACACCCCAGCCATCCTACAATCTAAACGTGATGCCCTCAACCTCACACAAATTATCAATGAACCTACCATTAGTTCCACATGTACATTATACCTTGATGCTATTTTATCGCCCCCAGAAAGGTATGGTAGGTAGTAAGGTAAGGTATGGTAGGATGTGAATACAGTGGAGGTAAACCTAGGTATTGAGTGATGAAGAGAGAGATATTGTCTCTAGAAACATCATTGAAACCAGGAGATGTCGTTGCATGTGTGGGTGGTGGAACTACCAGGTACCTCCCCAAAGCCTTAAACACGGGCACCCTCATAGATATCATCCTAACCAACTTGCCCTCTAAATACACCTCTGCTGTTTTCGACCAAGATCTCAGCGATCACTGCCTCATTGCCTGCATCCGTAATGGGTCAGCGGTCAAACGACCTCCACTCATCACTGTAAAACGCTCCCTGAAACACTTCAGCGAGCAGGCCTTTCTAATCGACCTGGCCGGGGTATCCTGGAAGGATATTGATCTCATCCCGTCAGTAGAGGATGCCTGGATATTTTTTTTAAATGCCTTCCTAACCATCTTAAATAAACATGCCCCATTCAAGAAATTTAGAACCAGGAACAGATATAGCCCTTGGTTCTCCCCAGACCTGACTGCCCTTAACCAACACAAAAACATCCTATGGCGTTCTGCATTAGCATCGAACAGCCCCCGTGATATGCAGCTGTTCAGGGAAGCTAGAAACCATTATACTCAGGCAGTTAGAAAAGCCAAGGCTAGCTTTTTCAAGCTGAAATTTGCTTCCTGCAACACTAACTCAAAAAAGTTCTGGGACACTGTAAAGTCCATGGAGAATAAGAACACCTCCTCCCAGCTGCCCACTGCACTGAAGATAGGAAACACTGTCACCACTGATAAATCCACCATAATTGAGAATTTCAATAAGCATTTTTCTACGGCTGGCCATGCTTTCCACCTGGCTACTCCTACCCCGGTCAACAGCACTGCACCCCCCACAGCAACTCGCGCAAGCCTTCCCCATTTCTCCTTCTCCCAAATCCGTTCAGCTGATGTTCTGAATGAGCTGCAAAATCTGGACCCCTACAAATCAGCCGGGCTAGACAATCTGGACCCTTTCTTTCTAAAATTATCTGCCCGAAATTGTTGCCACCCCTATTACTAGCCTGTTCAACCTCTCTCCTCTCTGAGATTCCCTAAGATTGGAAAGCAGCTGCGGTCATCCCCCTCTTCAAAGGGGGACACACTCTTGACCCAAACTGCTACAGACCTATATCTATCCTACCATGCCTTTCTAAGGTCTTCGAAAGCCAAGTCAACAAACAGATTACCGACCATTTCGAATCTCACCATACCTTCTCTGCTATGCAATCTGGTTTCAGAGCTGGTCATGGGTGCACCTCAGCCACGCTCAAGGTCCTAAATGATATCTTAACCGCCATCGATAAGAAACATTACTGTGCAGCCGTATTCATTGATCTGGCCAAGGCTTTCGACTCTGTCAATCACCACATCCTCATCGGCAGACTCGACAGCCTTGGTTTCTCAAATGATTGCCTCGCCTGGTTCACCAACCACTTCTCTGATAGAGTTCAGTGTGTCAAATTGGAGGGTCTGCTGTCCGGACCTCTGGCAGTCTCTATGGGGGTGCCACAGGGTTCAATTGTTGGACCGACTCTCTTCTCTGTATACATCAATGAGGTCGCTCTTGCTGCTGGTGAGTCTCTGATCCACCTCTACGCAGACGACACCATTCTGAATACTTCTGGCCCTTCTTTGGACACTGTGTTAACAACCCTCCAGGTAAGCTTCAATGCCATACAACTCTCCTTCCGTGGCCTCCAATTGCTCTTAAATACAAGTAAAACTAAATGCATGCTCTTCAACCGATCGCTACCTGCACCTACCCGCCTGTCCAACATCACTACTCTGGACGGCTCTGACTTAGAATACGTGGACAACTACAAATACTTAGGTGTCTGGTTAGACTGTAAACTCTCCTTCCAGACCCATATCAAACATCTCCAATCCAAAGTTAAATCTAGAATTGGCTTCCTATTTCGCAACAAAGCATCCTTCACTCACGCTGCCAAACATACCCTTGTAAAACTGACCATCCTACCAATCCTCGACTTTGGCGATGTCATTTACAAAATAGCCTCCAATACCCTACTCAACAAATTGGATGCAGTCTATCACAGTGCAATCCGTTTTGTCACCAAAGCCCCATATACTACCCACCATTGCGACCTGTACGCTCTCGTTGGCTGGCCCTCGCTTCATACTCGTCGCCAAACCCACTGGCTCCATGTCATCTACAAGACCCTGCTAGGTAAAGTCCCCCCTTATCTCAGCTCGCTGGTCACCATTGCATCTCCCACCTGTAGCACACGCTCCAGCAGGTATATCTCTCTAGTCACCCCCAAAACCAATTCTTTCTTTGGCCGCCTCTCCTTCCAGTTCTCTGCTGCCAATGAATGGAACGAACTACATAAATCTTTGGAACTGGAAACACTTATCTCCCTCACTAGCTTTAAGCACTAACTGTCAGAGCAGCTCACAGATTAATGCACCTGTACATAGCCCACCTATAATTTAGCCCAAACAACTACCTCTTTCCCTACTGTATTTAATTTTATTTATTTAGCTCCTTTGCACCCCATTATTTTTATTTCTACTTTGCACATTCTTCCACTGCAAATCTACCATTCCAGTGTTTTACTTGCTATATTGTATTTACTTTGCCACCATGGCCTTTTTTTGCCTTTACCTCCCTTATCTCACCTCATTTGCTCACATCGTATATAGACTTGTTTATACTGTATTATTGACTGTATGTTTGTTTTACTCCATGTGTAACTCTGTGTCGTTGTATGTGTCGAACTGCTTTGCTTTATCTTGGCCAGGTCGCAATTG
Source organism: Oncorhynchus mykiss (assembly GCF_013265735.2). Lineage (NCBI taxonomy): Eukaryota > Metazoa > Chordata > Actinopteri > Salmoniformes > Salmonidae > Oncorhynchus > Oncorhynchus mykiss. The sequence goes on along the minus strand of NC_048565.1, from coordinate 40,897,272 downwards.
TAAATGAGAACTTGTTCTCAACTTGCCTACCTGATTAAATAAAGGTGAAATAAAATAAATAAAAAAATGTCCACGGAAAAAATTACAAAAACTAATTTAGTGGTAACGGAATTACATTAAAATCTCCCTCAAGGATTTATGTGATAAGGTTCTACAAAACCTCTTAAATATCTGCTCCAAATTAAGATTCAAAGATGTCTGCAGAAAGAACGGGGTGCCAGCTACAGTGCCTTGCAAAAGTATTCATTCCCTTGGCGTTTTAACCATTTTGTTGCATTACATCCTGTAATTTAAATAGATTTGGATTTCATGTGATGGGCATACATTAAATAGTAAAAATTGGTAAAGTGAAATGAAAACTGAAGAGGTGAATACATATGTATTCACCCTTTTGCTATGAAGCCCCTAAATCAGATCTGTTGCTACCGATTACCTTTAGAAGGTACCTAATTAAAGTGCTCCTGTGTGCAATCTAAGTGTCACATGATCTCAATGTATATATACACCTGTTCCAAAAGGCCCCAGAGTCTGTAACACCAGTAAGCACGGGGCACCACCAAGCAAGCGGCACCATGAAGACAAAGGTCGTCTCCAAACAGGTCAGGGACAAAGTCGTGGAGAAGTACAGATCAGGGTTTGGTTATAAACAAATATCAGAAACTTTGAACATCCCACTGATCACCATTAAATGCATTATTAAAAAATGGAAAGAATATGGCACCACAACAAACCTGCCAAGAGCGGGCCACCCACCAAAACGCATACCAGGCAAGGAGGGCATTAACCAGAGAGGCAACAAAGAGACCAAAGACAACCCTGAAGGAGCTGCAAAGCTCCACAGCGGAGATTGGAGTATCTGTCCATAGGACCACTTTAAGCTGTACAGAGTGGCCAGAAAAAAAAGACATTGCTTAAAGAAAAAAATATGCAAACACGTTTGGTGTTCGCCAAAAGGCATGTGGGAGACTCCCCAAACATGGAAGATACTCTAGTCAGATGAGACTAAAATTGAGCTTTTTGGCCATCAAGGAAAATGCTATGTCTGGTACAAACCCCAACACCTCTCATCACTCCGAGAACACCATCCCCACAGTGAAGCATGGGGGTGACGGCATAAGGCTGTGGAGATGATTTTCATCGGCAGGAACAGGCAAACTGGTCAGAATTGAACGAATGATGGATGGCACTAAATGCAGGGAAATTATTGAAGGAAACCTGTTTCAGTCTTCTGGAGATTTTAGACTGATGGAGATTCACCTTCCAGCAGAACAATGACCCGTAGCATACTGCTAAAGCAACACTCATGTAGTTTAAGGGGAAACATTTAAATGTATTGGAATGGCTTAGTCAAAGCCCAGACCTCAATCCAATTGAGAATCTGTGGTATGACTTAAAGATTGCTGTACACCAGCGGAACCCATCCGACTTGAAGGAGCTGGAGCAGTTTTGCCTTGAAGAATGGACAAAAATCCCAGTGGCTAGATGTGCCAAGCTTATAGAGACATACCCCAAGAGACTTGCAGCTGTAATTGCTGCAAAAGGTGGCTCTACAAAGTATTGACTTTGGAGGGGTGAATAGTTAAGTTAATAGTTATCTGTTTTTTTTGTCTTATTTCTTGTTTGTTACACAAAATATATTTTGCATTTTCAAAGTGGTAGGCATGTAGTGTAAATCAAATGATACAAATCCACAAAAAAAATATATTTTAATTCCAGGTTGTAAGGCAACAAAATAGGAAAAATGCCGAGAGGGGTGAATACTTTCGCAAGCCACTGTATGAGGTCAAAGGAAATGGAAGGACTAACAGTACAGATGGATAGCAATTAAAACGGTACCATAGAGGCTCAGAATAAGTTAGAGGAAACAGAAATGGAGGAACGTATTCAAAAAGATCAAGGGTAATATATTATAAAAATAAAGCGAACGGGATGGAATATGGAGATAAAATGCAATTATTTTTTAATCATGGAAATGCTACGAAAAATAATTAACTGAATCTTGTTACAAATGACGGAGTCACCCATGATTCACCAAACAATATTTTTAAATAGTAAGTAAAGTACTTAAGGCATATGTTTTTGTTTGTCTCCTCCATCTCCACCATCTGATTTCATTATAACTGAAACAGGATCCAAGTGGTAAATATAAAGATCCAGTCCATTTACAAAATTGGAGGCCTCTTACACTGTTGTGATACAAAAATACTAGCAAAATGCTTAGCGCATAGAATTAAAAATGGCATTGTCGGACATTATTAATCCTAATCAGACAGTTTTCTTTTTACATGGACGATACATTGGAGATATAAGGCAAGTACTGGAAACATTAGAACATTATGAAAAACTGGGAAACCAGGCCTGGTATTCATAGCTGGCTTTGAAAAGTCTTTTGATGAAGTACGACTGGAGTTTCTATATAAATGCCTGGAATATTTAAATTTTGGAGAATCTCTTATAAAATGGGTTAAAGTTATAAGTATGGTAACTAGGGACGCACCAATATGACGTTTTTGTCCGATATCTGATATTTTCCTTGCCAAAAAAATGATAGATAACCGATATTTAACATTTGTGTCCTTTTTTAAGCATTATAGTACAGTTAAATAGTTAACACACACACACGGACGCAGCGGTCTAAGGCAATGCATCTCAGTGCAAGAGGCGTCACTACAGTCCTTGGTTCGAATCCAGGTTCTGTCACATCCGGCCGTGATTGGGAGTCCCATAGGGCGATGCACAACGGGTTTGGACGTAATTGTAAATAAGAATTTGTTCTTAACTGACTTGCCTAGTGAAGTAAAGGTTACACACACGCACACCACACTGACCAAAAAGTTATTTTGTTGGCATTTACGTATGTCCCCATTACCAATAAAACATCATCAAAACCTATATCTTTCACTTACTTGCTGTGCTGTTTCGTTGTTCATTTGTTCAGTCTCAATCAGGATTTTTTATTATACATGTCAAGTAGTGAAATTTCAGCTCTGTCTGTCCGTGGCGCCTCTTCCTCGGTGCGCACTGTCACGTCCGTGTCCATATTTTCCAGCTGTGTATGTAACGTTTCACATAAACCCTGTTTCTGTGGGAGGGGGAAAAATTAAGGAACTTGTCTGTCGGCCCTGCATTGAAGACCAAAATTGGTTAAAGAAAATTGTGATGAATATAAAAATAAACCACTTTATTTTAAGGACCAAAACATTGACAGCTGTGCCATATAGATTGCAAAATAGTTGGCAAGAGTTTTTCGATGTACCGATTCCATGGCACATGGTTTATGAACTGATAAGCAAAACGATGCCATTCAAAACTTAGAATTTTTCAATTGAAATTATTATACAAAAATTCATGCAACCAATTGAATGTTATATATGGGGGGGATACAACCTTCCCAGTTCTGCAGGTTTTGCTGTGAAGAGACTGAATTATTAGATAATTTGTTTTGGTACTGTCCATATGTAGCTTGTTTTTGGTCACAGGTCCAGGAATGGCTGAAGAATTGCAACATTTACCTGGAGCTAACGCTGCAGATAGCAATATTGGGTGATTTGAAAAGTCGTAGTCAATCGATCAATAATATAATACTTTTAGCAAGACTATTTATTTAATTTACAATCTGTAGAAAATAAGAATAGAAAGGTTCAGAACTTTTGTGACGGATCACAGCACAATATATGGCGAATATAAATCCAATATGGATGGTGTTAAGAGATAGATGGGAGGGGTTGAATGAAACTGAAGGGTGGGACTAACAACAAGATAGTATATTTTACATTTGTTGTGTCTGTAAAATGTATGTAAGTAAAGAACTTTTGTGAAACAGCGCAGTTAAAAATATATGGAAAATAAAAATCAAACTGGATTGGCATCAGAAATGGATGGGAGAGGTTGAGGGTATTGTATTTTCTACATTGTACAACAATAGTGAAGACATCAAAACTATGAAATAACACATGGAATCATGTTGTAACCAAAAAAGTGTTAAACAAATCAAAATAAATATTATATATAGCCACCCGTTGCCTTGATTCTCTCAACCAGCTTGAAGGAGTTCCCACATGCTGAGCACTTGTTGGCTGCAACCATCTGTTGGGTTGAGGTCGGGTGATTGTGGAGGCCAGGTCATCTGATGCAGCACTCCATCACTCTCATTCTTGGTCAAATAGCCCTTACACAGCCTGGAGGTGTGTTTTGGATCATTGTCCTGTTGAAAACAAATGATAGTCCCACTAAGCGCAAACCACATGGGAAGGTGAATCGCTGTGGTAGCCATGCTGGTTAAGTGTGCCTTGAATTCTAAATAAATGACAGTGTCACCAGCAAAGCACCGTCACATCACTTCCATGCTTCATGGTAGTAACCACACATGCAGAGATCATTCCTTCACCTACTCTGTGTCTCACAAAGACACGATGGATTGAACCAAAAATCTCACATTTGGACTCCTCAGATTTCCACTGGTCTATTTGTCCATTTCTCGTGTTTCTTGGTCCAAGCAAGTATCTCTTCTTATTGGTGTCCTTTTAGTACCGTTTGTTTTGCACTCTCTTCTGAACAGTTGATGTTGAGATGCGTCTGTTCCTTTTATTTGGGCTGAAATCTGAGGTACAGTTATTCTAATGAATGTATCCTCTGCAGCATTGGTAACTCTGGGTCTTCCTTTCCTGTGGCGGTCCTCATGAGAGACAGTTTCATCATAGCGCTTGATGGTTGTTGCGACTGTACTTGAAAAAACTTTCCAAGTTCTTGTAATTTTCCGGATTGACTGACCTTCATGTCTTAAAGTAATGATGGACTGTCGTTTCTCTTTGCTTATTTAAGCTGTTCTTGCAATAATATGGACTTCGTCTTTTACCAAATAGGGCTATGTTCTGTATACCACCCCTACCGTGTCACAACACAACTGATTGACTCAAATGCATTAAGAAGGAAAGAAATTCTACAAATGAACTTTTAACAAGGTACACCTGTTAATTGAAATTCATTCCAGGTGACTACCTGGTTGAGAGAATGCCAAGGGTGTGCAAAGCTGTCAAAGGCAAAGGGTGGCTACTGAAGAATCTCAAATATAAAATATTTTTTTATTTAACACTTTTGGTTGCTACATGATTCCATATGTGTTGTTTCATAGTTTTGATGTCTTCATTATTATTCTACAATGTAGAAAATAGTAAAAAATAAAGAAAAAACCTTGAATGAGTAGGTGTGTCCAAACTTTTGACTGGTACTGTAGCTGATATAATGAGAGAGTGTGAAAATTAAATTAAACCAATTGGAGATCTTACAACTAGACATCAAGGAAATGTTCATTTTTGAGAATACAACACATGCACATTAGAGACAGAACCCCTTACCCTCTTTATTGCAGGATTGTGATCATCATTGACACTAGTTCAATTTGAATAGTAGTTTAACAATTAAAACAGTTTAAACACATCAAAGAATCAACACTTCATCACTTCAAAATGTACAAATAAGTTAACTCGAATGTAGTCTAAACAACAAAAGAACATTGAGTAGTAACAAGTACACTATTATTACTGAAGCATAATTTCAGGTGAACAAAAACTCCATACCAGTGGTGGCCAACCTTGCTCCACTGATCCCTATCTACTGGGTGAGCAGACTTCTATTCCAGCCCAGCAATAGCACACTTGATTATCAACTCATTAGATTTGATAAGTTGAATCAGATGTGTTATTGCTGGGCTGAAACAGAACCCTGCACATTCAGAGGACCTCCAGCAGGGTTGGCATGCTCCAATTCTAGTAGGTTTATACATTGTGTGTGATGTTTAACTGTATTTTTGTATGCAATGTTTGCTAACATAGGTAGACCTACACATATAACCCATGGCATATAGGATATACCCAAGCTTTCTTGGGATATTCATTAGGACCTCTCTTCATCTGCAAACAGGCTTTTACAGCTTTTCATATCGGAGGAAAGAAAACATCACAGAGAAACAGGCTTCATTATACAGCACTGTTATATTATGTTGCTAATATCTGTCCTCAAAGTTTTCCCCTCTAGGGACTGGAACTAGAGAATATTTTCATAATGTCCTCCCACAAAGTTACCTGCACTATCCAGTAGCTAACCTTTGGTTTCCCAAACTCGGTCCTGGGACCCCCCTGGGTTCACATTTTGGTTTTTGCCCTAGCACTACACAGCTGATTCAAATAATCAAAGCTTGAGGATGAGTTGGTTATTTGAATCAGCTGTGTAGTGCTGAGGCAAAAACCAAAACGTGCCCCAGGACCGGGTTTGAAAAACCCTTGCCTAGGCTATCCAGTAGCCTATACGCTCCCTTTACTGACAGCTGGAGCTGCAATTTCATCCTCTTCCATGGCTGTTATCTAATGCATTTGGAGACTGTTTTAAATGTACAATGATAGCTTCCTTTTAGCTAGCTGATTATATTTGATTAACTTAGCTATACAGTGTAAAGTTAGCTAGCTACCAACTTGAGTTAGCCTACAAAGTGGCCTACAGTAGCAGGCTAGTTAGCTAATAATAGGTCGAAGGAATTGTCCGTAGAGCTCAGAGACAGGATTGTGTCAGGGCACAGATCTGGGGAAGGGTACAAAAACAATTCTGCAACATTGAAGGTCCTCAGAAACACAGTGGCCTCAATCTACACACAACACACCATAATGACAAAGCAAAAACAGTTTTGTAGAATTTTCTGTAAATGAAAATATATTTATGTAAGTATTCAGACCCTTTACTCAGTACTTTGACGCACCATTGGCAGCGATCGCAGCCTTGAGTCTTCTTGGGTATGACGCTACAAGCTTGGCACACCTGTATTTGGGTAGGTTCTCTGCAGATCCTATCAAGCTCTGTCAGGTTAGATGGGGAGTGTTGCTGCACAGCTATTTTGAGGTCTCTCCGGAGATGTTTGATCGGGTTCAAGTCCGGGCTCTGGCTGGACCACTCAAGGACATTCAGAGACTTGTCCCGAAGCCACTCCTGCGTTGTCTTGGCTGTGTGCTTAGGGTCGTTGTCCTGTTGGAAGGTGAACCTTCGCACTAGTCCTTGGAACCTGCTCCAGAGTGCTCAATGATCTTTCTGTACTTTGCACCGTTCATCTTTCCCTTGGTCTCCCAGTCCCTGCCGCTGAAAAACATCCCCACAGCATGATGCTGCCACCACCATGCTTCCCCGTAGGGATGGTGCCAGGTTTCCTCCAGACATAACACTTGGCATTCAGGCCAAAGAGTTCAATCTTGGTTTCATCAGACCAAAGAATCTTGTTGTTCATGGTCAGAGTCCTTTAGGTGCCTTTTGGCAATCTACAAGCGGGCTGTCATGTGCCTTTTACTGAGAAGTGCTGCAGAGATGGTTGTCCTTCTGGAAGTTTCTCCCATCTCCACAGAAGAATTCTGGAGCCATATCAGAGTGACCATCGGGTTCTTGGTCACCTCCCTGACCATGGCCCTTCTCTCCCGATTGCTCAGTTTGGCCGGGCAGACAGCTCTAGGGAGAGTCTTTGAAACTACAAACTTCTATTTTTAAGAATGATGGAGGCCACTGTGTTCTTGGGGACCTTCACTGCTGTAGACATTATTTGGTACCCTTCCCCAGATTTTTGCTCTGACATGCACTGACAACTGTGGGACCTTATATAGACAGGTGTGTGCCTTTCCAAATCATGTAACATGAATTGAGTATACAACAGGTGGTAAATCAAGTTGTAGAAACATCTCAAGGATGATCAATGGAAACAGGATGCACGTGAGCTCAATTTCGAGTCTCATAGAAAATGGTCTGAATACATATGTAAACAAGGTGTTTTATTTTTATACATTTGCAAGACTTTCTAAATGGTTTTTGCTTTGTCATTTTGGGGTATTGTTTGTAGATGGATGAGGGAAAAAACTATTCGGTGCATTTTTTTAAACAAGGCTGTAAAGTAACAAAATGTGGAAAATGTCAAGGGTCTGAATATTTCCCGAATGCACCAGGTATTTTAGGCTACTATGGGAAATTAGTAGGCTAATGAAGAGGCCTAGTCCTGTAAGAGTCCATCTTTGTTGCTGCACCTGTCACAGGTGTCACCCTGCCTCTTGCGTTACCATAAGGCCGTATCAGATTGCTTATGCTCAGTCATGTTGAGCCAGGGCCTAAAATTAACACCCACCACCTGTCGATTTTGTCATTGGCGTGTAAAATGTTTATTTCACCAGCCACGTTGGCGGGGGTAGGGGCACCACAGTGTGAGCATTTCACTCACATTTTGTTTGTAAAAATAGTCAAGTATGATCACGTTTACAGTAAAATAAATGCTGCAGTAGCAGTTTTCAAAGTAGTTCCCCCGTTTTTGTTTCATAGCTGGTAAATTAATCGCACAAACTACGAATCCTATATAGCCTATCCCACCTTGTGCTGCAACACTGCCTGGCTGGTGTGCCTGGCTGGTGTGCCTGGCTGGTGTGCCTGGCTGGTGTGCCTGGCTGGTGTGCCTGGCTGGTGTGCCTGGCTGGTGTCTGTGCGCACTTATTAAAGAGCTGTGCACTGGTATACAATTAGCTCTAATTTACTTGAAACGAAAGTCTACTGCTGTGAGACTTTGTTTCTTGGCTATTTACATTTTGTTCATAAACTAGGTTTTTCTGTTTTTGAGTTTCAAATGCTAGGGAAGAGAAGACAACGCTTCTACTAGTAAGACTCAATCTCACAGGTAGAAACATGACTCCAGTCGCGCTACCACGGTAACCTCCCAGCCTTAAAAGAGCAGGTGAACATTTTTGTCTCATCTGTGACATTTTGGTTAAAAGACTCGGGTCACAAAAAATGTATTATTCAATATACCACGTTAGTTACTTCTTACTAGTAATACATATATTGTTTTCAAAACATTACATAGCATGCACATCTTTTGTTATGTTTTGTTGGTGTAATCTTTGCGCCCCAAAATATTTTGGTGGTTAAAAAATCTGAGGTGCTGGTCAATTTTAAATCTACCTGCCACATTGGCTGGTGGACCAAAAGGTACATTTTATGCCCTGGTCACAGCCCTGAGCCTGGGGGCAGTTGCCTCCATGCTGAGCTAGTCAGCCTACAAGATGTACTCTTCAATCAACCACTGAAGATTTATTATATATATATATATATATATTTTTAAATGCATACATAAAGGGGCTCCACCCGGTGACGCCTCCACATTGATGAGGAAAGTCAGCCCTAGTTGTCACCTGGGTTGTATTCACTAGGAAAACATTTTGGAAAGTTTTGCATCGGAAAACAAAAATTTGTTGACTTAGCTGCCTGATATTCTGCTTTAGACTGTATTGCAGCCAACTATAGAGCCACTAAGCGTAGTGACGCACTGCTAGCTGCCTAGTAGGAGGCGTGGGCCAGGATAGGTTAGATGTTTTGGGTTGTCTTTGAAAGATTGATCAGTCCTAACACTGAAATTAGAATTTTCTGGTCGATTTTCTTAGTATTGTAAGGGATGAGTAAGCAGTGGAACAAACGTATGAATGTGCCTGCTGAACAATGGTTATCACCACAAGATTTGCATCTAGGCCTAACTCTGTATGTATGTCGTTTGTCAGGAGACTCAGCGCTTGATGGCGGAGCCTGTCCCAGGCATCAAGGCGGAGCCTGACGAAGGTAACGCCCGCTACTTCCATGTGGTCATCGCCGGGCCCCAGGACTCGCCCTTTGAAGGCGGCACGTTTAAACTCGAACTCTTTCTTCCCGAGGAATACCCCATGGCAGCTCCAAAAGTACGCTTTATGACCAAAATATACCACCCCAACGTAGACAAGCTGGGAAGAATATGTCTAGACATATTGAAAGGTAAGGGCCTCTTGACTTGCGTCATTTTACACCGACATGGTAGCCTGACATCCAAACTGATTTTGCTGTTTCACTGTTGTTTCTGTTAAGTTAACCAACAGTGGGCCGCGTTACTTGCATATGCACCTAAATATTTTGCTGTGCGACCTGGAATTTTTATTTAGGAGCGCCTAGAAAAGAAATCACCAAGATAGTTGTTCCAATGATTACTTCACTGGCCCCTTAGTGCCACTGAGAATACACTGAGCACATTTATGACAGTCATGCTTGCACGATTACTACAAATAAAAATGTTTTTCATTGTGTTCCTAAATGTCTTTGTGTGCTCCTACATTGTTCAACATAGGTGCACACACGCTCCTTGCAAAAAATAAGTGGCAGGTTTTGAAAAAACTGTTAATTTGTCAATGCAACATGGCTTCTTGAACACATAATATTTAGACTGGGGTTGTTAGCAAAAACATGGCAAATTATGTCCTGAAAGCATTTTTTAAAATGTGGTAGCAGGTGCAGCTGATACAAGGACAGAGATTCCTTTCATCCCCCTAACACTGTACCCAAACCGGCCGTGCGCAAATTAATTTTGTCCCCCCACACCAAACGCGATCACGACACACAGGTTGAAATATCAAAACAAACTCTGAACCAATTATATTACTTTGGGGACAGGTCGAAAGCATTAAACATTTATGGTAATTTAGTTAGCAAGTTTGCAGTTGCTAGCTAATTTGACCTATTTAGCTAACTTGCTGTTGCTAGCTATTTTGTCCTGGGATATAAACGTTTTTTACATTTTTATTTCACCTTTATTTAACCAGGTAGGCTAGTTGAGAACAAGTTCTCATTTGCAACTGCGACCTGGCCAAGATAAAGCATAGCAATTCGACACATACAACAGAGTTACACATGGAATAAACAAAACATACAGTCAATAATACAGTAAAACAAAAAGTATATATACAGTGAGTGCAAATGAGGTAAGATAAGGGAGTTAAGGCAATAAATAGGCCATGGTAGCGAAGTAATTACAATATAGCAATTTAACACTGGAATGGTAGATGTGCAGAAGATGAATGTGCAAGTAGAGATACTGAGGAGCAAGATAAATAAATACTGTATGGAGATGAGGTAGGTAGGTAGATGGGCTATGTGCAGTGATATGTGAGCTGCTCTGACAGCTGGTGCTTAAAGCTAGTGAGGGAGATGTGAGTCTCCAGCTTCAGAGATTTTTGCAGTTCGTTCCAGTCATTGGCAGCAGAGAACTGGAAGGAAAGACGACCAAAGGAGGAATTGGCTTTGGTGGTGACCAGTGAGATATACCTGCTGGAGCGCGTGCTACAAGTGGGTGCTGCTATGGTGACCAGTGAGCTGAGATAAGGTGGGGCTTTACCTAGCAGAGACTTGTAGATAACCTGTAGCCAGTGGGTTGGGCACTGTGATAGACTGCATCCAGTTTGTTGAGTAGAGTGTTGGAGGCTATTTTATAGATGACATCACTGAAGTCGAGGATCGGTAGGATGGTCAGTTTTACGAGGGTATGTTTGGCAGCATGAGTGAAAGATGCTTTGTTGCAATATAGGAAGCCAATTCTAGATTTAATTTTGGATTGGAGATGCTTAATGTGAGTCTGGAAGGAGAGTTTACAGTCTAACCAGACACCTAGGTATTTGTAGTTGTCCACGTATACTAAGTCAGAGCCGTCCAGAGTAGTGATGCTGGACTGGCGAGCAGGTGCGGGCAGTGATCGGTTGAGTAGCATGCATTTAGTTTTCCCTGCGTTTTAAAGCAGTTGGAGGCCATGGAAGGAGAGTTGTATGGCATTGAAGCTCGTCTGGAGGTTAGTTAAGTGTCCAAAGAGGGGCCAGAAGTGTACTGAATGGTGTCGTCTGCGTAGAGGTGTACCAGAGAATCACCAGCAGCAAGAGCAACATCATTGATGTTTCCAGAGAAGAGAGTCGGCCCGAGGATTGAACCCTGTGGCACCCCCATAGAGACAGCCAGAGGTCCAGACAACAGGCCCTCCGATTTGACACACTGAACTCTGTCAGAGAAGTAGTTGGTAAACCAGGCGAGGCAATCATTTGAGAAACCAAGGCTGTTGAGTCTGCCAAAAAGAATGTGGTGATTGACAGAGTCGAAGTCCCTGGCCAGGTCGATGAATATCAGCTGCACAGTAATGTCTCTTATCGATGGCGGTTATAATGTCGTTTAGGACCTTGAGCGTGGCTGAGATGCACCCATGTCCAGCTCTGAAACCAGATTGCATAGCGGAGACGGTACGGTGGGATTCAAAATGGTCGGTAATCTGTTTGTTAACTTGGCTTTCGAAGACCTTAGAAACGTTGAGCTGTTATGTTACCTGAAATGTACTCTGACAATTAATCCACACACAAAACGGTCATCCGAATCGTTTCTTGTCATCTCTCCTCCTTCCAGGCTTTTTCTTCTTTGGACTTTGTGGCGATTGGCGTCTAACTTTCATAGTTACCACAACAACCGACCAAACTCAGTTAATCTTTCAATCACTCACATGGGTATCTGCTTCTATAAACCAATGAGGAGATGGGAGGCAGGACTTGCACCGCGTTCAGCGTCACAAATAGAACTGACTTCTATTTTAGCGCTTGGCAACGCAGAAACTCGTTGGCGCAATAATTTAATAACGCATGTTTACATTTTATTTATTCGACGCCATTGGTGTGGTCAGCATGTAATAGGTTAGTGTTAGGAAGGGATTATCTGATTCTAGGTCTGACATTTTGAGACATCTACCTTTTTCTGGAAATATCAAAAATATATTTGACTTGTTTTATCATCAAGTATTAATGTACAATCCAGTTAATCATATCATCATCTGACTGATAACAGATAGCTAGGGCTGGGCAATATACAGTATTTGACCAAATCCGGTATTGATGCATGCATCGGTTTTGGTTTTTACTTTTCCTTCTATAACAGTATTTCAATGTTTGGTTTGTTGAATGTGATATGCTACTCTGCCGTGTGTAGTGTCTGTTTTTATAGTTTTCTCGCTGCTTAAGTCGTCTCTCTCCGCTCTCCCGAAGCGTGGAATTGCAGCCTGCAATTCGGGGCATTCCTGCATGCAGGAACCCATCTTTGTAACATATTTAAGCTAGGACAGGCAGGAGGTAGGGGTGCTCCAGTACAGCATGTGATGTTAATGCACAATAACATTGGTGCCAGCAGCCAATAAACCCCACAGTAGAAGTGCGGGGGGCGAAAACGGTATTTAGCTAGCTGTTCACCGGTAGACAGTGTCCTTCGTACCCGCCTGTCGGGTAGTGTTTTCCCCTAATTCTGTTAACAACGCAAGGGCAGGTGTTCGGCAGGCGAGAGCAAAGGACACTGTGCTAGTTTAGCAAGCTAGGCCGGTACACAGCAGGCCTACCGCCAGCATATCAGGTGGGGGCTACACCGTGTGCTAACTAGCTAGCACACGGTGTCGCTAGTTAGCTAGCATACGGCATCGCCCCAGCTTGCTGTGCTGGCGAATGGTTTATAGTGTCCTTCGCGGTCGCCTGTCGGACACTGTTTTCCCACAGTTCTGTTAACAACGGTGAGAGCAGGTGTTCGGCAAGCGGAAGCAAAGGACGCTGTCTACCGGTGTCAACCCTGCTAGCTAGTAAGGAGGACTCTGGGAGGCGGGGGCGAAACATCTCAGGAATGACCCGGGCTGCAGTTACACATTGTCTCGCTCTCTCTATGCCGCTTTCCACACAGATCAAGCCCCGCCTCCTGCCACTCAAGCAGCGCAGAAGGGTGGCAGTAGTTGCTTACCCACTTGTATTCAGTCTGCATGGTCAATGCAGACGATGCAACATGTTGATGACAACGATGCAGATTTTCTGCTTTGCTTCTTAGTATAAATACACAAGGGTTATATAATTACACTTAGTTTGTGTATCTTACTGTCTGCAAACAGCTAGTTTGTCTTTTCTTAGCAAGTTGTGGCTAACAAATCGTTTTAGCAGCTAATGTTTATAGCTAGCTAACTAATAAATGTACTGAGTCAGAGCCAATGTCGCTCGCTAATACTGCCTGATACATAAATCCACATTTGGGGGGGGTGCAAAAGTATCTTCTAAATAAAAGAGGAATAGGCTAAGCATGAATATGTTAGCTTCATGAAGTAGCTAATAGAAAACAGTTAATGTAGCCGAAGATTATAGGGTCCCCTAGGAAACACTGACCAATGAGTTCCTACCCTATCACAATAACGCCGCCCTGGGTTTTTCAATCTTTATCATGTCAAACAGCACTGTATTCAAAGTGCCCGCTATTATATACTATCTACCTAATTTTCGAATGTTGCTATGGGCACAGTCAAACAACAGGAAGTGAGGGATTCGGGCTCCACTTTACTTCCCTACAGAAGCCTGGCGGTGGAAAACTTGCCAGAGTAAATTATTTGAGTCAATTTTATAGAGTATAAAAGTCAAGTAAATAAGTATGTGTTGTTTTTATATTTCATTTAAGTTCGCTAACTAAAGCTAGACTTACTAGTAGGCTATTTCTGTTGTGATGATAACGTTAGTTGTGTTGTGTCAAGAGTTAAGGCCCGGGCCATCCACCAAGCCAATAACTAAAGGTAACTATAATGAAATACTATATGCTACATAACTATACAAGCATCCACACTAGAGGAAAGTTTGTTTATTGTTCTACAGTCCTACACCTGTCAATCCACTGATCAACACATCCTTCTGCACGCTGCCTATTATTCAAGTGTTAACACAAGACCATTTATGAGGTTACATTAGCAGGACCGTAATATGGTGTATTAGCTAATTTCTTGTGGCATTGCATATGAATTATGATAATGCGGGAGCACTGAGGAAGTTGTCCATAGTTTCCACTTTTGGCGTGCATATTTTAAGTGTTAAAAAAATGAGGTGGATAAAATTATAATAACTATTCTATTTCCATCATTTCAACAGTTCACCCAAGTGTTTTGATCAAAGTTAAATTACAATTGCAGTATTTGGTTAAAAATAACACAGATTATAATTTTTTGCCCAAATTGTGCAGCCCTACGTGGCAGTGTGGAAAGGATCTCAAATGAGTGCAGAATGGAGAGACTCATTTCGAAATTGCTTAGAATGTATGTGTTGCCACTCTAGGGTCATGCACTACTCACAAAGCAAAATTTGAACTTGTATTATTCAAAAACATCAAATAGCATCAACATTTAGAAAAATATTGTGATATGATATTTCGGCCTTATCGCTCAGTCCTAACGGATACAGGGGAGATGAGACGTCTTTAACTGTCTGTCACACCGCTGCAGCTTCTCTGTATGTCTGTCATACACATCAGTGAGTTCAGGCTCGTTAGTGGATCAAGCCTGGGAATTGTTTCCTGCCATATACCCACTGCATTAGAATCATGTTTGACCTGCGAGCGCTATGAGGGATTTTCCTTTTTAATCTCGCCCAAAAGATCAAGGGCTTCTCAGATTCAACTTTTGACCTCCCACTCAAGCCGCATATCCCATTGCTGCGACATGCCCCCATCGCTCAAAATGGATACATGGCTCAAACTTCTCTTCCTCCCTCTCTCCCCTTTTTCTCCTCCCTTTATCACTCACTTTCTCCCCCTCATTTGTACTTTTTTGTTTTCTTATAAAATCTCCTTCCACAGATAAATGGTCTCCAGCCTTACAGATCCGCACAGTCCTGCTATCAATCCAGGCATTACTAAGCGCTCCTAACCCTGATGATCCTCTAGCGAATGACGTTGCGGAGCAGTGGAAATCCAATGAAGCTCAAGCCATAGAGACAGGTGAGTCTTGATGAAGCCCGGCTCTGAACTCCTCAAATGCACTCCTACTCACTCACCACACCTACTTGCCTCAGTCATGTTTGTTATGGCACACAACAGAAAGGGAAAATGAACTTTTATTTTTAGACAAGTCCAGGTCGTTTCTCCCTATTTCAGTCCATGTTCTTGTGTGTTTGGTGCCCAGTGAACAAAACCTTGTTCAAATTTTACACAGTAGCTCAGTTTCTCAATGCAGCCTACTGTTCAGCCAATCCAACACTGATTAATATTGGTGCTGATGCTCTATCTTACTGGTAACTTTAGATGCTACACCTTATGAACTCATGACTTCTTTTGATATAAACATTTAATTTGTATATTGTAGCTTTTTTACCCTGTGGCCTATCCTGCAAAGCAAGTACAAATGTGATGAAGTTACAACTTGAAGACTCAAGGATTCTAGCAAAAAAAAACTATGAATAACTGACTCACTACACTTGCTTTCTGAGCTCATCTCTCTCCCTTATTTTGTGTTGCAGCCCGGACATGGACCAGGCTTTACGCTCAGAACAACATAGAAGTGTAGAAAAGGTGAAAAAAGCGGAGAGAAACCAAGCGGGAAGTCAGTGTGAACACACATTCCTCATCTTCTGCCAAGACCTCTTCTTCTACCTAATTCATGTGCATTTAAAGGACACCATATTGGAGGGGGGGGTGTAATAAAAAAAAAAAGTGAAAAAAAGACCAGTGAATTTGATATAAATGCTCATAAGAGAAATTGAAAAGCCTGACTTGTCGTCTTTGTCATAATTCACTACTGTTCAGATGCATCGGCAGATCTGACTCACCACCTGGTTCTTTTTCCATTCATTTTGGAGGAAACCAGCAACATCCGCTTTAATGAGCTTCGTACAAAAAAATATATTAAGAAATAAGTGTCTATCCCATGCCTGTTTCATGGGGGAGGGTAAGATTTATTGTCCAAGATTTGCCTAACTTTTTACTTTTCTTTTAACTTTGTTGTCGCTCGTGATGCTGGTTGTTTATTGAAAGCAGCTGATTAACCCCAGGTAGACACACCCTTTGAGACAGACTATAGATGGACTCATTCCTCTATAGAAGGCCTACTAGCAAAACAACAACCTAGCTCCTGCTAAACCACATCTCTGACTTGAACATTAAATACAAGTAACAATATAATGACTAAACAATTAATCTGAGCCTGCCATCATCACGTTTAACTGTTGCAACCGCTGTCGATGTAGGCTTGGAGAGCGGTAGGGATGGCGGGGACAGGAATTCCATCATTTTCTATAGTTTTAGGGATATATTTTATTCTCATGTCTTATCTTATTTGAATGTTTTCCTGACATCAGCCTACTACAGTGGAGGCTGGTGGGAGGAGCTATAGGAGGACAGTCATTGGAATGGAATCAATGGAACGTATCAAACATATGTAAACCATGTCTCTACTACTACTGACTCTGGCTACATGGCTCTTTTAGCTTCTTTTTCTTCCTGTTTGTCACAATCTAATGTTATAAGACACAACGGTTGACTTCCTCCCCATGGCATTTATTTCAGAAAATAATAGGGGGGGGGGGGGGGCGCATTGGAGTTGTCAGTTCGGTAGTCTGTGCTGAGGGGAATTGTGTTCGAAGGGGTTGTGGGGAGGGTGAGGGGAGATTGGGGGTAAGGGGAATGGGGAGATAACTGAACAATATTTGTCAATATTTGTTTTTGGTTTGAAAAGTATTTTCAGTTCCATGTATATTAATTATTTCTATTGAGGGGAAAAATGGTTACCTGCTCACTGAATGGTATGAAAACAGTCCACCGGTATTCTTTTTTTCTGTAAATAAAATCTGTTGATTAATAAGAAAATATTGTAAGCCTTTGTTTTTGAAGTAAGGACAGTAGGTTAGGATTTTTTGGCACATTCTCAATTCTGTCATTGAATACATTGTTTAATCTGACCTGTTGAGTTCAGTGAACAATGACTGCCCTCAGATGAGCAGAGAAAAAATAGTAACACTTGCTTATTTCCAGACAGTCTTAATCTTCACTCTGATCCTAGATTTTTAGTCTATCCTTCAATTGATGGCGTGAAAGTCAGGCACCACCTGGTGATACAAAGAGATGAATTCGCTCACATATTCCGTCATCCAAAACACATGATGGCCAGGTGCTTCAGTTTCTTGATTCACCATTATAGGACAGCATAGTAAGGTGAAGATCGATGTAATTTTAGGTACAATGGTTCAGGTTTGACTGAGCTGGCTACAAGGTAAATGTATTGGTGTCGAACACTGCATTGAGTGCAGTAGCCTACTTGCTTGCATTTTTAGCTCAAATAAACGGTGATCTTTTCTTATGGACCTCGAAATGGGGACTTGGCTTTCACTTATGCCAGAATGTAAAGTTTTAAATAGTATACTTGCAAGTAAGAGTAGCACCGTAAACAACTTGAAATTAGATTGAGTAGGCTAGGATTATGACAACCGAGGGCGTTTCATGTATGTTTCAGTTTGGGAAACTGCAAGTTATTGAACGTCTAATCGTGGCATGTAACGTCGCAGGGGCTGGCGCTGATATGTGGTCGCTGCGTTGTAGTGAGGTCAGCAAGATGCGGTGCTCACGGACCACAGATGGTGCTAGTTGGCGTAGGGAACATGCAGTTTGACAGCGGCAACTAGACAGGATGTTATGCAGAATCATCAACACACCGGGGATATGGGGTGCTTAATTGCTGTGAATGAATAGATGAACGACGTTGAAGTTTGATTGCCTGAAGGTTTATTTTGAGATTCAGTGCGTAGTTTCTTGCTCCTCTCTTGACCAAGTAGGCACTTGACTTGATCTGGTTGGATCCTTATGCACTCCACCTTTCGGATATCCTTGGAGCACGAAGGTTGTGAATATATGATGAAGTTTAAACCCAACCAGACGAGGATTTATGATGGCGAAGGTTTCAAGAGAAGAGCGGCATGTTTATGTTTCAAAAATGAAAAAGAGGACGAGGTATGGATGGTCTAGGTGTTTAGTTTTCCGACCATTAACATTGTATAGATATTCACATGACTGACGCATCACAACATATTTGCCTATTTTACCACGTTCTTTATTATCTTTCAGATAACGAAAACCTTCAGTTAACTTTCCATGTAAATATATTTTGTCTACCTCTGACAAATTCGTACGTGGCATTAATCATGGGATGTCATGGGAGGGAACTTTACAGGGTGGGTGGGTGTGTTAGGTCTGTTGATAAACAGTGTGTGTGTGTGCGCGCAAGAGAGAGAAAGTAAGAAATGCAGGGAGGAAGAAAGGCAGTTATTGATTCATGGGAATCAGCTATAAATGCACAAACATCTGACCTATAAAATGATATGCTTATGAGAGCTCATGTACATCCTGGCAGTCTCTCTCTGACTCAGCCAGAAAGTGGCCATAACAACACTGGTCCGTATGTCATCGCAGTCATGTAATTTCCAGTGATACAGAGAGAGGAATAATGCATGTTTTGATGCCGCTTACGTTTTTATAGTTTTTTCAACATCAAAGTTTCATTGACATGGATAAGCCGTGTTTTCTCGGGCCATAGTTTTAATAAACAAATATACAAAAACAACTACCCCAATTGGATGCAGAGTGAGAATTAGGCTACTGTATTTGGACATATAGTTTACCACCTTTTTGGACCTATAATCACGTTTCCATCCATTTCATGCAGATGAATTACCTGGCTCGTGAAAAAAACATCAGATTTGAAAATGCAATTGAAACCCATTTAACCTGTATTATGTCATCGGTAATTGGACATTTAACTGCAAAAGTTATTTTTATGTGCACTATGTTGTCATGCGCAGCCTTGTATCAGCAAAAGGTCAGTTTGATGGAAACATCTCTGGTGGGAAAATGTGTATATTGCTTTATGCAGATTTTAGAATATTCGCATGAAAATCTGTCACAAATTGGATGGAAACCTAGCTATCAAAATCACATAACATTTTATTGGTCACATACGCATATTTAGCAGATGTTATTGCATGTGTAGCGAAATTATTGTGTTCCTAGCTCCAACAGTGCAGTAGTATTTACTTTCACAACAATACACACATCGAAAAGTTAAATAAAGGAATTAAGAAATATATAAATATTAGTACGAGCAATATCCGAGTGGCATTGACTAAAATACAGTAGAATAGAATACAGTATATAATATGACATGAGTAAAACGGTGTTTAACATTATCAACGTGACTAGTGTTCCATTTCTATGTATATAGGGCAGCAGCATCTAAGAGTTGAGTAACCGGGTGGGAGCTGGCTAGTGATGGCTATTTAACAGTCTGATGGCCTTGAGATAGAAGCTGTTGTTCTGTCTCTCGGCCCCTGCTTTGATGCACCTGTACTGACTTCGCCTTCTGGATGATAGCGGAGTGAACAGGCTGTCCTCGATGATCTTTTTGGCCTGTGACATCGGGTGCTGTAGGTGTGCCCCCGGGGATGCGTTGCGCAGACCGCACCACCCTCTGTAAAGCCCTGCGGTTACGGGCAATGGAGTTACCGCACCAGGTGATGATACAGCCCGACAGATGCTCTCAGTGGTGCATCTGTAAAAGTTTGAGGGTCTTCGAGGCCAAGCCAAATTTCTTCAGCCTCCTGAGGTTGAAGAGGCGCTGTTGCTCCGCCTTCACCACACTGTCTGTGTGGGTAGACAATTTCAGATTGTCAGTGATGTGTACGTCGAGGAACTTGACGTTTTTCACCTTCTCCACTGCTGTCCCATCGATGTGGATAGTGGCGAGATCCCTCTGCTGTCTCCTGAAATCCACAATCTGCTCCTTTGTTTTGTTGACGTTGAGGGAGAGTTTATATTCCTGGCACCGCTCCACCAGGGCCCTCACCTCCTTCCTGTAGGCTGTCTCGTCATTGTTGGCATTCAGGCCTACTACTTTTGTGTCGTCTGCAAACTTGATGATTGAGTTGGAGGCGTGCATGGCCACGCAGTCATGGGTGAACAGGGAGTACATGTGGGGGCTGAGCAGGCACCCTTGTGGGGCCCCTGTGTTGAGGATCAGCGTAGAGGATGTGTTGTTTCCTACCTTCACCACCTGGCTGCAGCTATTCAGGAAGTCCAGGACCCAGTTACACAGGGCGGGGTTCAGACCCAGGGCCCTGAGCTTAATGATGAGCTTGGAGGGTACTATGGTGTTGAAGGCTGAGCTATAGTCAATGAACAGCATTCTTACATAGGTATTCCTCTTGTCCAGATGGGATAGGGCAATGTGCAGTGCGATGGCGATTGCATCATCTCTGGATCTATTGGGGCGGTATGCAAATTGAATTGGGTCTAGGGTGTCAGGTAAGTTGGAGGTGATATGATCCTTAACTAGCCTCTTCTAGATGACAGAATTTAGGTCAGTTACCTTTGCTTTCGTGGGTACAGGAACAATGGTGAACATCTTGAAGCAAGTGGGGACAGCAGACTGGGCTGGAGTGTCCGTAAACAGTTGGTCTGCGCATGCTCTGAGGACGCAGCTAGGGCTGCTGTCTGGGCCAGCAGCCTTGCAAGGGTTAACACGCGTAAATGTCTTACTAACGTCGGCAACAGAGAACGAGATACCACAGTTCTTGAGAGCGGGCCGTTGTTATCCTCAAATTCGGCGAAGTAGGTGTTTAACTTGTCCAGGAGAAAGATGTCGATGTTCCCTTTGTAATCCTTGATTGTCTGTAGACCTTGCCACATATGTCTCGTGTGTGAGCTGTTTAATTGTGACTCCACTTTGTCTCTATACTGACGTTTTGCCTGTTTGATTGCATAACGGAGGGAATAACTACACTGTTTGTATTCAACCATATTCCCAGTTACCTTGCCATGGTTTTGCACGAATGCTGCCATCTATCCATGGTTTTTGGTCTGGGTAGGTTTTAATAATCACAGTGCGAACAACACCCCCTATACACTTCCTGATGAACTGAGTCTCCGTCTATATGTCATTGTTATTCTCCCAGGCAACCTGGAACATATTATATAAAAATAATCTTGAAGCATGGATTCCGATTGGTCAGACCAGCATTGAATAGACCTTAGCATGGGTACTTCCTATTTGAGTTTCTGCCTATAGGAAGGGCGGAGCAGAATGGAGTCGTGTTCTGATTGGCCAAAGGGAGGGCAGGGGAGGGCCTTGTAGCCATCCCGGAGGGAGAGTAACAAGAGTTGAGAGTTTTTGAAGTGCGAGTACAACAAGCAATGTTGATAGAACTTCGATAGAGTTTTCCTCAAATTTGCTTTGTTAAAATCCCTAGCTACAATAAATGCAACCTCGGGATATGTGGTTTCCAGTTTGCACAATGTCCAGTGTAGTTCCTTATGGGCCGTCGTTGTATCGGCTTGAGGGGGGATATACACAGCTGTGAGTGTAACCGAAGATAATTGTCTTGGGGGGGTAATACGGTCAGCATTTGATTGTGAGGTGTTCTAGGTCGGGTGAACAAAATGACTTGAGTTCCTGTAAGTTATCACAATCACACCATGAGTAGTTAATCATGAAACATACACCTCTGCCTTTCTTCTTCTTGGAGAGTTCTTTATCCTGGAATGCACAATGTACAGAGTACCCAGCTGGTTGTGTGGACGGGGACAGAAAATCCGGAGAGAGCCATGATTGTGTGAAACATGGTGTTACAGTCCCTGATGTCTCTGTGGAAGGAGATCCTCGTCATGAGCTACTTTATTGTCCACGGACTGAACATTAGCAGGTAATATACTCGGAAGCAGTGGATGGGGTGCACGCCTCCTGAGTTGGATTAGAAGTTCACTACGAATAGCACTTCTCCACCAGCGGCATCTTGGAGCAACAAAGGATCCAATTCCGGAAAGTTGTATTTCTGGTTGTAATGTTGGTGAGTTACCACTGCTCTGATATCCAAAAGATCTTTCCAACTGTATGTAATAACACAAAAACATTCTGGGCTAATAATGTAAGAAATAGCACACAACAAAACTAAATACTGCAAAGTTGCTTAGGAGCTAGCAGCAGCTATATTCAGTTTGACTTCCTTGTCTATCACTCGCCTGTGTGTTCTCTTGCTCAACAGCATTCAATGTGTCCGGGTGGCTGGTAGCTAGCATGAAAAGAGGCATGAGGGAAGCCCTACAATAAAAAGTAGTGAGAACACTCGGGAAGCAAGCAATGTTGAAAAGTAATCTTTAGACATGTTGTACTTTGCTTCAATGTAGTTTTGCAGACAAAAATAAAATTGCGTTTAAAAAAGCCACGTTTTTGTGGGGTAACCTACACTGTAGGTAACCACATGTTGTTTTCCCAACAGGTGGGTGGGGCCGCGACATTCTATCTAATACCGACTGGGTCCATGCAGTAAAGGAGTCAATGAAACGCAGACATTCCATTGTCTAGATTGGCGCACATTCAACAAATCTGGTCTAACAAAGGCGATATTTGTCAAATCAGTCATGATTTATGTATTGTAACAGGCCCACAATGTGCTCACTTAAGTCGTCCCTTTTCAAGTTTAGAAGAAGTGACTGCTAAATGCTAACTCAAGTTCGTACAAGCTGGTTAACATAGCAGGCATAGAGAAGTCGTTGATGGTAGTCAGTCATTTGTAGCTGTAATGCAGTTGATTGTTAACGATGACATGAACGTGAGTTGGGGTTGACATCCATACAATCATTATACTCTGATTTTTACCTCAAAATAGTATGAAATACACATACAAACAATAGCCTGAATGTAGACTAATTTTGCTGCGGGGCAATGAGGAGACCCGGGATCTTTCCCTCACGGCCCTTTCCCCCCCACGCCTTTTCAAGACAATTCCATTGTTTTGGTCGAGTTCGAAGACCTCTTTACGGCATTACTAGTTATACTTAGTTTCCAGTTATACGCAGTGGCGTAGCACGCAACCCTGCAGCCCCAGCTGGGTATTGAAAATCATACCGTCAATTTTTGAAATAACCCCGTATAAATGGTATATTGCCCAAGCCTACTTTGGTCCATAACACACATTTTTTTATCCTCATCAATGTCATTTGCAATAACTAAATATTCAAACCACTGTGTATATGATCTCGACTTCTCAATACTTTCACCAAACTGTTTGTTTATAACAATTCCAGACATTTTCCGTTTGTCAATAGAGTCCTGATTGTCGCTCACTTTAATATTGTCTTCAACCATGGCAATATTCTCAAGTTGTTTTCCCGCTCCGATGTCTGTCTTGAATCCTTTTCTACCATCCATTATGATGCTAACTCATGTTCTCTTAGCTAGCTCAACTATGCACACTTGCCTCTTTTAGCAATACATTGTGCTAACATTAGCCTACCCAGCAAACAGGGGACATCTTGAGGACATTCGGCAACGTTCCCATTTTCTCCCTTGAGGGTTTTGGTGTGACATTATCCCACTGACATTCTGAAAACGTTCTAAGAATGTTGCATGATGGTCCCAAGGGAACATTCTCTGGGGAACCTTTGTTTAGTTCCCTTTACTTTCCCACTGAACGTTCTTGGGACGTTGTATCATAGTCACCTGGAGGTTTTGAGTAGTTCCCTGTTTATCCCGGGGACGTCCTCAAGGATGTTCTTGAGACGCTGTTTATGGTCCCCTGAATGTTTTTGGGACATTATATCATGGTCCCCTGGAGGTTTTTGTGACGTGATGGTCCCAGGTGTCCCAAACCATTATAAGTAAAGTAATGAAATGGTATGAGGGTTGTATGGTAAGCTGTTTGATGTTCAGCTAAATTAGTGTAACAATCTTTAATCAGTGACAATATGATTACATTTGACATGATCACTTAGTACTGAGTTTTCAATATGTCCCCACCTGGGATTTGAACTCACAACCTCTGGACTTGGTATTCTAATCTTTCTGCTATGCCACTAAGTCTGTAGAACTTCAGAAGTCACCTACACATTCATAACCTACAATACACCTCTGCTCTTAGCAAAAGAGTGCCATCTGCACTGCTATTTTAGCTATCAGTTAATATGACTATTCTCTCACTGATTTCATTTACTTATTTCAGCAATTTGAGTTTGTTTTCTGTATATTTGTCTAATGTTATTGGGGCATTTTCTGTTTTAATGTTACTCCTGAGTCACTGATATAATTCAATTTTAACAGAGCTGAGATTTACTTTGAAGTGCGAAGTGTAGGAACAGGCCATTGATGCAGATCGTAATGCCGTGATCTAAGAAGTTGTGAGTTGAAATCCTAGGTGAGGACATGGTAAATAATAACTACTGTATGAATAAACATACACAATGTAGTCATGTATGTCAAAGTGTGTCAAAAAGCACTGTTTTTGTGTGTGTCCCTAGCATTGCCAAAAGACAAAGTGCTATGACTGGATCAGGGGTTCAAGAATCAGAGCCTTGATGGGGTTGGCAACAGTAACAAGGGATGATGTGTAATGAACCTAGGGTGCTAGTGCCCTAGGTTCTCGGGGGCATCCCCCGGGACCAGCAGGGAACTAGACAAAACCTCCAGGGAACCATGACACAACGCCCTGACGACTTTAGGTGACCATTTTCATAATGACGCATTTTTAAGAACAAAATAGTCACTGTAGATTCAGACTTATTCATCGCCCATCTTTTGTTAGGTCACGTGGACTTCATGACCACGTCTATATAACAATTCACTAATGATGATACATAAGGCGGACAGGAATTAGTCCAACCATTTATCTAGAAGAGTAGTCACCCACTGGTCGATCGCATTCCTTGTCGATTGCCAAACATTTCTGTAAAAAAAACAACGATAAAGCCTTGCGTTCCTATTTTTATTTATTAGTCTCATGCTGTTGGAGGTAGGTACCCTGATTTCAGTTGCCCTGCGTGCCAGGTAGGCGAAGTGTTCCCATTTTGAACCATTTCATGTGTCTGAAGGTACAAACTCTTCCTTTCCGGGGGCCCGGAGAGCAAGTAAAGTGCACTATAGGCCCAGCGCTGGCCAATCGGATGGCTCAGAATACCGTATCTGCAGTAACGTAGCAGGCGTGAAAAAAAGCTAAAGCAAAGTTGAGATTTCAAAAGATTTAAAACCATGACTAGAAAGACTGTCAACAAATACAGCAAAGAGCTGCTGTTTTCATGAGTGAGTTCATGTTTTTACTCAGCACTGTCAACACCTTTTATAAGCCATAAAATGCTCCTTCTTCCTACCACTCCAGATACAACCAGCAATGCAGCTGAATAATATTTTAAAAAATGGTCCGAAAAACAATTCAAGCAAATGCAATATGTGGTGTTAATGTATCGGGCCTATAGCCTACTGCACAAACCTCCATTGCTACAGTACTGTTTTTAATAAGTTAATGTTGAATAAGCTTATGTTTTTTAAGTCATGTTAAAAAAAAAATCAGAGTGGCAGATCTCGGCATTTCTTGCATTTTGACTCAGAAAGTGATCTTGACTCAGAAAAGTTTGGTGACCACTGATCTAGATAGAACGAGTTCTGTCTACAATATACAACACCCATGATGCTATGCGGCGCAACCCCAATACACAACAGTCACCACCAGTGGCGTGTATTCATGGGTGCCAAGGGACATGATATTTAGCAACATTGATTGGACTAAATCGTTTTTGGTATCTTTAAGTTGGTTTTCAGTATATTAAACTAAGCATTTATAGCCTTGTTGATTTGATGATGTTTAAATGTTTAAGTTGAAATGGTGCTGGAATAGCGGCGGCTGTGCTCCTGTTGTCTTTGTGCTGACTTGGGGTAATGCCATCGTTCTAAATCAGTAGTTGTTTAGTAAACTGTCAAAACATTAACTTGCTTGACCATGCTGCAGGTGATATACTGTAACTATTTTTTACATGCAATATTTGCTTTGTGGACTTCACCGGACAGATGTTGCTCTCCGACTTTGTGATGAAACGAATGTGTAGTTGAATTTATTCAGCTACTGTGTGACTGTTGTCTTTTTGTTGTCACTGCATTTTGTATATCACAGTGGTTTATGAACAAATGGGATACAGAGCAAATGACGCAACAGGTTGTAATATGGCTATTTTACTGGCTTGGCTTAGCTTCAGTGATTTTGCCCACACAACGTTACTGGTCACCACATGTATTCATGTGATTACTAACTATGCTGAGGCACCACAAAGTCAAAAGTCTCCTGTGTGCAGTACACACACACACTGTTTAGGACTTAACATGGGACTGAAGTGGTAAGAGAGGGGGCATCTTGGATAATGACTGCTCTGCCTGGTGACAAGACTCCATCTCTCAGGCCTGCATGTGATTGTGAGAGCCAGGGGGGCGAGGGGTGAGTGTTACACAATGTGCTAAACACCCTATCAGGTGTAATTTATAGAAACGCTGGGCAGGGGCAATAGCTGTCCCCTATCTCAAAAATCATAAGAATGAGGATTGACCCCCACCATCTCAGATTGTTCTTAAGTCGTTTCTGTTGATAAAACAGTTAAGATTAGCATTCCTGCAAATAGAATTTGATATCTGAGAAATTAAGCTTATTGATCACCCAAATTGCCCATTTTCTATTTAGAGGATTCATATAATATTTAATAAATATTGTACTTAACAGCCCATTTGGACCCAACCAACGAGTTATACATGAAGAATTCAAAGAAATGGTCCCCCCCCCCCCCCCCCCCACACACACACACCCCACAACCAACAACAAGTGCATTTGGAAAGTATTCAGACCCCTTGACCTTTTCAACATTTTGTTACGTTACAGCCTTCTAAAATTGATTAAATTGTTTTTTCCCCCTCAATCTTCACACAATACCCCATAATGACAAAGCAGAAACAGGTTATAATTTTTTGCTCATTTATAAAAAATAAAAAAACTGAAATATTACATTTACATAAGTATTCAGACCATTTACTCAGTACTTTGCTGAAGCAACTTTGTCAGCGATTACTGCCTTGAGTCTTCTTGTATGACGCTACAAGCTTGGCAAACCTGTATTTGGGGAGTTTCTACACTTCTTCTCTACAGATCCTCTCAAGCTCTGTCAGGTTGGATGAGGAGCGACGCTGCACAGCTATTTTCAGGTCTCTCCAGAGATGTTTGATCGGGCTCTGGCTGGGCCACTCAAGGACATTCAGAGATTTGTCCCGAAGCCACTCCTGCCATGTCTTGGCTGTGTGCTTAGGGTCGTTGTTCTTTTGGAAGGTTGAACCTTCGCCCCAGTCGGAGGTCCTGAGTGCTCTGGAGTAGGTTTTCATCAAGGATCTCTCTGTACTTTGCTCCATTCATCTTTGCCTCGATCCTGACTAGTCTCCCAGTCCCTGACGCTGAAAAACATCCCAGCAGCATGATGCTGCCAACACCATTCTTCACCGTAGGGATGGTGCCTGGTTTCCTCCAGACGTGACACTTGGCATTCAGGCCAAAGAGTTCAATGTTGATTTCATCAGACCAAAGAATCTTGTTGTTCATGGTTAGAGTCCTTTAGGTGACTTTTGGCAATCTACAAGCGGGCTGTCATGTGCCTTTTACTGAGGAGTGGCTACCATATGGCCACTCTACCATAAAGGCATGATTGTTGGAGTGCTGTAGAGATGGTTGTCCTTCTGGAAGGTTCTCCCATGTCCACAGTGGAACTCTAGAGCTGTTTCAGAGTGACCATCGGGTTCTTGGTCACCTCCCTGATTGCTTCGTTTGGCCGGGCGGCCAGCTCTAGGAAGAGTCTTGGTGGTTCCGAACTGTTCCATTTAAGAATGATGGAGGCCGCTGTGTTCTTGGGGACCTTAAATCCTGCAGAATTTTTTGGTACTCTTTCCCAGATCTGTGCCTCGACACAATCCTGTCTCTGAGCTCTACGGACAATTCCTTCGACCTCATGGCTTGGTTTTTGCTCTGATATATACTGTCAACCGTGGGACCTTGATATAGACAGGTGTGTGTCTTTCCACATCATGTCCAATCAATTGAATTTACCACAGGTGGACTCCAATCAAGTTGTAGAAACATCTCGAGGATGATCAATGGAAACAGGATGCACCTGAGTTCAATTTTGAGTCTCATGGCAAAGGGTCCAAATACTTATGTAAATAAGGTATTTCTGTTTTAGTTTCTTATATACATTTGCAAAAAATCAGGGTTATTGTGTGTAGATTGCTGAGTTTTTATTTTATTTAATTTAAGCAACTTTAAAATAAGTCTAACGTAACAAAATGTGAAAAAGTCAAGGGGACTGAATACTTTCCAAAGGCACTGTAGTATCAGTTCTGTATGTTTGACAAGTAGTATGGCGCTGTGGCTCGGAGTATTGTTTCTTCATCCTGTTTAATGTAGGGTTGTCATGAGTATCGCGACACTCTGAAGTACCATGGCTAGGAAGCCGATTTGAATTTCTTGAGGAAAACAGTCCTTATGTTCTAAACAAAAAGCATTATGTTTTCACCTAGAGTCATAATTGTTTATTTTGCAAGCTGTAGCACCCACAAAATCTGGTATTGTGGTATGGCGACACTAATGTGGAAAAAGCCAAGGGTTGTAAATACTTTCTGAAGGCACTGTATATCAAGAACCCATTATTTAAATAAATAGGCGGTGGGTATAAACAGTGTACCTAAAATACAATGTACAGTGGTAGAAATTATAGAATGAGCGATGTCGGGAATACGGTATTTAAATGCACAGTGTGAAACGGGAGGTGTCCAGTGGTTCAATGTCTCTATAATGTGTGTGTGTATGTGTGTGTTTGTGATTATAAGGATGAGTGTGTATTGTGTGAATAAGTGTGCATCAAATCAAAAGTGTGCATCAAATCAAACAAATGTAGACCCTACTGTGAAATACTTACTTACAAGCCCTTAACCAACAGTGCAGTTCAAGAAAGAGTTAAGAAAATACGGTGAGATGCCGATCAGTTTCCATACCAGGCGGTGATGCAACCTGTCAGGATGCTCTCGATGGTGCAGCTGTAGAACTTTCTGAAGGTCTGGGGACCCATGCCAAATCTTTTCAGTCTCCTGAGGGGGAAAAGGTGTTGTCGTGCCCTCTTAATGACGGTCTTCACCTGCAAATTAAAGCATGGATTGCTGTCATGATTCTTCAAAAACAATCACCTAATAGCAAGAACAGCACCATATAGTGTTCAGAACCTGGTAATACCAGGATGTAGGATGGACATAAACCCAACAACTTCAATGATACATTTCTCTTTACAGGGTAAGGACGAGGATGTATTACCACCCACACCCTATGTCCTGTCTTACTCATTGTTAGAAAAAAGTGTTTTGTCCAAATCGGATGTTAGGTACTATCATTAAAGAATATTATATGAATCCAATAAATTAAATGGCCAATTTGGATGCAATCAATTAGCTGAAATTATCAGAGATCAAATTATATTTTCACAAAATAATGTTTCTGGAATGCTTACCTTATCTGTTTTTAACTTTCAGAACAATCTGAGATGACGGATTTCATGGCTTGCTGAAATGACATGGAATGACCCCCAGATTCACTTTCCCACCTCTCCACTCTATCACCTAGGCTCTCTCTCTCTCTATTACACATAGACTCACTCTCTCACCTATTCTTTCTCTAGTAAGCTATGGTATTCGTCTCTAGTAGGTTATATTGTCTTTGATTTGTGTTTCTCACACTCTGTGGTAGGCTATCCAGCCAGGCTGCATGCCTGCTTTACATTCCCTTCCCCAAGATGTCAGTAAACTCTCCAGAGATGAGGCCAGAGGTCATATTCATTGTCCAATGAGAAATGCTCATTTTTGTCTTCGCTACAAAAGGTTTTGCTACGTTGTGCCCTCATGAATACGCCCCAGCAGACCAGGTGGACAGGAACATTTCTGGGAACAGGCTCTAGACAAGAGGAGGAAGTTAGAGTTGTTGTTGGATCCAGACAACAGGATCCTCAGATTCCTTCCCCGAACTTAACTGAACTTAACCTTAGCTGAGACGTGTTTGCAAGTTGGCAGGGTGACAGAGTGCGTATATTACTCATAGTAATACAATGAAGAGGTGTGAACACAGGAAATCCCCCGTCAGTGGCATAGATCTCCATTCTGTAAGAAATATCGGTCATACATGCATCTGAGGAGTCATTTTCATTCAGAGATGGGTACATTAGATTTGTAGCTTCCCCCATAGAATGGATTTTTCACTTCTTCAAAAAACAGACACAGTTTGGTGTTAAATAACGGTGCATTGCATTTGATTATCAGGAGAAAAAACAGTCCCAGCCACAATTTTTTGCATTAACAAAGGCTATGATGAAAATCTATGCAATGAATTCAATTGAATCACTCTGCCAAGTTGAGCTGGTGTACCATTAGTAGGTAGCTTGGTTAAGCCAGACCGAACGCTTCACTCACCATTGTTTCTGTTCAAGTGGAACAGCATGAAGCATAGCAAAATCAGTGGATGCCAGGCTCATAAGTAGATGCAGTAATGTGAGCTTGTTTATGTTTTTCTTACCACTGAAACGTCTTGACAAGGCCCTCACACTGGTATGTTGGATCAGGACTGGTCACTGGTCAGAGTTATTCAGTTGCTCTGCTAAACTGTTGTAGTTTTCATGCAGAAAGGCAACTGCTGATCCAGTGCTTTTGCAAAAACCTGTTTGGTTGTGAGTGCAGCAGAGAGAGAGAGTGTGTGTTCTGCGTTGCGTTCATGTGAATTCTTGACAGAGTGTATGCTTTGGAGTTGGGTGTAGGAGTGCTGCTGCCATTGTTTCTCCAAACATATTGGGCTGTGTATTTAAACATAGTTACTGTGGGTGAGACTCCTCTTTCTGCGCCAATTCTCAAAGGTAGTGTTACACACCCTGTTGCATGATAAGTATTTACTTCAATAATCACAGCCTATAAACAGTCACTCCTTGTGCTCCTTTGGGTTGTAATCTTAAAGTTAGCCAATTCACAGTTTAATCTTTC
This sequence comes from Oncorhynchus mykiss, assembly GCF_013265735.2. NCBI lineage: Eukaryota > Metazoa > Chordata > Actinopteri > Salmoniformes > Salmonidae > Oncorhynchus > Oncorhynchus mykiss. The sequence goes on along the minus strand of NC_048565.1, from coordinate 40,865,759 downwards.
CAATGTTCACTGGGTCTATTTTGGTCGCCCGATAACACCTAGAAATTCTGAGACTGCGGGTTATTCTATATAAGGGCAATTCTACAGTATCGGAATTGCGCTGAGACAAAAACCATTGATATTAAAGTTTAACAAATCATCCAACTATGTACAAGGCCTACTTTTAACAATTTAACATTTTTACCAAAACACTTTTATTGGAAGAACTGTGCAGATGCTATGTTCAGTAACAGAATTTTGTTAAAATCTCCTTTGTTTTTTTGTGTTGTTTTGAGGGTGCTCAACTCTAGTGGGCTTTACTGTGTACTGAACTCTATTGCACTGTACTTAACTATACTCTACTTTTCTTTACTGAACTGAAACAAACTAGTTGATAGGCCTACCTTTTACTTGTTACTTCCGTGAACTTTCATTATCCTCTCTCGTGAGGCTGAGTGATTAGAAAATATCAAAACAATATGCAGGTTTTTGTGAATGGAATTTCAAGGCAATGTTTCTTAAACTTACAGAAGGCAGAACAATTTCACCAGAACTAAATATAAGGGCTGATGTTAGTTGGCAGGGGTCTTCAACATTATTCTGTTTTGATGTAGACTGAGTATTCCAAGCATTAGGAACACCTTCCTAATATTGAGTTGCCACACTGCCTTTTGCCCTCAGAACAGCCTCAATTCGTCTTAGAATGGACTCGAAAGTGTTCCACAGGGATGCTGGCCCATGTTGACTCCAATGCTTCCCAAAGTTGTGTCAAGTTGGCTGGATGTCCTTTGGGTGGTGGACCATTCTTGATACACATGGGAAATTGTTGAGCCTGAAAAACCCAGCAGCGTTGCAGTTCTTGACACAAACCGGTGCGCCTGGCACCTACTACCATACCCTGTTCAAATCTTTTGTCTCGCCCATTCACCCTCTGAATGGTACTCATACACAATCCCATTTCAATTGTCTCAAGGCTTAAAAATCCTTTAACCTGTCTCCTCCCCTACACTGATTGAAGTGGATTTAACAAGTGACATCCGTAAAGGATCATAGCTTTCACCTGCAGTCACCTGGTCAGTCTGTCATGGAAAGAGCAGATGTCCTTAATGTTTTGTATAGTCAGTGTATTTCTAATTCCTTTTAAGACTTTCTGGTAGATGTTTTCTAAGACCCATTTCCATCTGTTTGACCAGAAATATATTAATGTGGGATCCAGACACTGTGGGTAGATCCCCTTACCTGTACCCTTCTGCCATCTGACTCTCAGCCACCTGTTATTAAATGGCATGTTTATAGACCTGGGCATGGGTGGGCATGTGATTGGCACAGAGCTGAGCTGGGGGGTTCTTCTGCTGGCAGCTTTGCCCATCACGGACCCCCCTCACCCTGGAAGGTACTTCTGCTGGTGTCAGATATACTATACGACATACTGTATTTTTCAATGGTCAGATACCCAGATGAAGGCTGTACTGCTGATCAGTGTGTTGGTTAATATACAGTGCCTTGCAAAAGTATTCATCCTCCTTGGCGTTTTTCCTATTTTGTTGCATTACAACCTGTAATTTAAATCATTTTTTATTCAGATTTCATGTAATGGACATATACAAAATAGTCCAAATTGGTGAAGTGAGATGAAAAAAAAGACTTGTTTAAAATGTTTAAAAAAAATACAATAAAAATAAAAACACTGAAAAGTGGTGCATGCATATGTATTCACCCCCTTTGCTATGAATCCCCTAAATAATATCTGGTGCAATCAATCATCATGTTGTGGGGGTGCTTTGCTGCAGGAGGGACTGGTGCACTTCACACAGTCGATGTGATGAAAATTATGTGGATACATTGAAGCAGCATCTCAAGACATCAGTCAGGAAGTTAAAGCTTGGTCGCAAATGGGTCTTCCAAATGGACAATGACCCCAAGCACACTTCCAAAGTTGTGGCAAAATGGCTTAAGGACAACAAAGTCAAGGTATTGGAGTGGCCATCACAAAGCCCTGACCTCAATCCCATAGAACAATTGTGGGCAGAACTGAAAAAGCGTGTGCGAGCAAGGAGGCCTACAAACCTGACTCAGTTACACCAGCTCTGTCAGGAGGAATGGACCGAAATTCACCCAACTTATTGTGGGAAGCTTGTGGAAGGCTACCCGAAACGTTTGACCCAAGTTAAACAATTTAAAGGCAATGCTACCAAATACTAATTGAGTGTATGTTAACTTCTGACCCACTGGGAATGTGATGAAAGAAATAATAGCTGAAAGAAATAATTCTCTCAACTATTATTCTGACATTTCACATTCTTAAAATAAAGTGGTGATCCTAACTGATCTAAGACAGGGAATTCAGGGAAAACTGAGTTTAAATGTATTTTAAACTATTTTAAAGGTGTATGTAAACTTCCGTCTTCAACTATAGATATTCCATTAAAAATCAGACTTTTCCAGCTACAATAGTCATTTCCAACATTAACAATGTCTACACTGAATTTATGATCAATTTGATATTTTAATGGACAAAAATTGTTTCTATCAAAAACAAGGATATTTCTAAGTGACCCCAAACTTTTGAACGGTAGTGTATATATTCTTAATCCATTCCTTACTTAGATTTATGTGTATTTTGGGTATATGTTGTGAAACTGTTAGATATTACTTGTTAGATATTACTGCACTGTCGGAGCTAGAAGCACAGGCATTTCGCTACACCCGCAATAACATCCGATAAACACGTGTATGTGACCAATACATTTGATTTGATTTACAGTCAGTGCATTCATCTTAAGATAGCTAGGTGGGACAACCACACATCAGTTATAGTAAGTACATGTTTTCTCAAAGGAGCTATCAGCAAAGTCATTGCTAGTAAGGGGGAATATGTTTAGACTCCAACACATCCAGTTTATCCCTCAATTCATGCATCTTGTTTGGACTGTGAGATAGTGTAGTTAGGTAACTCCACTGGCCAGAAACTAGAGGCTTGTGGGACAGATGTGGCCTACTATTTGAGTATCATTGGCTTACTTTACCCTTTGGCCTTTGCAGGTGTTGCTGGTGAGCAGCAGTCGGCACCCAGACCAGTGGATTGTCCCAGGAGGAGGGATGGAGCCTGAGGAGGAGCCGTGTGGAGCAGCAGTCAGAGAGGTGTATGAAGAGGTGAGCCCACCCATAGATGATTAGGATAATAACATTTCTATCTGTAATGCACCAAGTTAGAGGAACAGGTTCCTAGATAAATGAATAGCCCTTGTAGGGGAGACCTTGGTTCTAAACGTTCTAGATTGAGCATGTTATACACTGCACAGACAGCCAGTTGAGCTAATGGTTTAGTGGTTAAGTGAAAAGAATGACAGGACTTGTTCACGGAGTCCATGTGTGTTCTGCCATGCTCTGCCCCAGGGTGTCGTGTTGACAGCTGTGAGGAATGGAGCGGTGACATTTAGAGACAGTGTCCAGTTACCCACGTCCTTCTCGTCCTGAGAGAGACATGACCCTGAATAGAGTTAAATGAGTTGCACACCAACACAGGCTGTTGGGAGCTAATAACTCAAATTGCCCATCCACTCTTCTGTCAAGTTCAACACATCCACTCCAAAGAAAGACATAATGGGAGTTTAATGGAGGTTTAATTTGCGCTTGAGTGTCAGATTTTTTTTTAAATCTTATGATTATTGCAACATAATTCAGTTTTATCATGTGTTCCCTCTTGGTGGCTAAACACCTCAAGGCACTACAGAGGGTAGTGCGTACGGCCCAGTACATCACTGGGGCCAAGCTTCCTGCCATCCAGGACCTCTATACCAGGCGGTGTCAGAGGAAGGCCCTAAACATTTTCAAAGACTCCAGCCACCCTAGTTATAGACTGTTCTCTCTGCTACCGCACGGCAAGCTGTACCGGAGCGCCAAGTCTAGGTCCAAAAGGCTTCTTAACATCTTCTACCCCCAAGCCATAAGACTCCCGAACAGCTAATCAAATGGCTACCCAGACTATTTGCATTGTCCACCCTTCCTATTTTACGCTGCTGCTACTCTCTGGTTATTATCTGTGCATAGTCACTTTAACTCAACCTACATGTACATATAACCTCAATTACCTCGACTAACCTGTGCCCCCGCACATTGACTCTATACCGGTACCCCCTGTATATAGCCTCGCTACTGTTATACTGCTCTTTTAATTATTTGTTATTTGTATTTTCTTACTTAACACTTATTTTTCTTAACTGCATTGTTTTCTTGTAAGTAAGCATTTCACTGTAAGGTCTACTACACCTGTTGTATTCGGCGCTTGTGACAAATACATTTTGATTTCATTTTGATTTGAACCCTGTTGAGCCCATGTTTGTCAAAAATGTGGATTTGTTTTTTACCCTCAAGTATTATCTTTGTATTTCAACCATGGGCAGTTTACTTAATTTTATTACATTACAAAATATTTGACAATTCCCCCAAAACATATTGGAATTATCCCATCATAGAGCTGAAGTGTGCTGGTAGAGGCCTGTGTCATATGAGCCGGTGGTCCTGGTAACCTAGCCCCAGCCAGTGGGACCCAGGAGGGGTACAGGAACCTAAACCTGAATTATGGCTCTTCTGCAGGATCATGTGACCAGAGCCATGGGCTCCAGTCCTGGAATGCTGCCAGTTGTTGTCAGGCTCCCAAAACAGTCAGAGGCCAGGTCACAAGAATCTTTTAATATTTTTTCTCATGCATACATCACAATCCGTTATATCTTAGTTGACCGTAGGATATTCTCATGAACGGTATGATGAGTTTTGAACTTGCTCCACGGCTAAATGTCACCCACCTCCATAATGTTTCTTATTCGCCATTTAATTTAATCTGCTTTCTTTCACAAACATTCTGTTTGACCTTAGCCTATATATATTAACCTGGTCACCAATCTGTTTGTGTTGTCTTGCCAACTCCATCCCTAATGTGTCATTGTTTGGCATCAGTGATCTAGTGTTTTTAAAGTGGGTAAAAGCTGATCGCCGTTTGCGATGAGTAAAGTAAAGCGCTCTATACTTTCAATGAATCTTTCCGCAAAAGGTGGGTAAATGCTTGTGCAAAATAAAACAATTGTGTAAATGTTGTTTACGTGCGTCTACCCTCTCCACTACATCTCTGTTTGGCGTGATGAATGACAATGACAGCAATTGAGTTGGCAAGATAGCACAAACAGATCTGGATCCAGGGTAACATTATAGCTATGATCATTAGCCTGTGTTCTTGGACGTGTTTTTATTTTCCGGACCAAACTGCTGTGCGCTTCAGTCCTGGGGATCCTCTCTTGAGACGGGCCAAACCACGAACAGAGAGTTAACATGCAATCCTCTTCATGGACAATGCTGAGACTGAGTTCTATGGGAGCAGAGACACGCTGTTCCCTTTGGCTAGTCACGTTGATCTGCTGGAATTCCGTCTCGGCATGAAAATATCCCACAGTCTGTCGATGTTCCCCATCCGGCTTTTGCAGGGGGTGAGGGTAGAGTATTGTCAAACCTGTCGTCATTGGTTGGGAAAAATATCAAATCAAATTGCATTGGTCAAATACACATGGTTAGCAGATGTTTTTGCGAGTGTGGCAAAATGCTTGTGCTTCTAGTTCCGACAGTGCAGTAATATCTAACAAGTAATCGAACAATTCCACAACAACTACCTAATACACACAAATGCAAGTAAAGGGATGGGATAAGAATATATACATATAAATATATTGATGAACAATGACCGAGCGGCATAGGCAAGATGCAAAAGATGGTGTAGAATACAGTATAGACATATGATGAGTAATGCAAGATATGTAAACATTATTAAAGTGACATTATTAAAGTGACTAGTGATCTATTTATTAAAGTGGCCAATGATTTCAAGTCTGAACAGGCAGTGACTCGGGTGGTTGTTGTCCTTTGATCTTTTTGGCCTTCCTGTGACATCGGGTGCTGTAGGTGTCCTGGAGGGCAGGTAGTTTGCCCCAGTGATGCGTTGTGCTCTCCACCCTCTGAAGAGCCTTGCGGTTGTGGCCGGTGCAGTTGCCGTGCCAGGTGGTGATACGGCCCGACAGGATGCTCTAAATTGTAAAAATCTGTATAAGATTGTGAGGGTTTTAGGTGACAAGCCAAATTTCTTAATCTTCCTGAGGTTGAAGAGGCCTTCTTCATCACACTGTCTGTGTGGGTGGACCATTTCAGTTTGTCTATGATGTGCATGCCGAGGAACTTAACTTTCCACCTTCTCCACTACTGTCCTGTCGACGTAGATAGGGGGGTGTTCCCTCTGCTGTTTCCTGAAGTCCACGATCATCTCCTTTTGTTTTGTTGACGTTGAGTGAGAGGTTGTTTTCCTGACACCACAATCCGAGTGCCCTCACCTCCTCCCTGTAGGCTGTCTTGTTGTTGTTGGTAATCAGGCCCACTACTGTTGTGTCATCTACAAACTTCATGATTGAGTTGGAGGTGTGCATGGCCACGCAGTCATGGGTGCACAGGGAGTACAGGAGGGGTCTGAGCACGCACCCTTGTGGGGCCCCAGTGTTGAGAGTCAGCGAAGTGGAGATGTTGTTTCCTACCTTCACTACCTGGGGGCGGCCCGTCAGCAACTCCAGGATCCAATCGCACAGGGCGGGGTTGAGACCCAGGGTCTCAAGCTTAATTATGAGCTTGGAGGGGACTATTGTGTTGAATGCTGAGCTGTAGGCAATGAACAGCATTCTTACATGGGTATTCCTCTTGTCCAGATGGGATATGTGCTTTACCAAAACGAGCACATTTCTTGCTAGTGAATATCATGATATATGGATAATTTTTTAGTTGTTTTAATTTGTGATAAATGACTATCATAAAGAAATGTATTTGTTTTTGCTTAGTGAGTACCACTTTCCCCTGATTCAGCTCTTACCAAGGCTTGAACCCAGGATATCTGCCCGCAAACACATCCTCCTGAAGCGTCTTACCCAGTCGCGCACAGAAAAGCTAGCTATGCTGCAGCGCAAGTGGGGACACTTCAGGCTGTGGAGTGAGTTTCACAGACACACACCCCCACCCCCCCCCCCCCCCCCCCCCCCCCCCGCTACATTCACCCCCGAAACTCACTCCTCAGTTGAGCTGAGCGCAACTGAAAATATGGGTCACGGCACCATTTTAAAGGACGTTACACTGCTTGCTTAGTGAATACCACTTCCCCCCTATTCAGCTCATACCGAGCCATGACCTCAGTACCTCAGCCTCGTAAGCACATGTGACCATCTCCTAAAAGGTCTTACCCAGTCGTTCCACCGAAAAACTAGCTATTCGGCAGCATAAGTGGGGACACTTCAGGCTGAGGAAGGAATTTCACACATCCCCATATGCTACACTTACATTTAGGAGAATTTGATTCGGTTTTCTGAGATGAATTGTCTTGCTGGAGGTAATTTAACAGTATAGTACAGCTTTCTGTCCACTACATGCTAGTCCTGTAATGTAACTTTTAAACGTGTTTCTGTCTTGTGGATAATGTAGGATGTGGAAATGTATTGGTATTGGTGTTTATATACTAGCTGACTGTCCTTTGTTGTTATCTGTATGTCTGTGTCACTCTAGGCTGGTGTAAAAGGAAAGCTTGGCAGGCTACTGGGGGTTTTCGAAGTAAGCCTCACAAATCATCATGTCATAGCACTGTACATCATGATGCATGTATCACATATCAAAACATTGCTCTCATTACAACATTATTATTAAATCCAATTCCTTAAACCTTACATAAGTGGTTTTCAAAGTTTTTTTCAAAGAGGAAACTGTAGTGGGGACGCCACATAATAAAAGACAAAAAGAGTACAGAAGTACAGATTATTGAGTAAATGTATTTTCGTTATTTTTGATAAGAGAGAGAGAAATAAATGAATCAGGTTATTTGTTGGTGTAAAAATTGATTTTAAGGTTGTGTCATTAGATTTGGGCTGGGGTGGGGTTGCCAGAAATTCTGTCAAAACAATGGGTTTCCCGGTGAAAAAGTTTGAATACAACACAACACTTAAAAGCCCTGCATGTTATACAGAAACACTTCCAAGACTGAAAGGGTATTATTATGATTTGAAGCAGTCTGTCTGTTTGTCTGTCTTTTAGCACAACCAGGACAGGAAACACAGGACGTACGTCTATGTCCTGACTGTGACAGAGACCTTGGAGGACTGGGAGGATTCTGTCAACATCGGTAGGCTTCTACTGTATGATGACATCTGGTTAGGGAGCACTATTTTCCCACATTTCTTTACACCTTCATGCATGTCTTTCGTCTAAGCATTTCCTCTCTGACACAATTGGTGGGAAACTGGGAACTTTTCTTGAGAAATTTAGACAAACAATCTTTTCTTCCTACAACACTACGTCTTTCTTTCTCCCCCCCCCCCCCTGTTTCTCTCACTCCCTGGACCCTGGTCTTTCTCTCTCCCAGTCTGTGATGTTGACATCAAAACATTGCAACACACAAACACACTTGTGCATCACGAAACAAAAGGGTTATGATCTCCTTTTTTTTTGAGGACTTTTAGTTTACATCCAGGGTACTTAATGAAAATCATCATCATATAATAGTTTAATAGAGAGTGTATTAAAGTCAATTCCAGTACGTCATTTATATCATGAAAAGACAAACACACGAATACTTCTTGGAGTGTGTAAATTGGAGTTGCATACAGTAGTGCTCATGTTGTATCAAAAAACGAATTCTTTAGATTGGTAAAATAGGTTAGAGAAATTGAACACTTTCATGTTAGGGCTTCATATAGAGACTGAACTCAGTTCAGTTAGTAGGAGACCTCTAGTAAACCCTGAGAGGGGAATTAAGACCGACAGACTGACAGGGTCTCTGTTGTCACTTAAGATACTGGCCCAGAGGGACATGTCCATGTCTGTACATGTCTACAGTAATAGTTGTCAAACACCTGTTGAACTTCACTAATGTCAGCGTCTAGCTGGATTTCAAAATAACATTTGAAGAATGGTTTGACAATACAGTCAAGGCCCAAAAAAATCTGAGAATGACACAAATATTAATTAACACAAAGTTTGCTGCTTCAGTGTCTTTAGATATTTTTGTCAGATGTTACTATGGAATACTAAAGTATAATTACAAGCATTTAATAAGTGTCAAAGGCTTTTATTGACAATTACATGAAGTTGATGCAAAGAGTTTGCAGTGTTGACCCTTCTTTTTCAAGACCTCTGAAATCTGCCCTGGCATGCCGTCAATTAACTTCTGGGCCACATCCTGACTGATGGCAGCCCATTCTTGCATGATCAATGCTTGGAGTTTGTCAGAATTTCTGGGTTTTTGTTTGTCCACCCACCTCTTGAGGATTGACCACAAATTCTCAATGGGATTAAGGTCTGGGGAGTTTCCTGGCCATGGACCCAAAATATCGATGTTTTGTTCCCCGAGCCACTTAGTTATCACTTTTGCCTTATGGCAAGGTGCTCCATCATGCTGGAAAAGGCCTTGTTCATCACCAAACTGTTCCTGGATGGTTGGGAGAAGTTGCTCTCGGAGGATGTGTTGGTGCCATTCTTCATTCAGGCAAAATTGTGAGTGAGCCCACTCCCTTGGCTGAGAAGCAACCCCACACATGAATGGTCTCAGGATGCTTTACTGTTGGCATGACACAGGACTGATGGTAGCGCTCACCTTGTCTTCTCCGGACAAGCTTTTTTCCGGATGCCCCATACAATCGGAAAGGGGATTCATCAGAGAAAATGACTTTACCCCTTTACCTTTTGCAGAATATCAATCTGTCCCTGATGTTTTTCCTGGAGAGAAGTGGCTTCTTTGCTGCCCTTGACACCAGGCCATCCTCCAAAAGTCTTCGCATCACTGTGCATGCAGATGCACTCACACCTGCCTGCTGCCATTCCTGAGCAAGCTCTGTACTTGTGGTGCCCCGATCCCGCTACTGAATCAACTTTAGGAGACAGTCCTGGCGCTTGCTGAACTTTCTTAGGCGCCCTGAAGCCAACAATTGAACCGCTCTCCTTGAGGTTCTTGATGATCCGATATATGGTTGATTTAGGTGCAATCTTACTGGCATCAATATCCTTGCCTGTGAAGCCCTTTTTGTGCAAAGCATTGATGACGACACGTGTTTCCTTGCAGGTAACCATGATTGACAGAGGAAGAACAATGATTCCAAGCACCACCCTCCTTTTGAAGCTTCCAGTCTGTTATTTGAACTCAATCAGCATGATAGAGTGATCTCCAGCCTTGTCCTCATCAACACTCACACCTGTGTTAACGAGAGAATCACTGACATGATGTCAGCTGGTCCTTTTGTGGCAGGGCTGAAATGCAGTGGAAATGTTTTTGGGGGATTCAGTTCATTTGCATTGGAAAATAGGGGCATTGCAATTCATTTCAATTCATCTGATCACTCTTCATAACATTCTGGAGTATATGCAAATTGCCATTATACAAACTGAGGCAGCAGACTTTGTGAAAATGTATATTTGTGTCATTCAAAACTTTTGGCGACGACTGTACAGTATTTAATGTTCACTTATGTTTTGAAACTTAGTTTGTATATCTATATAAGGTAAATCAAATTGTATCAAATTATAATGAGATGAAACTGGCCAAATTGGGTTTTTAAAAAGTTGCTTGTATATTATTTCCATGAAGACAATTTCCATGTTCAGTAACTATGTGGTATCTGTGCAAATGACTGTCAAGTAAATATTGTACAGGAGAAAACACCACACTAACTAGACACATTCTACACAGCACAGTAATTGAAAAATGATCACCATAATTTGTTTAGGAGGCTGTAGCCAGTGGGGCAATTCCACACCAACGGGAGCAGGAAATATTTTTGGTATGTCAGATTGTTCTGCCAATTCTCACATATAAACTTAACTGAGAGGAGTTACATTTGACATGCTTTTTACATTTGTATCACAAACATTTTAGAGAAAATCGTGATGAAAGTGGCAAGTTTGTAAGATCTTATGACCCATATGCTCGAACATATGCACATTTTCCAATTAATTAATTTAACATATTAATATTTGTTATGATAAATAAAAGAATGTGAAAAGTTGTATTTCAGAATATAGACATACTCCATATGTTAGAGCACACTATAAGGAGTGTAATGATACCAAGATGTTCTGTGTCATGTATGGTGCATGGATCATAAGATCTTACAGGAGGCATGTATACAGTAGGTCTATAAAGGGCCTAAAATTGCCACTTTCAGCCTATTTGATGTGCACAGTTGTTTTCAAGTCACTGCGCTGTGGCCCCTCCCTCTGTCCTCTCTTGCCCTATACAAGGCCTGTGACTGTGCCCGATCAGGCTCTACATTTGTGGGCTTGTCTTACAAGTTACACTCACCTGCTCCTCCAGGGCTAGCGCTAGCGCTACCTCAGGGGTCAGTGTATCCCCCCCCCCCCCACACACACACACTACTCCCCCTCAGTATCCCATTTTAATGTCAGAGGGCACTTTGGAGGGCCTTTTGCAAAATACTTGAATGATAATATATGTGTAGCAATTGGACGGCAGGAGAACGTGGTTTTTAAGAGATGTATAAATAACGTAAACTGATAGTTAACCGGACAGATGGTTTTTATGGGAACGCATTATACAGAGTCTTTGGTTGGAAGCCGAGGTGATGGCTTCATAAACACCACAGGAGGAATGACAGAAATGTCCAATCCTACTAAAGTTCACAACATTCAGCAGCATTAATTTTTTTCAGAGCTGATTGGTGTTTAGGGGTGGGGATAATGTGTAAAGGACTACAGAGGTTTAGTCACTGTTTTCAAATACATTTTCGTATGGGGAAGTCCAACAAGAAGCACATAGTGCTTTCGTAAATTTTTCAGACCCCTTACCTTTTCCCACATTTTGTTATGTTACAGCCTTACTCTAAAATTGATTAAATTGTTTTTATCCCCCTCATTAATCTACAAACACCCCATAATGAAAAAGCAAAAACAGGTTTTTAGAAATGTTTATATATGTACAGTACCAGTCAAAAGTTTGGGAACACTTACTCATTCAAGGCTTGTTCTTTATTTAAAAAATGTTCTACATTGTAGAATAATCTTGAAGACATCAAAACTATGAAATAACACATATGGAATCATGTAGTTACCAAAAAAAGTGTTAAACAAATCAAAATATATTTGAGATTCTTCAAAGTAGCCACCCTTTGCCTTGCTCAAAATGACAACCAACTATTTGCGGCATTAGCGCAAAAATGGAAGAGGCAAATGGAAGGGGGAGAAAGTGAGGAAAATTCTGATTCATTCAAAAAAGTATACCAGTTCCATTTAAGGACCAAAAAATTGTGCCATATAGATTGCAAAATAGTTGGGAAAAGATTTTCAATGTACCGATTCCATGACATATGGTTCATGAACTGATACACAAAACAATGCTGGATACAAAACTTAGTTCTTCAATTTAAGTTATTATACAGAATTCTTGCAACAAATAAAAGGTTATATACAGTGCATTCATAAAATACTCAAACCCCTTGACCTTTTCCACATTTTGTTACATTACAGCCTTATTCTAAAATTAATTAAATCGTTTTTTTCACCCTCATCAATCTACACACAGTACCCCATAATGTAAAAAAAGGGGGTTTTAGACATTTTTGCAAATGTATATTTTATGACATTTACATAATGATTCATACCCTTTACTCAGTATTTTGTTGAAGCACCTTTTGGCAGTGACTACTGCCTCGAGTCTTCTTGGGTATGACGCTACATGCTTTGGCACACCTGTATTTGGGGAGTTTCTCCACTTCTCTGCAGATCCTCTCAAGTTCTGTCAGGATGGATGGGGAGCGTCGCTGCACAGCTATTTTCAGGCCTCTCCAGAGATGTTCGATGCGGTTCAAGTCCGGGCTTTGGCTGGGCCCCTCAAGGATATTCAGAGCCACTCCAGCGTTGTCTTGGCTGTGTGCTTAGGGTCATTGTACTGTTGGAAGGTGAACCTTCACCCCAGTCTGAGGTCCTGAGCGTTCTGGAGCTGAACAAGCATTCCCACAGCTGAAAAACATCTCCACAGCATGATGCTGCCGCCACCATGCTTCACCGTAGGGGTGGTGCCAGGTTTCTTCCAGATGTGGCTCTTGGCATTCAGGCCAAAGAGTTTAATCTTGGTTTCATCAGACCAGAGAATCTTATTTCTCATGGTCTGAGAGTCCTTTAGGTGCTTTTTGGCAAACTCCAAGCGGGCTGTCATGTGCCTTTTACTGAAGTGTGGCTTCCATCTGGCCACTCCAACATAAAGGCCTGATTGGTGGAGATTTTCGATGTACCGATTCCATGACATATGGTTCATGAACTGATACACAAAACAACACTGGATTCAAAACCAAGTTTTTCAATTTACGTTATTATACACATTTCTTGCAACCAATAGAATGTTATATACAGTGCATTCGGAAAGTATTCAAACCCCTTGAATTTTTGTCTTGTGCCTTTTACTGGGGAGTGGCATCCATCTGGCCACTCTACCAGAAAGGCATGATTGGTGGAGTGGTGCAGGGATCGTTGTACTTCTGGAAGGTTCTCCCATCTCCACAGAGGAACTTTGGAGCTATGACAGAGTGACCATCAGGTTCTTGTTCACCTCTCTGACCAAGGCCCTTCTCCCCCAATTGCTCAGTTTGGCTGGGTGGCCAGCTCTAGGAAGAGTCTTGGTGATTCCAAACTTCTTCCATTTAAGAATGTGTTCTTGGGGACCTTCAATGCTGCAAAACAATGTTGGTACCCTTCCCCAGATCTGTGCCCCGACACAATCCTGTCTCTGAGCTCTACGGACAATTCCTTCGACCTCATGGCTTGGTTTTTCGCTCTGACAACTGTGGGACCTTACATAGACAGGTGTGTGCCTTTCCAAATCATGTCCTATGATTGAATTTACCACAGGTGGACTTCAATCAAGTTGTAGAAATGTCTCAAGGATGATCAATGGAAACAGGATGCACCTGAGTTCAATTTTGAGTTCCAAGGTTCCAAACTTTTGTGAAACATCACAGCACATTTTAAAAATATATGGCAAATAGAAATCAAAACTGTATGGTCTTCAGAGATAGATGGGATGGGTTGAGGTTAGCTGAAGGATGGGACTAAAAACAAGGAAAATGTAACCATTGTAAAATATACTGTGTCTGTAAAATGTGTATAGTATGTATAAGCTGGAAGTAGAAGCCTAAGTGTTGTTGTCTATTAGTTTACTCCATATAGGGGAGGGATGGTAGTGTTATATATCTGCAATATTAAAGCTGATCTACCCCCAAATGAAAAATAAAGCTGTTCGGTTTGTTTTCAATCACAGTAAGGGGCTTGATCATTAACCAGAAATGTTTTGAAATCATGATAAAAAATGGCTGCATTGGGTCTTTAATACAGCCCTCATCTGAGCTCTCTATCTCTCTGCGCTACCTATTTCAGGTAGGAAACGGAAGTGGTTCAAGATCGACGAGGCTATCCAGGTGTTGCAGTGCCACAAGCCTGTCCATGCGGAGTACCTGCGCCGACTCACAGTCACCTGTAACCCCACCTGCAGCTCTACCTGTTGTGACCCCACCAATGGCAACACCTGGGTCTCCCCCCTGACGGACGACAAAGCCCCTCACTACGTCACCTCCACACAGGGGACAGATAGAGGACCACCCTTGGTCAACAGATAGGAAAGACATCGCAATCAAAGGAACCAGCATCATAAGAGGACCTAGCCTAGGTGCCAGTCTGTTTCTGCCATCTTGCCAACTCCTTGTGGTCATGTTTGGCTTTCTATCATCAGAATGACATCAACCTCCGAGTCAGAGGTCTTTTGTTTCAAGTTATTCTTATTCTACATTTTGATTCCATAAAGTCAGTCTACTATGTTCTTTGGTCAATGCAGCCCTTTGGTGAACTGCTTTCTACGGGAAGTAGCTCTGGTAGGCCAATAGAAGGTAGTGTTCGCTCTAGAAAGGCTCATGTCCTTTATGTCAAAACCCCAATTGCTGCTTAGTGAGTCTCATAACTTTAAGTCTTCACTGCCAAAGTACATTTCATAGAGATCTCCGGTTGAACAAGTAAATAACTTATTTGGTAAAGTGATATCTAATTTTTAGTTACCCATTTCCTACTGCTTATAGTTGTATAAGTAGCACCATTTCCATGTCCTTACGAGCTGTTTTCTAGTTTACATAGTGAGTTTGAAAGAGCAGCTTTGGCCTAGAAACTGGATCATTTAAAAGACTGTTTGCTTATCTACAACCACACAGTATTGCGCAAGAACAAAAGATTTGTACATATTTATTTTTAGAATATATGGAATACAGCCCAATAATTGTTTTAACAAATATTTTTTGAGTGGGAAAATGTTTTAAGTGGGAACATATTCCAAGTTACATCGATATTTTTCTGTGAGGGCTATAATATAACTTACAGGGATATTTTTCTGTGTCGGCCTGCATGATTGACTAGTGAAAGCATAAAGGCCTGTGACTGACATGTCTTTCAAACGGAACACAGAACAGAGTCCTATCAAGTGTCTTAACAGCCATAGTAACCTGTGTAATGTGTGTCAAATTCATAAGATGTGAATGTGGGCACTGGAAGGGAAAACAGATCATTTTAGCACAGATACTTTTACTAGCCTGGTGAAACCTGCCTGATTGTGTGATAGCTCACATTTTGTTTCACTTGACAATTGAAAAAAAAAACTAAATGTGAGTACATCGGTCAGTCTGCTTGACCAGGCTATTTTTTTGCTGGAGGAGAAATAGATTGTCATAGAACGGTTTGAGAGGGCTTGTGCCCTGAGCTGATTGTCAAGGAGACTATGATGCTTTTGCATTGTATTTAGAATGTATGTGAGGATTTAGCAAGTGTTGCCAAAATGACTCCATTTTGTTAATGGTACATGTTTTGATATGTACATTATTATTGAGAAATATGATTTGTTTTTCAAGGGGACTCCCCCCCCCCCCCCCCCCCCCTATAATCATTAGAATTTGGAGGAATTAAACAGGACAGAGCATACACAAGAACATCTGCTCTGGCAGCTCTGGCTTTGACATGTAACTGAAAGGATCAAAAACGGATGCTATTATATAAAGTCTAGTAAAGACATTAAAATAGCATGTGTTAGTTATTTTATCTTTCCAATCAAAGTGATTGAGGGTTACGCAACTGCATGTGTACACAAATGTGTACCCATAATGTGTTCTCTGCTCTTCACTCTCGTTCTTAAATAAAGATACTGTGTTTAAATATCTAAACTGGACTATGTTTTTGATTATTGAGTTTCTCAAAGTAGACGATTATAGCTTGTGTGTTTATTAAATGTTTTAGTCAAATGTAACACCCAAGTTTTCAAACGTCAACAATCCTTCAGAGGCATTGCTTTCGTTGTAAGATATTCCATTCTATAGACCTGCATTCTATAGACCACCAAGAGTCTACTATAAGAATGGTGGCAGAAGAAAGGTGAAGTGCTATCAAGGAATGCAGTGGTCTGGCATGTCTACAAGCATTATAGTTTCTGTCTGGGCAGGGGCTGGTCTGACTTGAATGTATTCATTTATTTATTATTAGCACATAATGTGTCTTGTGATCACTTTTTGATTTTGTCTGAGCTTTTCAGTCAGCAAATTCCAAGGATCTTTGCGGTACTAATATTACTGGTATGGAAAAATGTGATTTTAGCCTTGCTTTTTATTTTTTGCACTTCATTTGGACATGACTAATTCTCAAGGTATTTTCCAAAATCCTAGGAAGTCCACTCATTTCCCTTTCTTTTTCCTCCATCTGTCAATCGAACTCATGTACCACCTCCCGCAAATGTTTGAGCCTATCACAACTATTACCTCAGCAGGGTCATGAAAGGGTTGCGTTCAAGAAAGCAAAAGGTTAATAAACAGGGGAGCTGTTGTGTAACAATGGGTGACGGCCACATTGTGATGCTTGCTCACTCCCACCATTTGCTAAATTGGTGTCAGAGTTGGATGGTGTCCAGTGAGTCAATGGTCCGCGTGGTGCATTCTGGGTCAAGGAGTGCACTCTTTGAAGGGGTGAATGGGAGTCAATTGAGCACTAGCTCAAAAACCCAACTTTATCCTTTCTTATAGTATCTTTGACACTCGCCATCATAGTCCATTACAAACTTCCCCAAAGGAGTTAAAGGTAGACTCAGCGATATGACATAGATGGACAAAGTAAACAAAATAGTGGGTACATTTCCGCGACAGCTAAGAGTGGTGAAGCGCGAGGGTAAACTTCTCCGCTGTTTTTAGTCTCGTGGCTCCCACGATTTAACAGCAATGAATCAAATCTGTGCGCTTTCGCATAGACTGTGTGTGACCGTGTGAGAGCCAAGTCTTGCATCTCAATCATCTCAATATCTGTCGTGCTATTTGTGGCAACATCATTTTGCTGAGTCTCCTTTTAAAGGTGTCCGCATACCATAGGCGAAATTGCCATGGGGGATGGTGGGGCATGTCCCCCTCCAATATTTAGAACCGGTCCGGGGCCCCCCAGATAGCAAATGAACACGTCATAAGCAATAGCAAAATGTGTAGAATTGCAGGAAATGTGCTTTAACGGTCCACTTTGCACACGAAAAACAATCCAAGTCCTCTTTCTCAATTTTCAAACATAAATGGGGTGCGCCTTCGAATGCTCATTGATGTGTCATTCGCACCGCGACCGACGTAGCTAGTTTGTTAGCTAAGCAAGCCACTGTAGCTTGCCAGTAACTGTAGAGATCAGTAAGACATGGCACTTTGTAGCCAAATATCTTATTCATCCATTTTCTATTTAAGCATTAAGAGCCTGATATGATGGTGCATTGATCAATTACACAGTTTAAAGCTGTTATTTTTGTGTTTTTGCCCAAAGTCAACCTTTAAAGTAACTGTCCAGTGTTTCCAAATTTCTATGAAATATGAGTGAAATAGTTTTCCCTCTAAAAATGTTTAATTCTTATGGTAGGATAACAGTACATTGTGTAGCATTATGACGGTTTTATATTAAACATTTTCGGAGCCAAGGACAACATACCTTGCTAGCCAAAGGTCAGGCAAAAGAGAACAATAAGGGGGTATGAAAATACAGATAACCCGCGATGGGCCAAACCAAAATATACAAAACTTTTACAATCACATGTATGTCCAATATTGATATGAAAAAGTGTTTGTACACCAAAGAAAAACATTAGCTATGCAGCTGTAATTAAATTTAAAAAATACACTGAATTATTATTATTATTATCAAATTATTAACATCCCATCTTGACCTGGCCTATTTGAATTTCAACTTGGTGCATAATCTAGGGGAACAACATCACACTGCTACATGGGCGTATACCGATCATTAAAAATATTCATATTAGTAGACTGCTGATTGGACAGCTCATCCTCTTCAGGAGGATGACATCATCCTCTAGGAGGAAATAGCAAGCATTTTTAAACAGTTTGAGGTGGGGTTTTTGAGTATAGATAAGTCAACAACATTATTTGGGTATGAGTTAATAGAATATTAACTTTTAAAAGTGATATTTTCACTGGACAATTACTTTAAAACTACAAATATTCTCTCATCCTAATGGCAAAATGTGAAGAATAGCATGGACTATAAAACAGCACGTTTTTCTCTGTCCCATGGCAAAATGTGAAGAATTGCTGGAAATTTGCTTTAAAACTGCAATATTTTCTCTGACTCATGACAAAATGTGTAGAATAGAATTATAAAACTACACGTTTCTCTCTTCCCCATGACAAAATGTGCATAATTGTAAACAACAGCTGGTGCACAAAATCTAAGGAAGACTCTAGATTTTGCTTGCCTGAAGTAGAGTATATTGTGATAAACTGCAGGCCACAATACTTGCCTAGAGAGTTCTCAGCTATACTTTTTGTGGCTGTTTATCTACCACCACAGACAGATGCTGGCACTAAGACCGCACTCAGTCAGCTGTATAAGGAAATAAGCAAACAGGAAACCATTCACACAGAGGCGGCGCTCCTAGTGGCCAGAGACTTTAATGCAGGGAAACTTAAATCAGCTCTACCAAATCTCTATCAACATGTTTAATGCGCAACCAGAGGGGAAAAAAATCTAGATCACCTGTACTCCACACACAGAGACACGTACAAAGCTCACCCTCGCCCTCCATTTGGTAAATCCGACCACAACTCTATCCTCCTGATTCCTGCTTACAAGCAAAAATTAAAGCAGGAAGCACCAGTGACTCGATCTATAAAACAAATGGTCTGATGAAGCAGATGCTAAACTACAGGACTGCTTTGCTATCACAGACTGGAACATGTTCTGGGATTCTTCCGATGACATTGAGGAATACACCACATCAGTCACTGGCTTTATCAATAAGTGCATTGAGGACGTCGTCTCCACAGTGACTGTACGTACATACCCCAACCAGAAGCCATGAATTACAGGCAACATTCGCACTGAGCTAAAGGGTAGAACTGCCGCTTTCAAGGTGCGGGACTCTAACCCGTAAGCTTACAAAAAATCCCGCTATGCCCTGCGACGAACCATCAAACAGGCAAAGTGTCAATACAGGGCTAAAATTGAATCATACTACACCGGCTCCGACGCTCGTTGGATGTGGCAGGGCTTGCAAACTATTACAAACTACAAAGGGAAGCACCGCAGCGAGCTGCCCAGTGACATGAGCCTACCAGACGAGCTAAATCACTTCTATGCTCGCTTCGAGGCAAGCAACACTGAGGCATGCATGAGAGCATCAGCTGTTCCGGACGACTGTGTGATCACGCTCTCCTTAGACGACGTGAGTAAGACCTTTAAACAGGTCAACATACACAAGGCTGCGGGGCCAGACGGATTACCAGGACGTGTGCTCTGGGCATGTGCTGACCAACTGGCAGGTGTCTTCACTGACATTTTCAACATGTCCCTGATTGAGTCTGTAATACCTACATTCTTCAAGCAGACCACCATAGTCCCTGTGCCCAAGAACACAAAGGCAATCTGCCTAAATGACTACAGAACCGTAGCACTCACGTCCGTAGCCATGAAGTGCTTTGAAAGGCTGGTAATGGCTCACATCAACACCATTATCCCAGAAACCCTAGACCCACTCCAATTTGCATAGCACCCAAACAGATCCACAGATGATGCAATCTCTATTGCACTCCACACTGCCCTTTCCCACCTGGACAAAAGGAACACCTATGTGAGAATGCTGTTCATTGACTACAGCTCAGCGTTCAACACCATAGTACCCTCAAAGCTCGTCACCAAGCTAAGGATCCTGGGACTAAACACCTCCCTCTGCAACTGGATACTGGACTTCTTGACAGGCCGTCCCCAGGTGGTGAGGGTTGGTAGCAACACATCTGCCACGCTGATCCTCAACACTGGAGCTCCCCAGGTGTGCGTGCTCAGTCCCCTCCTGTACTCCCTGTTCACCCACGACTGCATGGCCAGGTACGATTCCAAAACCATCATTAAGTTTGCAGACGACACGACAGTGGTAGGCCTGATCACCGACAACGACGAGACAGCCTATAGGGGGGAGGTCAGAGACCTGGCCAGGTGGTTTCAGAATAACAACCTATCCCTCAATGTAACCAAGACTAAGGAGATGATTGTGGACTACAGGAAAAGGAGCACCGAGCACGTCCCCATTCTCATAGATGGAGCTGTAGTGGAGCAGGTTGATTGCTTCAAATTCCTTGGTGTCCACATCAACAACAACCTAGAATGGTCCAAACACACCAAGACAGTCGCGAAGAGGGCATGACAAAGCCTATTCCCCCTCGGGAAACTAAATAGATTTGGCATGGGTCTTGAGATCCTCAAAAAATTCTACAGCTGCAACATCGAGAGCATCCTGACCGGTTGCATCACTGCCTGGTACAGCAATTGCTCGGCCTCCGACTGCAAGGCACTTCAGAGGGTAGTGCGTACGGCCCAGTACATCACTGGGGCAAAGTTGCCTTGCCATCCAGGACCTCTACACCAGGCGGTGTCAGAGGAAGGCCCTAAAAATTGTCAAAGACCCCAGCCACCCCAGTCATAGACTGTTCTCTCTACTACTGCATGGCAAGCGGTACCGGAGTGCCAAGTCTAAGACAAAAAGGGTTCTCAACAGTTTTTACCCCCAGTCCATAAGACTCCTGAACAGGTAACCAAATGGTTACCCGGACTATTTGCATTGTGTGGCTCTCCCCCCTCAACCCCTCTTTTACTCTGCTGCTACTCTCTGTTTATCTTATATGCATAGTCACTTTAACTATACATTCATGTACATACTACCTAAATTGGCCCGACCAACCAGTGCTCCCGCACATTGGCTAACCGGGCTATCTGCATTGTGTCCCACCACACGCCAACCCCTCTTTTTACACTTCTGCTACTCTCTGTTCATCATATATGCATAGTCACTTTAACAATACCTACATGTACATACTACCTCAATAAGCATGACTAACCGGTGTCTGTATATAGCCTTGCTGCTCTTTTTTCAAATGTCTTTTTACTGTTGTTTTATTTCTTTACTTACCTACACACACACATACTTTTTTTCCCACACCATTGGTTAGAGCCTGTAAGTAAGCATTTCGCTGTAAGGTACCTGTTGTATTCGGCTCACGTGACAAATAAACTTTGATTTGATGTTGATTTGAAATGCAATCCTTCCACCAGGGCTGGCGCCAGATCAAATCAGTTGGAAGGGCATTTGATTTTTATAGGTGGGACAGTTTTTTTCACAGAACCTCCTGTGTGCGAGTGCTTGCAATATCATGTAAATGTGATATGAAAGTTTTATTTTATATACATTTGCAAAAATGCCTAAAAACCTGTTTTTGCTTTTTCCTTTTAGTGTATGAAGGTACAGTGCCTTGCGAAAGTATTCGGCCCCCTTGAACTTTGCGACCTTTTGCCACATTTCAGGCTTCAAACATAAAGATATAAAACTGTATTTTTTTGTGAAGAATCAACAACAAGTGGGGCACAATCATGAAGTGGAACGACATTTATTGGATATTTCAAACTTTTTTAACAAATCAAAAACTGAAAAATTGGGCGTGCAAAATTATTCAGCCCCTTTACTTTCAGTGCAGCAAACTCTCTCCAGAAGTTCAGTGAGGATCTCTGAATGATCCAATGTTGACCTAAATGACTAATGATGATAAATACAATCCACCTGTGTGTAATCAAGTCTCCGTATAAATGCACCTGCACTGTGATAGTCTCAGAGGTCCGTTAAAAGCGCAGAGAGCATCATGAAGAACAAGGAACACACCAGGCAGGTCCGATATACTGTTGTGAAGAAGTTTAAAGCCGTATTTGGATACAAAAAGATTTCCCAAGCTTTAAACATCCCAAGGAGCACTGTGCAAGCGATAAAATTTAAATGGAAGGAGTATCAGACCACTGCAAATCTACCAAGACCTGGCCGTCCCTCTAAACTTTCAGCTCATACAAGGAGAAGACTGATCAGAGATGCAGCCAAGAGGCCCATGATCACTCTGGATGAACTGCAGAGATCTACAGCTGAGGTGGGAGACTCTGTCCATAGGACAACAATCAGTTCGTATATTGCACAAATCTGGCCTTTATGGAGTGGCAAGAAGAAAGCCATTTCCATAAAAAGTGTCATTTAAAGTTTGCCACAAGCCACCTGGGAGACACACCAAACATGTGGAAGAAGGTGCTCTGGTCAGATGAAACCAAAATTGAACTTTTTGGCAACAATGCAAAACGTTATGTTTGGCGTAAAAGCAACACAGCTCATCACCCTGAACACACCATCCCCACTGTCAAACATGGTGGTGGCAGCATCATGGTTTGGGCCTGCTTTTCTTCAGCAGGGACAGGGAAGATGGTTAAAATTGATGGGAAGATGGATGGAGCCAAATACAGGACCATTCTGGAAGAAAACCTGATGGAGTCTGCAAAAGACCTGAGACTGGGACGGAGATTTGTCTTCCAACAAGACAATGATCCAAAACATTAAGCAAAATCTACAATGGAATGGTTCAAAAATAAACATATCCAGGTGTTAGAATGGCCAAGTCAAAGTCCAGACCTGAATCCAATCGAGAATCTGTGGAAAGAACTGAAAACTGCTGTTCACAAATGCTCTCCATCCAACCTCACTGAGCTCGAGCTGTTTTGCAAGGAGGAATGGGAAAAAATTTCAGTCTCTCGATGTGCAAAACTGATAGAGACATACCCCAAGCGACTTACAGCTGTAATCACAGCAAAAAGTGGCGCTACAAAGTATTAACTTAAGGGGGCTGAATAATTTTGCACGCCCAATTTTTCAGTTTTTGATTTGTTAAAAAAGTTTGAAATATCCAATAAATGTCGTTCCACTTCATGATTGTGTCCCACTTGTTGTTGATTCTTCACAAAAAAATACAGTTTTATATCTTTATGTTTGAAGCCTGAAATGTGGCAAAAGGTCGCAAAGTTCAAGGGGGCCGAATACTTTCGCAAGGCACTGTACATACATTATCAGGAAAGAGAAACCACACACATGCTCATTGCTCACATGGAGCACTCCAAACAAAGGACAATGAAACAAAACTCCTAAATGATGGTTATGAAATAAACCAAAACTTGTTTCTCACAGGTTGTGAACTCTGCGAACAACGTTTCCACTCAGAGAATGAGAACAGTAAATGACGAATACATGCAATAACAGAAATTAATGGAATCGAACCAAATGACGGGGATTAACAGTACATTTACTGGGTTTACTGGTTACATATGTAATGGGGAATCTATAAAAATAAACAATCAAAGGGAAAACAATTCACACAATTAAACAATGAATGTGCAAAAAGTGGCAGGAGACAACTGAGCACATTCTGGAGAGCTGAGTGAGACCCCCATATATTCACCACACGCCCCTCCCCTTCTTCTTGTCTCAACAATAAATTATACACAAGACACACTATCTTCACACATTTTAGATGCTTTTCACTGACAGCGAAACTCAATAATCAGCTAGGCCTTTTTCCAATCCACGCTGCCCAAATTGCAAGCTTCCCAAATAGGCATTCGCCTATGCACTTGTGATTTGAAACAATCCACAGCTATTTTTTGAAAATAAACTAACGATCCTCTGTGGCTCTCTGGTAAAGTCAAGCTCTCTGGTAAAGTCAAGCTCTCTGGTAAAGTCAAGCTCTCTGGTAAAGTCAAGCTCTCTGGTAAAGTCAAGCTCTCTGGTAAAGTCAAGCTCTCTGGTAAAGTATTTTGAATGACTTTATTTAGACAGGAGTAATAATATAATTTTGGCCAAACATACATTTAGTTTAGGGGAAGCCAGCATCCGAACACTGTGCACCCGCCAACTTTCCGTTCTAATTCACAAGTTGCTGAAACCAGAAATCTGTACATAATGACGAGATGCTCATGTCTCTGCCCTAGCAATGCGAGTAGTTGTCCCAAAGGCGGGGATACAGGCGACAATCATATTATGCCCATAGAATCTCATTGGGCTCATTCAAGACAGATTTTGTGAGAGTGAGCCCTCTCTCTTTGCCTCTTCCTTTCTGCTAAAACACTGCACCTCTGTCTTACAAAATGTAGCCCATGTATCTGATGCTGTCTGGCCAGAAAAAGTTTGTGCAGACAGCATCAGATACCTGATCTACACTTACGGAGACAGAGGGGCGCTGTTTCGTTTGCTCCCATACTTTATCTGAGATTGATGCTTCTTTCTGTCGGGGCGCGTGTCGGTAAAATAATTGATCAACAATTCAATATTTTATATGGACAGGCAAGGACGTACAGTAGGACGGGCCAGGGCCCCTAGGGCCCACCCATAGCACCGGCCCTGCCCACTTATTATGTGTTTTCAAAATACCCCTCCATAAACCCCTCAAGATAGGGATAATAAGTAATGTCATTATGCAGAATTGCAGGAAATGCATAAAATTGAAAAAATAAAGAATTTGGGGGACGACCCCCGGGATCTCTTGTCTGCTGTTGCCACTTCATCGAGGAATCCCTACTGTTGACCAATCACCGCAACCTAGTCTCAGAACATTTCATATTATTCTGTATGAAAATCTGAAACACTTCATTTAGTATGATATTTTACATCTCATAGGTATTAATTTGTGGATGTCCATCACCCTTTTCATATATGTTACGAATAACAATTCAAGTAGTTGAAAAGTTGCTAATTAGCTAAAATGCTAAAGTTGTCCATGTCGTTGTCAAAATCACCACTTGTGGGTTGCTAGACGTTCACTTTAAGTAACCATCGGTCCTATGTACCTATACCAAACGTAACATATTATACTAAATGGATTGTCTCAGATATACGTACAGAATAATAGAAAATGCTCTGAGATCAGGTTGATCACCAACGAAGGGGCGTAGACTTCGACTACCGAACTTTGTCAAGCCTCAAGACAAAAATGTGTGCGTTTGAACAGCCATAAAACACCCTGCTGAACGCTGACTAATAGCAAAATACGGAAGAGTATTAGGGCCAAGTGAAGAGAAAAAATAAATAAACGGCGATAGGTGGTGCATAATGGTACTTTAAAAAGTGGCAATATTTAGAGAATAAAGAGGAAATGTTTCGGGTTGTATCGACTTCAAGACAGTCTGAATGGCATCAATGAAGCCTACGGATTGAGTAGAATATAATAGAACTTTATTGTGCCAAGGACACAAGTCATATATACATACAGTGGCGATTTTAGCATGTAAATCTTGGTGGAGCAAAACAAAAACAAAAAATTTTGGGATGCATGCCAGCAAAGCCACAACACAACACTAAACAATACATTAATTGCACTATAACGGTGACAAACAGTGCCCACAACCTGTTAGGGCTTTTACAAAGCTATCCCAACAGCAGAGCTTTCTTTTCAGCACCATGAAGTGAATCCTTACCACTGCTACACAGCGATACCCGTCATTCAACCTCAATTATTGCCTTCAAAAAAACATAGCTGATAAGGCTGACTTGCTTAAACGAATGTGGTTTCTACTGACAATCGAGATCGTACAAACTGTGGCATAAGGGGACGACAAGCGGATAAGAGGCAATCGGTAATTTCTATTAAGACATAAATGAACGAGCGACGACGGACGTAGTCAATATAACTATTTGGTCAGCACTTTTTAAATGTACAGCGACAGAATTCAGAACATGGGCCGTTCTAACAGTGTTCTCCTTGTACATCAAGTCAGAAATGTAGGATAAATAAAGGGGTCATATAAGCAGACAATGAAAGCCCTTACAATATTCGATAATAAAGTTTCTCTAAAACAGACTACAGGCTACAAATTATGAGGGGGAAAGGGACCAAATGATTAGGGTGAGGCACATGGGCTACTAACAGCTTACTACACAACAAACACTTAGTATTACTTTCTTAGCTACAGTATACATATCTCCCTGGCATATTACATCATTTTTGCAGCAGCATACAATACATTTTTGGACTCACCTTGTTGTGCTGTGCTCACTTGAACAGGAAGGTGGAGCGACGGTCCTTCGTGAGGAAAGTTTGTCATCAAACTTTGTCATCAAAGTCAGGCATTCTCTGGATTTATGGTGCTTTCAAGACAACTGGGAACGCTGAAAAAAACACGGTTGAATCATGACGCCAGTGATCTTCATGTCGGAGCTCTAGAAAGAGGCCCGAGTTCCCGACTTGGAATTCCATGTTGTCTTGAACTCAATGAAGTCTGAGATTTCCCAGTTCAGAATTTCCAGTTGTTTTGAACACAGCAGAAGTCATGCTGGATTGACAGCATGGCCAATGTTGAATGTTCATTCTTTTAAGTTTGTAAAAGAGACCCTTAAACCAATACTTGGACCACACACCCACTCCACTGAATTGCAGACTAGTGATTGCTTTGCAAGGCTTGCAGTTACCCACTGATTCCTTCCAAACCACTCATTGTTGAATTTGCGATTTCCAACTTGTTTAATGTTAATGTCCAATGGCCGATAAGCACCATTACGTTTTATCTATAATTTCTCGTCATAATTTATCTTCATATGACAAGGATTTGCCAGTAGATTGTCAACTTGATTCATGATGATGACTGTTAGCTTGCTAGCTAAGATTTTGAAAGTATGATGTTGACATGATCAGTCCAATCAAAGCTAAGGTACATATAATATGAATTGACGTAATTTTATCTGTGGGCAATGACCTTGAGCCTTCTAATATAACTCTATAGCAGCACCCAAGGGGCTTTATTTTTCCAGCTCTACCTGTAGATTTTGCAGTGACGTAGTGTCCCCATGAGTGACAGAACAGAGCCAATCACGGCGCAACTAGAAAACATTACCAACTCCTACACTCCATATTCTCCGCTGGCTGCCCCACCACCACAGAAAGCACTGAGCTAGGCTGAAACACCTGCATTTTGGAGCTGCCTTACTCAAGAAAGCAAAAGAGAGACCATATTTGTATGCGGCTTTATTAACTCAATGATTATTTTGTTTTACATTGTTTGCAAACTGATATGTGACACGTATTAATGCCAAAAGGGCGTGCAAAACAGGCACACACAAAAAAAAAAGAATATTATTAGTTTTTCTTAGCTAAACAGGAGGGACGGCCAGGTCTTGGTAGATTTGCAGTGGTCTGATACTCCTTCCATTTCAATATTATTGCTTGCACAGTGCTCCTTGGGATGTTTAAAGCTTGGGAAATATTTTTGTATCCAAATCCGGCTTTAAACTTCTTCACAACAGTATCTCGGACCTGCCTGGTGTGTTTCTTGTTCTTCATGATGCTCTCTGCGCTTTTAACGGACCTCTGAGACTATCACAGTGCAGGTGCATTTATACGGAGACTTGATTACACACAGGTGGATTGTATTTATCATCATTAGTCATTTGGGTCAACATTGGATCATTCAGAGATCCTCACTGAACTTCTGGAGAGAGTTTGCTGCACTGAAAGTAAGGGGGCTGAATAATTTTGCACGCCCAATTTTTCAGTTTTTGATTTGTTAAAAAAGTTTGAAATATCCAATAAATGTCGTTCCACTTCATGATTGTGTCCCACTTGTTGTTGATTCTTCACAAAAAAAATACAGTTTTATATCTTTATGTTTGAAGCCTGAAATGTGGCAAAAGGTCGCAAAGTTCAAGGGGGCCGAATACTTTCGCAAGGCACTGTACCTGTGAATACATTAATGAAATGGAGAACGGATTAAACTATTTACCCATTTAATAACCAGACCTTATTGATGCACAACAGAACTGCTGTTATATGCTGCCACATGCTGCCAGCACGCCCACAAGCAAGCCACTCTGGGCGGACTAAGCGGCACGCAGCATTTACTGCATGTAAGTGTACACAGGAATCATGGGGAAAAGTCCACAATGAAACTGATATTAAATATGAAGAATGATACATTTGCATCTGTTGGCCATCAAGTAGCCTATTAATTCTATGGCATTGTAGACTACTGTAGCCTCCTACCATTCGATACAATATGTTACAATGGCGATAATGTTGCTGCTACCGTCTCTTATGACCGAAAAGCGCTTCTGGACATCAGAACTGCGATTGCTCACCTCAAACTGGACGAAGAGTTCTTCTTCTTCTTCAGACAGGAGGGATATACTACAATAAACACCCGACCAGACCGAGGTCCCTCGGGATTCGCTGGAGAAGGAAATGGAAATTTAGTGGAAAAAGATACGGGTGCCTTGTGAGGATCAGGCGACGAGTGGCTAATCTGCCCTTACCTTCCATCCTGCTAGCTAATGTTCAATTGCTGGAAAATAAATGGGACGAACTGAAATCACGTATATCCTACCAACAGGACATTAAAAACTGTAAAATCTTATGTTTCACCGAGCCGTGGCTGAACGACGACATTAAGAACATACAGCTGGCAGGTTATACACTCCATCAGCAGGACAGAACAGCAGCCTCTGGTAAGACACAGGGCTGGGCCTATGCATATATGTGAACAACAGCTGGTGGACAATGTCTAAGGAAGTCTCTAGGTTTTGCCTGAGGTAGAGTATCTCATGACCACACTATCTACCTTTAGAGTTTTCATCTTTATTTGCCATAGCTGTCTACATACCAAAACACAGACCGATGCTGGCACTAAAACCACGCTCAATAAGCAAACAGGAAAGCGCTCATCCAGAAGTGGCACTCCTAGTGGCTGGGGACTTTAATGCAGGGACACTTAAATCAGTTTTACCTCATTTCTATCAGCATGTTAAATGTGCAACCAGAGGGGAAAAAATCTAGACCACCTTTGCTCCACAAACAAAGACGTGTACAACGCTCTCCCTCGCCCTCCATTTGGCAAATCTAATTCTATCCTCCTGGTTCCTGCTTACAAGCAAAAATTAAAGCAGGGAGCACCAGTGACTCGGTCTATAAAAAAGTGGTCAGATGAAGCAGATGCTAAACTACAGGACTGCTTTGCTAGCACAGACTGGATTATGTTCCGGGATTCTTCCGATGGCATTGAGGAGTTTACCACATCAGTCACAGACTTTATCAATAAGTGCATCAAGGACGTCATCCCCACAGTGACTGTACGTACATTCCCCAACCAGAAGCCATGGATTACAGGCAACATTCGCACTATTCTAAAGGGTAGAGCTGCCCCTTTCAAGGAGCAGGACTCTAACCCAGAAGCTTAGAAGAAATCCCGCTATGCTCTCCGACTAACCATCAAACAGGCAAAGCATCAATACAGGAGTAAGATCGAATCGTACTACACTGGAGCCGACGCTCGTCAGATGTGGCGGGGCTTGCAAACTATTACAGACTACAAAGGGAAGCACAGCCGAGAGCTTCCCAGTGACACGAGCCTACCAGATGAGCTAAATAACTTCTCTGCTCGCTTCGAGGAAAGTAATACTGACACATGCATGAGAGCATCAGCTGTTCCGGACGACTGTGTGATCATGCTCTCCGCAGCCGATGTGAGAAAAACTTTTTTTCCTTGATGCACTTTCTACGGCTGGCCATGCTTTCCACCTGGCTACCCCTACCCCGGTCAAAAGCTCTTCACCCCCTACAGCAACTTGCCCAAGCCTCCCCATATCTCCTTCACCCAAATCCAGATAGCTGATGTTCTGAAAGAACTGCAAAATCTAGACCCCAACAAATCAGCTGGACTAGACAATCTGGACCCTCTCTTTCTAAAATGATCCACCGCAATTGTTGCAACCCCTATTACTAGCCTGCTCAACCTCTCTTTCGTATCGTCTGAGATCCCCAAAGATTGGAAAGCTGCCTCGGTCATCCCCCTCTTCAAAGGGGAGACACCCTAGACCCAAACTGTTACAGACCTAAGGCCATCCTGCCCTGCCTTTCTAAAGTATTCAAAAGCCAAGTTAACAAACAGATCACCGACCATTTCAAATCCTACCGCACCTTCTCCACTATGCAATCTGGTTTCAGAGCTGGTCATGGGTGCACCTCAGCCACGCTCAAGGTCCTAAACGACATCATAACTGCCATCGATAAAAGACAATACTGTACAGCGTATTCATCGACCTGGCCAAGGCTTTCGACTCTGTCAATCACCGCATTCTTATAGACAGACTCAACAGCCTCGGTTTCTCAAATGACTGCCTTGCCTGGTTCACCAACTACTTCTCAGACAGAGTTCCGTGTGTCAAATCGGAGGGACTGTTTCCGGATATCTGGCAGTCTCTATGGGGGTGCCACAGGGTACAATCTCGGGCCGACTCTTTTTTTCTGTATACATCAATGATGTCGCTCTTGCTGCTGGTGATTCTCTGATCCACCTCTACGCAGATGACACCATTCTGTATACTTCTGGCCCTTCTTTGGACACTGTGTTAACTAACCTCCAGACGAGCTTCAATGCCATACAACACTCCTTCCATGGTCTCCAACTGCTCTTAAATGCAAATAAAACTAAATGTATGCTCTTCAACCGATCGCTGCCTGCACCTGCCCGCCCGTCTAGCATCACTACTCTGGACAATTCTGACTTAGAATATGTGGACAACTACAAATACCTAGGTGTCTGGTTAGACTGTAAACTCTCCTTCTAGACTCACACTAAGCATCTCCAATCCAAAATTAAATCTAGAATTGGCTTCCTATTTCGCAAAACAAAGCATCCTTCACTCATGCTGCCAAACATATCCTAATAAAACTGACTATCCTGCCGATCCTTGACTTCGGCGATGTAATTTACAAAATAGCCTCCAACACTCTACTCAACAAATTGGATGCAGTCTATCACAGTGCCATCCCTTCTGTCACCAAAACCCCATATACTACCCACCACTGCAACCTGTATGCTCTCGTTGGCTGGCCCTCACTTCATATTCGTCGCCAAACCCACTGGCTCCAGGTCATCTATAAGTCTTTGCTAGGTAAATCCCTGCCTTATCTCAGCTCACTGGTCACCATAGCAGCATCCACCCGTAGCATGTGATCCAGCAGGTATATTTCACTGGTCACCCCCAAAGCCAATTCCTCCTTTGGCCACCTTTCCTTCCAGTTATCTGCTGCCAATGACTGGAAAGAATTGCAAAAATCAATGAAGCTGGAGACCCATATCTCCCTCACTAACTTTAAGCACCAGCTGTCAGAGCAGCTCACAGATCACTGCACCTGTACATCGCCCATCTGTAAATAGCCCATCCAACTACCTCATCCCATACTGTTTTTTGTTGTTGCTCCTTTGTACCCCAGTATCTCTACTTGCACATCTATCACTCCAGTGTTTAATTGCTAAATTGTAATTATTTCGCCACTATGGCCTATTTGTTGCCTTGCCTCCCTTATCTTACCTCATTTGCACTCACTGTATATAGACTTTTTCCCCCCTCCATTGTGTTATTGACTGTATGTTTGCTTATTCCATGTGTATTATTTGCATTATATTATATGTATATTATATGTGTATTATATGTTTGCTTATTCCATGTGTTGTTGTTTGTGTCGCACAGCTTTGCTTTATCTTGGCCAGGTCGCAGTTGTAAATGAGAACTTTTCAACTATCCTACCTGGTTAAATAAAATGATAATAATAACCAAATTGTTTCCTTTTATACTCAGCTGTGCCTTGCAAGTGCTACAACCAACTGATTTTGTTATCAAACCTCGAGTTTTGAAACAGCCTATAATAGGGCCTGAGAAGAACAATATTGGAATTACATTTGTAATTCATACAGAACTCTTTTTATGACTTTTTTATGACTTTTTTTTATTTTTTATCTGAGCGCTAGATCTCGGCTTGCTTTTTGACTGCGAATGTGATCTTTACTCAGAAAGGGTTGGTGACCATTGTTTTTAAACAATTAAAGGTCTTGAACATACTTCTTACTTAAAGACAGAGCCCATCCCACTCACAGCTGCTGTACCAAGCAGTGGGCTTGTCATGTGTACCGAGTAACCAACAACGGCGTAAACTTTTCATTTGGAAGATCGATCGCATTTAATTTGACAGCCAAACACAAATCGATACCATGCTTAGACGGATACTTCAAATGGTAAGATTCCAGAATCAAATCGGCAGGCGTGCAGTTTGTATGAAACCAAGTCCGTTTTATTGTGTTGCACAGGCCTTCCCTTCTGTGTCTCTGTTGTCAGCCAGCCAGGCCGACACAAAACCAGCCGAGATTGATACATGGCTCTGATGCGAACTCGTTATTTAACGTTTAGCTAGCTGGCTCAAATGTCCACGTATAAAAACAGTCAGCAGACAGTTAACTTAGCGTGTTGTTACAATTCGCTTACTACTAACTTAGCTAGTAAAATATAAGTTTGGCTCTTGCCATGGCTGATGGTTAAAATGTAGTTAGTTAGCGTCGCTAGCTAACGTTACGCAACATGCCCAGCCAGCTAGCTACCGCTACAGGTTAGCCGTTGCAATTGTTACTACTGTTAGATAGCCAGCTAACCTAGTTCTCTAGAGGATGCTAAGTTAACCTATAACCGCTACGTAGATAACGAACGTTAGCCTTCTCGTTTAGCTATGTAGGTCGATTGTTAGCTTTGTTGCTGTAACGTCAAGCAATTAATGTCAATATTAGACATTACCTCCAGAGATTTTTATAACTAACCCAAGATAGACCACAGCTTGTCGTTGTCTAATGTAACGGGCAAGGAGGGAACGCCTACACTATGCACTCCTCCTAAACAACACCAGTTTTTAAAACTTTAGCAAATGGTAAAGTCTACAACACTTTGTCCATTCTAGTTTTGGAAACAGAACTGTATTGAGATCAAATGTTTAATCGATGATAAAATTAGCGTAATGACGACAAATTCATCTCCCTCCATCTTTCTCCCACTGCCCAGCATATTTGGTCGAATGGAAACGCCCACTGGATGCTTCACATTTATACATCCGGTGAAATATCTGTTTCATTATTCTATCTGTGCGCCTACTAGCCAGCTAGCTATCATTATCATGAGTTATTGTGCATCGCGGATTCAGGTCGAGGTGTCATTAGTTCTTGACAGTTTGCATGTTCCAGTCTTTCTTTGACCAATCTGTGATGACCAATCCAACATGTTCAAAACAAAACGTAGTTGGAGACAAAGCTACTGAATGTTGTAAAAGTTCCAACACATTCCAACACTTCATGTCGCATGACCTCTGTTGTAGTGGTCAGACAGCAGAACAGTCAGTTCATGCTTAACCACAGATGGACATTAATTTCAGTAATATCATAGAGGATCTTTGATGATATTCAGATATTTATCTCTAGCCTACTTGATAATCACAGCAAAAGTTTTGGTCAGTTACACTAATTCTGTCACATACTGCATTTCAATTTGATTTCACATTACGTCCATTTTTTCCCCCTTTCCTCTATGTTATTTGGAATTGTCAAGGAAAGATACATACTCAGTAAAGTTGGACGCTGGCTAGGAAACCAAGAGGTTATGGGTTAAAAACTATTGGGTAAAGATAAAGACATCAGTTCTAGGAGATGTGATCCACATTGTCGATGAGTCTCATCCAAAACAGTTCTGAACAGTGTGTGCGTATATTATGTCAACATTTGTGCTGTTGTTAGTTTGTCTTTGGCAAAAGCATTGGAAAGCACAGGGATGGGATCATCATTTTTGTCTTATTATGGAGCCAAACGTACATTCCACGACCCCTAATGTATTCAATACATTAAGATGCATGTGTACTACAAATACAATGGGAGAAACGCAGCAGCACATTTTAGCTATTCAATCAGACCAAAAAGAGAAGAGAACATTTACAAACAATAGAACAAATATTAGTGGAACATCACACTGATTTTGATAAATGATTTGTTGTCACAGGCGGCCAATATATTGCTGCTATATTGTATAGTTTTGACAATATCATAATATTATTTTTTCCCTGAACGTAACACTATCGTGTTTGCCTGTTGGCTGTGAAAATGTTTAATCAATAATGAAAATGTTTGTTAAACTAACTTCTGATCATTGATTATCTTCACCACATGCATTTCATTGTTATTTTGTTTAACTCCACCCCTCACAGTCAGCATTGCTGTCATTTGTGAGCAGGTCCTTCTGCATATACCACTACACACAAACATATTACATTTTGTAATATCTGCCCACCTGGGCAAGAATTGGATGCACCCAATCTTTTCCCCCTAGACAAGTGCAGTACATCACCTGTACAGATTGGAATCTATATGGTGGAAGAATAGCACAGTGTATAAGTGTACTACTGTCTTTGAGGACCAAGATTTGGATGGAGTAGAGTATATGCCTCTGCATCATAGGATCAAGCCTCCCTTCAGCTGATCCCACTCTCTCAATACATTGGCTGGAGCAATGCGAGGCTTATGGTAAAAGGCTGTATTAAGACTCATACGCCGCGCTACAGTATTCCACCTCTATAAAAGTGTTGTCACGCACAGGCCTCACATGTGAACATCAGAGCAGGGGTCTGCAGTGTAGAGGCAACCAGAAAAGCCCAGTCCTCTGAGGCAGTAGTACTCTCACATGCACTGTGCTACAGTAGCTCCATCTTGTCCATCATCTATCCAACACTCTCAGGTCTAGCAAGTGTTTAGGGGCTAGGGTTTGATTGGGATTCAGAAGTGTCAATTTGTCTTACCTAGATTCCTCACGTTCTCTTCCCTCACCCCCTTTTCAAAATGGATTAGAGGGTTAGATTGGAGGTTTCTCCCTTCAACCTTTCTCCTCCAATGCATTTGAAGAGGCGAGGAGAGAGGATGCGAAAAATTAATGAAGGGCCACACAGTGGTAGCATTCCTGCCTGACTACATTGCAGATGCATGCCAGATTTCACGCCTGGTTAGGTGTTAAACATATAAACTAACCACATCATATGATATAGCAATCTGATGGCCGACTGTGCATCTCATCTGTACTTACCGTTTCATCTTGGTGTATGCCAATTGTCAAATCTGACAAGTAGGCCTAAACAAAGTAATTTTCAAAATATATAAGTAAGTACAGTATAATAGCGCCATCTACACTGAATGGTTCTTTTAGAATACATGTACATATTTAGCACTTCACATTTAGCAGTCTACGGTCTATCCTGATTGAGAAGGACAAGGAGGCGTAGCCACTTAGACTATTAGGATGTTACCCTTATTTGTTTGTCATTTACTGTTTACCGACTGACTGGAGTAGCACTTACTGCAGTGATTTTAGGAATTCCAGTGGAATTGATCTTTAGTGTTATGATTGAGACATCTGCTAATCAAAAATAAGAATAAATGGCACAATGTAAACATGAAACTGTCTGTCTTACCTCTTAATGTTAATTTTACAAGCTTGACTCCCATTTCCGGTGTTGCTGGAAGTTGATAGACACCCATAGGCCCACACCACAGCAGTCTGGTATTCACATGGAAGAAAAACAGAGAATAAACAACATATCATGTTATAAAGTAATTTCCCTTTAAAATATACATTATTTGTTCCACAATCTCCACTCATCTTCGAGTAGGCGGAACACACAGAACAATCTTGGCCCTTCTTACTCTTGTCTGTGCTTGCCAGAATAATGTTTGTACTTTATCCAACAATAATGTGCCAAATTTAAAGCTAAAACATCTTGTAAATAACTTGGGACTTCTATGGCATTTCACTTGTCTTTAGACAGCACTCGCCTGTATGAGGCTTATCCTCATCCAGGAAGCACCCGCGCTCAGGTCTGTTCAAAGCTGGTCCGACCAATCGGATTCCACTCTTCAAGATTGCTTCGATCACGTGGACTGGGATATGTTCCGCATAACGTCGAACAACAACTTTGATGAATACGCTGATTGAGCAAGTTTATTAGCAAGTGCATCGGTGATGTTGTACCCACAGCGTCTATTAACCTCTCTAGGGTACGTGGGACGGTAGTGTCCCACCTCGTCAACAGCAGGGCGCCAAATTCAAAACAACAGAAATCCCATAATTAAAATTCCTCAAACATGCATGTATTTTACACCATTTTAAAGATACACTTGTTGTAAATCCAGCCACAGTGTCCAATTTCAAAAAGGCTTTATGACGAAAGCAAACCAAACAATTATGTTAGGTTAGAGCCAAGTCACAGAAAAACACAGCCATTTTTCCAGCCAAAGAGAGGAGTCACAAAAAGCAGAAATATAGATAAAATGTATCACTAACCTTTGATGATCTTCATCAGATGACACTCATATGACTTCATGTTACACAATACATGTATGTTTTGTTCGGTAAAGTTCATATTTATATCCAAAAATCTGAGTTTACATTGGCGCGTTATGTTCAGTAGTTCCAAAACATTTGGTGATTTTGCAGAGAGCCACATCAATTTACAGAAATACTCATAATAAACATTGCTAAAAGATACAACTGTTATGCATGGCATTTTAGATCCACTTCTCCGTAATGCAACTGCTGTGTCAGATTTTAAACATTTTTTTACTAAAAAAGCACACCATGCAATAATCTGAGTATGGTGCTCAGAGACCAAAACAACCCGAACAGATATCCGCCATGTTGTGTAGTCAACAGAAGTCAGAAATAGCATTATAAATATTCACTTACCTTTGATGATCTTCATCAGAATGCACTCCCAGGAATCCCAGTTCCACAATAAATGTTGGTTTTGTTCAATAATGTCCATCATTTGTGTCCAAATACCTCTTTTTGTTAGCGCGTTCAGTACACAATCCAAATTCACGACGTGCGGTCGCTAGCAGCAGACGAAAAGTTAAAAAGTTGCGTTACAGTCGGTAAGAACATGTCAAACGATGTATAGAATCAATATTTTTAGGATGTTTCAACATAAATCTTCAATAATGTTCCAACCGGAGAATTCCTTTGTCTGTAGAAATGCAATGGAACAGAGCTCGCTCTCACGTGAACGTGCGAGACTGAGCTCGTGGCTCTCTGACAGACCTCTGACTCATTCCCCTCTCATTCGCCCCCACTTCACAGTAGAAGCATCAAACAAGGTTCTAAAGACTGTTGGCATCTAGTGGAAGCCTTATGAAGTGCAATATGACCCCATAGACACTGTGTATTCGATAGGCCAAGAGTTAAAAATTACAAACCTCATATTTCCCACTTCCTGGTTGGATTTTTTCTCAGGTTTTTGCCTACCATATGAGTTCTGTTATACTCACAGACACAATTCAAACAGTTTTAGAAACATCAGTGTTTTCTATCCAAATCTACTAATTATATGCATATTCTAGCTTTTATGTCTGAGTAGCAAGCAGTTTAATTTGGGCACGCTTTTCATCCAAAATTCCCAATGCTGCCCCCTACCCTAGAGAAGTTAAAACATTCCCTAACCAGAAACCGTGGATTGATGGCAGCATTCACGCAAAACTGAAGGCGCTAACCACTGCTTTTAATCAGGGCAAGGTGACCAGAAACATGACCGAATACAAACAGTGTAGCTATTCCCTCCGCAAGGCAATCAAACAAGCTTAGCGTCAGTATAGAGACAAAGTGGTGTCGCAAGTCAACGGCTCAGACACGAGAGGTATGTGGCAGGGTCTACAGTCAATCACGGACAAAAGGAAAACCGCCCCCGTCGCGGACCACGATGTCTTGCTCCCAGACAGACTAAACAACTTCTTTGCTCGCTTTGAGGACAATACAGTGCCACTGACATGGCCCGCTACCAAATCCTGCGGGTTCTCCTTCACTGCAGCCAACGTGAGTAAAACATTTAAACGTGTTAACCCTCGCAAGGCTGCAGGCCCAGACGGTATCTCCGGCCGCGTCCTCAGAGCATGTGCAGACCAGCTGGCTGGTGTGTTTACGGACATATTCAATCAATCCGTATCCCAGTCTGCTGTTCCCACATGCTTCAAGAGGACCACAGTTGTTCCTGTTCCCAAGAAAGCTAAGGTAACTGAGCTAAATGACTACTGCCCTGTAGCACTCACTTCCGCCATCATGAAGTGCTTTGACAGACTAGTCAAGGACCATATCACCTCCACCCTACCTGACACCCTAGACCCACTCCAATTTGCTTACTGCCCCAATAGGTCCACAGACGACGCAATTACACTGCACACTGCCCTAACCCATCTGGACAAGAGGAATACCTATGTAAGAATGCTGTTCCTCGATTACAGCTCAGCATTTAACACCATAGTACCCTTCAAACTCATCATTAAGCTCGAGACCCTGGGTCTCGACCCCACCCTGTGCAACTGGGTCCTGAACTTCCTGACGGGCCGACCCCAGGTGGTGAGGGTAGGTAACAACATCTCCACCCCGCTGATCCTCAACACTGGGGCCCCTCAAGGGTGCGTTCTCAGCCCTCTCCTGTACTCCCTGTTCACCCATGACTGCGTGGCCATGCACGCCTCCAACTCAATCATCAGGTTTGCAGACGACACTACAGTGGTAGGCTTGATTACCAACAACGACGAAAATAACGAGGAAAATAACCTCACACTCAATGTCAACAAAACAAAGGAGATAATCGTGGACTTCAGGAAACAGCAGAGGGAGCAGCCCCCTATCCACATTGACGAGACAGTAGTGGAGAGGGTAGAAAGTTAAGTTCCTCGGCGTACACATCATGGACAAACTGAAATGGTCCACCCACACAGACAGCGTGGTGAAGAAGGCGCAGCAGCGCCTCTTCAACCTCAGGAGGCTGAAGAAATTTAGCTTGTCACGAAAAACACTCGCAAACTTTTACAGATGCACAATCGAGAGCATCCTGTCTTATTGCTCTCATTTTGTGCACAAATGTGTTTACATCCCTGTTGGTGAGCATTTCTTCTTTGCCAATATAATCCTGACAAATGTGGCATATCAATAAGAAGATTAAACATAATCCCTTTGATGGTTAAGCATTGCACCTTTACTACCATTACTGTCCCTCAATTCCACATTGCAAAGTTTGCATTTCACCATATCGCCTATCGGCAATCAATAGCTGTATTTCTTGACGTGCAATGTCTCAACATCATTAAAGCAGGGCCTATCCTCAATGAATAGGCTAGGGTATTCTAAACGCAACAGTCCGAAGACTGAGCACACACTCACAACATTAGCAAAGAGAAAGAGCCAGTGTGAGGGAAAGAGAGGGGACAGGCAGAAAGAACTGTATGTGCGCATATGTTTTGGTAATCTGTATCTCGCAATGTCTTGTCTTGCATGCCTCGCAAATTCACAGAAGTAGCCTAAAGGTCACTTCTTCCTCTCTGGTTTTATTGAAATTCCACAAATTTCCCCAAGCCTTTATAGCCTACTGCTAGTTAGTATAGTATTGTAACTCTGCCGTTCGAGCATGCTTTTGTGGCACAGTCGATAGCGCGCCGGACCTCGGGCTGGAAGGTCGAGGGTTCGAGACCTGCTCTCTGCTGTTTCATTACATTGGTGTTAGAAGTGGGATCGGACCTTGCATCCACGACAGTGCGTGTGCTTGGCCGGTGAGCGCGTTCCTGTAAGACGAAGAGTCGCAAGCTAGCGCGAAGATGCGCTCTTTGAAAGGAGGGAGTAGTGTCCCAACAGTTTGGGCTAAAAACTATTATGAGTGTCTCACGAACACGTACATGTCAGTTGTTTTGCTCTTGGACGCCCACAAGCCTTTTCTGAATTTCCCCGGTAACAGTTTTAAAACAGGAATGAAAGTATATATGGAGATAGTTTAGTGCCTAAAATAAGAGGTTAAATGCATGTTAAAAGTAAATAAATAATGTTCCCTGATCTTTCTTATCTCTCAAATATTGAACAGACACTAGAGAACAATCTAAATGTTTAGATTTTTGGGGGGGTGTCATGACGCTGGCCTGGGGGTAGGTTTATGACAGTCATAAACACCCCCCCCTTTTTTTCCCTCTCTCTACCCTACTGATGGGACTATTGAAAATCCCTTGGTTAACATAGAGATTCTGGGAACATCAGTAGGTGGGGGAGAAATTAACCATATTTTGGTAAACCGACTAGTTGAACATATGCGTTGGTACTTAATGAATATGATGTCAGTTCGGTTGTCATCTGAGACTTTCTCATCAATGATAGGATGACATAAACTCTACAGTGGAAAGTCTACACATTATAGTTATCAGATTCACATGGAATTGTTGTGCAATTTAAATGTTTGAATATGAAATGTGATTTTAGCTTCTAAAATGTGAGAATTGGGTTTTCATGAGTGAATTAGGCCTGACTCAGTGGCCCGCCCACGTGAAGAGACTTTGGTTATAACCAATGAAACACGCACTCCTCTCCCTACCTATATAAAGCCTTGACGACAATATAACCTCCTGTTCTGAGGACGTGAGGACGACGGTCCATACGTTAAAAAGGACTAACATGTCATCTACAGAACTAAGCCAACCTCAGCGGGAGCATTGGTTGTGAATGGTATGAACTTTGAACTCTTATTCACTAAAGAAGTGAGACATCCTAGCCGTTGAGTTAGCAACAGCAGTTAAAAACATGGGTTAGGAAAGGACAGACAGAGTATCCCGTCTACCACCCAACGACGACACTACAACGTTTCCCGTTCACCACCAGAGACACTCTTCAAAGGACAAAGGACTCTGTTGGGCAACACGGCCATCCATCTATCCATCTGCCACCAACCTATTGAAGCGCAGCTCAGAGTAAATATTTATTGCATTTTCCTTTTCCAAATGGGCAGTAATTTAGAATGCATAGGATATTGTATTTACGATAGCACAGCTTCTCCCTTTTGTTCTTCAGTCTTCCCGCTCTTTCACTCAAACCCAACCCACTTTCCTTTGTGTAACCAGCTGTCATATCTGCTAAATAAATAATTAAACCCAATTTTGTATTGCTGATTCAACTTGTTAGCAAGGGTTCGTGAAGATAACCAACAACTTTCAGATGAGACTGAAATAAGGTGACGATTAATATTGACTGCTATTGATGTAAAATATTACTAGGTCTTTAAGAGCTTATTCAGAAGATAACGGCTCTATAAATATTATTTCGTGGTGCCCTGACTTTCTAGTTAATTACATTTTACATCATTAGCTCAATCAGGTAATATTAATTACAGAGAAAGGATTTTATAGAATAGCATGTCATATCACTTAATATGGCATAGCCAAAGACACGACAGGGGTTTGTTGTTCCATGTAGTGAATCTGTTATTCAATGCATTTCTATGGCCTAATAGCAGTAATGCCAAATTTATGTTTTCTTGATACCTTAAGGGGTCATACAATTCCAAATCAAATAGCTAAATGATCCTTGGTATGACATCTTAAAACAAATCCAGATTTTAGCTTAATAGAGTTTAAGCACTATTGCACACAGTCCATGCAACTTAGGTGACTTGTTAAGCACATTTTTACTCCTCAACTTACTTAGGCTTGCCATAATGAAGGGGTTGAATACTTATTGACTGAAGACATTTCAACTTTTCATTTTTAATTATTTTGTAAAAAATGTGAAAGCATAATTCCACATTATGGGGTATTGTGTAAACCAGTAAAAAAAATAATATTTGAATCCATTTGAAATTCAGGCTGTAACACAACAAAAAATGGAAAAAGTTAACGGGTGTGAATACTTTCTGAAGGCACTGTATTTAAATGGTTATTATGGTTATTTTATTTTTATGACGGTCTTCATCAATAACCTTCGGTTACATGGTTTTATGGTAATTGTGCCAGCCCTAGTCTCAGCTATTCAGTTTAAGCTAGTGCAACTGTGGAAGAAAATAACATACCAGAGCTGTTCTTCAATACCCATAACATGCCAACCCTACTTGTTTTGGTAGATTTCAGGAAATGGATGGCCTAACAAGATGCCCCCGGCTGTGACTCACTGTCATTTGACAATGTTTTGTCTCCCTCTTACAGACTCCTGGGAAAGGAGGCTCTCAGAACTCTGAGTCAGACCAGCCCAGTGCAGACTTCAACAATGACCAGACCTCTGAGGTAACACTTGTCTCGTGTAACTCACCTGACTGACTGTATTGCCTACCAAAGGGGGAACCCCTGGGCTACTGTACCACTGAACATTAAGTTGTAGGGCCATGATCCCTCTCCTGTAGTCTGATAACATCTATGTCTGTTCGTAGGGGTTCATCTGTCCCCAGTGCATGAAGTCCCACAACTCAGCAGAGGAGCTATTCAAGCACTATGAGCTGTACCACGA
This sequence comes from Oncorhynchus mykiss, assembly GCF_013265735.2. Classification (NCBI taxonomy): domain Eukaryota; kingdom Metazoa; phylum Chordata; class Actinopteri; order Salmoniformes; family Salmonidae; genus Oncorhynchus; species Oncorhynchus mykiss. The sequence continues at coordinate 40,823,212 of NC_048565.1, read as the reverse complement.
TTCAGGAGACCAGCCCTCACACATGGGCCCTGGCCGGTAAGAACCCCTTTTTCTACTGTTTAACATAAGGGTTATACTTCGTTGCCCTCGATCTCGGTGTGTAGAATACTAGGCTTATCCTGTACCTTTTTCCTCCTTTGGCCCCTAGTCATAACATTTACCAGCACACCCACACATTTTCTTCTTCCTCAGTCTGTCTTATCCTTATATACTTAGAGTAATTACAAAGTGTTCTATAGAAGTACAGATTAATAAAGAACATTTTTAAAGTACATTTCAGGTAATGTCCTCTCTTTTTTTTCAGTGAAGACCTTGTGCTTCTCCGGCAAGAGTTGCAAGAACTGCAGACTTCGCTCAAGGTACGAACATACATTTTTGGGAAGAGATTATATAGATAATGTATTATGTTTATTGATCGTGTGTGTGTGTGTGTGTGTGATTCAGGAGGAGAAATGGTTCTCTGCGGAGTTGAAGAAGGAACTAGACAAAGTGCAAGGACACCTGAAGCAAGTAATTCCTCTAAGATGACTCATATCAAATAATATCTTAAGACGGCCACTTGCTCAGAAATGAACGCCCTCCTCAGTTCAAATACATTTGAATTTTTCATGTCGAATTGTACCAGAATGCCTTGGGGGAATTGACATGAAATAAGGATGCAGTAGCAGTCATGCGATAATAAAATAGCAAACTACAGTCAAATGCATTTTACAGTTGAGCAATGCTGATGCTTGATACAGTGCTTAGCTGGTATGGTGTGACATCAGTATTCCTCTCTTTTCAGGGTCCACAGAATGATGGCCAGACAGGATTAGAGGATTCTGGTGAGTCAATTAAGATCATGTTCATTAGGCCCCAAACAGAAGAAAACGTTGAGAAACAAAAAAGTACTTTATGTAATCGTCCAATAAGACATTTTGTTTTCATTTTCCCTTGCACAATGTTTTGCTATTGTGTGCTCAAATGAACATGACCCAGTTCTTGAATTCCTATTGTCTCGTTACTTTGATATCGGACTTCAATCACTGAGATATTGATGCTCATTCCTTTCCATTTCCCCCGTGCAGCCTTGGTGATTAAGCTGAACGAGGCGGAGACAGAGACGTTCAACATCAAGCAGATGAAAGACCTGTTTGAGCAGAAGGCTGCCCAGCTGGCCACAGATATTGTGGGTTAGTGTGTGGCGGCCATCTTTATATCCAGCTTCAGTGTGGTCGGTGTGACTGGGAGCACTGTGTGTTGCTGGCTGACTCTGTTGGAAACCACAGTGGATGTTGTTCTCCCGACTTCATATCTGGGCCATAATGTGAATCTATTGTGTTGTGTTCAGTAGGGAGTCTGAGGTATAGTTCATTTAGCTTCTCTAAACCTGCTTTGGTTGAACCACATTTAATTTCACTATTCATTGTGTAAATGTATATTTTGGGGGGAAATGGATGTTCCATAGACAGGTAGCTCAGAGGTAAGGGTTAGGATAGAATATAAATATACAGATTGATACTTTGTTGTTCTCTAAAGGGCAATTCAATTTAATGTGTGTTGGTGACCCTGATAGATGTCAAGTCTCGTTATGATGAGGAGAAGAGCTTGAGGGAGGATGCAGACCAGAGGCTGGCGAACCTGAGCCAGGAGCTGCAGAGAGAGAGGCAGGACAAGGACCGGCTCCACACTGAACTGGTAACTAACAGAGACTGTGTATACACTGTCAGACAAGCATACATAAAAGTATAGACACACTGTCACGTGTGTGTGTGTATATATTACAGTTGTCGGACGTTTACATACACCTTTGCCAAATACATTAACTCAGTTTTTCACAATTCCTGACATTTAATCCTAGTAAAAATTCCCTCTCTTAGGTCAGTTAGGATCACTACTTTATTTTAAGAATGTGAAATGTCAGAATAATAGTAGAGAGAAATGATTTGTTTCAGCTTTTATTTCTTTCATCACATTCCCAGTGGGTCAGAAGTTTACATACACTCAATTAGTATTTGGTAGCATTGCCTTTAAATTGTTTAACTTGGGTCAAACGTTTTGGGTAGCCTTTCACAAGTTTCCCACAATAAGTTGGGTGAATTTTGGCCCATTCCTCCTGACAGAACTGGTGTAACTGAGTCAGGTTTGTAGGCCTCCTTGCTCACACACGCTTTTTCAGTTCTGCCCACAATTTTTCTATGGGATTGAGGTCAGGGCTTTATGACGGCCACTCCAATACCTTGACTTTGTTGTCCTTAGGCCATTTTGCCACAACTTGGGAAGTGCTTGAAGTCATTGTTCATTTGGAAGACGCATTTGCGACCAAGCTTCAACTTCCTGACTGATGTCTTGAGATGTTGCTTCAATATATCCACGTCATTTTCCTCCCTCATGACGCCATCTATTTTGTGAAGTACACCAGTCCCTCCTGCAGCACAGTACCCCCACAACATGATGCTGCCAACCCCTGTGCTTCACGGTTGGGATGGTGTTCTTCGGCTTGCAAGCCTCCCCCTTTTTTCTCCGAACATAACAATGGTCATTATGGCCAAACAGTTCTATTTTTGTGTCATCAGACCAGAGGGCATTTCTCCAAAAAGTACGATCTTTGTCCCCATGTGCAGTTGCAAACTGTAGTCTGGCTTTTTTATGGCGGTTTTGGAGCAGTGACTTCTTCCTTGTTGAGCGGCCTTTCAGGTTATGTCCATATAGGACTGGTTTTACTGTGAATATAGATACTTTTGTACCTGTTTCCTCCAGCATCTTCACAAAGGTCCTTTGCTGTTGTTCTGGGATTGATTTGCACTTTTCGCACCAAAGTACATTCATCTCTAGGAGACAGAACGTGTCTCCTTCCTGAGCGGTATGACGGCTGCGTGGTTCCATGGTGTTTATACTTGCGTACTATTGTTTGTACAGATGAACGTGGTACCTTCAGGCGTTTGGAAAATTCTCCCAAGGAAGAACCAGACTTGTGGAGGTCTACAATTTTTTGGGCAGATTTCTTTTGTTTTTCCCATGATGTCAAGCAAAGAGGCAGTGAGTTGGAAGGTAGGCCTTGAAATACATCCACAGGTATACCTCCAGTTGACTCAAATGATGTGAATTAGCCTATCAGAAGCTTCTAAAGCCATGACATAATTTTCTGGAATTTTCCAAGCTGTTTAAAGGCACAGTCAACTTAGTGTATGTAAACTTCTGACCCACTGGAATTGTGATACATTTGAATTTTAAGTAAAATAATATGTTAATTACTTGTCATGCACAAAGTAGATGTCCTAACCGACTTGCCAAAACTATAGTTTGTTAAGAAGAAATTTATGGAGTGGTTGAAAAACGAGTTTTAATGACACCAACCTAAGTGTATGTAAACTTCTGAATTCAACTGTTTGTGTGTGTTTGTGTGTGTATATATGTATGTGTAGAATAGACTGACGGGTTTCAGAAGAAAGGTCTTTGTTTCTGCCCATTTTGAGCCGTAATCGAAGCCACAAATGCTGATGCTCCATATATATATACACACACTACCGTTCTAAAGTTTGGGGTCACTTAGAAATGTCCTTGTTTTTGAAAGAAAAGCACATTTTTTTGTCCTTTAAAATAACATCAAATTGATCAGAAATACAGTGTAGACATTGTTAATGTTGTAAATGACTATTGTAGCTGGAAACGGCAGATAAAAAAAAAAAATGGAATATCTACATAGGCGTACAGAGGCCCATTGTCAGCAACCATCACTCCTGTGTTCCAATGGCACGTTGTGTTAGTGAATCCAAGTTTATAATTTTAAAAGGCTAATTGATAATATGAAAACCCTTTTGCAATTATGTTAGCACAGCTGAAAACTGTTCTGATTAAAGAAGCAATAAAACTGGCCTTTAGACTAGTTGAGTATCTGGAGCATCAGCATTTGTGGCTTTGATTACAGGCTCAAAATGGGCAGAAACAAAGACCTTTCTTCTGAAACTCGTCAGTCTATTCTTCTTCAGAGAAATTAAGGGTATTCCGTGCGAGATATTGCCAAGAAACTGAAGATCTCGTACAGCACTGTGTACTACTCCCTTCACAGAACAGCTCAAACTGGCTCTAACCAGAATAGAAAGAGGAGTGGGAGGCCCCGGTGCACAACTGAGCAAGAGGGCAAGTACATTAGAGTGTCAAGTTTGAGAAACAGACGCCTCACACGTCCTCAACTGGCAGCTTTGTTAAATAGTACCCGCAAAACACCAGTCTCAACGTGAAGAGGCGACTCCGGGTTGCTGGCCTTCTAGGCAGAGTTGCAAAGAAAAACCCATATCTCAGACTGGCCAATAAAAATAAAAGATTAAGATGGACAAAATAGCAGACACTGGACAGAGGAGCTCTGCCTAGAAGGTCAGCATCCCGGAGTCGCCTCTTCACTGTTGACTCTCTATTTGCAGGAGTGGCCGTCCTGCAAATATATATATATATATATATGAGACACACACACACACACACACACACACACACACACACACAGTGGGGAGAACAAGTATTTGATACACTGCCGGTTTTTCAGGGTTTCCTACTTAAAGCATGTAGAGGTCTGTAATTATCATAGGTACACTTCAACTGTGAGAGACTGAATCTAGAACTACAATCCAGAAAACCACATTGTATGATTTTTAAGTAATTAATTTGCATTTTATTGCATGCAATAAGTATTTGATACATCAGAAAAGCAGAAATTAATATTTGGTACAGAAACCTTTGTTTGCAATTACAGAGATCATACATTTCCTGTAGTTCTTGACCAGGTTTGTACACACTGCAGCAGGGATTTTGGCCCACTCCTCCATACAGACCTTCTCCAGATCCCTCAGGTTTTGGGGCTGTCACTGGGCAATACGGACTTTCAGCTCCCTCCAAAGATTTTCTATTGGGTTCGGGTCTGGAGACTGGCTAGGCCACTCCAGGACCTTGAGATGCTTCTTACGGAGTCACTCCGTAAGAGAGCCAGAATTCTTACTGGTTGGTAGGTGATCAAATACTTATTGCATGCAAAAAAATGCAAATTAATTACTTCAAAATCATACAATGGGAATTTCTGGATTTTTGTTTTAGATTCCGTCTCTCACAGTTGAAGTGTACCTATGATAAAAATTACAGACCTCTACATGCTTTGTAAGTAGGAAAACCTGCAAAATCGGCAGTATATCAAATACTTGTTCTCCCCACTATCATATATATATATATATATGAGATAGTGGGGAGAACAAGTATTTGATATACTGCCGATTTTGCAGGTTTTCTTCTTCTTATATATATATATATATATATATATATATATATATATATATATATATATATATGACTGATATATACTACCAGTTAAAAGTTTGGACACACCTACTCATTCGCAGGTTTTTGTTTGTTTACTATTTTCTACATTGTAGAATAATAGTGAAAATATCAAAACTTTGAAATAACACAGATGGAATCATGTAGTAAGCAAAAAAGGGTTAAACAAATAAATGTATCTTATATTTGAGATTCTTGAAAGTAGCCACTCTTTGCCTTGATGACAGGTTTGCAAACTCTTGGCATTCTCTCAGCCAGCTTCACCTGGAATGCTTTTCCAAAGGTCTTGAAGGAGTTCCCACATATGCTGAGCACTTGTTGGCTGCTTTTCCTTCACTCTGCGGAGAGTAGTAACAGTGCTGAAATGTAGCCATTTATTGACAATTTGTCTTACCGTGGACTGACTTTTAGAGATACTTTTGTAACCCTTTCCAGCTTTATTTATAGCAACAATTCTTAATCTTAGTTCTTCTGAGATCTCTTTTGTTCGAGGCATGGTTCTTCTTACTCAGGCAATGCTTCTTGTGAATAGCAAAGCCCAAACCTCTTCCCCCTTTGCCATCACCTCGGATCCTTCTGCTACCCCATAGCTGCAGCGGCCAGGAGTGGAGGACGTGGAGCTACTGCAGAAGGAGCTGATTCAGGTGCAGACGTTGATGGACAGGATGACACGTGAGAGGGAGGAGGAGTCCGAACACCTCAAGAGCAAATATGAGCAGCTGCAGGCTGACCACACCAGCTCAGAGGTAAGGCTGCAGGGGGAATGGCACATCTTGCTCTTGGATTAGTTTTGTGTTACTGGTCCAGTTTTTACTGCTAGTATCTTCACTATTCCTTAGTGCAAGGCAGGCCCAAGGGGTTAGGGCAGCTAGTCAGTTAGCGCTTTGGCTTCTCTGTTTGCACAAGGGAGACTTCAGGAAATATGCTTGTAATCATCTTTACACACACACTACTCCCGAGTGGCGCAGCAGTCTAAGGCATTGCATTTCAGTGCAAGAGGCGTCACTACAGACAACCTGGTTAGAATCCAGGCTGTATCATAACCGGACGTAATTGGGAGTCCCATAAGTCGACTCAGACAGATCCAGCTCACTATCAGATAGATGTTAGTTTAAAATGGAAAATGAATATGTTCATGCAACAGTTTTTAGTGCATTGATTCGTATTCTTCCCGCATGATTCCCGCATGATTCTTTCCATGAATCAAATTGAATCGCACCGAATCGTTTCAAACTTAAAGTATCGTTGCTGTATCGTATCTGAGCCGATGTATCTACACTGAAAAAATATTTAAATGCAACATGTGAAGTGTTGGTCCCATGTTTCATGAGCTGAAATAAAAGATCCCAGAAATGTCCAATACGCACAAAAAAAACTATTTCTCTCAAAGGTTGTGGACAAATGTGTTTACATCGCTGTTAGTGAGCATTTCTCCTTTGCCAAGATAATCCATCCACCTAACAGGTGTGGCATATCAAGAAGCTGATTAAACAGCATGATCATTACAGAGGTGCACCTTGTGCTGGGACAATAAAAGGTCACTCTAAAATGTGCCGTTTTGTTACACAACACAATGCTACAGATGCAATTGGCACGCTGACTGCCGGAATGTCCACCAGAGCTGTTGCCAGAGAATTGAATGTTTATTTCTCTATCATAAACCGCCTCCAATATAATTTTAAAGAATTGGCTGTGCATCTAACCGGCCTCACAACCGCAGACTATGTGTATGGCGTTGTGTTTGCTGATGTCAAGGTTGTGAACAGAGTGCCCCATGGTGGGGTTATGGTATGGGCAGGCATAAGCTATGGACAACGAACACAATTGCATTTTATTGTTGGCAATTTGAATGCACAGAAATACCGTGACGCGATCCGAGGCATATTGTGAGGCCCATTTGATTTATTTTCATTTGATTTATTTTTATTTTGATTGGTTTATTTTCCCAGTCATGTGAAATTCAGTTAAATCTTTGAAATTATTGCATGTTGCGTTTTTATGTTTTTGTTCAGTATAGATTCGTATCGAATTGTGCTTATGAAGAGAGAAGCACGTCCCTATCACATACACAGTCAGAAAACTATGTAAATATTGAATAAAAAAACGAAAGGTTTTATATTCCCTTTTAACAATTGTTGAATTGTCACATACTCCATTCACATGGCATTGACATCATACAAGTGTTCTCCAAGTGGATACAACGTTTTTGTTTAACAATTTCTCAATAAACAGAAAACCTTTACTCTCATTCTACAACCTTTGCCTAGTCGTAAACACTGATTAGACACTGATTCTCCCTCACCTAGCACCTACACTTAAAAACACGCTCCAGATTGGCCAAAATAACCTTCATATTCAATGTTTTTGAATAAAGGGAGGCTTGAACTCGTAATCCTGCATACTTCAGTGATATTTCATGCATTATTGAACCCATAAGACTTTGGGAGGAGAAGGAGAAGTCTAGCTATGAGTGTTTCTGACCGTGTTCATCCCAAATGGCACCCTATTCCCTAAATAGTATACTGCTTTTAGGCAGGGCCCTGGTGCACTAAATAGGGAATAGGGTGCTATTTTGGACACAACCTGTGTCCGCTCAAGGTCCCCCTCAATCTCTCTCGCTCTGCCAGTCCCCACAGACCTCTGGTTGATATTTTCAACTGCACAATAAGGGATTGAATGAATACATTTGAATATTAAAAGACCTTGGCTCAGGCTCTTTTTATTTATAATTTTTATTGCGTAATAGCCTTCAGCTGTGATGAATTAACAAGTGCTGCTGTTGTGGTGAGTTAACTGCCTGGGACAGTAGTTTAGAATCCCACGGGTACTTCTAGGTGACGCATCAGCCTTTTTTGTTTTCCGTTTCAAACGCAGTCCAAACAGATAATTAGGCAGAAATATGCTAATACACACACACAAAAAAACCTACTTTTTTAATTGGCTCTCCTAATAGATGACAACTTGCATCACTTCAGTTTATACAAAAATGAAATGTTTTGCATATGAATACATTTCATTGAAGGTCGCAACTGTTAAGGACTCACCTGACCTTTTTATAATGGAATAATACATTGTGAATAAATCTCACAGGTTCATGGGGGTCTTGCCTGGCTCATCCTGTAGTCCTACATGGGCTAGTAGACTATATTACTCACCCACCCCTGTCCTACCTGGGCTGACCACACAACCCCCTGTCCTCAACCTGTTTTAACGGTGCTAGACTACACTACCTATCCACCCCGGCTTTAGTAAATCCGCTTAATAACCCCAACTTTGTAACAAAAACAACCACTTCCTGCTTGCTCACGAGGGTCACCTAGCTGGATGATGTGCAGATTGAATCACTCGTCTTTCCAAAGAAAGGTTGGTCATTGATACCCAGTTGGTTGGATGTTGAGATGATTTAAACCAATCGCCTAATCTCTGACCCATTTGCTCAGCTCAACTCTGGTGTTCTTCTATGTGTTGTCTACCAGTGTTTACCTGTTTTCTTTCCCTTTCTTTTCTTCCACTTCTCCTCCTCACCCAATTCTCTCCATAATTTCCCCTTGCTTTAAGATCCAGAAACTGGAGGTAAAAAGCATTCCTTTTTTACTCTGCCCTTTGATTTCCTCACCAGTTTATGGATGAATCAATGTTTCCGTGACAATATGTTTTCAGGAATGTGATTTCTTTCTTTTAGGTGTCCCTGCTCCCTGTATGTTTGTTTGTTTGTGACTTCATACCAATTGTGATTCCTTGCTCGGCTCGCTCTTCGTTCTGTATGGATGCTCTGTAGCCTTGCTGTCTTTTCAAGAATGCCAAGTCGTGGCATGTGAATGCTTTTTTTAAGTATATCTTTTTTTATTTGAGCTTAAACCCCCGTCGCCTGTGGGTATGTGTAGTCCTCCTGAGTCTGGAGTGTTGACCACTCGACCAGAATCTGGCACATGGCATGTGAATGTTTCTCAGTAAAGTATCTCACATTGTTTTTGTGTGTGTGTTCCAGATGACCATCTCCCAGCTGAAGGCAGAGTTAGAGAAGGGACCTCAGGAGGCAGCTGTGTACACCCAGCAGATTCACCAACTCCAGAGCTCTCTGAACAACCTGCAGCAACAGAGCCAGGTAACACACAATTCCACAGACACACACTTTCACACAACTAATACTTCCCTGTAGTTTAATCAATGCTCCATCAGTCTGTGTCACCACCATCCCAAATTCAGGCAATTTGCCTCCCATTAAGACACTTTGCCATCTTTACAATCCTAACAATAGATGAAACACTACTCACACTTGCGCTTCCAACTATGGATGTGCCAGCTGAAATAGCAATATACACCCAGTCCCCAATTTGAGGTGACTGTAGTCATTTTAACATGCCTTACCAACTGCCCCTCGCTAAAACGTGGTAGCCTTGCCAGCCCATTCTCTAAGTCTCTTAACCCAGCCTCCTCACTTACCACCCTCTCCATCTCAATACTCTGCTGTCACCAGCCTGTGATGAGCTTTCATTGGCAACTTCGACATGTTGACAAAACACACACAACTAAACCAGCAGGGGGTTCGTCTCTGTAATACCCCTGCCATGGCAACCTGTCACTTTGGGCTAAAATACAACTGTAGGTAACCGCACCGATGTGCCCAGTGGGGCTTTCAACTTTAAGGGCCTTTGTTTTGGTTGCCAGATAGGGATTAGGCCCTCTGTGTCAGGCGTGTTGATCGTGCTGCCGGCACAGCTGCTGTCTGTTCCCCAAGTAAGTGTCTGGGAGAGAGGTGGGATAGCCCACCACGGAACCCCCACCCGGGCGCTCACTTGAAAAAAAGATTTTTCGCATTTTGAATTACCTTGTTAAATAAAAGATAAATAAATAAAAATAATGAAACGATTGTAGGATAAATAACTTGATTTTCTGGTTCCGGTGGCATCCATTAAAACGGGTGACTTTCAAAATCAAAAGTAACAGTCAGTATCTGGTGTGGCCACCAGCTGCATTAAGTACTGCAGTGCATCTCCTCCTCATGGACTGCAACAGATTTGCCAGTTCTTGCTGTGGGATGTTACCCCACTCTTCCAACAAGTCACCTGCAAGTTCCCAGACATTTCTGGGGGGAATGGCCCTAGCCCTCACCCTCCGATCCAACAGGTCCCAGACGTGCTCAATGGGATTGAGGTCCGGGCTCTTCGCTGGCCATGGCAGAACACTGACATTCCTGTCTTGCAGGAAATCATGCACAGAATGAGCAGTATGTCTGGTGGCATTGTCATGTTGGAGGGTCATGTCAGGATGAGTCTGCAGGAAGGGTACCGCATGAGGGAGGAGGATGTCTTCCCTGTAACGCACAGCGTTGAGATTGCCTGCAATAACAACAAGCTCAGTCCGATGATGCTGTGACACACCACCCCAGACCATGACGGACCCTCCACCTCCAAACCACTCCCGCTCCAGAGTGAAGGCCTCGGTGTAACGCTCATTCCTTCGACGATAAACGCAAATCTGACCATCAACCCTGGTGAGACAAAACCGCGACTCGTCAGTGAAGAGCACTTTTTGCCAGTCTTGTCTGGTCCAGCAATGGTGGGTTTGTGCCCATAGGAGTTGTTGCCGGTGATATCTGGTGAAGACCTGCCTTTACAACAGGCCTACAAGCCCTCAGGCCAGCATCTGTCAGCCTATTGCGGACAGTCTGAGCACTGATGGAGGGATTGTGCGTTCCTGGTGTAACTTGGGCAGTTGTTGTTGTCATCCTTTCCCGCAGGTGTGATGTTCGAATGTATCGATCCTGTGCAGGTGTTGTTACAAGTGGCCTACCACTGCGAGGATGATCAGCTGTCCGCCCTGTCTCCCTGTAGTGCTGTCTTAGGCATCTCACAGTACGGACATTGCCATTTATTGCCTTGGCCACATCTGCAGTCCTCATGCCTTCTTGCAGCATGCCTAAGGCATGTTCACGCAGATGAGTAGGGACCCTGGGCATCTTTCTTTTAGTGTTTTTCAGAGTCAGTAGAAAGGCCTCTTTAGTGTCCTAAGTTTTCATAACTGTGACCTTAATACCCTTCTGTCTGTAAGCTGTTAGTGTCTTAGCGAGCGTTCCACAGGTGCATGTTCATTAATTGTTTATGGTTCCTTGAACAAGCAGTGTTTAAACCCTTTACAATGAAGATCTGTGAAGTTATTTGGATTTTTACGAATTATCTTTGAAAGACAGGGTCCTGAAAAATTGACATTTATTTTTTTGCTGAGTTTACATACACACACACACACACACCACACACACTGTTACAGGCTTTGGTGTTTGTCTTTTTACTCTCTATCCTAAGTTGTTGTCGGTCTTTCTTTTAGTTAGTCTTTAAAATAAAATTAAAAAATCTTACTAGTGGCTTTGCCAACATTCAGCGGGCACCCACATGGTGCCTTTCAGAACCCCTTACTAGTGGCTTTGCCAACATTCAGCGGGCACCCACATGGTGCCTTTCAGAACCCCTTCTGAACCCCTTTCTGTTTTGTTTGTTAGTTCCTTTTGTTGTGAACGACATTTTGAGTTTGTCTTCTGGGAATGTCTCACACACACACACACACACACGTTGAAAAATGTGCACTGTCCCTGTAAAAATAAAGTAAATAAACTTAAACAGCTCTAAAAGTATTGGGACACTGATACAACATTTGCACATAGTCCCCCCATTTTAGGGGACCAAAAGTATTGGGACAAATTCACTTGTTTTTTAAAGTAGTAAATAGTTAAGGACTTGGACCCATATTCATAGCACGCAATGACTACATCAAGCTTTGATGCATTTGCTGTTTGCTTTGGGTGTTTCAGATTATTTTGTGCCCAATAGAAATGAATGGTAAATAATGTATTGTGTCATTTTGGAGTCACTTTTATTGTAAATAAGAACAGAATATTTCTAAACACTTCTACATTAATGTGGATTCTACCACGATGATTAAGGATAATTCTGAATGAATTGCGACTGATGAGTGAGAGTTATACTGGGAAGGCATGTAGCATAGTGGTTAGAGCATTGGGCCAGTAACCCAAAGGTTGCTAGATCGAATCCCCGAGCTGACAAGGTAAAAATCTGTCATTCTGCCCCCGAACAAGACAGTTAACCCACAGTTCCTAAGCCGTCATTGTAAATAAGAATTTGTTCTTAACTGACTTGCCTAGTTAAATAAAGGTTAAATAGAAAATAAACAAATACACACAAATACAGTATCATACCCCCAAGACATGCTAGTTTCTGTAGAAATAAATCAGATCAAGTCTGAACTGTGCGATGCAGTATGGAGTTGTAGTTTCCAACAGGCCCAAATTCTTCATAGTTTAGCATAGAACATGCGGTAATTAACTACAATGACCATAATCCATTGCGTGCCAGCACTTGTCCAGTCTGTGCGGAGCAGAGACTGAGGAGTGAACCGTGATAGATTTTTTTAATAAAATAAAAAAATCAAACCGAAACCAAACTAATCGCTCAGCACTACTGACATCCAACCTGAGTTGCTAGGCGTGGTGGAAAACATGTTTTCCAGATGTGGTGGGTTGGACGGAGACATGTTGGGCAGGGGGGAATGGGATGGGGAGTCTGAGGTGTAGGCCCACCTCTATTTGTCTTTATATACCAATTTTATTATTACGAAATCCTGTTTGATCAATATGATGATTTCTGTGTGTATTTTTTTTATTTTGAGTCAGCCTGTTATATAAACTGAATATATTAATTTATATTTGACCTGTAATATTTGAATCCGGCCTATGATACAACCTCTCTCGATCTTTCCCCACTGTCATCCTCACCTATCTGTTCAAGGAAGTCAGAAAATACCTTTACAAATATTTATAAAATAAAAGATGGGAGGACAGAGGAAAGTTGAGTAGAAACAGAGAGAAGAGGTGGATACTGGATAGAGTGAAACAACGAGGGAGGGGAGGAAAAAGGTAGCGAAAGAAAATGATGCATAAAGACAGGAGACTGCGAGAAATCGGGGAGATATGAACCAAGGTTGAAACAAGGACATGGAAGGAGAGGGATGGATAGAGGGGTTGGAAGAAGTTGAAGAGGGAGTGATAGAGCCACTCATAAATGAGGCTCAGCTGCTGTGGGACCGGAGGGGAAAAAGATCCGTGTCTGGCATTTTCTATGTCCCAGTCATGTCCCCCAGTTACCAGCACTGTTGTTCACACCATTGTATTATATATCATTCCCCTTGTGCCAAGTTTACTACACACACACACACACACACACACACACACACACACACACACACACACACACACACACACACACACACACACACACACACAGACAGCCCGGCATTCAAGTTCCTGTCGTAAAACGTATTCCTCTGGAATGTAATTCCTGCCCCCTCTGCAGGTCTGTAGGGATGCAGTGTTCTTTTCAGAGGTTGAACGACCAATGTCACTATGATAAGTGAGAAGGTATCTGTACATTTTTGTTTTGTTTAACAGGAACTGAGCTTTTAATAAGAGTGCTGTTAAATTAATCCTAATTTTTTCACTTAAGTCAACATCTCCCAATGTCAAATATTTTAAGGAGCTGTGTGTATAACACTTTCCATTACATTTAGATTTTCTATTACACAGGGTTCTTACACCCTTTAGCAGATTGCCCCTCATGCTTATCCGTTCAGAGTATCCGTTTCTGTCTTTCAAAACATTCTGAAACACCAGTTCTCTTCACAACCTGTTAATATATGCCATTTAGCTGACTTTTATCCAAAGCAACTTACGTAACTTATGTTAGCGTATACATCTATGTGTTTGTGATGTTCTCTGCCAGAGTTGTATCCATGACCTTGGTGTTGCTAGCGCCATCGTCTTACCGACGGAGCTGCACAGGACCGTAATCACTAGCTAATCACTTTACCCCCTCTGGTTCCCTCCAGATGCTTTCAGAGAAGCTGCTGCGCAGGGAGAAGGAGTTTCAGGAGCTGGAGGAAGGCCTGAGGGCCGAGCAGGTCTCCAAGAAGACAGCCCAGGCCAGCCTGCACCAGAGGGAGCTGGAGGTGCAAGAGCTCCAGGCCCGGGCAGTGAGTGCCGAGGCCAGCCTGCAGAGAGCCCAGGCAGAGCTGGCGGAGCGGGGGGAGGAAGCTGAGAGGCTTCGAAGGGAGTTTGCTGAGCTGGAGGCCAAGCACAGGGAGGTGAAGACTGAGAGGAAGCAGCTGCAGCAGCAGAGGGAGGAGAGGGAGAGCCAGGGCCTGGCGCAGCAGAGTGAGGTCTGCCAGGTTAGTGAGTAACACATGCACACGGTCAGACACCAATAACCTACGTGTCAGACACTCACATGACTATAACCATACACACACACGCGCGCGCACAAATGAGAGAGGCGCACAGGCAAACTTGTGCACACACACAGGTCAGACACACAAATCTTTGCTTATCAATGATACTGTATATTAGGTATAAGCCTTCCTCTCTTCCTCCCGTCTTCTTCCCATCCTCTTCCTCCCCCTGTGTTGTAGCTGCATGCTAAGCTGCTGGAGGCGGAGCGGCAGTTGGGGGAGGTGCAGGGCCGTCTGAAGGAGCAGAGGCAGCTCTCTGGGGAGAAACTAAAGGACCGTGAGCAACAAGCCGCCGACCTGCAGATCAAACTGTCCCGCTCAGAGGAACAGGTAGGGACACCACATGAGTTCCGTATAGGATGGGTATAGACAGAATTACTGGAACGGACATTCCCATTTAAAGGGATACTTAGGGATTTTGGCAATGATCCTCAGAGGCAGATGAACTTGTGGATACCATTTGTATGTCTCTGTGTACAATATGAAGGAAGTTAGAGTTTTGCGAGCCAATGCTAACTAGCGTTAGCGCAATGACTGGAATTCTATGGATATCAAACCGCACACAGAGACATACAAATGGTATCCACAAGTTAATCTGAGTAGATAAAGGGCCTCATTGCCAAAATCCCCAAATATCCCTTTAAATCCATGTTCTCTGATGGGTGGACCAGCGGTCATATTGACCATGTAGTTCTCTGGGAGCGGTAGAGTTGAACAGAGACCGATACTGTTATATGATGGATATTGTTGCACAAGGTCCTTTATAGACTGGCCTGCCTATTAGAAGTTACTCTCTATAGGTGGGGGTTCAGAATGAGGCCATAAACAGAGCTACTGTATTGGGTTTGACCTCTGCATGTGTGTCTTGCTTTAGTTGAAGGAGAACAGCAGTAAGACATTGGACCTGCAGCACCAGCTAGAGAAAGCTAAGCAGCAACACCAGGAGCTCCAGGGCCTGCAGCAGAACACCAACACCAAGCTCAGAGAGGCACAGGTACTACCGGACATGTCAACGTAGCAGTTCCAGAAAAGTATTTTGTCAGTACAACTCACCTCTTTCACTGTGTGTATAGTAGAATCTATGTGAAGTGATGCTCAGCACCAGAAAACCCACCACGCATTAGTACAAGGTCGCATTTACTAGGGCACACCTTAGCAAAACGGAAAACAACATTTCTTGTTGGACAAGTCCATGTCGTCCCACCCTGTTTCAGTCT
Source organism: Oncorhynchus mykiss (assembly GCF_013265735.2). Lineage (NCBI taxonomy): Eukaryota > Metazoa > Chordata > Actinopteri > Salmoniformes > Salmonidae > Oncorhynchus > Oncorhynchus mykiss. The sequence continues at coordinate 40,807,400 of NC_048565.1, read as the reverse complement.
ATTTCTTTTCCTGTCTGATGCTTAATGAACATGACTAAGGACTTCTGCTTAGAAAGTGCTTCGGACAACACGTTTGTTTGACTCTTCTCCCTCTGCCACTTTGTCCCTGTCCTGTTAGAATGACCTGGAGCAGGTGCTGCGTCAGATCGGGGACAAGGACCAGAAGATCCAGAACCTGGAGGCCCTGCTGCAGAAGACCAAGGACAGCGTGAGTCAGCTGGAGGCCGAGAGGGAGGACCTGGTGGCCAAGATTCAGGCCGGGGAGGGAGAGACGGCTGTGCTCAACCAGCTTCAGGAGAAGAACCACACACTACAGACGCAGGTAGGGCTGGGCGGTAAACCGTATTTGACTATATATGGTATTGATGCACGGACCGGTTTGGATATTTACTTTACCTCACATAACATTGTTTAAATGTTTGGTTTGACGTGTACACACACACAAAACAGAGCACACACGTAATGCAGTACGGTGATCCGTAGAAGTGTGTTGTTCAATTCATGTGCATAGGTGTAAATTCACCCAGTGTAGATACGTAGAGATTGCATGTGGATTACTGTTGCAGTGCTATTTGGGTTGTTAATTAGATTCATTCCGACATTTCTTAATTTCTTTAAACTTTTTGGATTATGTGTGTTGTTTTGTATTACTGCACTGTTGGAGCTAGAAAACACAAGCATTTCACTGCACCTGCGATAACGTCTGCAAATCTGTGTACCGAACCAATAAACTTTGATTTGCTTTGAGGTAGTGTTAACCACAGTAAAAACATACAGTGGCCTAATCATGATCTGAGAAACAACTAATTGTCTTGCTGTCTTTCTGTTTTGGGGGCTATAGGTCATACACCTGACAGACAAACTGAAGAACCAATCAGAGAGCCACAAGCAGGCCCAGGACAACCTCCACAAGCAGGTGCAGGAGCAGAAGACCCTTCTGCGGGCGGCACAGGACCAAGCCCAGGCTGTGGAGACCTCTATAAAGGAAGTGAACACCCAGCTGACCGAGAGCAGGGAGAAGGTGGCCCAACTGGACACGCAGGTAGGGTGAATGGACTGATGGATGGATAAATATTCTACCTCCCTCTTTACCCTTGACTGGAGAGAGGCACAGACAGAAGTGGCCAAGCTGGGGGTCGAACCCCCGTCGCCAGACGGTCATGTGAAAGAGTGTTAACCACCCAACCATAGCGTTAAGAGTTTACCACTCAGCCAGATTCTGGCACTAAAAAGTTGTTGTTGTTTCCCCAGTTGAAGGCTAAGATCGAGATGCTGCTGTCGGCCGAGGCAGCCAAGGCAACCCAGAGAGTAGACCTGGAGAACCACCTGGATACAGCCCAGCATGCACTACAGGACAAGCAGCAGGTCAGCCATAGTTTCTATGTCTGAGGTCAGCTCACTCATAGTACTGCAGGCTGAGATGGGTGACGTCAGCAGAATAGACTCATACTAGATGAACATCTGATCTACCACCATACTCCTTAGGCTAGCTAGTTAGCGCGGTGAGGACTAATTGCGTTTCATTCGGTGACGTCACTCGCTCTAAGACCTTGAAGTACTGTAGTTATTTCCCTTGCTCTGCAAGGGCCGCGGCTTTTGTGGAGCGATAAGTATCAATTCTTCAAGGGTGCCCAGGTAGGGGTGAGGAGAGAGACGGAAGAAGTACTGTTACACTAGGCCCCATTCCAATTCTTTAAAAGTAAATCCTTCCTTCCTTCCTTGAAGTAATCACTGATTAGACAGGACAGGGGAACGTCATGTGGTGGAGCCCTTGTGTTCTCCTGTCCAATCATGTCTAGTCAATGATTACTTCAATGAAAGAAGGATGCGCTTTTAGAGAATTTGAATGGGGCCCCCAGTAACCTCATCTCTTCTGTCCTTATAGGAGCTGAGTAAGAGCCTGGCGTGTGTGGAGGAGCAGGGCCGGAGGCTGCAGGCGAGACAGGAGCAGTGTGGCCAGCTGGAGGCCAGTCTGAAGGAGGTCAAAGACAAACTACTGATCTCAGAACAGCGCTTAGAGCAGCTGGAGGTGCGGGCCAAGGTCAGTTAAATGCACGCACTCACACACACATTCGATTTTTGTTTATTACGATATGAAGGGGTTTAGCTCATACACACATCTTGGAATCAGGGTTGTAGTAGAAAGTCCCTGTGAGGTCACTGAATTGTCTGTGTGTGTGTGTGTGTTCTTTGTGCGTGTATGACAGAAAGCGGAGGCGGAGGGGGTGGAGCTGCGTGCTGACAGGAAGCAGGCCCAGCAGGAAGTGCAGAAGCTCCAGAAGCAGGAGTCGGAGGTCAAGGGAAAGCTGAAGGAGCTGGGTTGCCTATTGGAGACTGAGAAGTCTGGGTGAGAACTTACTTCACCTTCTTTATGCTGTCACAGTCAGGTTACCATGCTAATGGACACAACAGGGTCAAAGTTCATTCGGAAAGAATTCAGACCCCTTCATTTTCCCCTCCACATTTTGTCACTTTACAGCCTTATTCTAAACTGGATAAAAATGAAATCCTCATCAATCTACACACAATACCCCATAATGACAAAGCGAAAACAGGTTTTTAGAAAGTTTTTCGTATTAAAAATAAAAAACGGATACCTTATTTACATAAGTATTCAGACCCTTTGCTATGAGACTCAAAATTGAGCTCGGGTGCGTCCTGTTTCCATTGATCATCCTTGAGATGTTTCTACAATTTGATTGGAGTCCACCTGTGGTACATTACATTTATTGGAAATTATTTGGAAAGGTACACACCTGTCTATATAAGGTCCCACAGTTGACATTCCATGTCAGAGCAAAAACCAAGCCATGAGGTTCAAGGAATTGTCCGTAGAGCTCCGAAATAGGATTGTGTCGAGGCAGAGATCTGGGGAAGGGCACCAAAAAAGGTCTGCAGCATTTAAGGTCCCCAAGAACACAGTGGCCTCCATCTTTCTTAAATGGATGAAGTTTGGAACCACCAAGACTCTTCCTAGAGCTGGCCGCCCGGCCATTGCTGGGCAGAAGGGCCTTGGTCAGGGAGGTGACCAAAAACCTGATGGTCATTCTGACAGAGCTCTAGAGTTCCTCTGTGGAGATGGGAGATCCTTCCAGAAGGACAACCATCTCTGCAGCACTCCACCATTCATGCCCTTATGGTAGAGTGGCCAGACGGAAGCCACTCCTCAGTAAAGGGCACATGACAGCCCACTTGGAGTTTGCCAAAAGGCACCTAAAGGACTCTCATACCATGAGAAACAAGATTCACTGGTCTGATAAAACCAAGATTGAACTCTTTGGCCTGAATGCCAAGCGTCACATCTGGAGGAAACGTGACACCATCCCAACGGTGAAGCATGGTGGTGGCAGCATCATGCTGTGGGGATGTTTTTCAGCGGCAGGGACTGGGAGACTAGTCAGGATAGAGGTAAAGATGGACAGAGCAAAGTACGGAGAGATCCTTGAAAACCTGCTCCAGAGCACTCAGGACCTTAGACTGGGGTAAAGGTTCACCTTCCAACAGGACAACGACCCTAACCACACAACCAAGACAACGCAGGAGTGGCTTCGGGACAAGTCTCTGAAAGTCCCTGAGTGGCCCAGCCAGAGCCCGGACTTGAACCCGATCGAACATCTCGGGAGAGACCTGAAAATACAGTGCCTTGCGAAAGTATTCGGCCCCCTTGAACTTTGCAACCTTTTGCCACATTTCAGGCTTCAAACATAAAGATATAAAACTGTATTTTTTTGTGAAGAATCAACAACAAGCGAAACACAATCATGAAGTGGAACGACATTTATTGGATATTTCAAACTTTTTTAACAAATCAAAAACTGAAAAATTGGGCGTGCAACATTATTCAGCCCCCTTAAGTTAATACTTTGTAGCGCCACCTTTTGCTGCGATTACAGCTGTAAGTCGCTTGGGGTATGTCTCTATCAGTTTTGCACATCGAGAGACTGACATTTTTTCCCATTCCTCCTTGCAAAACAGCTCGAGCTCAGTGAGGTTGTATGGAGAGCATTTGTGAACAGCAGTTTTCAGTTCTTTCCACAGATTCTCGATTGGATTCAGGTCTGGACTTTGACTCGGCCATTCTAACACCTGGATATGTTTATTTTTGAACCATTCCATTGTAGATTTTGCTTTATGTTTTGGATCATTGTCTTGTTGGAAGACAAATCTCCATCCCAGTCTCAGGTCTTTTGCAGACTCCAGGTTTTCTTCCAGAATGGTCCTGTATTTGGCTCCATCCATCTTCCCATCAATTTTAACCATCTTCCCTGTCCCTGCTGAAGAAAAGCAGGCCCAAACCATGATGCAGCCACCACCATGTTTGACAGTGGGGATGGTGTGTTCAGCTGTGTTGCTTTTACGCCAAACATAACGTTTCGCATTGTTGCCAAAAAGTTCAATTTTGGTTTCATCTGACCAGATGTTTGGTGTGGCTTGTGGCAAACTTTAAACAACACTTTTTATGGATATCTTTAAGAAATGGCTTTCTTCTTGCCACTCTTCCATAAAGGCCAGATTTGTGCAATATACGACTGATTGTTGTCCTATGGACAGAGTCTCCCACCTCAGCTGTAGATCTCTGCAGTTCATCCAGAGTGATCATGGGCCTCTTGGCTGCATCTCTGATCAGTCTTCTCCTTGTATGAGCTGAAAGTTTAGAGGGACGGCCAGGTCTTGGTAGATTTGCAGTGGTCTGATACTCCTTCCATTTCAATATTATCGCTTGCACAGTGCTCCTTGGGATGTTTAAAGCTTGGGAAATCTTTTTGTATCCAAATCCGGCTTTAAACTTCTTCACAACAGTATCTCGGACCTGCCTGGTGTGTTCCTTGTTCTTCATGATGCTCTCTGCGCTTTTAACGGACCTGTGAGACTATCACAGTGCAGGTGCATTTATACGGAGACTTGATTACACACAGGTGGATTGTATTTATCATCATTAGTCATTTAGGTCAACATTGGATCATTCAGAGATCCTCACTGAACTTCTGGAGAGAGTTTGCTGCACTGAAAGTAAAGGGGCTGAATAATTTTGCACGCCCAATTTTTCAGTTTTTGATTTGTTAAAAAAGTTTGAAATATCCAATAAATATCGTTCCACTTCATGATTGTGTCCCACTTGTTGTTGATTCTTCACAAAAAAATACAGTTTTATATCTTTATGTTTGAAGCCTGAAATGTGGCAAAAGGTCGCAAAGTTCAAGGGGGCCGAATACTTTCGCAAGGCACTGTAGCTGTTCAGCAACACTCCCATCCAACCTGACAGAGTTTGAGAGGATCTGCAGAGAAGAATAGGAGAAACTTCCCAAATACAGGTGTGCCAAGCTTGTAGCGTCATACCCAAGAAGACTTGAGGCAGTAATTGCTGCCAAAGGTACTTCAACAAAGTACTGAGTAAAGGGTCTGAATACTTATGTAAATGTGATATTTCAGTAAATTTTTTTATACATTTGTTAACATTTCTAAAGCTGTTTTTGCTTTGAGTAGATTGATGAGGGGGGAAAAAACAGTTGGAATCAATTTTAGAATAAGGCTGTAAGGTAACAAAATGTGGGAAAGGTAAAGGGGTCTGAATACTTTTCGAAACTCGAACTGCACTGAATCATCTCCCGACGACAAGGAAAATGACCGTTGCAGCAGCAGTCTATAGACAGTCCGCCTGAGTATAAATTAAACGTGGTTCTGGCCATCGACTATAAACCAAGCTTATTTCCTTATTGTTAGTCATTGTACCACATCCAGTACTCTTTGTGACCGGTCTATGCTTCTCTCAGAGCTGCTGCGTTACAGGTGGAGCTGAAGAGAAAAACCTCCTCCCTGAGTGACACGCGACAGCAGCTGGAGCAATGTGAGCAGGAGAAGACCTCCCTCCAGGCCAACTTGGTCAAGCTAGCCCAGGAGGGGCAGGCGCAGCAGGCAGAGCTGGACAGGAAAGCCCAGGGCTTGGCCAGAGAGCTCCAGACGGCCCAGCAGGAGAAGGAGGCCCAGGGGAAAGAGCTGGTGGCGGTCAAGGATGGCCTGGCTAAGGCCTCCAAAGCCATGAAGGACAGCCAGAGCCAGCTGGACAAGGAGAGGAAGAGCAGCAAGGCAGTTCTGGAGGAGAAGGTGGGTTTAATGTGGTGTAGCGTGGTAGACCTCCATGTGGAAGGCACAGACAGCAATGTGAAGGAGTCAGGAAGCTACTTGGGTTACAGAGTGGGAATGCTAATATACCGTAGGATCAGTTTTGCCTTTTTAGATCATAATGAATAAGATTACATGACCGGATCCGAGATCCACACTCCTACTTTTTAATCGCCCTTTTCTTATAGAATTGTATTTGTCAGTGTTATCAGCAGAAGTCTCTTAGACTCTAGGCCAAATCCAACATTAAATATATCTGTGTTAATGTGAAAATGTCTTGAATGTGTTCCTGTTTTAGGAGAAGTCCCATGAGAAGGCCAGACGAGAGCTGCTGAAGGCCACAGAGGCCACCACAAAGGAGATGGCAGAGGTCAAAGGGCAGCTGGATAAGATCAGAGAGGTAAGAAGCCCATAGACATGACTACATGGTCCCATTCATTTTGCACCTGAGCTTGTCCAATAAGCAACCCTTCATTTTTGTTTCAGTTGCAAAATGTTTTGCTATGGTGTGCCCTAATGAACACGACCCAGATACCGATTGTCCATGCTCTCACAATGGGTTCTATTTTGTGTCTGCCTTTGCAGGTAGAAAAAGGGCTGAATATGCAGCTGACTGCATTAACAGAACAACACACCAAGACCCAGGAGGCCCTGAAAGAGAAGGAGAAGGGGGTGCAGCAGCTACAGGCACAGCTGACGACAGCCCAGGGGTCCTTCAGCCAGGAAAAGAAGAAGCTGGAAAGCCAAGTGACCGAGCTGCAAGGATCACATGCCAAGAAGGTAAGATGACATGCATGCATGCACACACATACACACACACACACACTTAATTCCATGTATTTTCCATGTTTTGGACTAAATGTGTGTTCCAGGCTGAGGAGGAGGGTCATCTGAGGGAACAGGTGTCAGGCCTCGGCCAGGATTTGAGCTCTGAGAGGACCAGGACCACTGAGCTGCAGGAGGTTCTAGAGCAGAGTCAGCTAGGCCTGGTCAAGCTGCAGTCTGACTACTATGGCAAGGAGTCAGAGTTGTCATCTCTCAGACAGGACCTCAAGGTGGGTGGGAGACCATGCAAGCATAGAAATATCCTTACTCGAACGAGAATCCACATTCAATTATATTTCAATGGAGGGAGGTTGGGGTCAGTGGGAGTTAAACAGGAAGAGTCATTGTGTGAGAAGAAAATATGTGAGAAGAAAAAGGCAGTTAAGAGGAATCAATGGAGATACCAGAGACCGTGTCAGACCGCATGTACATATTGATCATGAGCTGACTCACGTGTCTGCCTAATGGTCTACCAGGACACCGTAGGTGTAGGATCATATAAATCAAAGCCTTTTTGACATAATGCTAATCTAATTTGAAAGTGTGGTATGCTCATAAACCTGTTGAGTGTGTGTGTGACCCATGTTTTCTGTGTGTATGTACTGTATGTGACCCATGCCTGTGTATACTCTCTGTCCAGGCGTCTGAGGAGAGGCTGGCCCTGTCCCAGGAGGAGTTATCTGCTAACCGGATCCAGCTGACTGGTCTGGAGGGGCAGGTGCAGGAGGTAAAGGCTGCCAGGGCCTCCCTGGAGCAGGAGCTGGCTAAACGGGACCAGAAGCTTGGCCAGCAGGAGACGGCCCTCAAAGAGTTGCAGAAACAACAGGTTGATTTTATTCGCACACAGTACATGCAGACCCAGGGTCCTGCTCAAAGGTTCCCCTGTCCTTATAATCATATCGCTTATGAGATCCAGGAGGGAAGACATTATTGTTTCACTTGGGGGTATCCCATTTAGTTTTGTGTAATGAATCTCTTGTTATAATTGTTGTACATCTAATTCCAACCCATAGCCAGAACTAGGGTTGCAAAGCTACCGGTAATTTAGGTCATTAACAGAGACTGTCAATCTATCATCATTTTGGTAATTTATACTTTAACAACTTTTAAAATGTATTCATATATAGTCATCATTTTTCATATCGGTGTCTGTATTGTCCATGAGTTTCTGGTAGATGGATCATATGGTTCAAGAGAAAATAGCCTAATTAATAAAAAAAAGCATCTCATCAACAATGGCATTATTTTCCATTACCTCTGTAACCCACCAACAATACACTTCGTTCACAACTGCCACCAGTTTGGCACCAAGACATTGACAACAAATACATACTGACAAATAAGTGTGTAAAAAAAAACATAAGGGATATTTCATGCTGATTCCCTCATATTAAACAATGGTTTTCTATAAATTGATGGATTAAATATAGGATCATGTTTTACAGCTTTGCCATGACATTTTTTACATTTTAAAATCATATTTAATTCTTTCATATTTTACATGTGATGAGGCCAGAGAGCCGGCCAGAGATGATTTCAGACACGTGATAATCTGAAGTACCCAAAAGGGAATAAAATCCTTGAAAGATACTAAAATTCTGTTAGTTTAATGGGGAACTTAGAAACTTTTCAGTAATATACCCTCCCTTTGCAACCCTAGTCACAGCATCATGTTTTGGGGATTTTGATCAATCTCTGATGCCATCACCCCCCCTCCCCCACCTAGGGTGTGACCCAGGAGGAGCTGCAGAAGGAGAGGAGCAGAGCAGAGGAGCTGAGCCAGACTAAGGCTGCCCTGGAGAAGGACACAACCAGACTGAGCTCTGAGCTGAAGGCACTCGGGGAGAGGAGTGACAAGGTGAGGCCCTCCTTATGCTGATGCATTTATTAATCCCTTATTTTGCTTTACGGAGTGGTCCTTGATCTGGGATCATTGAACAGGTCACAGGTATAGTCACTCCATTGAGTGGAAAGGGGAGGGGTTGATTCTGAATTGAGCCAACTGAATACCATATCAACCCCTATCCTCCAGGTACTCCTATAGATCTAAGATGATTGGATAGGTGTTAGCAAAATGGCCACAATTCCACCTGACCTCTGAGGACAAGATGGAACTGCTATCATATTGCTTACACAAGTGGTCCCCAACCAGGGGTACTTGGCCTATCCATAGGGGGTACTCATGAGACCATAGGTCTACTGGTAAAATGCACATCGGTGGGTACTTCAGGGGTACACGGGGCAGAGCAGTTGGTGGTACAGTAACCAAAAAAGGTTGGGAACCTCTGGCTTACACCTATCCATTTCACCCTCTCCCCCCAGGAGTTGAGGGAGCTGCGGGAAGCCAAGCAACTGTTGATCCAGCAGAAGCTGGAGATGCAGGGCCGGGTGGAAGAGGTGCAGGCAGCCCTGGAGCAGGAGAAGACCCTGCACCAGGCCACCAGAAACAGTGTTACCCAGAGAGAGGAGAAGCTATGGGCAGAGACCCAGGAGATCCAGGCCCAGCTGGTACGCTGAGTCGCTCACCAACCTAATAATTCAGACCTTGACTTTTTCCACATTATGTTACGTTACAGCCTTATTCTAAAATGAATTAAATCGTTTTTTTCCCCTCAATCTACAAACAATGTCCCATAATGACAAAGCAAAAACAGGTTAAAAAAAATAAAAATAAAAAGAACTACAACTACACTGAAATATCACATTTACATAAGTATTCAGACCCTTTACTCAGTGCTTTGTTGAAGCACCTTTCGCAGCAATTACAGCCTTGAGTCTTCTTGGGTATGAAACTACAAGCTTGGCACACCTGTATTTGGGGAGTTTCTCCATTCTTCTCTGTAGATCCCCTCATACTCTGTCAGGTTGGATGGGAGTGTTGCTGCACAGCTATTTTCAGGTCTCTCCAGAGATGTTCGCTCTGGTTCAAGTCCGGGCTCTGTCTGGGCCACTCAAGGACTTTCAGAGACCTGTCCCGAAGCCACTCCTGTGTTGTGTGCTTAGGGTCGTTGTCCTGTTGGAAGGTGAAACTTGGACCCAGTCTGAGGTCCTGAGTGCTGTGGAGTAGGTTTTCATCAAGGATCTCTCTGTACTTTGCTCCGTTCAACTTTCCCTCTATCCTGACTAGTCTCCCAGTCCCTGCCGCTGAAAAACATCCCCACAGCATGATGCTGCCACCACCATGCTTCACCGTAGGGATGGTGCCAGGTTTCCTCCAGATGTGAAACTTGGCATTCAGGCCAAAGAGTTCAATCTTGGTTTTATCAGACCAGAGAATCTGGTTTCTCATGGTCTGAGAGTCCTTTAGATGCCTTTTGGAAAGCTCCAAGCGGCTGTCATGTGCCTTTTACTGAGGAGTGGCTTCCGTCTGGCCGCTCTACCATAAAGGCCTGATTGGTGGAGTGCTGCAGAGATGTTGTCCTTCCAGAAGGTTCTCCCATCTCCACAGATGAACTCTGGAGCTCTGTCAGAGTGACCATTGGGTTCTTGGTCACCTCCCCAACCAAGGCCCTTCTCCCCGATTGCTCATTTTGGCCGGGCGGAAGAGTCTTGGTGGTTCCAAACTTCTTCCATTTAAGAATGATGGAGGCCACTGTGTTCTTGGGGACCTTAAATGCTGCAGAATTCTTTTGCTACCCTTCCCCAGATCTGTGCCTCAACACACAACCCTGTCCGTACCGGAGCGTATTTGAAAATTCCTTTGACCTCATGGTTTGGTTTTTACTCTGACTTGCACTGTCAACTGTGGGACCTTTATATAGACAGGTGAGTGCCTTTCCAAATCATGTCCAATCAATTGAATTTACAACAGGTGGTAAATCAAGTTGCAGAAACATCTCAAAGATGATCAATGGAAACAGGATGCACCTGAGCTCAACTTCAGGTCTCATTGCAAAGGGTCTGAATGCATATCTAAATAAAGTATTTGTTTTACATTTTTAATACATTTGCAAAAATATCTAAAAACAGTTTTTGCTTTGTCATTATTGGGTATTGTGTAGATTGATGAGCAAAAAATGAATTGAATCAAATTTAGAATAAGGCTGTAAGGTAACAAAATGTGGAAAAAGTAAAGGGGTCTGAATACTTTCTGAATGCACTGTACATGAGATGATTTACATTTTAATGCTATTGGCTGGTGGAAATGTATCATATGTACAGTCGCTCTACTAACAGAAAACACACACCAGCCCTTAGTGCTTTTACGTGCTGTGTTTCACTGTGTGATGGTGTCTTTTAGGTATCGTCACTCAGATGTGTTGTAGAGCTCCTGTAGGTGTGGCTTTTCTCCTCTAGACTTCTAAATACCCTGTTCTCCCTCCCTCGCCTCCCCAGGCGTCAGAGCGTAATGCTCATGAGGGGCAGGCGAAGCGGGGGGAGGAGGCGGAGGCGCGGCTGGGCCTGCAGGTGACGGCGCTCAACGAGAACGTGGCCACGCTGAAGAGGGAGTGGCAGGGGAGTCAGCGGCACTGCGGCGATCTGGAGAAGCAGACGGATGAACTGCGGGGCGAGATTGCCGTGCTGGAGGCCACCGTGCAGAACAACCAGGACGAGAGGCGTGCGCTGCTGGAGAGGTGAGAGAGAGGGTAGTGGGTGTGAAGTTGTCTCCAGAATTACTGTGTGGTGTGTTTATATCAGAAACTACCTTGAAGCAGGAAATCGCCTAGATCTACCCTTGTGGGTGTCTTCGAAACAAAAGGGCAAGTTGGCTGTTTTTTTTAAACATTTATTTAACTAGACAAGTCCGTTAAGAACAAATTCTTATTTCGAATGGCGGCCTGGGTGACAGTGGGTTTAACTGCCTTGTTCAGGGGCAGAACGACAGATTTTTACCTTGTCAGCTCGGGGATTCGATCCAGCAACCTTTCGGTTACCGGCCCAACACTCTAACCTCTAGGCATCCTGACACCTTGCAGGATAGGCTAATTGATTTCCGGTAGTTTGACTGCTAGAAGTCGTGCCGTCATTATAACCTCCCTGTGATGCAGTTAGAAGTTGCTTTGGAGGTGACTAGTGCTTTGATTTATTTTCTCTCGCTCTCCCTCTTTCCTCTTTTTCACTCCTCCCATGGTAGCTTTTAGCCGTCAACCATTTTGACTCTGTTATGGCTGTGTTTCAGGTGTGTGAAGGGTGAGGGGGAGATGGAGAAACTGCAGGCCAAAGTAGTGGAGATGAGGAGGAAACTGGATGATACGACAGCCGCCATGCAGGAGCTGGGCAGAGAAAACCAGTCACTACAGGTAACAATACAAGATACGTAACACCACGTTACGCACCTATTAGGACTTCAGATGCATCGTTCTTTATGACCTGTAGTCTTTATTAAGCACAATACGGAGTCCACATCCATGGAGTCCAATGACCAATCATTACGTAATTGTATTCATCTCATTTAATAGGCTGTTATCGAGTTATGGATGACACAATAGACCGCGCCGCCCTGCGGCTTTGAACTCTGTAGGACGAATAGCTCGTCAATAGAGCTGTGTGTGTTGGGAGTGTGCATGCGTGTTAGTGGAGCTTGTTTTCATGCTGTGCTCTAACCCCTCTCCTTGTCCCCGTCTGTAGATAAAGCAGTCACAGTCTCTGACCAGGAAGTGGGCAGAGGACCACGAGGTACAGAACTGCATGGACTGTGGGAAGGGCTTCTCTCTCGCCATTAGGAAGGTGAGTTGTATTACACGGCGGTCTGTTCATTTGGGTTGTGTTCATTAGGGCAGTTTTTTTGCAACAGGAATGTTTAGCAACAAAGAATTAATGTTTCTTATTGGACAAGTTCAGGTAGTCCCTCCCTGTTTCAGTTAATTTTCTTCTGTTTACTGCCTTATGAACACGACCATTGTAAATGTTGGAGGAGCCACAAAGGAATTCACAAAAGTGTTAACTGCTGTGCAGAGCCGTGGTTGAATGATAACGCTCCCAACACATGTACAAATCTCCTCACCAGTGACCGGTGTTCAATCCCCCTGTCCACCCTTCCCACTATTTCTCCCACTTACCTCGGTGTCTTTCTGATTTCCGAACTGTCTCAATAAAGTTCAAATACATAGAGAACAAAATAGTCGGCATAGCCTGACTGCCCATCCTCCTAACTGACTCTCTCTACTCCCAACTCTGACTCCCCCTTGCAGCACCACTGCAGACACTGTGGCAACATCTTCTGTGCAGAGTGCTCCGCCAAGAACGCCCTCATACCCTCATCCAAGAAGCCTGTGCGGGTTTGTGAAACATGCTTCGAAGATCTCCAGGCCTGACACCCCTCTTCCCCCCACCCCCTCCCCCCAGTAGCCCAGCAACGGCATGTCTCATGATGTCCATTTTCTATGTGCATTCATCTGGACTGAGGAACCAACACCAGTCTCTCTGTGAACCCCATTGGACCATGTGAAGCAAACATACCTACTGAGCTTTGGAGAGGAGTAACCTGGTGATGGGAGTGCAGAAGAAGTGGCCAGTCAACATGGTGGCCGATGTGGGTTCAGCAGGTATCTCGACGTCACACAAGAAGATGGGAACATAATGGAAGAAGCACTGCAGACATTTCTGAGCTATGTGATGGAATAGGCCGCATCTGTATAGTGCCTTTGCTGCTCCTGACCTGAAGTCGACATGTCAGTCGGTCAGACAGAGTATGGTAACAGGGAGAGCTCAACAGCAACATCCATTACACCACACATCTAGCTAGAACGGCGGCCATCTTGGTTTGGCATTGTTTTCATCTTGAGCATTAACAAGACAGTTGACTGTAAGTTGGGTCTTGAAGGGTTGTACCGACTAACGGGTTAAGTTAACGAAAGGATATAGTTACCTTGAAAGGTGGAAAGCAGTGGTTATTTGTTTTAGAAGTATTTTGTTCACGACCAAAGAATGTCTAACTGGAGGAGTCCAACAGTCCTGAGAGATGGCCATGATATGAAGCTAAATGGAAAGCCTGGATTTTTCATACCTTTATTTCTTTTCAATGACTTTTTAAATCTAGCTGAAAGCTTTGACTCATAAGGTCATACATTTTATCAAGAATTCAGACATGCTTGATATACATCCGAATGTTTTATTTTTTTTCAATGCTGCTCATCTATCTACAAAACGGAAGAACTTTTGTTTTTCACTGTCCACGTGGTTGGTTGCATGTGCTTTTTCTGTCGCCTGTATCCCATTCAACATCCTGACTACTGCAGGGGCTGTGTGTGCTCTGCTTTGAAGCAGCAGCAATAACTGTCCACGTGTATCTGGTGTGTGTGTGTGTATATGTGGTGCTTTAGGAATGAATGTGTATCAGTATGTGTAGGGGCTGCAGTGTTGTCAGTCTGCATGGTGACTGTTTAAACCTTCTCTTAAGACACTTTTGTCCATGTCGGTGTTGATTTACACTAATTGCTAACTCTTTACAACCCGTCAAAAACAGCACTGATAACACTTTTAAAAAATCTGGTCCTCATTCAAGTATTTTTTTGGGTGATTCTCATGAAACTAGTCATCTGTAGCAAATATCAACTATCATTCTGAAGACAAAGTCCAGTTTTTGGCAGTCTTATTTGAAATAAAGTTTTCACCCCAAATTCATCTGTATTCAATTCTGAGGTAATTTTATGCTAGTTGAAGTGGACATGTCTCATTACCATAACACTTTCAAGTTTCTGTAAAAACTCAAATGTTTTTAAATAAACTTTTATTCACTCATGATGCATCATCTTGAGCAGGGTTTCCCAAAGTCGGTCCTGGGGCCACCCCCCGGGTGCACGTTTTGGTTTTTGTCCTAGCACTATACAGCTGATTGAAATAATCAAAGCAAACGAGCTCCCAGAGGCCCCAGGACCGACTTTTGTCCCCACTTGGTCTTCTCATTACTGATTTGGCTAAAAAGCTCAAATTGGGAAAAATCAGAACCATTACCTTAAACATGGAGGCATGAATGGGCTTTAGTGATGTGGTCAATTGTTTGCTGACTCATAATGGCTGTCTCCTATTATTTGCAGATTGAGGTAAGGGCCTCTCATTACCAAAACAAATGTCTCAATAAATGTGGGGTGTAAAAACCCTGTTTAAATTACTTTTAAGCCACGATCATCCGTTTGTGTTTCAGCAAAGAGCAACCCCACCACAAAGGAGAATATCCCCAATTTTGACATGTGTACCTGTTTTTCACACTAACCTATACTGTTCAATATCCCAAGACAGTTGTCGTTCCACGTATTTAGATGCTTTATAGGCATATTATGTTATGCCGTTTGCCCATAGGATCCCATTCATTCCAGAAATACATCTTTAATAAAATGTACAACCACAAATATCCACGTCCTAATACACCAATATTACCTGTAAAGACCTTGGAGAAGTCTTTTTTTGCAGTTACGTTTAAGTCCGCTTTTGAAAATACATGCATATAATTACAGTACTTATACTGAAATAAGTGCTATTTTAGTCCATCACACTAAAATCAGTGATTTTAGTCCTATGCAAGGATTATTTGGGATTAACAAATGATGAAACTGATTTGTTGGGTTACTGAATCTCTGGTAGAGATCAGTACAGGTTTTTCAATGGCAAATTATGCAACACTAATTTCCGAAACCTGCTCATCATTACCGTAACGCGGAAATATTAGGACACATTTATGCAATTGTGTCTTGATCTGATGTGTACGTAAATTAAATAAAACAATTTGAATGTATACATATGTTATTGATTCAAAAAGGTTGTTACTGTAATATTTCCCGAAATACATTTTAAATGTTTAACTCAGGCCTTTTCATTAGGGAAGCAATGTTAAAAATATTATAAATTGATTTGTTTTACTATTTGGGAGTTTAAAAAGTGTTGCGGTAATGAGAATTGTTGCATTGGTAGTTGTAAAACGCATTATCTGATCAAAAAACAAGACTAATTATGAGATAGGAAAGTACATATCCTAATCTCGGTGATCCAAGAGGACATTTATTTTTTAAATGTCAGTTTCATGAGAATGACCCTAAAAACAGTGCCTTCAGAAAGTATTCACACCCCTTGGGATTTTCCACATTTTGTTGTTATAAAGTGGGATTAAAATATTTATTTGTATTTTTTTGTCAACGATCTGTCAAAGTGGAAGTAAAATTCTAACGTATGTAAAAACAATTATGAAAAATAAAACTATCTTGATTACATAAGTAAAGAACCCTGAGTCAATACATGTTAGACTCACCTTTGTCAGCGATTTAAAGCTGTGAATCTTTCTGGGCAAGTCTCTACGAGTGTTAAACACCTGAATTGTAGAATATTTGCTCATTGTTCTTTTAAAAATGATTCAAGCTCTGTCAAGTTGGTTGTTGATCATTGCTAGACTGCCAATTTAAGTCAAAACTGTAACTAGGCCACACAGTAACACTCAATGTCGTCTTGGTAAGGAACTCTGTATATTTAGCCTGGTGTTTTAGGTTATCGTCCTGCTGAAAGGTGAATGTCTTCCAGTGTCTGTTGGAAAGCTTTGCCGAAGATTAGCATACCCATAACTTGATGCAGCCACCACCATGCTTGAAAATACTCAGTGATGCATTGTTTGATTTGCGCCGAACATAACTTTGTCCTGATTACAAAGTGTTAATTTATTTGCCACATTTTTTAGCAGTTTTACTTAAGTCCCTTATTGCAAAACAGGATGCATGTTTTGGAATATATTTATTCTGTACAGGCTTCCTTTTCACTCTGTCATTCAGGTTAGTATTGTGGAGTAACTGCAATGTGGTTGATCCATCCTCAGTTTATCACAGCCATTAAACTCACTGTTTTAAATTCACTTTCCTTCCTCTCCGGAAACAGAGTTAGACCCGTATCTCTGTAGTGACGGGGTGTATTGATGCACCATCCAAAGTGGAATTCATAACTTCACCATACTCAACGGAATATTCAATGTCGGCTTTATTTTTTACCCATCTACCAAATAGGTGTCCTTTATTGCGAGGCATTGGAAAACCTCCCTGGTCTTTGTGGTTGAATCTGTGTTTGAAATTCACTGCTCAACTGGGGTCCTCACTGATAATTGTATGTGTGGGGTACAGAGATGAGGTAGTCATTCAAAAAGTGTTAAACACATTGTACACAGAGACCATGCAACTTATGTAAATGGTTAAGCACATTTTTACTCAACTTATTTAGGCTTGCCATAACAAAGGGGTTGAATACTTGACATTTCAGCTTGTAATTTTTAAAAACCTAATTCCACTTTGAAATGGTGGGGTATCGTGTGTAGGCCCGTGATTAACTCAATACATACATTTTAAATTTAGGCTGTAACACAATGTAGAAAGTCATGGTTTGTGAATATTTTCTGAAGGCACTGTACTGATTTGAACTGTTCCTGCACTGTCTGGTCAATCCACAGTAAATGATAAAGGCTCTTAGTTGAAAGACTGCCATGTTATTGTGAGTGACTTGGTCAGCCGTCTGGCTTCTGGTTTGCTGTATGTCTCCATGTCTGGCTAGCAGATGGGCTGGCTGTCCATCTAGCTCAGGGTTTCCCAATCCCCCCCCGGACTGTGTCTGCCTAGCTGTGTCTGCCTAGCTGTGTCTGGCTAGCTGTGTCTGCCTAGATGTGTCTGCCTAGATGTGTCTGCCTAGATGTGTCTGGCTAGCTGTGTCTGCCTAGATGTGTCTGGCTAGCTGTGTCTGCCTAGATGTGTCTGGCTAGCGGTCTTTGAAGGCCTGAACACCTTTTTCTTTCAATGCCAGTCCTCCCTCTACTCTGGGTTCAAGAGGTCATTCTCAAACACTTGGCATTGTACCATATCATTTTGATCAAGTAGACTCCTGTGTCGTTAGCATCCATTTCTGCATTACATTGGTTTAGTCTACCTCAGATTGGCACTATGGTTAACCTGAAAGATTCTTCTTTCCCTGTTGTTCAGATCAGGTTTCCCAGCTTGCTGGATGCATTTAATATTGTGTTTGTCACGAAGGCCAAGAGATTTGCGGTCTAGGCTGCGCCTCATCATATTCTGGGTTAAGAGCCGTTACAGGCGCAGCCTGGGCCAAGTATCTGCCCACTAACTCCACCCTTATAGTTGAGAAGTGGTCACCAACCCTGGTCCTGGAGAGGGCTACAAGGTTAGTGCAGGCTTTTGTTCCAGCACTAATACCTATTTCATAGCAACAGCTCATCAATACTTTAAATTGAAGCGGGTGTTTCAGTGCTCGGCTGGAGCAAAAACCTGCCCCTCTAACTCTGTCATAGGGTTTACCATCTTATTGTATAACATTGTCACTTACTAATACCAAGGCTATAGTCATTATCTTTGTCAAATGTTAACACTTGCGTGTGTATAAAGAAGCGTCGACAAATGTAACGTAAAAAAAAAAAGTCTTACTGAATGGCACTACACAAATTAATCTGGCTTGTTTCACGTGGATGCCGGCCGTCGTCATGCATGATATCGATTGTCTTGTTCATTCCTCGTCCACTTTAGAGGATATCATAGCACCGTTTTATATACTTTAGAAATTCGTCCTTCCTCATTTCCTTCAGGTAAGCACAAATCTAAGTGGATGGATAGATGAAAGGAAGGTTAACACTCACTCCCACCGATCTGTAACTTCAAGGAAGGATACATTTCTGGTGTATTGCAACAGGGCCCCGTGTGTAGCGATTGTGCCTAAGAGTCACGTTACCCTGCATTCGTCAACCAATGGTTGTGTGCCATGTCAGACATCTATTCAGGCATTGTAAGATCTGTCATGCATCAGCAACGTCTAAGCTCTGAAACGCAGTCCTTGTTTGTCATGGTGACAGTCGGGAACCCTGTGTTCCCTTGGACCACCTGTCCTGGAAGAAGGGATGTGTGTCTGATTAAGGAAATAAATAATATAATTTGACTAGATGTACCATTTGTTTTCTAATTTTCCATCATGACTAAATAAAAGGGGTCTGTATTTTCCTTGGTGTGTGTATACCAGTGTGTTAACTAGTTATATGATTTTTCACCCACTGGGGTAATAACGACATGGGTCAGTTGTACTGTTAGCCATAGACACATTACCACAGTTTGAGTGAATGTATTCAGCAACACAGGACAAAAATCATAATTTCTCATTATCAACAATTTATTGTCATCTTATGGTACCACAATGCACTTTCAAAGCAAACATGAATTTTACAAATGATCCTGCTAATACTTTACAACGGCTTAGGCGGAGACACAGTAATAGTCCTTGTCTAGGGCAGTGGTCACCAACCCTGGTACTGGAGAAATTCACCAGGAGTGCAGGTTTTCAATCCAGCACCAACCAACGCACCTGATTAAACTAATCAAAGGTCTCGACAACTAGCTAGTTTAATCAAGTGCCTTTGTGCTGGTATGTACTTAGAACCAGCATACGTATACCCCTTTCACACTACAGCCGTACTGGGCTGGCCTGGTTACATATCCACCACAATTCTAGAACTCTGCTAGAAAGGACAGTGTGAAAAGAAAATCTTAGCCACCTATGGTTCAGGACCTATAGTGGGAGGCCCCAGAAGCAGTATTTGTCCCCTGTTGTAGTGACTGTCCGATGGCTCAGATCTGGGAGGACTCTACCCACAGTGAGGAGCTCTTCACCCGGGGAGGCTGCTGAGAATTCAGTGTCGTCACTGCACCCTCTATCTCTGACATCCACACCCTCTGGAAAGGAACACATTTTTGTGGTTTGTTTATTGTTCCCATTTCAACAGTGTTTTGTAATTTTTTTTAAATCGTGTGTTGAGACCTTTTGAAATTAACTTGACATACACACGGTACCATGAGGATACTTGGCTCACTAACTCATGCCAGGGGTTGCAAAGCGACCAGTCATTTTGTTAATTAACAATCTATGGCAACCTATCGTAACTTTGGTCATTTATACTTGAATAACTTTATTTTATTGTATGTATTAATATGGACAAAGAAATGTACGAGTTTCTAGTAGATAGACCAGATGGTTCAAGAGAAAAAAGCCTAATTAATAAAAAGCATCAATGGGATTATTTTCAATTACCTCTAACTCAACCAACTAGACTTTTCAGTTGTGATGCTAAAACATTGATAAATGCATGGACAGAAATTATATTTCATGGATTCACTATGCCCAGATTCAGACCAGAGTGATGCGCGTGTAAATGGGGAGTTCCTTTTTATGCACTTCTCTCTGCGTATTCTGACCTTGAATTTAAGTATGAAAATAGCATGCTATTCGTTTGGGGTGGAGATCTAAGAAATTAAAAGGTGTGGCGGTGTCAACTGATAAGACGAGGTCAAAATACGGCTTAATTCCACCACCTTTACACGCAAGGAAACCATGAATGAGGTTGAGCGAACCTGCCCGATCTAAGTGGGAAAAGCGTATTTGTTTCAATACAAATAACTGCATTCTCCACGCACTGTGATTTAATAATAAGAGCTAGGTAAATGAGAAGAGCTAGGTAAATGAGAAGAGCTAGCTAAATGAGAAGAGCTAGGTAAATGAGAAGAGCTAGGTAAATGAGAAGAGCTATGTAAATGAGAAGAGCGTGAGTAATCCGTTTGGAGAGGATTGAAAATACACACAGCAATTGTTTTAGATGATTTTTCCTTCTGATCCCTGGAGATGAATGTGAAAACAGCCACATGGAAGCAAAATGAAAATCAGAACTTGTATTTGCAGCCCCTTTTCCACAACGAAATAGGCTATAAATAGCCGTGTCGTTATTCAGAATTGTGTGTCCTCAATTTGATGTCTGCGCTTTAGAATGTTTTAATTATAGCCCATGGTGCAGTTTATTTTCTCTGTTTTATTTGACATTTTGTATTATGTTATATTAGCCACTATCAGCAGGCACCAACATTTCTAACTGCCACTTTAGCTTACCTTTCTTTCCTCTGTCACATCCGTGTAGTTGTTCCTGAGGGTGACTAGCATTAGTGGATCATATTAGGCTAATGTTGTGCAATGTGGGACATTATGGCATTGACCACACGCAGCAGGTTAAACCTGGAGCACAGTTCACGACGACTGGACCGTTGTCATTACAGTTCAATGATTAGAGTAGATTTATAGGACTTGTTCAACCCTTATTGTAAACTTTTTTCCACCTTCCAATATTTCATGGATTGAACTTGAATATGACAACTTTCAGGATGAATCAAACCACTTTTTAATTCCTTAATATATTTAGTGCGTAAAGGCTCTCCAAACCTGTTTTTTGTCATACATGCTTGCCTAAATAATCTACAAGATCAGAGGATTTTTTACATCTACCAGTTTGTGTTGAAACGGAGATGAATATGCATATATTATTTACATGGCTTTATTTAACTTGGCAAGTCAATTAATAACAAATGCATTGCCTATCAAGAGGCAAAAGTCCTACTGTGGGGATGGGGGCTGGGATGAAAAATATAGGACAAAAACACATCACAACAAGAGAGACACCACAACACTCCATACAACAACAAAGCATGGCAGCAACACATAACACAGCATGGCAGCAACACAACATGGCATTAGCACAACATGTTAGCAGCACAAACATTGCTAGACACAGACAACAGCACAGAGGGCAAAATGGCAGACAACCCAATAAATCACGTGAAGCAGCCATGTGTCAGTAAGAGTGTCCATGATTGAGTGTAGAGATGGAGAAAACTGTCCAGTTAGTGTTTTTTTTGCAGCTCACTCCAGTCGCTAGCTGCAGCGAACTGATGCCTATTTTCCAAAATTGTTCTCAATGTATTCTAGTCTGTCAACAATGTCCAAATGTAAAAAAAAAGGTACCCTATTGAATGAAAACTCCAAGAGAAAATCTGTTGGCCACATTTATTCAGTGTGCAGAAGGGAATCATGACTGCAAAGCGTGTTATGCACCTGCACAAGGTAAGTCTGAATACCAACTAGTGAGAAGTATAACTTCCTAAATTGGAATCGGGACATAAATTGCTGGTTTATATTACGGATAATGTTTTACAGTTTAGTCTTATTTTAATAATCTCATATTTTCCATGTGCTAAAGCCAGAGATAGACAGCAGTGATGATATGAAGTACCCAAAAGGGCCACTAGATGTCTTGTGATAGATTACCTAAAATCATTGAAATGTTTGAATTCTGGTAATTTACTGGTAAACTTTCAAAGTTTCCAGTAATATACCCACCCTTTGCAACCTTACTCATGCCTAGTAATGAAGGAAATTCCACCTAATTTAGATGTGTCAAAGAGCAAGGTGACTCGGACAGTATTGGAATACAGACTTCTCTGCTAGTGTCCGATCGTCTGATGACCAACTCGGGCTGAGCGATTAACCAAAATGTAGGTTATTTTTCGGTTTTTAAACTAATTGACTTAAGTCTGTTCAATTATTTGAATTCCATGTCGTTAAATTTTTTTTCTGTGAGCTCAATGTGCAGTTTCTGTAGAGATAAATCAGATTAAGCCTGAACTGTGCAATGTAGTAGGGAGTTGTATTTTCCAATAGACCAATATTTTGCAAAGCTTGGTGCAAAAAAACATGACAATAATCCATTGCGCGCCCTCTTAAATTTGTCCATCTGTGCGTAGCAAGACAGAACAAGCAATCGATATGGATAGAAAGCAGTTAATTGGCGAGCCTGAAAATACATGATCTTGATTGTTGGTAGTCATAAAATGATGCCTTATTTACTTTGAATAACTACAAAAAGTGATTTTGATAGGCAGCAGCTCTATGGAAATGAGATGATGACTTGGAATAAAATTAAAGTAATGTGAATAAATGATGGTTCATAATTATGGTTCATAAGCAGTAATGGGAGATCACTAACGTCATGGGACTTGTATTAATTGTTTTATTCTGTGTCGTTACAGCATGCAATCCGCACAGTGCTTTTCATGTCAAAAATACATTAAACCAAAAGCAATGATACATTTTTTTTTTTTTTAATCGAACCGTCCTCAATAAGCACTAATCGCTCAGCACTATGACAAACACTAACTGGATCGAGTCACTTGATTTCTGGAAAGATAGCAATTTGTATGTTTGCGCAGAGAAAATCTCCTAGACAAATAGACTGTAAATAGCTCAACAATGATTATTATCATCCGGCAAAGGAATGAAACATGGTGATGAATGAAGGATAACACAGGAATTTATATGGCAGTAATCAACTAGCAACTCAAATGAATAAACTTTGAACCTGCTGTGAGTATGTTGAGATGGGAATGTCATGATCGTGATAAATCCACGCCTTATGACCACATAATGAAATGTTGTCAGTCACCATGGTACAATTACACACGAACAACCAAATTGGAATGCAACCCAATTCTCATTGTAAAAACACTACTGTCCATTCAGTGTTTTTGTTAGGACTACAACACGTACAGTGTGTTCTACAATAAGTTCAGAGTGCTCTTACTGTACCTTGACGGCCTCGGACGGTGCTTGTAGAATGAAGGCAGCGATACACTGCTGGTAGCGGTTCTGGTGCATGATAATGAAGGATTGGGATAGCCCTGACGCTGAGAAGAGAAGGATGAAACATGTCAGTGTCATTAGTGCACACCATAGAAAAATGTATATATTTTTTTTAACAGAAATTGAAAACAAGCGCTTCATATTGGAAGTTCAGGTGGTCCCTCCCTGTTTTGGCCAGTTTGCATCCATTTAGTTTCTAATTAATACAACCTAGTTTACATATAAATTATACTCTGCATACATTTTCATACTGGTCCCTGATGGAATCGAACCCATAATCCTGGCGTTGCAAGTGCCATGCTCTACCAACAGTCACAAGGCCAGGTCTGTTGAAGAAACGCACATAAGCAGTACTGAACAAATAACTCAGGACTGATACTGTAATCAATTACAGATGACTAATCTGCGGTTTAGATAACTGGATTGCACAATACAGTGGCTTGCGAAAGTATTCACCCGCTTGGCATTTTCCCTATTTTGTATCATTTGATTTACACAACATGCCTACCACTTTGAAGATGCAAAATATTTTTATTATGAAATAAACAAACAGAAAACTTGAGTGCATATCTATTCACCCCTCCAAAGTCAATACTTTGTAGAGCCACCTTTTGCAGCAATTACAGCTGCAAGTCTCTTGGGGTATGTCTCTATAAGCTGCCACATCTAGCCACTGGGATTTTTGCCCATTCTTCAAGGCAAAACTGCTCCAGCTCCTTCAAGTTGGATGGGTTCCGCTGGTGTACAGCAAAAAGTCATAACACAGATTCTCAATGGGATTGAGGTCTGGGCTTTGACTAGGCCATTCCAAAACATTTAAATGTTTCCCCTTAAACCACTCGAGTGTTGCTTTAGCAGTATGCTGAGGGTCATTGTCCTGCTGGAAGGTGTCCGTCCCAGTCTCAAATACAAGACTGAAACAGGTTTCCGTCAAGAAATCCCCTGTATTTAGCGCCATCCATCATTCCTTCAATTCTGACCAGTTTGCCTGTCCCTGCCGATGAAAAACATCCACACAGCATGATGCTGCCACCACCATGCTTCACTGTGGGGATGTTGTTATTGGGGTGATGAGAGGTGTTGGGTTTGCGCCAGACAAAGCGCTTCCTTGATGGCCAAAAAGCTCCATGTAAGTCATCTGACCAGAGTACCTTCTTCCATATGTTGGGGTAGTCTCTAGAGGTCGACCGATACATTTTGGACCCCTGATTATGGCCGATTACATTGCACTCCACGGGGAGACTGCGTGGCAGGCTGAGTACCTGTTATGCGAGTGCAGCAAGGAGCCAAGGTAAGGTGCTAGCTAGCATTAAACTTATCTTATAAAAAAACTATCAATCTTAACATAATCACTAGTTAACTACACATGGTTGATGATATTACGAGTTTATCTAGCTTGTCATGCGTTGCATATAAATCGATGACGTGCCTGCTAATTTATCCTTGAATTACAGCCTACTTCGCCAAACAGGTGATTTAACAAGCTCATTTGCGAAAAAAAGCACTGTCGTTGCACCAACGTGTACCTAACCATAAACATCAACGCCTTTCTTAAAATCAATACACAAGTATATATTTGTAAACCTGCATATTTAGCTAATATTGCCTGCTAACATGAATTTCTTTTAACTAGGGAAATTGTGTCACTTGCATACTATGCAACAGTCAGGGTATATACAGTAATTTGGGCCGCCTGGCTCGTTAGGAAGAAATGGTCTTCACACAGTTCCCAACAAAGACAGCCAACTTTGCCAAACGGGGGATGATTTAACAAAAGCGCATTTGCGAAAAAAGCACAATCGTTGCACGAATGTACCTAACAATAAACATCAATGCCTTTCTTAAAATCAATACACAGAAGTATATATTTTTAAACCTGTATATTTAGTTAAAATAAATTCATGTTAGCAGGCAATGTTAACTAGGATGTTAACTCGCGTTTGTTGCACGCATAGTCAAAGTATATGCAACAGTTTGGGCCGCCTGGCTCGTTGCGAACTAATTTGCCAGAATTTGACATAATTATAACATAACTTTGAAGGTTGTGCAATGTAACAGCAATATTTAGACTTATGGATGCTACCCGTTAGATAAAATACGGAACGGTTCCGTATTTCACTGAAAGAATAAACGTTTTGTTTTCTAAATGACAGTTTCCGAATTTTACCACATTAATGACCTACGGCTCGTATTTCTATGTGTCATTCTATTATAATTAGGTCTATGACTTGATAGCGCAGTCTGACTGAGCGGTGGTAGGCAGCAGCAGGCTCATAAGCATTCATTCAAAACAGCACATTCCTGCGTTTGCCAGCAGCTCTTCGCAATGCTTCAAGCCTATCAACTCTCGAGGTCAGGCTGGCAATACTAAAGTACCTATTAGAACATTCAATAGTCAAAGGTATATGAAATACAAATGGTATAGAGAAATAGTCCTATAATAACTACAACCTAAAACTTCTTACCTGGGAATATTGAAGACTCATGTTAAAAGGAACCACCAGCTTTCATATGTTCTCAGCAAGGAACTTAACCGTTAGCTTTTATACATGGCACATATTGCAATTCTACTTACTCCTCCAACACTTTGTTTTTGCATTATTTAAACCAAATTGAACATGTTACAGTATTTATTTGAGACTAAATTGATTTTATTGATGTATAAAGTTAAAATAAAAAGTGTTCATTGTTCATTCAGTATTGTTGTAATTGTCATTATTACATACATACATATAAAAATAGTCAGATTAATCGGTATCGGCGTTGAAAAATCATAAATCGGTCGACCTCTAGTAGTCTCCCATATGCCTTTTGGTGAACACCAAATGTGTTTGCTTATTTTTCTTTTTTTTTCTTTAAGCAAATGGCTTTTTTCTGGCCACTTATGTAAAGCCCAGCTCTGTGGAGTGTAAGGCTTAAAGTGGTCCTGTGGCCAGATAATCCAATCTCCGCTGTGGAGCTTTGCAGCTCCTTCAGGGTTATCTTTGGTCTCTTTGTTGCCTCTCTGATTAATGCCCTCCTTGCCTGGTCTGTGAGTTTTGGTGAGTGGCCCTCTCTTGGCAGGTTTGTTGTGGTTAATAATGGATTTAACAGTGCTCCCTGGGATGTTCAAAGTTTCAAGTATTTTTTTAATAGCCCAACCATGATCTGTACCTCTCCACAACTTTGTCCCTGACCTGTTTGGAGAGCTCCTTGGTCTTCATGGTGCCGCTTGCTTGATGGTGCCCCTTGCTGAGTGGTGTTGCAGACGGTGGGGTGTATATATACACTGAGATCATGTGACAGATCATGTGACACTCGAAATAAAAATCCATTTAAAATACAGGTTGTAATGCAACAAAATAGGAAAAACGGGGGGGATGAATACTTTTGCAAGGCACTGTATGTTTTTATCATAGGTTTGATTATTGATATAAATTCAGTATCTTATCAGTAAGTTAAGCAGCGTTTCCCAAACTCTGTATTCGGGATCCCTAGAAGGTGCACATTTTGGTTTTACACAGCTGATTCAAATGATCAAAGTTCATGATTAGATGATTATCAGCTGTGTAGTGCTAGGGCAAAAACCAAAACGTACACCCCATGGGATCCGAGGACTGAGTTTGGGAAACCCTGAAGTAAAGCAAGAGGTGTGAACAAGTGCCAAATAGCCTAAATGTAATAGATTAGTAGATGTTCATAGGCCTATGTTTAAATCAGTGATGAGGTCCTAGGATCAGGTTGTACATTATTTTCCATAAGAACACACACACACACTGTTAAGTTACTGCACTGTTGAGAGGAGAGCTTGCAACTAAGCATGTAATTTTACTGTTTACTCCCCGCTATAGCCTGTGCTTATGACAAATAAACTTTGATGTGACAATAACATTAAGATTGACAAAAGCCAAAATACTAGTGTGTTACTAGGACATGTGGCCTTAACTTCTCTAGGGTAGGGGGCAGCATTTGGAATTTTGGATGAAAAGCATGCTCAAATTAAACTGCCTTCTACTCAGGCCCAGAAGATAGGATATGCATATAATTAGTAGATTTGGATAGAAAACACTAAAGTTTCCAATACTGTTAAAATAATGTCTGAGTATAACAGAACTGATTTGGCAGGCGAAAACCTAAAATCCATTCAGGAAGTAGTTTTTTTTGTTTTCTATTCAATGCCATTACAGTATCCATTGACTTAGGACTCAAATTGCAGTTCCTATGCCTTCCACTAGATGTCAACAGTCTTTAGAAATTGTTTCAGGCTTGTATTCTGAAAAATTAGGGAGTAAGAGCAGTCTGAATGAGTGGACTCTGCCGTGTCACAGAGCTTTTTCATGCGCGCGAGAGTGCCTTTCTTGTTTACCTTTTATATTGACGCCGTTATTGTCCGGTTGTAATATTATCGATGATTTAGGTTAAAAACAACCTGAGGATTGAATATAAACATCGTTTGACATGTTTCTATGAACTTTACGGATACAATTTAGATTTTTTTTGTCTGCCTGTTGTGACCCCGTTTAAGCCTGTGGATTACTGAAGAAAACGCGAACAAAACTGAGGTTTTCGGATATAAAAGAGAGACTATCAAACAACAGGAACATTTATTGAATAAATGAAGGTCTTCTGAGTGCAAACATATGAAGATAATCAAATCTAAGTGATTAATTTTATCTCTATTTCTGACTTGTGTAACTCTTCTACTTGGCTGGTTACTGTTTGTAATGATTTGTCTGCTGGGCTATGTTCTCAAATAATTGTAAGGTAAGCTTTCGCCGTAAAGCATTTTTTAAATCTGAAACAGTGGTTGGATTCACAAGAAGATAATCTTTAAACCTATATAACATAGTTGTATCTTTTCTGAGTATTTCTGTATTTGAATTTGGCGCTCTGCAATCTTACTGGATGTTCGCCAGGTGGGACGCCCACATACCCTAGAGAGGTTAAACTGTGGCAACTACATCATTGAATGCTGGACTTTTTCCATTCCTGTATCATGCATGTGTTGAGCCGTCCCCACCTGCTGCGTTGAGTTGGTCTACGCTCCTGAGCTGGAGGCGGTCCAGCGAGATGGGCTGGTCCAGGACGGTGAAGGTACAGCCCTCCTTCAGCAACTGGTCCAACTCCTGGTTCTGAGGGAGGCGCAAAGGATTCTGTTCAGGACCTGTGGACTTCTAGAGGGGGGGTAGGAGTGGGAGAGCGCGCGGGAGAGAGAGAAAATCAAATTCAGTGATCAAAGAGGATTAAGTACTATACGAAAGTAGTTAAGTTATAATACATATGTAGGTAAGTATCTATGTGAGAAAATCGTAGAGGTATGGGTCTTACCTTCTTGTTCCTCTTGATCTTGGTGATGAGGAGGAAGTCGTCAAAGAGAAACAGGTACACATCATGCAGCTTAGCATTCTCTGGTGGTAACATATGTAGAGATGATGTCAGGACATGGCTGATGTAAAAATACAGTACTTAAACAGTATTTTAACTAAGCATGACTGATTACTCTGTATGTCACCGACCTGTGAGCACTAGTTTGCCCTCATGCAGAAGGCACCGATGAGCGATGAGGTTTTCGAGGGTGACCGCTTTCAGGAGATGCTTCAGATTCTGTTCAAAGCCAAATGAAGGGCTGAGGTTAGGTTGTGGGTAGACGCATGATTTGTTTGCATTCTTACGACTTCATATGTGGTGGCAGTATATTTTATTTGGATCATATCCCGCCGTTATGTCTCTTGCATGCATATCTAGCTATGCGGATCACGATGATCAGATATCACTTGATCTTTATCTGAAAAAACTAAGACGCTTCAGACAGCCCTCTCTTTACATCAATGCATTGACATCATTCAAGATACAGCTAAGTTGTTGTTGTATTGTATATGACTCGTGTATCAAAACGTTAACCATATGATCTGTTCTACTCGAATCCGAACCCAAGAAGACCCATTTGTCTTGGCCCAAGACCAGTGTCATTGGAAAGCTTAAGTACAGAGGCCCATGTTCCTCCAGGAACTAACAGGATTACGTCAATTAAGTCCATTTTATTCTATTATGTATTTGTGCAAACCCAGTTTGATATTCAAAGCTCAACTCTCTCATTATAGTGAATTCAACCTTACCTCAGGGATGAAGGCCCGCTTGTCTCTCTCCCACACTGGCAGCCACACCAGGGCATCTCTCAGTAGTTTCACCTTCTGGTAGTTGTCCAGCCATTTGACTTTGCCCTCCAGATCACCTACAAAACACACACACAAACACAAAACACAAAACATAAAACAACACACACCCACAACACACAACACACCCACAGGGGGAGGGGTGTGTGTGACACAAACAAACCAACGAGGACACTAAACTGCATTCCACTCCACCTCTCTGTTTGATAGTGAGCAGTGCACACTAATTAGGAACACCGATTCTGGCAGGCTTATTCCTGGCTTTGGAACACACAGAACAATCTTAACAAGGGTGTCACTGTTGTCATCAGATTAAATTAATATAATTTATGTAACTTCATCTTAGTTTAATAATATAGTACTACTTTGTAAAATATTCAGCTATGTGCACAATTTATCAAACTATCAATTCATCTGGCATTGGCAATGAAACAAATACATTTCAAACAGTATCTCTGATGTTGATACGGATATCATTAAATAATGACGACAGCTGACTGTCTCAACATGGGTGTGATCTATGATGCTCTAGTCATAGATTAGACTGCACCCACCTCTTACCGTAGACACCCACCACACCCATTGAACATTGACCGATTCAGTCCAGCCTGCCATTGTGACAGTGCTATTCCCAGGCCACATCAACTCACTGTATACCTCTGTTATTGTCTGTAGAGTCACACCCTGGCTATGGGAAAGAACTTTGCAGCACACAGTAAAAACACAAACTAGTTTGGAATAGAAAAACGGGTTCGATATACAAGAACAATTACATTCAAGGTACATATTTCTCTACAGTCCGTCCTGTCCATCTAGTTATAGAGAGAACCACCAAAATACGTCTGCAAGTAAAGGCATGCAGAGAAGACGTCAACTGTCACAGATTTTGGCTGCTGCCCAACAAACAAACTGGCTATTTGGTTACCATTTCTAAGAGACATGTATTTGTAGAGACTATCCCGTACAGGAGGCTGTGTGTAAATAAACTTTTCCAGTGTATATTTTGCTACAGGTGTGAAGATGTGAGTTAAGCCAGGAGGTATAAGTGGCTGTCAAAAGCCCACATAGCTCTGTCAGAAAACACCCTAGAGCTGATGGCCTGAACCGGAATGGCAGAGCTTCTGTTTCCTATGTAGAAATAGAACTCCTAGAATGGCAACCTAATTCAAGTCAAGAGGGGGGGGGTGATACAATTCAAAATGGCCACCGGTCGTCCTATTTCTAAAGGTTTTCTCCATCGTAAGACACAGGAGAGGCTGGCTGACTGACTCTGCTTGTTCAAGTTTCCTTATACGGCAAAAACATTGTTGTGGTTAGAGCGAGAGGAGCCTCTAGTGATGACTGACTACTGTTAAATTAGGTTGAGATGAGTCACCTCAGCTGATAAAAATAGATTATGCAAATAACCCAGATAATCCAATAATGGCTTCACAGAACCCCAAATCAGCTTCATTTACACTAATAACGTGTGTGGTGAGCCATTGGCTTTACAGAGTCAGTGTGGTGGTGAGGGTTAACTACTTAAGTGTTGCAGTAAGAATGTGCAATAAAGTAGTGTGGTACGGTTGCACTGTTTTGTAGAAATATCAGATCAGCCTGAGAGACTGACCATGTTGTACACGATGTAGCCAATGGTCTGGCAAAGCTATTTTGTTATTCTCATTGGAAGTTACGGGGAAATAAGACTTTTAATTGAAAATGTACAGCTGTGGAGCGGGCAGTGCACAGGGGCTGTGTGGGTGTTTGAGTGAAAAAGACAGAGGAAAACCAAACAGGTTTATATATGGAACAGCAGCCTGGGTAGTGATGGGGTTTTACAATACAGTGTTTCAGTGGCAAGGGTGAAGGAGGGGGATGCTCACATATGGAGGTGTCCACCTGCTCCGCCACACTCTGCAGGGCGCTCTCCTCCTCCTCCGTCCGGCTTCTCTTCCCTACGTTCCTCAGCAGCAGGGGGTAGCGGGTCAGACGTTGCAATGGTGCCACCAACAGGTCACGCAACTGCAACCTCCGACACTCCTGGTTCCTCTCACACCACTAGGAAGGAAGGGGGGAGAGAGAGATATATCATCTTTAACAACATCCTCAGCTCTGGCATCTTCCCCAAAATGTGGAACCAAGGACGAATCACCCTAATCCACAAAAGTGGAGACAAATTTGACCCCAATAACTACCGGGGGATATGAGTCAACAGCAACCTTGGGAAAATCTTCTGCATCATCATCATTAACAGCAGACTTGTATATTTCCTCAGTGAAAACAATGCACTGAGCAAATGTCAAATTGGCTTTTTACCAAATTACCGTATGACAGACCACGTATTCACCCTGCACACCCTAATTGACAAACAAACAAGCCAAAACAAAGGCAAAGTCTTCTCATTCTTTGTTGAGTTCAAGAAAGCTTGACTCAATTTGGCATGAGGGTCTGCTATACAAATTGATAGAAAGTGGTGTTGTGGGGAAAATATACAACATTATAAAATCAAGTGTGCAGTTTAAATTGGCAAAAAACATTGCTTTCCACAGGGCAAGGGGGTGAGACAGGGATGCAACTTAAGCCCCACAATCTTCAACATATATCAACAAATTGGCGAGGGCACTAGAACAGTCTGCAGCACCCGGCCTCACTCTACTAGAACCGGAAGCCAAATGGCTACCATTTGCTGATGATCTGGTGCTTCTGTCCCCAACCAAGGAGGGCCTACAACAGCACCTAGATCTTCTGCACAGATTCTGTCAGACCTGGGCCCTGACAGTAAATCTCAGTAAGACAAAAATAATGGTGTTCCAAAAAAGGTCCAGTTTCCAGGACCACAAATACAAATTCCATCTAGACACCGTCGCACTAGAGCACACAAAAAAACTACACATACCTCGGCCTAAACATCAGCGCCACAGGTAACTACCACAAAGCTGTGAACGATCTGAGAGACAAGGCAAGAAGGGGCTTCTATGCCATCAAAAAATTTGATGTGCCAATTAGGATCTGGCAAAAAGTACTTGAATCAGTTATATAACCCATTGCCCTTTATGGTTGTGAGCTCTGGAGTCCGCTCACCAACCAAGAATTCACAAAATAGGGCAAACACCAAATTGAGAGACTGCATGCAGAATTCAGCAAAAATATATTTTGTGTACAATGTAAAACACCAAATAATGCATGCAGAGCAGATTTAGGCTGATGCCTGTTAATTATCAAAATCCAGAAGAGAGTCATTAAATTCCACAACCACCTAAAAGAAAGTGATTCCCAAACCTTACATTGACTATGTACAGACTCAGTGAGCATAGCCTTGCTATTGAAAAAGGCCACCGAAGGCAGACCTGGCTCTCAAGAGAAGACAGGCTATGTCCACACTGCCCACAAAATGTGGAGACTGAGCTGCACTTCCTAACCTCCTAACAAATGTATGGCCTAGAGACACATATTTCCCTCAGATTACACAGATCCACCCAAAAAATTATATATATATCTAATTGATAAACTCCCAGATCTATTGGGTGAAATACCACAGTGTGCAACCACAGCAGCAAGATGTGTGTCCTGTGGCCACAAGGTCAACCAGTGTAGAACAAACACCATTGTAAATACAACCAATATTTATGTTTATTAATTTTCCCTTTTGTCATTACAACACTGTATATAGACAATGACATTTTACAGTTTGGAACCTTTGTGAGTAAGGTTTACTGTTAAAAGTGAAATAAACAATAAAAAATGGTTTATTATCTATTTCACTTGCTTTGGCAATGTAAACATGTTTCCCATGCCAATAAAGCCCCTTAAAAAAAGAAAAAAAGAGAAAGCACGGTGGGAGAAGAGAGCATGGTGGAGAGAGAGAGGCGTAGGGGGAGAGAGGAGAGGGAGCATGGTGGGAGAGAGAGGGGAGAGGGAGAGAGAGGGAGGGAGAGGATGGGAGAGAGAGGGAGTGAGGGAGAGAGAGGGAGGGAAAGAGAAAAAGAGAGAAAGAAAAAGAGAGAGTAGGGGGAGAGAAAGAGGGAGCAAGAGAGGGGAGAGAGCGTAGGGGAAGAGAAA
This sequence comes from Oncorhynchus mykiss, assembly GCF_013265735.2. Taxonomy (NCBI): domain Eukaryota; kingdom Metazoa; phylum Chordata; class Actinopteri; order Salmoniformes; family Salmonidae; genus Oncorhynchus; species Oncorhynchus mykiss. Next base: position 40,773,849 of record NC_048565.1, on the reverse strand, counting down.
GAGAGTTAAAGCCAAATTAAGTACTATAAGTAGGTTGATAAGTAAGTGTGTGACAAAATCTGATATTGAGAGAGAAAGCGATTGAGTAAGAGCGTGGGAGAAAATAAGAGAAGAGAAGAGACAGGTCAGGAAGTAAAAGGTGAAAGAGAGCAAGTATTAGGAAGAACTGAGGGACGGGGTAGGGTAGGAGTGAAAGTGAAGTTGTGAGAAAGACAAATTATCTCAGCTGAGAGCAAAAAAACAGCAGGCATGCAAAAGAGTCTCAATCGCAGGAGACTAATTGTCACATTCCAATTGTCAGCAAGCCCCAGTGACTCGGTGTTCGTTCACACTTGACCCAGTTCTATCCTACCTTACTGCATAATTGTGTGTGGTTGTTAGGGACAGGGAACAGCGCAACCTTGCCCCAACCAACCCTGATTTATAGTTCCAAATAAGCAGCGCTTGGTGGCTGCGGCCTGCAGTGTACCTTCACGTAGGAGCCAAAGTCCTCTCTGTGCTTCAGGCTGTCCAGATAAAAGAGTGCAGTGGAATAGTTGAGGCAGTACTTCTGCAGACAGTGGCATATGCTCTCCTGGATCGCCTGCCAACAGATAGATATATGTAAATTGTTAGCTAAGCAGTAAGCGCATAGAGAAACAGAAAGATCCCATTAAAAAGTTTATTGGCCGTGTACACAGATTTGCCGGCGTTATACCACAGTGGTTTCCATCTTTTTGGTGACTGTATCCCCAACTGAATTCTGCTCGGCCATGAGTACCCCTGAAGTACCCCCTCGTGTGCATTTTACCAGTAGACACATGGTCTCATGAGTACCCGCTATGGATCGGCCAAGTAAGTCGCTCTGGATAAGAGCGTCTGCTAAATGACTCAAACGTCAACAATGTACCCCTAGTTGGTAACCACTATTACAGCAGGTGCAGTGAAATGCTTATGTTACGAGCTCAAACAGTGCAGTAGAATGTCTAATACAACACAAATAATGCAACAATTCCCATCAAGAAATAACAATCCAAAGCAGATCTATATTAGAGTGAGCTTGTGTGGGACTCCAGAATAGAAAGAAGTGGCGTGTAGAGACAGTATATCTTTTGGAAAAGACAAAAAAGCTGCTGGGCCACATGAAAAAAAACGGTGCTTCGTATTCATAGATAATTTCATGGAGGGTGATGAAGAGATTTATGTCTAGTGTACCATATGAGTAGGTCACTTAAAGAAATAAATACACATTATAAATACAAATAATAAATATGACTAATTATACAGACACTAATGATTTTATACATGTTCTCTGGTTTATAATGGAGTGTGTTTCAAGTTTAATTAGTTGTATGTACAGGATACACATGGTATACACCGTCCAACGAAATGCTTACTTGCAAGGTTCCTTATCGACAACGAAACACAAAATAATAAAAAGATAAGAATATAAAGTAAATGGTCCAGTAGAACAGAATATTCTGTGTGTGCGTGTAAACACGTGTGTGCTTGTGCATTCAAGTGTTTTTGAACGTGTGTGTGTATCCATACCTTGTGGAGGAGCTCCAGCAGGGTGGGCCCGGCCCCTGCTACCGGCATCTTCCAGGACTCCTTGATGACATGCAGCAGGCTGGTGAGGAAGCCAAAGCTCACCTGGGGAACAACACATCACATTACAGAGTCCAAAAGAAAATGTAATATCATAGATAGACAAAGTCTACATGAAGATGACATGCCACTGACTATTCGTATAATGGAGATAATTCCTTCCTACAATGTCTTGTAATTGTACTGCAGGTGACTATCTTGTTGAAATTAATGTAAAGCAAAGCAGCACTCTCAAAATTCTATAGATTTAGTGTTTCCTGAAAAACAGAGACCAGAGGTCATAGTATGAGAATTCAATCCTTCAACATGTAGCCTAGAGTAAGATGACGTCGATGAAGATTTGACGTCGTGATGGGGAATATTTAGTGACTTAACTTTGGAATTTCATTTTGATATGTGGATAGCGTGTGGCAAACCATCTCCCATCCAAGTCCCAAAACAAAGTGCCTTCGCCCCCTTCACTGCCATGGTCAGTCATCCATCTGGGACATGGGTAGCTAGTTTACCATGCGTATCCCGTACATACGGCTAATAAAAAAATATGCAACTTCAAGTCCTACTTTACTCACAGTAGTGTCTACCTCACTGCCTCAAGACAGCATGCCATGGCCCTATCATCCTACCATTCTGCATGGAAGACAGCACCCACACAGGATCAGTACCAATCGGATCTGGGCGGTGTTGGAGTGGGACTAGTGTGTTACCATGACGACTCAGTCTCACAAGACACCTAATAGAATGCTATACTATCATAGTACACAATAATAGAGACGAAAAATTAAATTAACATGCCAAACACATTTTCCAAGCTTGGGATACTAAAGATCTTCTAATCTAATCGACAGGGCTAGCACAATTATTGTATAACTGATGGTTATGGATGAAGTCATCAGTCATGAGATAAAAATAACACATTCAGAAAAAGCAGTCCAAAAAAAAAGGTTTTGAAGTGTCTGTCCTATATCTAGGATTTCTTCCTAACAAAGACCGTAATTAATTTGCCAGAATTTTACTAAATTATGACATAAAAGGTTGTGCAATGTAACAGCAATATTTAGACTTATGCATGCTACCTGTTAGATAAAATACGGAACGGTTCTGTATTTCACTGAAAGAATAAACGTTTTGTTTTCTAAATGATAGTTTCCGGATTTGACCATATTAATAACCTACGGCATGTATTTCTGTGTGTTTATTATATTATAATTAAGTCTATGATTTGATATTTGATAGAGCAGTCTGACTGAGCGGTGGAAGGTAGCAGCAGGCTCGTAAGCATTCCTTCAAACAGCACTTTCCTGCGTTAGCCATAATAACTACAACCTAAAACTTCTTACCTGGGAATATTGAAGACTCATATGTTCTCATGTTTTGAGAAAGGAACTTAAAAGTTAGCTTTTTTTACATGGCACTTTTACTTTATTTAAAGCATTATTTAAGCCAACTTCAACATGTTTCATTTATTTGAGACTAAATAGATTCATTCAGTATTGTTGTAATAGTCATATATATATATATAGATTGATGCACTGTTGGCGTCAATTGACTCTAGGGGGTAAAAAATATATATATACTTTAGGAACAAACAGATGACTGAAGATGGAACAGTTTCTGCGATAATGGACTCAACAACATGATAAAAGTTTGTTGCTGCTTGCTGAAACAAGCAAGGTACTGTAGCAAATGAGTCTTTGGTTGCTTATGCAATGCCCCCCCACAATGCAGCAGCAGCACACATAGGAATAGAAACTGGCAATTTGATTGGTAAACTCATTACATGGGTACACGCAAAGGCTGCCTGGTATTGTGATGCAAAAATGTCCATGGTAATGTGAAATGTTCATTCAAATGATGTTAGCTGATGTGGCTCATGCAATGGAATGCATTTATTTTTGTCAACAAACCATTGCACATATTGATGGTTACACTTCCTGCTTTGCACCAATGGGTACACTTGCAATGGCTGCCAGTCCCATTATGCCATCATTGACTTGAATGGGGAGGCCCATTCTATTCCTTCTATATCAGCACATGCAGTCAGGAGAGAAAAAGAGTAAGTATTCGAACGGTTATTAAGGAGCCGCGGCCATTTGGCTGGTGAGTTAGCGTCATCCAAAATTCCATGACATTCACAGCCCTACTAATCCAATCTAATGTAATATACAGTATGCATCTGTACAGTCTCACCAGACACAGCTCGTTGAGGTTGGCAAACAGCCTCCAAGTGTCCACGTCAGACAGGTAGTCCCTCATCTGCAGGTTAGTCAGCGTGGCCAGAAACACCTGAAGGACACAATATTTCTTTATATTTTTTATTAAACACAAAAACATTAAAATATATTATATATTACACAATGGAACACAAACAAGAGGGAGAGGTTGGATCTGTTTTTGCTGTTTTCAATTTCATCACGAAGCTGAAGAAAGAGTTCCCCCAACAAAGTATATTTTAGAAAGGGGCAGTGTCAATTCAAAGGAAAGGCCTGTTCGAACCATCACAACCTGACATTTGTGTTCAAAAAGCCACACAAAGCACAAGGTGTTTGGATGCAATGGTGAGCTGCCATTCCTGTTCAAAAAGCCACACAAAGCACAAGGTGTTTGGTTGCAATGGTGAGCTGCCATTCCTGTTCAAAAAGCCACACAAAGCACAAGGTGTTTGGTTGCAATGTTGAGCTGCCATTCCTGTTCAAAAAGCCACACAAAGCACAAGGTGTTTGGTTGCAATGGTGAGCTGCCATTCCTGTTCAAAAAGCCACACAAAGCACAAGGTGTTTGGTTGCAATGTTGAGCTGCCATTCCTGTTCAAAAAGCCACACAAAGCACAAGGTGTTTGGTTGCAATGGTGAGCTGCCATTCCTGTTCAAAAGTGTGCGTGTGTGTGTGGGGGGGGGGGGGGGGGGGGGGGGCACGTATATCTAGTAAGTCACCTCTTTGAGCACCATGAGCTGATCCAGGAAGTAAACACACTCGCTGGTGAAGAGTTCCCAGAGAGCTTCCTGTCTCTTGTAGTCTTGAGGGTCACAGTCAGACATCAGCTGAGACGAATCACAGTCCCTCAGGAACTCCTCTAGAGAACAGTCCTGGGGATGGAGGGAATGATAAGACAGATGGATGGTTGGATAGATGTTATTTGAATAATACTAAAACCATAATGCACGGGGGGGGGGGGGGGGACTGATTCGTTGTGGTTTTAACACGGCTGTGCCAGTGCACGCATAAGTACAAGGCGACAACATTCTGTAGCCTGTCTTGTTACTATCCTCAATGCTGTTATCGTCTGCTGTCTAGCTACAGTTTAAAAATGTACACTTGTCATGTGCGTAGGCCAACAAAAGTCTTATTCCCGTTCAATGTGTCATTTATATGTTTCAGGGGCTTCCCTGTTCCTGTAGTAATTCCTAGGAGCACTGACTCAATGATGACTGGCTCCCAAGTTACAAACGCAGACACGTAACAATAAAATATTACACAGCTAGGAGGAAAAAAGTATTCTTCAGCTCTGGTGTTCATATGGCTTTCCTCACCTTGTACTTCTGGAAGTCTGTGTCCCTCCAGTCTTGAATCTGTTCCTTCAATAGATATTTCTCAATATCAGATGCAGTGCGTGTAGTCGTCCCTTTAGTCTGAGAGGAACAAATACAGGTTAAATGTTAAACATTACTTGAACAATTCATTCTTTACTATAGGTATGAGTGTCTGTCTAAGTGGGAATGTGTGTGTGTGTATAGTAAGAGTGTGTGTGTGTGTACGAGTGTGTCTGTACACAAAAGCATGTGTGAGTGTTCGCGTGTGTGCATGGTGGAACAGTGAATGACAGTACACACCAATAGTGTTTTGTTTGTATATTTTCCCATCTATCTATCAGTCTGATCAAACACCTGCAATATGAATTGATTTGGATTGAATTGGTTTGGCTCAGTGTTGTTGACACATGATGAAATCTCAGAAGGCCATGAGAACAAAGGGGAAGAAAGTGTATTCATTAATATGCTTTGATTAAAAGTGGGTCAGAGAACAATATCCTTAATTTCATTGCAGCTTCCTGAGCACACTGACAGCTTCAAAGCAATAGCAACCAAAACCACAAACAACTAGGCTGACTGGTGGCAGGTCACGCTAGCTAGGGCGAGTAGCAGGGGGAGAACAAACAGGCAGCACACATACCGTGCTACGTCTGGAGAAAGGCCACTTGGGTTTCTTGGTGTCTGTGGAAATGGAGAACATGGTTTTGTCATTATCTACAAAGGCCTGCCTTCATAGTTCTTCTGTTGCGAAAATGTGATGAAGAAAAAAAAAAGTGATCCACAGGATGTAGATAGGATTTTACAGGAAATCAAGTTAAGTGTAAACAGCCTTCTCATTTTGCCTGAATGTGGCAATAATCTGAAAATAGTTAAGGAATGTTACTTATATATTTGGGTAAGTGAACTTCTGATGCAGTTACTAAAGTTATAGCTAGGTAAACATAGGAATTAGTATTCTAATCCCTAATTCTAACTAATTCCTAATATTAAAAAGTAATTTAATAGGATCTCCTTGTAGGTAACTAAAATAATATAACAAATAACACTGATCACTGTTGGCCTACAACCTGGGTTTATAAGGAATCAAAAACAAGCTGTTGACAAACATCTTGCAAAAAAGTGCAGAAACTGAATTTTGGCGTTAACCTGAGAAGTTCAGTATGTCCGCCACCCCATTGGACACAAACAGGTCCCCCGGCGAAACGTCCGATCCGGGTAGACTGACCACCACAGAACTCCGCCTCCTCTCCTGCAGTCTGGTGGAAACAGGAAGAGATCAGGTTATCAGAGTGAGTGAGGTGTAATACATGAGGAATAGAGTAGGTCAGTGAGGTACAGCATAATACAGTTAGAATATTCTGTCTGTGTACCCCATTATGTTGATAAATGTACCTCATTTATTACACCATTACTCAGTCATTATTATACCTGTATTATGCTGTACCTCACTGGCATACTCTTATTACGCCATTACTCACTGTTATACAATGATATACCTCATTTTGACATACTATACGCCTCCGGATCTGGCAATACCGGTATATAGTTTTGTTTGCTTTGTTTTATATTCTGGCTTGTTGTTATTATTTTTTCACCTTCGGGTAACAAAAGTGCTTTACTACCACTACACCCACTATCACTACCACTACACCCACTATCACTACACCTACTATTCACTACCAATATCCACGACTACTACCACTACCACCACCACCACTACACCCACTATCCACTCATATTATGTAGGCAAATCATACCGCTGTTTCTAAACTCCTTATTCGCTTGCTTGTTCACATTGCAGTGAGTACACATGGTATTTCAACAATGTAGAAAAATGTAGAAATGCCTAAAGGAATTCAGTTATTTCTGGCTAAACGGTCTTCTAGGCAAATTCTCCAGTAATAATGACAATGAGTAATGGTGTAATAAATTAGGTATATTTACCAACATGGGGACAACAGACAGAATATTCTCAGAGAATTGGATCTGACCATGAATCAAGCCGAATTAATGAATTAAAGACCCCATGCAGTCTTTGTAATTGTATTTTTAAATCATCGCTGTATGTCTAATAAATCATTGTGTTTTTTTTATTAAAATTACTCCAAAATACATGTTTTATAATATATTTCCCTGAGCCTCCTTGGGTCCGTTAAATGCTAAGTCTGATCATGTGGGCGTTAGGAAACAAATATGACTATATTGACATAGACAGGCGTGATTGGCAAATAGGATGGTCTAGAGCCCACCCCCATACCCAAAAGAACAGTCATTGGTCATATTGTGACATCATGACATGGGCCAAAAGTTCCATCCCACCTGAACAGGCCGAAAATCCAGCCTTCATTTAAAAAAACATTTTTATTTTTTATTTAAAAAAAAAAAAATTACACAGCTCATACACAAAAAGGGAATCATCATCATTTTCGCAATTTCAGAGTGTTATTTGAACTTTTTTTTGTGATGGAAATATATTTTTTTTTAAAGGAAAAACTCATCTTTAACTGCACTACGCCTTTGAGGAATTGATGTGTTGTTGACATCCAATGCATTAGTTATGTAATTTATGGTAGAAAGTATATCATTTTTTACCTAAAAGATAAACAACAAAAAAACTACTATTAATGGAAAATTAAACACTAATATCTCTTGATTAGATAAGTATTCAACCCCATGTTAGACTCATATTTAGCAGGGATTACAGCTGTAAGTGTAAGATGGCGCTGGAGAAAAAGCCGATTGTGCAGAATGCCAAGAGTGTGCAAAGTTGTCATCAAGGCAAAGGGTGGCTACTTTGAAGAATCTAAAGTTTAAAATATATTTGGATTTGTTTACCACTTTTTTGGTTACTACATGATTCCATATGTGTTATTTCATAGTATTGATTTATTCACTATTATTCTACAATATAGAAAACAGTAAAAAACTAAGAAAGACCCTTGAATGAGTAGGTGTCTCCAAACTTTTGACTGGTACTGTGCATTTCTAACTGTCACTTAAGTGTTTGTTTCCTTTAATATGTAGCTCACATTTTACATGATTTCCATCAGTACGCCTTTCTTTCATGTCTGTGTAGTTGTTCCTAAGGGTGGCTAGCATTAGTGGATCATGTTAGGTTAACGTTGTGCAATAACTTGGGACCTAGTGGAATTCAGACCACACGCAGCGGGTTAAACCTGGAGCACAGTTTACGATGACTGGACCGTTGTCATTACAGTTCCGTGATTAGTGAGGATTAGGGTAGATTTATTGGACTAGCCTATTGTTCAACCACTATTGTAGATTTTTTTCACCTTCCAATATTTAATGGATTGAACTTGAATCAGGATGAATCAAACCACTGCATTTTTGTGCATAAAGGCTCTCCAAACCAGTTGTTACTCACTCTAAACTTTGTCTAAACAAACAACAAACAAAAAATCTGAGTATCTATCAGTTAGTGCTGAAACAGAGAAATATGCATTTATTTAGATGGCCTTCTTTGATCCCTAATATTCTGAAACTGTTCTCTCAATGTATTCTAGGTGACCAAGTCTAGAAGCAACAGGACCCTAAAGTGCTTCTACCCCCAAGCCATAAGACTGCTAAATAGTTACTTAAATAGTTAACCAATAGCTACCAGGACTATCTGGATTGACCCTTTATGCGCTAACTCTTTTGAGTCATCACCTACACTGCTACAGCTTATTATCTATCCTATTGCCTAGTCACTTTATCCCTATGTACAGTATATGTACATATCTACCTCAATTACCTCGTACCCCTGCACATTGACTCGGTACCCTGTGTATATAGCCAAGCTAGCATTGCTCATTGTGTATGTATTCCTTGTGTTACTATGATTTATATTTTCTCTCTGCATTGTTGGCAAGGGCCTGTAAGTAAGGATTTCCCTGTTAGCCTACACCTGTTGTTTACAACGCATGTGACAAATACAATGTATTTGCTTTGAGTCTGTTGACAAAATGCCAATTAAAAGGTTCAAAGATAAATGTAGTGAAAACCCTATTGAAAGAAAACTCGACAAGAAAATCTGTTGGCCAGCAAGTAGAAGGGTTTTCTGTGGTTGAATGTATTTCATGCTTGGTCATGTTCATTAGGGCACAACAAAGCAAAACATTTTGCAATGGAAAACAATCTTCGTTTTTTTCCCCTCAGTTTGGTGTTCAATGAATACGATCCCAGTTTCCTAACTGTATGACATAGTTCAGAGCGAGTCGGTTATAGGCAAATTCCCTTCCTGCCATGAAATAATGTCCAGGCAGTGTGGTAACTGCAAGCCACAGTGCAGGTATTTTTGGCTAAGCCAAGTGGGGACACATAACATTAAAATTATTCTGTGGAATAGCATGCAACACACCTACCTATTATGGCAAACCTTGTCCTGTAAAATAGAGACGAAAGAGCATCGGTTAGGATAATTATATGTTGAACATGGCTTGTTATACAGCAGATACTAATGTGAAAGAGCAAACACAGACAGTGAACGATAGATGTACTGTGCTATCTAAACATTAAGGATTGGTTTCTTGGACACAGATGAACCATAGTCTTGGATTAAGAACATTCAACAGAGAATCTCCATCGAACATGCTTTTTAGTCCAGGACTAAGATTAATCGGTGTCTGGGAAACCAGCCCTAGGAGCTCAATGATGATTAGAGCCTTGGGTGTGATTTGAAAGGTGCAGTGTACATAACACAACTCAACATTACACAGGGCTCCTGGTTCTACATAACACGGCTATATCCCTCACAAACAAATTAAACATTTCAAATCAGTGTTTTTTTCATGTGGTCGTTTGAATTAGAATAGCCCAAATAGCCCTCTAATATCTGCAGAGAATGTCGTGACTATTGAGAATGGCCCAGGTTGAATGCCGGGAGCCCACTGAATAGATCCCCCCCCCCCCCCCCTTTATATTTTTCTATTGACCACTGACCCCCCCATTATTGGGTGACTGCTGACGGTGGTGAATAGGAGGCTTGTGGAGGAGCCTTACTGCCTTCCCATGGCCCCTTGGAGCTCTGTCTGAGTGAGTGAGTGAGTGAGTGAGTGAGTGAGAAAGATTGAGGCTTGCTGGGTGGTGGGGCTGCGCTGAGCTGTCAGTGCATGTAACTGCTGATTCATTTGCTGTCAAAAGCTGGTGAGCAGCCACCACAGGAGTCCAGGGAAAATGAGAGGGCTGCTACCCAGGAGGAATGTGGTGGAGGAGCTACTGGCCATCTGATTTACAAGGCTCGGATAAAAACTCATAAAGCCAGTGTGGCATATGGGCGCAATTCATGCTCAACTGAATCATTTGTGATTTTAACATTAACTCACCTGATCATCAGGAAATTCAAAGTCTTTACTAAATCTTTGCACACCACGTGCGGACAGGGATTCTTGTCTCGTGCAAGTGATACCATTGTTAAAAGTCTTTGATCTATGCGATCTGCTTTTTCCCTGGCCTGCAGATGAATTGGGCTGATTATCATGGTGGTTTTCGCCATCAGGAGGGGGGCAGGCCGCTAACGGAGACTTGTGCCTGTGTACTGGCGAGAGGGGACTCAAAAGGAATGGTGTCTCCTCCGTACCCGACTCCTCTTGTGTGCTATCCATCCTCACCGGGTCCCGGAAGTCCACCTGCGGACGTCGCGTGCTCCTCATCCTCCTCAAGGTGGGGGACGTGGAAATGCGAGCCGGGGCCTGTCGGTCAAACTGGGTGAGCAAGCCATCGGCCTCAACCAACGACACGTGTTTTAGTTTGGAGTGCGTTCTGGCCAAATCTATATGCATGATAAACGGGTTGCTGGTCTGCGTCTCCTTTTCGTCAGTGGGTTTCGAGACCGTTTGCGTCTCAACATTGGTCACAGCCTCATTCTCTAGCCACTCAATGTAACTCCAGTCCAAAATTCTCTCTGTGTCCTGGCCATTCTCATGCACTAGAACCTGTTTCAGAGTAGACATATTGAGCAAGACGGCATTATAGGCCTAATGTCAGAAAAAGGGTAGTCCGTTGGTGTTTTCCTTTGGTACTTGTCTTTAACCAGGTGTGTTGGGGTCAGATAATCCAGGTGCATTCCACTGCCAGTTTATCAGCAAGCAACTACGTTTCAGACACGTTTCTGGGAAATAAACAAAATATCTGTATTAGGTAGGTCTAATACAAGAGCCTACGAATTAAACAAAGCAGTCTGGGCGTGCAGTCAAGTCAATCTTTTTTTGTACAGAGTTCAGATCACGTTGTGAAACATTTAAATTATGGATTTGTGAGCTGCATACTTAGCACATGTTTTGTCAACAGAGGGTGGGGGAAGTTAGCTTACAGTTGGTGTTCATAAGGTACAGAAAGTAGGCCCTCTAACAAGCTCCAAGACTACTGTCGCCTTAGCTACAGATTGTACACCAGATAATGTGATACACGACATGGCCAAACATCTCAATTCAAAATCATGAGCATTAATATGGAGTTGGTCCCCTCTTTGTTGTTATAAGAGCCTCCACTCTTTTAGGATGTCTTTCCACTAGATGTTGGAACATTGCTGCGGGGACTTGCATCCATTCGTTCACAAAAGCATTAGTGAGGTTGGGCGATTAAGCCTGGCTCGCAATCGATGTTACACCTTTGGGATGAAGTGTTCGATGGAATTGAGGTCGGGGCTCTGTGCAGGCCAGTACAAATTCTTCCACACTGATCTCGACAAACCATTTCTGTATGGACCTCGCTTTGTGCATGGGGGTATTGTCATGCTGAAACAGGAAAGGACCTTCCCCAAACTGTTGCCACAAAGTTGCTAGCACAGAATCGTCTAGAATGTCATTGTATGCTGTAGCATTAAGATTTCCCTTCAATGGAACTAAGGGGCCTTGCCCGAACCATGAAAAACAGCCCCAGGCCATTATTCCTCCTATGTGTTGGGGCAGGTAGCATTCTCCTGGCATCCGCCAAACACAGATTTGTACGTCAGATTGCCAAATGGTGAAGCGTGATTCATCACTCCAGAGAACACGTTTCCAGATTAACAGTTCTTGTGTTGACATTGCTTCCAGAGGCAGTTTGGAACTCCGTTGTGAGTGTTGCAACAGAGGGCAGATGATTTTTACACGCTCCAGCACCCGGCGGTCCCGTTCTGAGAGAGAGGATTAGCCGTTGTTGTAGACGTTTCCACTTCAAAATAACAGCACTCACAGCTGACCAGATCAGCTCTAGCAGGGACTAACTTCCTTTTTGGAAAAGTAGCATCCTATGGTGGTGCCACGTTGAAAGTCACTGAGCTAATCAGTATGGGCCATTCAACTGCCAATGTTTGTTTATGGAGATTGCATGGCGGTGTGCTCGATTTTAAACACCTGTCAGCAAAGGTGTGGATGAAATAGCGGAATCCACTAATTTGAAGGTGTCCACATACTTTTGTATATATAGTGTAGATGTTTGGCCGAATTGAGAACATAGATACTATCGCGAAGTTATGGTTGCTCGAAAATGTACTGTGCTACGCCACACAGTACCTACCCTGTAATGTCCAGTAATGGATACCAAAAATCTTGGCGAACAATCTGTAGCTATCGTTGCCTGTAAAAAAAAACTAACTAAAAAGACTGTAGTCTTACCTTCGTCATTGTCGATAGTTATGGTGTTTAAAGCTCACTTAAAACAACCCAAATATTGTATTTTTGAATACAGTGCAACAGTGGAGCTGCACTACACTGCAATACCGTATCAGTTCAGTGTAATGCAATGACAGTTTATCGCGTGGGAAACAAAGAACGGCACAAGAGCCCCATGCACCTGATCCAACTTTCCAATACTCCAATTAGACGTTTTCATTGGGCCACTTCAACCCATGTAAAGTGCTATTCAATCAAATCAGGTAGGATTGTTTCATAAACACATGAGAATTCCCAACAATAAAAAATAAGGACCTATGAGCACTTTAGCGTTGTCGCAGTGTGCGGATTGCAATGGAGAAACCCCGCAAACCCACGAGGTGATTACAGTGAGAAAAACATTATCTAGGCTACATTTACCATCACCCAATGTTAGTCTAAATAACAACAAATTACTCACATGACAAAAGTGTAAAAGGTGTCGACTGAAGAAGAGCAAATCCAGCTGTGTTTACTCCCGGCAGTGTGTCGTGTCTCCTCTCTATTCCACAATGTCTCATCCGTCGCGCTGCGCTCGGGGTTGTTCATGCCAATCAGACCGCCCTGTGAAACAAAAAAGTATAGGCAACTCCTGGCACTAGTCTCGGCCACTGTTCGTACTGTTCCTTTTCACATGACAAAGCTCAGAGATTTGTGTAATGCCTCGGAAAGATATCGTGCGTGCGTGTCCAATTGTTTCCTACCCGACATTTGAATGAGTGTTATGTGTCAACGAGAAAGTTTAGTTCAGACAGTGGATTTGTCCGCAGTACTATTGTGACATGTACGGTGTAATCAGTGGGAGGAACTAAAGGACGGTTCATTTGTTTTAGTACTAGTCTTTTTTATCCATCGTTGAGGTAAAGGTATGTGTGTGTGAACAAAGAGAGGATCCGCTACATCACATGCGTGTAGGGCCGTGCACATACCTTTGGGGGTTGCTTAAAAATGTTTTTTAATAAAGGGCTACCCCCCCTTAAAAAAAAATCGACTTTCATGATTCATAACATACCAACTGCCTCTGTAGCCAAAATGTCAACATATGCCTATTTATTTTATACAACAAACACACTCACTTGTCATTCCCAATGTAAGCAGTAGACACGGTAGTAACTAGTTACCAAAGCCACAAAGTTATATACCCGGCCTATTTCTACTATTTCTCTTTTAATACTGTGTTTTAAACCTAACCACACGACTAACATTATGGCTAACCCTAAATTAAGACCAACGATTTTTTGATTTCATACATTTGTTCGAGTTACCCAATTTCTACTTTGTGGATGTGGTAACTAGTGGAAACCGGTTGACACTGGAGTGAAAATGCATTCTTGTCCGCAACTTGTTTTGTCAATTTTTTTCCCGTATTGTCCTCACCTGATCCCACAACAGTTCGATAACCCCGGGACTTTCCTGTTCCGTACCCGATAAAAATCCCTCCCATCCCGTTTAATTCTTTATGTGTAGAAATCAGAGAGAGTTTATCGCACACATCCCAGCTAGCACATAACGTTCTGAGAACCATATTTTTCTTAGAGTTTGCTGAGAGCATGCTTTTCCTATAGTTTATTTGCATACAACATTTCGACAATTTTCTGGGAATGGTGCAGGATAGTTTATTGACTTTGTAACATTCTAACCCCCTTTAAGAAACTTGACCAAAAAACGTTATTTTCTTGATATTTCATTACTTTAACAGAGTGTTTCCTAAAAGTAACAATACGTGAAAGTACTACTTAAGTATTTTTTGGGGTATCTGTACTTTACTATTCATATTTTTGACAACTTTTACTCCATTAGATTGCTAAAGGAAATAATGTACTTTTTACTCCATACATTTTCCCTGACACCTAAAAGTACTCGTTACATTTAGAATGCTCAAGCAGGATATACAGGGGTGTTGTGGAGCAGGTCGAGAGCTTCAAGTTCCTCAGTGTCCACATCACTACGGAACTATCCTAAATAGTTAGTTAAATAGTTAACCAACCCTTTTTGCATGAACTCTTTGACCCATCGCCTACGCTGCATTACTGTTTATTATCTATCCCGTTACCAAGTCACTTTATCCCTACCTATATGTACATACACTATATATACAAAAGTATGTGGACACCTCTTCAAATGAGTGGATTTGGCTATTTGTGAAGTGGAAACTTCTAGGAGCAACAACAGCAGAGCCGCAAAATGGTGGGCCACACAAGCTCAAAGAACGGGACCATTGAGTCCTGAAGCCCGTAGCCGTAAAAATAGCCTGTCCTCGGTTGCAACACTCACTACCGAGTTCCAAACTGCCTCTGGATGCAACATCAGCACAAGAACTGTTCGTCGGGAGCTTCATGAAATGTGTTTCCATGGCCGAGCAGCCGCCCACAAGCCTAAGATCACCATGCACAATGCCGAGTGTCGGCTGGAGTGGTGAAAAGCTCGCCGCCATTGGACACTGGAGCAGTGGAAATGCTTTCTCTGGAGTGATGAATCACGCTTCACCATCTGGCAGTCCGACGGACAAATCTGGTTTGGCGGATGCCAGGAGAACGCTACCTGCCCAAATGCATGGTGCCAACTGTAAAGTTTGGTGGAGGAAGAATAATGGTCTGTAGCTGTTTTTCATGGTTCGGGCTAGGCCCCTTTAGTTCCAGTGTAGGGAAACATTAATGATACAGCATACAATGACATTCTAGACGTTTCTGTGCTCCCAACATCACTAACATCACTAATACTAATACTTTTTGTCTGAATGGAAGCAAGTCTCCGCAGCAATGTTCCAACATCTAGTAGAAACCTTTCCCAGAAGAGTGGAAGCTGTTAAGGCAGCAAAGGGGGGACCAACTCTATATTAATGCCCATGATTTAGGAATGAGATTTTCGATGAGCAGGTGTCCACATACTTTTGGTCATGTAGTATATCTACCTCAATTAGCTCGTAACCCTGCACATCGACTCGGTTTGGTGCCCCGTGTATATAGCCAAGTTATCGTTACTCATTGTGTATTTTTTAATTAAAAAAAAAATTCTAACTGCATTGTTGGGAAGGGCCTATAAGTAAGCATTTCAATGTTAGTCTACATCTGTTAATTATGAAGCATGTGACAAATAACACTTGATTTGATGTACTAACTGGGTGAGTACAGGCAACTGTGCCATAAGCACTAAGCAGCAGCCAAATGGAGCAGTTGCTATGGCTACTCACATGCAGAGTGGGGGACAGGCAGATGAGCAGCTAACGCAGAAATTATCTGATTTCTGCTTGTAAAAATGAGCATGGGACAGGACGGTAGTGATTTGTTTTGTAAGTGTCAGGCTTATAGAATTGTTTGGGGGATCAGCACAGGACCGGGAACAAATTTGACAGGACAAAACAGGGCAGGAATACATTTTCACTCCTGTGTCAACCTCTACTGCTCTGTGTTGTGATGAGTGAGTGTGTTGTTGTAGAAATGTAGAAATGTTGGCTACAGAGGCAGTTGATAGGTTATGAGTGTTTAGTTATGAAAGGTTGGGAGGCTGCCCTTTTTTATTTTGGGCACCTGAGCACCCCCCCCCCCCCCCCCCACACACACATGTCTATGTGTGTGTGAGAGAGAGTGTGAAACAGACTGAAAAAAAGAAAGAGAATCAGAATCACTTTTACAAGTACATTTATTTATACATATCCAGAATTTGACTTAGTGAATAAGTGCTACCAGCAATAGACAATGTACAGACAGAATACAGATACAAAGTCAACATAGTCAACATACAGGATATCCAAAATAAATACAGTATACATAGAAAAAAAAAGAAAGAACCACACACCAGAATAGATTTCCACCCTGTAGCTTCAAGATTATCTATCCTATGGACTATGGAGCATAGTCATTAATTAATTTATTGATTCATTCATAACTGTAATCCAGACCTGTATTCTATACTGACTCTGCCTCACTAGCAGGTGATTGTTATAACCTGCGAACACTAGATGGTAATGTAGGATAGATTATATCACCATGTCGCCACTGGCTGTGTGGTTTTAAAATGATCAGTGATGCCCCCATGGCGTCCTCTGGTGTCAGTATTGGCATCCTCTGGTTTCAGTATCTGTCATGCACTCACCACGGTTCTGAAGAATAATCATCATCATTATAATTATCCGCAACAGCATCATCATCTCTCTACATAGTTATGAGAACAGAGTGGTGAAGAGAATTGTATTCAGTTGCATGAGATAGACATTTAATGAATAGAGTGTACACAATTCCTTATTCTACACGAAAGACAATCATGTCTGTTCTACACTTACCTCAGAAACCCATACTACAATTTTGCGTAATTTAATCAGATACTCAATACCATCCTATGTTACCTGCATCTGTCCACTTGAGATTAATTCTACACAACTCATTTATATCTGGAGGTTCTGTAACATTGCACCTTCCTGAACATGCCCCCTGATTAGTCCTTAATGAGAAAAGGGAGGGGTCACAACACATTCCAACACTTCTCCAAAATGTGCAAGCTGTCCAATGGACCGCAGACTCACTGGAGAATACCAGGGGTCACCAAGAGGTTAAAGGTTAAATAGTCAAGGGTAAATATCCTTCAGAGTTGGACTTTTATGACATATACCTTCATCTTTATGGATTATGTGATGCTGTACACAACACACACACACACACACATCTTGAAGCAAAATCCATGGAAGTAGGATATCTTTAATTCTGTGAGGAATTTAATTTTTGATTTAGCTTTGCAGTCATTTACAGGCCTATTCAGAATGCAACTCTTCACTTCCATTAATGCATGACCATCCTCTCCCCATGAGTAGGGTATGTTGGGGGAAAACACCCTCTTAAGGAAAATGTATATTTTCTGACACAAAAAAGCTACGTTTTTAAAGATTTAGATATGTGCATACTGGCTATCCTTGGGCAAACACATTTATAATGGAAATAAGTGGGCATAATGAATAGTTTTTTGTTATTTGATAAAAACAGAAACTTCGAAACAGGGCGTTTTCGCCCCATTAACGGGGCAAAACACCCCCCTCTATTGGGCAAAATGCTTCCTGAAGATTAATGTCTTAAAATCCAATTTATACCTTTTATTTACATTTTCTGAAATTGACTCTTAAAAGCTAGGTATCAAATTTTTAATTAAATAAAGCAAATATTGAAACAAAATGGCATTGCACATCTCACTATTAATACCCTCACTATGATGAGGTTTTGATGTAAAGGTCCCTCTTTTCATTTTTGCTCTTCCAGTCCAAATGATCCTAAAGTTTCTAAAAATGTATTGTGTTCCCAATAAAATTACTTATTGTGGCATTTTCCCCCAAACGTGCTCACCTTAAATTGTACTATTGTTTTAGATCCACTTGATTTCGATAAATTATTTCGAAGTATCATCAAGCTGTTACTTGTCATTTTCTTCAATCATACTGATCAATAGGTATTTTAAAAACAGCTTGTACTGAAGCCAGAATCTCTCCTGGAAAAACACTAGTCATGGGGATTACATGATAAATATGAATGATTTTTAGTTATGATTGGCTGATACAAACCAAAACAAACTCACCACTTAATCAGAAAAGCTACTGTAACATTAGCCCAGCAATGGTGCAAGGTAGTATACAGCCAGCCTTACATGTATGAGTCAGTCTGACACTGAAATTAATGAGGAAGATGATGATGAGCCAGTGCAAATCCCAAGAGGTATGCAGTAAGTCTATTTGGAAATCGTTGCAACCCGTAACATTAATGTGGCTATAGCTAACTAACTAGCTAGCTAACTAGTTTTGCTTGATCCCAGTGCATGCTACATTTCACATCGACTGAAAGTTCAACCGGACAACAAAATACAAAAAATATCCCAAATCCTTTATGACAATTTGTTGCGATGCTATAATTGTGAAAGCTGATACAGCATGCATGCCTATTAGCTTGTTAGATTTGGCATTATACTCAACAAATAAGCTATTCTAGATCAAACATTATTGCGACCTAACTAGCATATTGGCTAGATATGATTTAATCTGAATATGCTTGCCATAGCAAACTATATGTGATTAGACTTGAGCATTTGGTGGACAGCAGTGTTATAGGACGATATTGCCTGGAATGTTTATCAGATGTCCGCAGGTGCCTCCAGAAGAACCATGCCCTTGCATGGTAGACCACCCTGGTCTTGTGACATTCTGTGTCAATGGGTATGCATTACAACATGTCATGAACATACAGTGTACAAAACATTAAGAAAACCTTCCTAATATTGAGTTGCACCCCCTTTTGCCCTCAGAACAGCCTCAATTCGTCAGGTGTCAAACGTTCCATAGGGATGCTGGCCCATGTTGACTCCAATGCTTCCCACAATTGTCAAGTTGGCTGGATGTCCTTTGGGTGGTGGACAATTCTTGATACACACGAGAAACTGTTGTGTGAAAAACCCAGCAGCGTTGCAGTTCTTGACACACTCAAACCAGTGCGTCTGGCACCTACTACCATACCCCATTTAAATGCACTTAAATATTTTGTCTTGCCAATTCACCCTTTGAATGGCACACATACACAATCCATGTCTCAAGGTGTAAAAATCCTTCTATAACCTGTCTTCTCTTCATCTACATTGATTGAAGTGGATTTAACAGGTGACATCAATAAGGGATCATAAACTTTCATCTGGTCAGTCTATGTAATGGAAAGAGCAGGTGTTCCTAATATTTTGTGTATACAGGTAAGATTATGGTTCTTCACAAAACTGCATCTGAGAGGACTGTATAAGCAAGTATAGTGAATGTATTACATCTCAAATAAACTATAGTTGTAAAGGTAATAATGTATAGTGTCTGTTGAATCCTCATTTAACCAAACAGTAATGAACAGGTTGTTCACATAATGAGTATCATGTTCATAGAAACACAGAAAACAAGGTACAATGGGTCTTTATTTTTCACAAGCCAGCAGGCGGTACTGTATGGACAGATGCTGGGGGATCAGGCTGTCCAAGTTGACCAAGGAAGCTGCTGCCAGGTACAGGATATCGTTTGGTGTCTGACCAGTCCGAGTGCTGCTAGACTTGATGTGTTCAGAGGCTTGGCTTCAGGACATGACAGGACGGGTTGATGTCTTCAGTGGCTTGACTTCAGTACATGACGGGCTCATCATGGATAGAGGGTGTTGGAGAAGAGCTCAACTCTTCCGCGAGGGCAGGAAAATATTTGTCTGGGAATACAAAACAGTACACAGTTAGACAAAAGGGCTATGAATGACAGTCCAAGCAGGGTGTGAAGTTGAATTAATGTGTAATAATGTGATTGTGTTAATGAATTTAAGTCATTAAAAATGCATAGGGCTAAGCATAGTGCATAGAGAGGAAATATTAAATGCTCTAGTGGATGATGGGACATGGCATCAGTTCATGTCAGGAGAGAGTTGACACTGGTAGTGGAGTGGTCATCACCTCATAATTGGGGAACATGAGGGGTCTTAGTCGTAAACACAAATAGCAAATACATGGCGTTACAAAGCTTTGCACACTTGGCATTCTCTCCACCAGCTTCATGAGGAATGCTTTTCCAACCGTTTTGAAGGAGTTCCCACATATGCTGAGTGCTTGTTGGCTGCTTTTCCAACTCAACCCAACCCATCTCAATTGGGTTGAGCTCGGGTGATTGTGGAGGCCAGGTCATCTGATGCAGCACTCCATCACTCTCCTTGGTCATATAGCCCTTACACAGCCTGGAGGTGTGTTGGGTCATTGTCCTGTTGAAAAACAAATGATAGTCCAACTAAGCCCAAACCAGATAGGATGGCCTATCGCTGCAGAATGCTGTAGTAGCCATGCTGTTTAAGTGTGCCTTGAATTCTAAATAAATCACAGACCGTGTCACCAGCAAAGCATCTCCACACCATCAAACCACCTCCTCCATGCTTCATTGAGGGAACCACACATGCAGAGAATATCCGTTCACCTACTCTGCGTCTCAAAAACACGGCTGTTGGAACCAAAAATCTAATTTGGACTCATCAGACCAAGGGACAGATTTCCACCGGTCTAATGTCCATTGCTCATGTATCTTGGCCCAAGCATGTCTCTTCTTCTTATTGGTGTCCTTTTGCTTCTTTAATCAGCACAACAGTTTTTAGCTGTGCTAACATAATTGCAAAAGGGTTTTCTAATGATCAATTAGCCTTTTAAAATTATAATCTTAGATTAGCTAACACAACGTGCCATTGGAACACAGGAGTGATGGTTGCTGATAATGGGCCTCTGTACGCCTATGTAGGAATTCCATAAAAGCGTCTGCCGTTTCCAGCTACAATAGTCATTTACAGTATTAACAATGTCTACACTGTATTTCTGATCAATTAGATGTTATTTTAATGGACAAAAAAAATGACAATTTCTTTCAAAAACAAGGAAATTTCTAAGTGACCCCAAACTTTTGAACAGTTATGTGTATGTATGTACAGTTGAAGTCGGAAGTTTACATACACTTAGGTTGGAGTCATTTTTCAACCACTCCACAAATTTCTTGTTAACAAACTATAGTTTTGGCAAGTTGGTTAGGACATCTTCTTTGTGCATGACACAAGTAATTTTTCCAACAATTGTTTACAGACAGATTATTTCACTTATAATTCACTGTATCACAATTCCATTGGGTCACAAGTTTATATACACTAAGTTGACAGTGCCTTTAATCAGCTTGGAAAATTCCAGAAAATTATGTTATGGCTTTAGAAGCTTCTGATAGGCTAATTGACATCATTTGAGTCAATTTGAGGTGTACCTGTGGATGTATTTCAAGGCCTACCTTCAAACTCAGGGCCTCTTTGCTTGACATCATGGCAAAATCAAAAGAAATCAGCCAAGACCTCAGAAAAAAAACTGTAGACCTTCACAAGTCTGGTTCATCCTCGGGAGCAATTTCTAAATGCCTGAAGGTACCACATTCACCTGTACAAACAATACTACGCAAGTATAAACACCATGGGATCACGCAGCCGTCATACCGCTCAGGAAGGAGACGCATTCTGTCTCCTAGAGATGAACGTACTTTGGTGTGAAAAGTGCAAATCAATCCCAGAACAACAGCAAAGGACCTTTGTGAAGATGCTGGAGGAAACAGGTACAAAAGTATCTATATCCACAATAAAACGAGTCCTATATCGACATAACCTGAAAGGCCGCTCAGCAAGGAAGAAGCCACTGCTCCAAAACCACCATTAAAAAGCCAAGACTGCGGACAAAGATAGTACTTTTTGGAGAAATGTCCTATGACCCCAAGCATACTTCCCAAGTTCCCAGAACTGAAAAAGAACTGAAAAAGCAAGTGCGAGCAAGGAGGCCTAGAAACCTGACTCAGTTACACCAGCTCTGTCAGGAGCAATGGGCCGAAATTCACCCAAATTATTGTGGATACCTTGTGGAAGGCTACCCAACACGTTTGACCCAAGTTAAACAATTTCAAGGCAATGCTACCAAATACTAATTGAGTGAATATAAACTCCTGACCCACTGGGAATGTGTTGAAAGAAAGGAACCCTGAAATAAATCACTCTACTATTATTCTGACATTTCAGATTCTTAAAATAAAGTGGTGATCCTAACTGACCGAAGACAGGGAATTCTTACTAGAATTAATTGTCAGGAATTGTGAAAACTGAGTTTGCATGTATTTGGCTAAGGTATATGTAAACTTCCGACTTCAACTGTGTATACATGTATGTATGTGTGTGTGTATATATATATATATATATATATATGGCGATTTTTGCATGTAAATCTTGGTAGAGCAAAAAACAAAATGGGATGCATGCCAGCAAAGCCACAACACTAAACAATACATTAATTGCACAATAATGGTGACAAACGGTTATATATATTTTTTTTAACACACACAACACTTTCTGAATAGAAAATATTACATACATTTCCCTCAATCGTTTTGTTGTAGGGATTTAAACATTTGAGATGAGACAGATTAATAAATGTTTTGTTGAGTTCAAAAAGAGTAGTGCCAGTGGTTTCTGTGAAAATTACAGGCAGAGCGCGTTTCACCTCAAGACACCTTATCCTAAGCTAATTTAGACGGGTCGTCACTAGGTACCACAGCCACAACGTCATAAACCCCGTTTCTACAATTTATCTTTTTAAAATGTGCATTTAAACCTAACCACAATACTAATCTTATACCCAACCCTAACATTAAGTTTTCATAAATGTTTAAGATGTAGCCAATTTGACTTTGTGACTGTGGTAACCCTTTTGACGGGATAGGCAGGCTGCTCTCTATCTGCAGCTCTGACAAAACCAGTCTCCTCCCCCAAAGTTGATACGAAAATAAGAACATTATGCCGCCTGTCACACGGGAAGAAGTTGGATTCATGAACTAAAACTAGTTTTTTTTTGTTACACTAACTCAAAGTTGTTGCATTGTCGTCCTTTTCTAATTTGGACTGGAGAAAACAGCAAAACATGTCTCGTTTTGGGGCGTTAGTCTTTTCAATTTGACGAGTGAAACGCATGTTTGTTGCCAAGATACACTGTAACGTGTCAGCAGACCACTTCATCAGAGCAAGACTACTTACTGCATGTCCTACTTACCTGGAAAGCCAACTTTTGGACAGAATTAAGCGAAAATGTCAGACAACAGATCTAGTTTTCTTCATATTGGAGACATTGTGTCGCTTTACGCGGAAGGCACTGTCAATGGCTTCATCAGTACATTGGGGTATGTTCCTCTAATTAAATATTAACCATGTTTTATTAAAATGTGACAACCATGGCACGTAGGCCTACAAGTTCGTTTGTTGGCCAATACATGAAATGAGTCAATGTTGGTAACACATGGCGGTGTCAATGGGTGTGAGGTTCAAAAGTCGGAAGTTGAAGGAAAGGCCTAACTAACACAAGCGATTCCATCAAGGAGGAAATGCCGCCTATGAGCCTCACACATTTTATGCAAATATAACAGGAATGCAAAGCATTATGAAGTAAACTGCATGTAAGTAGGCCTGTACCGCTCCAGTGTAGCCAATGCGTGTGCAATGTCCAGTCACACATGCTTTCAGACACATTATTACTCTTTGGACGTCAAATGGTTTCCTAGGAAAATATCGCGTTGTGATCCATTACGTACTCAAAATAGTATTAAGCTTTTTCACGTTAGGTCTTGGCAGAGCAGCACGCACTGTGAGACAGCTGAGGAATTTCACTTGATTGCTCACAGCTGTTTGATCAACATGTCTTCCTTGACCTGTAATGTAGTGTATTTGTATATGTTCACCAGGGTGTCCCCAATGCAACTTGAATAATGGTTAGGTTGTTGAATGTACTCTTGTGGCCGATGCTTTAATCTGCACATTCATGATAGAAAACTTTAACTTTAAGAACTTTTCCTATTTGTTTTGATCATCACATTTTTGACTTTGGGGCAATGAACACATTTCCAAATGTACAGAGAATTGAGAGGAACTTTCATGTGTTTTACCAAACAGTGAAGGGTCAAATCAGGTATGCCTACAGGTGCACTCTAGTTTAAAGTAAATGTATGGCATTCTGTGAGTACAGAAGATCATTGACTAGCCTACTCTGAGTGTGGGAGTACTGGTTGCTGAACCAGAGCAGGCCTAATACTGACTTGGTGAAATGGTGTACTATTGTACTTTTTTTTTAAGCCATTGAAAGTTTACTATCAGTAATAACAGCTAATTCCAAGGACCATCAGAGATTTTCTACAAATATTGACTCTCGGAAGATAATTGAGTAATGGTCATCAGCTTTGATATTATCCTAAACTTACAATGCACCACAAAGACTAGAGTTTCCTCTTGTAAACACTATAGTGCTTAGTTGAAATGGCTCCAGCGCTTTAGATCATTTCTATGCTCTGCCATCTAGACCGCAGAACAGGCAGGTGTGAATGCACTTGTTCTGTGGAATGAGTCTGCCCTACCCACCTCTCCCTCACATTCTCTCTCTACTTTCTCTGTCTGTTCTTTTAAACAGCCACACCAAAAGCATAGCAGGCATTTGCCTAACCATCACTGTTACCATAGTTACTCCATGGATATCCGTCTGAAAGAAGTCTTTGTAAAAATTACACATTCGTCTCTACAAGGCAGAATGTTGAATAAAATGATATTTACACTTTACCGGTTGTACATGCTGTTGGTCCTTTTGGTGGTATGAGGTGGAGATAGGGTATCCACAGGAAAGTGTTTATCTGACTTTTTGCTGCGCCGGTAGGTTCTGTCGCTTATATTTTAAATCTGTTGACACATTGCACCTGATGCACAATATGTAAACAATAGCCGAATGTAGTTGACCGAAGCGCGTTTCCTCGCAATCAGTTGGAAGTGTGTGCGGTTGGGTTAGGCTTGGCCATATTGTGCAAGTGTTGGCCAGGTGCGAATTGCATCAGTATTGAAAATTTAAAAACCCGAAATACAGACCAGCGTACTGAAGGTCGGGTTGATAAAATATTCCTGTGGCTATTTTGTATCAGAATACCTCTGACATAGGGACAAATTGGCGGACAACAGTTAAAGTAAGTTGAAATGAAGTTTAACATTCTGACTTGTAATGGGACTGCTTGGGAATGCTGAGGCTAAGCAGACATGAGCCTGAAAACCCGATATTGTAGGTCGGGCATAAATAAGCGTTTGGATCAGGAAAGTTTCATTTCATGAGTTCTACAAGCCAGAACGATGAATAAAAGTATATTTAAACTAACTTGACCTGTTGTCCTTGTGAGACAATCGATCCTCAGGAATGTATAATTATGTTAACTTTTCAAAGAACTGGTTGTGCGTTCATATTTCTATCAATTGGAGCATGCAAGATGAAAATGCATGCATGCTTCAGGTGATAGAAATCTGTTCATTGAAGAGTAGCTGTAATAAGTGAAAACTAGCTGTTATTGGCAGAGGTTTGAAACTCTCTTGTTGGACTATTAACTCATTTACCACCTGGTCATGTCGCCAGGTAGGCCAAAGCTCCATCCCACTAAAACAGGCTGAAATGTCAGGTGGTCTATTCAAAAAGCTTATACATTAAAATGGCATTTTAATTTTCACAGTATTATTCCAACTTCAATGTGGAAATGTATATACGCAACACAGAAAAATCACGTTTTTGACCTCACATGGCCTTTAAAATTGAATTTGATTCAACATTCTGGTTTGTAGTGGTCGTGAGAGGAACATTTCCTGATCCAAATGCTCATTTCTGCCTAACGTTGAATCCAATGCAATCCAACGTGGGGTTTCCTGGCTAACGTGAGCAGGGGATCACTCCTGAACTCCACTCTTGATGTCTACGATCATGTTGGTAACTCGGAACCCCATTGTGTTCATGAGACACAACAGCCTCATTCCAGTAGTTTCAAAATGCCTCCTTGTTTCCTTGTGATAATCACTGATGTGTAAAATGAGTGGATAAGTCAAATCTCATTGCGTTCACCAATCATACTATGCTAGATTAGCAATGCCAAGCAGAAAGGAATGGAAATGGGGCCAGTGTTTTTAGATTGGGACAGACTGGCTTGTTACCTGGGTGGTGAAGCCTATAAAGGCCACAAATGGACCTGTGCCAACAATATGAATCATGACTGACATTGTGTTACTGAAAAGTTGATGCAGTCAGATAACTTGTCAAGGCCCATCTCAATGCAAATGTCAGGGCCATAAAATGTCAATGCAAAGTGCGTAGTAGAGAGCTCTGCTGTTTTGAACGAAAGGCATAAAGTCAGTAATGAGTCAGTGATTCATTAACTAATGCAGTCTGACGTAGCCAGGTCTATTTGACAAATTTTTAGCTACAACTTCAACAAGTCCGTTGGAGAGGATCAGCTTGAGCAAAGTGAGGTGCAGAATCACTAATCTACAAATAGTATTCCCTGCCAAGTAATAGGTTTTGTGCAATTTTAAGATTTGCAGAGCAATGCAAACACAGGCACAACCAGACAGTAATTGATTGATTGGAGACAGCTTGTATCAATTACAGAACATTTCCTAAGATTTTCTACCAGCAGCAACACTAGTGGATAGTGCTGGAAATGCTGGCTTCTGCACTAAAATCATGGCCCTAATCATGTGATTTAGGTTGTTCTCGTGTTTAGATGATGCAGATGCATTCCAGATTTGACATAAAATACCTATCCAGGCATACTGTCAGCTTACCACATCATGGTCGCATCCCCTGCTCAGACATTGCATGCATCAACCAATGGTTGCGTGCCACATCGTTGACTGTGCAGTCGGGCACCAAATTAATACAACGTGGTTAGCTGATACGTAAAATACCTATCCAGGTGCTGTAAGATCTGGCAGGTGTCAGCAACATCTGTGCCCCATATCTTATAGCAATCTGCTGCCCGCCTGCACAGTCTGACATGGCACGCTACCAGTAGTTGATGCATGCAACATCTGTGCATCTATTTAGGCAGAAACTCAATTGTCTGTCCCTAATGGCACCCCATATAGTGTACCCTCCAACTGCTCACCTCTCCCTCAAAGCACATTGCAGGAGAGGATCCAAGATCCTTCCCACAGACCACCTCCTCCAATTAGATTTGAGAATTATGTAAGGCGAGGAGTTGAGGACACCAATGGTTTGACGGCTAGTAACGTTTTCAGACAGGCATGGTATCATGAATTTTGTCTGGCATTGCCATTGCTATATGCATCACATGCAACCTCAGCTCAAATGACTTTGATAAGTCTATAAATCCATATTGACATATGATAGTAACATATAACCTCTTACTTCAAATAAGTTCCTCAGCTCACACTTCCTTTTACAAACATTCAGTGTTCCCCTCAGGCTGATTCTTTGCCCAAGTCCAATTCTCTTCTGCTGTGCTTATCTTGCTGACATACTCAAGCAAACAGACCAAACAAGTCCACACATTCTAGTTTAGTAGCACTAGCTAATTTGGATGCATAAGGTAGCCTGAACTATGCATGCATGGACCACTATTTCAGCTACATAGCCTAAATGACTGTGGTTAACTTCATCCATGCTCTAAATGTTATCCGGTTCGTAATGTACATGTCAGTCTTATATTGGCAGGTTACACATCATTAGGTTAAATGAGAGCTGTGCATCACCAGCAAGTTGAAGCGTGTCCAGAGATCTGTTGATTAACAAAATTAATTGACCAGTAATTTGGCCATTCTACAGCTTCTTACTATCAGACGATCTCAGTGTGGTCACACATTGTTTATTTTCTCAGCCTTGTCACGGTCTGGCGTCCTTTGTCTTGCTATAATGTGTAATGGAGCGATAATTTGCCTACCTTGTCCGTATCCTGTCAGCTGGATGTGCTGCTGGTTCTTTTTTAACTGAGATCCAGGACCAGGGTCGCATTCATTAGGTCATGCAATGGAAAGTGTTTATTATTGGAGTCCAAGTAGTCCTTCCCTGTTTACATCAGTCTTCCATTTTGGTTCCTAATGAATATGACCCAGTTATTTGAAATGCGCTGGCTGTCATGGCACTGGTTAAAGCCCCACTGTTCCAACTGAGCAAAGTTATAGGCCTATTCATTAGGGCACACTATAGCAAAACATTTTGTAACGTTAAATGTTTCTTATTCGACAAGGTTCAGGCAGTCCCTCCCTATTTCAGTCCGTTATTCTTCCGTTTGGTGCCTAATGAATGCGACCTCTGTACTTGGGGTTACTCATTTATGTGCTAAACAAACTGAGGAGTCTTTAGTTTATCTCAAGTCTTCTTGTTTTGCTGTGTAGGACATGATTTGACATCCTATTGTTTCTCATTTAGATGAGACTTTGATATGGGAGCTGAGGAATAGGAAATATGCACGGCAACAGCCAGCCAGTTAGGATTGAATGATCAAAAGCCATGGCAGCAAGACTCACTGCACAGGACTGCTAGTGTTGTCTGAACCAGAGGGACCGTTCCTTGCATTTTCCCCTTAGCCATTCATCTACTCGACTATGTCCTTGTAATCCAGTAAAGTGATAAATTAGGGATGTGACAAATTTAAAAACAATTTCTTAATGTTTAAACATAAATGTTTTTTTATATATCGGTTTCCCGTTAAAATACGAAATTCATAGAATTCCATGTGAATTCACAATGTAGATGCACTGCTGCCAGCAAAGGTTTGGTTCTAACGATGTGTCCCTTTCAGGTGGTTAAGCATTGCACCTGTTCTACGATTACTGTACCTCAATTCCACCTGGAAAAAATTGCATTTCACCACCTTCTAATTTAACAAAAATTTCCTGAATTTTTCCATGGGAAGTTAAGCCCAGGGAATTTAGGGAATTTTGCTTATATTCATCAAAAAAAGTTAGCTTATAAGAGTAAACATTTTTTTGTGGGATACACATAAGGCAATTCTAGGTCCTGTGGCATATTTTGGTTAAACTATCCCCAATTCAATGGAATTGCAACCATCTGCATGCACAGTCCATTCTTCCATCACACGTGCCCCTGATCTGGCACACTAATGATATGCTATTGATTCCATACTACTACACTGTCTGAGCCAAGGACTACATGGTTTATGGTAAGTTTTGATTACAATACTGGGTGGGCTGAATACATTTTATGACACATTATTTTTTGTTAGTAAATAGTAGCTTACAGCAAAGTGTGTTTTAAAATCATTTCTAACTTGTTAACAATTTCTGCTAGTAACCATGTAGGTTTTAGCTTTCTTGAGCCTGCTAACTAAGGAGTGTTAATTCACCCGTTTCCATACATGTTTCATTTAAAAACATATACCTTACAAGGGAGTTGTTTAATCTAACTATTTATCTGTACATGGAATTGTATTTGTTTTATTTTGCAATGTAGACTGTCATCGTGTCACTGAAAACAATGGATACAATCTACAAGTGAGCCAAGGAAATTGTTAGGTATGTGAAGGGTCATCAAGTTATAGCAGCAATCTACCTCGCCAAGCAAAGTGAGAAGAATAAGAGCACCACATTGAAGCTGCCCAGTGACACCCGTTGGGGTGGTGTTGTCATCATGTTTGACAGTCTCCTGGAGGGGAAGGAGTCTCTCCAAGAAATGGCCATATCACAGTCTGCCGATATGAGTCTGTAATACCAACATGTTTCATGGATCCTGGACTTCTTGATGGGCCGCCCTCAGGTGGTGAGGGTAGGTAACAACATATCTGCCACGCTGATCCTCAACATGGGTGCCCCTCCGGGGTGCTTGCTCAGTCCCCTCCTGTACTCCCTGTTCACTCATAACTGCATGGCCAGGCATGACTCCAACACCATCATTAAGTTTGCTGATGACACACCAGTGGTAGGCCTGATCACCGACAACGACGAGGCAGCCTATAGGGAGGAGGTCAGAGACCTGGACGTATGGTGCCAGGACAACAACCTCTCCCTCAATATGATCAAGACAAAGATGATTGTGGACTACAGGAAAAGGAGGACTGAGCACACCTCAATTCTCATCAATGGGGCTGTAGTGGAGCAGGTTTAGAGATTCATGTTCCTTGGTGTCCACAACACTAACAAACTATCATGGTCCAAGCACACCAAGACAGTCGTGAAGAGGGCACGACAAAACCTATTCCCCTTCAGGAGACTGAAAATATTTGGCATGGGTCCTCAGATCCTCAAAAGGTTTTACAGCTGCACCCTCAAGAGAAAGACTGTTCTATGATTGGAGTCTATCTGCTACCGTACGGCAAGTGGTACCGGAGCGTCAAGTCTAGGTCCAAGCTTCTACCCCCAAGCCATAAAACTCCTGAACATCTAATCAAATGGTTTCCCAGACTATTTGCATTGCCCCCCCCCCCCCCCCCCCACCCCCCTTTTAGCTTATGCTACTCTGTTTATTAACCATGCGTAGTCACTTTAATAACTCTACCTACGTGAATATATTACCTCAACTAACCGGTGCCCCCTCACATTGACTCTGTAGCCCCTGTATATAGCCTTGCTATTGTTATTTTACTGCTGCTCGTTTAATTATTTGTTATTTTTATTAATCTTTTAGGGCTTCATTTCACTAATAACTATTTATTTCACTGTAAGGTCTACACCCTTTGTATTCGGCGCATGTAACAAATAACATTTTATTTGATCTGCTAAACCCAGATTTGTCCGTCGGACTGCCAGATGGTGAGGAGTTATTCAACACTTCAGATAATGCTTTTCCAGTGCTTCAGAGTCCAATATCGGCGAGCTTCATACCACTGCAGCCGACACTCGGCATTGCGCATGGGGATCTTAGGTTTGTGTGCCATGTAAACCAAGTTAATGTGCTGATGTTGCTTCTGGAGGCAGTTTGTTACTCTGTAGTGAGTGTTGCAGCCGAGGACAGACGTTTTTTTTACACACTACGCGCTTCAGCATTTGGTGCTCCTATTCTGTGAGCTTGTGTGGCCTACCACTTCGCGGCTGAGCGGTTGTTGCTACTAGACGTTTGAACTAAACAATAACAGCAGTTCTACCAGGGCAAAAATTTGACGAACTGACTTGTTGGAAAGGTGGCATTTTATGACGGTGCCACGTTGAGTCACTGAGCTCTTCAGTAAGGTCATTCAACTGCCAATGTTTGTCTATGGAGATTGCATGGATGCTTGCTCGATTTTATAGATGTGTCAGCAATAGGTGTGGCTGAAATAGCCGAATCTACTCATTTATAGGGGTGTCATGGCCATGTTGTGTGTGTATGTACTAGAGGTCGACCGATTAATCAGGTTTTTAAAATTTATAATAATGACAATTACAACAATACTGAATTAACACTTATTTTAACTTAATATAAAACATCAATAAAATCAATTTAGCCTCAAATAAATAATGAAACATGTTCAATTTGGTTTAAATAATGCAGAAACAAAGTGTTGGAGAAGAAAGTAATATGTGCCATGTAAAAAAGCTAACGTTTAAGTTCCTTGCTCAGAGCATGAGAACATATGAAAGCTGGTGGTTCCTTTTAACATGAGACTTCAATATTCCAAGGTAAGAGGTTTTAGGTTGTAGTTAATATAGTATTTATAGGACTATTTCTCTCTATACCATTTGTATTTCATACGCCTTTGACTATTGGATGTTCTTATAGGCACTATAGTATTGCCAGTGTAACAGTATAGCTTCCGTCCCCCTCCTCGCCCCTACCTGGGCTCGAACCAGGAACACATTGACAACAGCCACACTCGAAGCATCGTTACCCATCACTCCACAAAAGCCACAGCCCTTGCAGCGCAAGGGGAATAACTACTCCAAATCTAAAAGCGAGTGACGTTTGAAACAGTATTAGCGCACACCCAGCTAACTAGCTAGCCATTTCACATTGGTTACACCAGCCATTAGGCTGATAGGCTTGAAGTCATAAACAGCGCTGTGCTTGCGAAGAGCTGCTGGCAAAATGCACGAAAGTGCTGTTTGAATGAATGATTACGGGCCTGCTGCTGCTCAGTCAGACTGCTCTATCAAATCAGACTTAATTATAACATAACACAGAAATACGAGCCTTTGGTCATTAATATGATCGAATCCGGAAACTATCATTTCGAAAACAAAACGTTTATTATTTCAGTGAAATACGGAACCGTTCTGTATTTTATCTAACGGGTGGCATCCCTAAGTCTAAATATTCTTGTTACATGGCACAACCTTCAATGTTAAATCATAATTACGTAAAATTCTGGCAAATTAGTTCGCAATGAGCCAGGCAGCCCAAACTGTTGCATATACCCTGACTCTGCATGCAATGAACGCAAGAGAAATGACAATTTCACCTGGTTAATATTGCCTGCTAAACTGGATTAGTAGTTATAACTAGTGATTATGATTGATTGTTTTTTATAAGATAAGTTTAATGCTAGCTAGCAATTTACCTTGGCTTTTACTGAATTCACGTAACAGGCAGGCTACTCGTGGAGTGCAATGGTTAGAGCGTTGGACTAGTTAACTGTGCGGTTGGAACCCCTGAGCTGACAATGTGAAAATATGTTGTTCTGCCCCTGAACAAGGCAGTTAACCCACATTTCCTAGGCAGTCATTGAAAATAAGAATGTGTTCTCAAATGACTTGCCTAGTTAAATAAAAGGTATGAAAAATAAAAAATAATAATCGGAAATCGGCACCCAAAAATACAGATTTCCGATTGTTATGAAAACTTGAAATCGGCCCTAATTAATCGGCCATTCCGATTAATCGGTCGACCTCTAGTATGTACTGTGCCTTCGGAAAGTATTCAGACCCCTTGACTTTTTCCATATTTTGTTACGTTACAGCCTTAATCTAAAATGGATTGAATAAAACATTTTCCTCAGCAATCTACAATATCCCATAATGTCAAAGTGAAAACAGGTTTTTAGACATTTTTGCAAATGTATTACAAACAAACATTACTTATGTAAATAAGGTTTTAGACCCTTTGCTATGAGACTCAAAATTGAGCACCGGTGCATCCTGTTTCCAATGATCATTCTTGAGATGTTATTACAAGTTGATTGGAGTCCACCTGTGGTAAATTCAATTGATTGGACATGATTTGGAAAGGTGCGCACACACCTGTCTATATAAGTTGCCAGTGTATGTCAGATCAAACACCAAGCCATGAGGTCGAATAAATTGTCCGTAGAGCTCAGACAGGATTGTGTCGAGGCACAGATCTGGGGAAGAGTACCAGAACATTTCTGCAGCATTGAAGGTCCCCAAAAAGGTCCCTTATTCTTAAATGGATGAAGTTTGGAACCACCAAGACTCTTCCTAGAGCTGGCCGCCCGGCCAAACTGAGCAATCGGGGTAGAAGGGCCTTGGTTAGGGAGGTGACCAAGAACACGATGGTCACTCTGTCAGAGTTCCTCTGTGGAGATGGGAGAACCTTCCAGAAGGACAACCATCTCTGCAGCACTCCACCAATCAGGACTTTATGGTCAAATCAAACCAAACTTTATTTGTCACATGCTCTGCATACAACAAGTGTAGACCTTACCAGTATGCTTACTTACAAGCCCTTAACCAACAGTGCATTTCAAGAAGAGTTAAGAAAATATTTACTAAATAAACTAAATGAACACTAACAACAATAACGAGGCCATATACAGGGGGTACCGGTACCGAGTCAGTGTGCGGGAGTACAAGTTTGAGGTAATTTGTACATGTAGGTAGGGGTGACGTGACTATGCATAGATAATAGCGAGTGGCAGCAGTGTACAAAACAAATGGAGGGGGGAGGTCAATGTAATAGTCTGGTGGCCATTTTATTTAATTGTTCAGCAGTCTTACGGATTTGGGGTAGAAGCTATTAAGGAGCCTTTTGGTCCTAGACTTGGCACTCTGGTACCGCTTGCCGTGCTGTAGCAGAGAAAACATTTCGACTTGGGTGACTGGGCTTTCCTCTGACACCGCCTATTATATACAGCTGAAGTCGGAAGTTTACATACACTTAGGTTGGAGTCATTAAAACTCATTTTTCAACCATTCCACAAATTTCTTGTTAACAAACTATAGTTTTGGCAAGTCGGTTAGGACATCTACTTTGCATGACACAAGTAATTTTTCCAACAATTGTTTACAGACAGATTATTTCACTTATGATTCACTGTATCACAATTCCGTTGTGTCAGAAGTTTACATACACTAAGTTGACTGTGCCTTTAAACAGCTTGGAAAATACCAGAAAAGGATATGGCTTTAGGAGCTTCTGGTTGGCTAATTTACATAATTTGAGTCAATTAGAGGTGTACCTGTGGATGTATTTCAAGGCCTACCTTGAATCTCAGTGCCTCGTGGGAAAATCAAAAGAAATCAACCAAGACCCCAGAATTTATTTTGTAGACCTCCACAAATCTTGTTCATCCTTGGGAACAATTTCCAAACGCCTGAAGGTACCGCGTTCATCGGTACACACAATAGTACGCAAGTGTAAACACCATGGGAAGACACAGCTGTCATACTGGTCAGGAGGGAGATTCGTTCTGTCTCCTAGAGATGAATGTACTTTGGTGCGAAAAGTGCAAATCTATCCCAGAACAACAGCAAAGGACCTTGTGAAGATGCTGAAGGAAACAGTTACAAAAGTATCTATATCCACAGTAAAACGAGTCCTATATCGACATAACCTGAAAGACCTCTCAGCAAGGAAGAAGCCACTGCTCCAAGACCGCCATAAAAAAAGCCAGACTACGGTTTGCGACTGCACATGGGGACGAAGATAGTTATTTTTGGATAAATGTCCTCTGGTCTGATGAAACAAAAATAGAACTGTTTGGCCATAATAACCATCGTTATGTTTGGTGGGAAAAGGGGGAGGCTTGCAAGCCAAAGAACACCATCCCAACCGTGAAGCACGGGGGTGGCAGCATCATGTTGTGGGGTGCTTTGCTGCAGGAGGGACTGGTGCACTTCACAAAATAGATGGCATCATAAGGAAAGAAAATATGTGGATATATTGAAGCATCATCTCAAGACATCAGTCAGGAAGTTAAAGCTTGGTCACAAAGGGGTCTTCCAAATGGACAATGACCCCAAGCATACTTCCAAAGTTGTGGCAAATGGCTTGAGGACAACAAAGTCAAGGTATTGGAGTGGCCATCACAAAGCCCAGACCTCAATCCTATAGAAGATTTGTTGGCAGAACTGAAAAAGTGTGTGCGAGCAAGGAGGCCTACAAACCTAACTGAGTTACACCAGCTCTGTCAGGAGGAATGGGCCAAAATTCACCCATCTTATTGTGGGAAGCTTGTGGAAGGCTACCTAAAACGTTTGACCCAAATTAAACAATTTAAAGGCAATGCTACCAAACACTCAATTAGTATGTGTAAACTTCTTACCCACTGGGAATGTGATGAAAGAAATAAAGGCTGAAATAAATCACTCGACTATTATTCTGACATTTCACATTCTTAGAATCGCAACTTTATTTTATCTGACCGAAGACGAGGAATTTTTACTAGGATTAAATGTCAGGGATTGTGAAAAACAGTTTAAATGTATTTGGCTAAGGTGTATGTAAACTGTAGGTCCTGGATTGAGGAAGCTTGGCCCCGGTGATGTGCTGGGCCGTACGCACTACCCTCTGTAGCGCCTTATTGTCAGATGCCGAGCAGTTGCCTTACCAGGCGGTGATGCAACTGGTCAGGATGCTCTCGATGGTGCAGCTGTAGAACTTTTTGAGGATCTGGGGACACATGCCAAATCTTTTCAGTCTCCTGAGGGGGAAAAGGTGTCGTCGTGCCCTTTTCACGACTGTCTTGGGGTGTTTGGAATAGAGGTCGACCAATACCGATTTAATCAAACGATTTTCGTAAAAAAATATATATATATTTTTATATTTGTAATAATGACAATTACAACAATACTGAATGAACAGTTATTCTAACTTAATATAATACATCAACATTTTTTATTTTGCCTCAAGTAAATAATGAAACATGTTCAATTTGGTTTAAATAATGCAAAAACAAAATGTTGGAGAAGAAAGTAAAAGTGCAATATGTGCTATGTAAGAAAGCTAACGTTTCAGTTCCTTGCTCAGAACATGAGAACATATTAAAGCTGGTGGTTCCTTTTAACATGAGTCTTCAATATTCCCAGGTAAAAAGTTTTAGGTTGTAGTTATTATAGGAATTATAGGACTATTTCCCTCTATACCATTTGTATTTCATTGACCTTTTGACTATTGGATCTTATAGACACTTTAGTATTGCCAGTGTAACAGTATAGCTTCCGTCCCTCTCCTCGCTCCTCTCTGGGCTCGAACCAGAAACACAACGACAACAACCACCATCGAAGCAGCGTTACCCATGCAGAGCAAGGGAAACAACCACTGCAAGGCTCATAGCGAGTAACGTTTGAAACGCTATTAACGCGCGCTAACTAGCTAGCCATTTCACTTCGGTTACACCAGCCTCATCTCGGGAGTTGATAGGCTTGAAGTCATAAACAGCGCAATGCTTGACGCACAACGAAGAGCTGCTGGAAAAATGCAGGAAAGTGCTGTTTGAATGAATGTTTACGCGCCTGCTTCTGCCTATCACCGCTCAGTCAGATACTTAGATGCTTGTATGCTCAGTCAGATTATATGCAACGCAGGACACACTAGATAATATCTAGTAATATCATCAACCATGTCTAGTTAACTAGTGATTATGATTGATGGTTTTTTATAAGATACGTTTAATGCTAGCTAGCAACTTACCTTGGTTTACTGCATTCGCGTAACAGTCAGTCTCCTTGTGGAGTGCAATGAGAGAGAGGCAGGTCGTTATTGCGTTGGACACGTTAACTGTAAGGTTGCAAGATTGGTCCCCCGAGCTGACAAGGTAAAAATCTGTTGTTCTGCCCCTGAACAAGGCAGTTAAACCCACCGTTCCTAGGCAGTCATTGAAAATAAGAATGTGTTCTTAACTGACGTGCCTAGTTAAATAAAGGTATTTAAAAAAATATTAATAAAAACAAACAAAAAATCGGTGCCCAAAAATACCGATTTCCGATTGTTATGAAAACTTTAAATCGGCCCTAATTAATCAGCCATTCCGATTAATCGGTCGACCTCTAGTTTGGAAAATGATAGCTCGTTGGTGATGTGGACACCAAGGAACTAGAAACTATCGACCCTCTCCACTACAGCCCCGTTGATGTTAATGAGGCCTGTTTGTCCCAGCTTTTCCTGTAGTCCACAATCAGCTCCTTTGTCTTGTTCACATTGAGGGAGAGGTTGTTGTCCTAGCACCACACTGCACGTTCTCTGACGGAGGAGTGGCTTCAGAACAAGTCCTTGAGTGGTCCAGACAGATGATTCCATATATGTTATTTCATAGTTTTGATGTCTTCACTATTATTCTACAATGTAGAAAATAGTAAAAAATAAAGAAAAAACCTTGAATGAGTAGGTGTTTCCACATTTTTGACTGGTACTGTATATGTATGTGATGGGTTTAAATTATAAAGATGGATTTAAAATGCTCACTGTCAATCGTGAATAATAATTTTGTTGGCGAAAACGTCCATGCATCGTCTGCATACCAACCATTTGATCTCAGTTTCATGTGGATATCTATTTAGATCCTCTTGAGTTGTACTTTGTTTTGAAGTAGACTACAGTGCTTTGAGTTATGTTCAGTGGACAGTTTTTAAAAATATTTTTTATTAGGTACATCTAGTACCCGGTCGTACTCCCCTTTGCCACAAGAAGGGGCATGGAAACGGGTATCAAGGGACCTAATGTGTGCCAGAAAAACATTCCCCACACCCTTACATCACCTCCACCAGCTTGTACCGTTGACACCAGGTAGGATGTGGCCATGGACTCATGCGGCTTATGCCAAATCCTGACTCTGCCATCAGCATGATGCAACATGATCCGGGTTTTGTTGGACCAGGCAATGTTTTTCTATTCTTCAGTTGTCCATTTGGTGATTGTGTGCCCACTGGAGCTGCTTCTTCTTGTTTTTAGCTGATAGGAGTGGAACCCGGTGTGGCCGTCTGCTGCAATAGCCCATCCGTGACGAGGACCGATGTGC
This sequence comes from Oncorhynchus mykiss, assembly GCF_013265735.2. NCBI lineage: Eukaryota > Metazoa > Chordata > Actinopteri > Salmoniformes > Salmonidae > Oncorhynchus > Oncorhynchus mykiss. Next base: position 40,735,636 of record NC_048565.1, on the reverse strand, counting down.
CTTTGCACACCACTGTTTAATCCTTAGAGTCTAACCTGAGGTTGAGGGTTCTACTAATCTAACGTGGAATTGTTATAAGATGGTCATACTAAGGATTGTTTTGATTTAGATTTTTTTTAATCCCTTTTAAGGCAGCGTTTCCCAAACCTCAGTCCTCTTGAACCGAAGGGGTGCATGTTTTGGTCTTTGCCTTAACACTACACAGCTGATTCAAATGATCAGATCTGGATGATTAGTTGATTCTTTGAATCTGCTGTGTTTTGCTTGGGCAAGAAACAGAAAGTGCACCCTTGGAGTCCTGAGAACCAAGTTTGGGAAACCCTGCCTTAAGGTATAATTGGTATTATTTGATGGAACATTGAATTTGGCCTAGAGGGGTATAATAGCTTCTAGGCCAAAGTGTTACAGACGTTAGTGAGAAGACAGTTTTTCAGGCCACGGGACTGCCGCTGACTGGATTTTTTTGTTGTTTTTTTCCCCCTTGTCGAACCATTCTCGGTAAACTCTAGGCACGGTCGTGCGTGAAAAGCACAGGAGGCCAGCTGTTTCCGAGATACTGGAACAGGTGCGCCTGGCACTGAATATCATACCACACTCAAAGTCACTTAAGTCATTTTTTTTTGCCCATTCTAAAGTAAAATCAAACAGGAACTGGATGCCTGTCTGCCTGCTTTATATAGCAAGCCACGGCCATGTGACTCACTTTGTATTAGTGAACCATTTTCGTGAACGGGGGGGTGTACCTAATAAACTGTCCACTGAGTGTATACAGTGAGCACATTTTGGAGCAGAGGGTGTTAACTGTAGCATAGCCTACTTGTGTTTAGTTTCAACCAAAGCACATACTTTGCCTAGTGGTACTCTGAGTTTTGGCCACGTGGCAGAAAAATGCGACCATTCGCACAATCATCCTGAAATCTCATCAGAAATTAGGTGGTGTTTTTTGCCTTCCTAGCAATTTCCCCTCCACTGTTAGCTAGTGATAGCTACTGTTGATGATGCATAAGCTAGGCCTATTTGCAACATCTCCATCTCCTGGCCGCATTTACCTGCCAGATTCAGTAGCATGAACATCTGAACATAATTCATGTTTTTTTAATTTTAGGTAATTTTAGAGTCAAATATAATAGTTTCAGTATAGTTCGTTTTTCAAACTTGTTTTTCCATTTTCATTTTTTTCCATTTTAGTATACTGTAATACCCTTGATGTCTTGTCTTGCATGTCTCGCAAATTTACCAAAGTAGCCTAAAGTTTGCCTCTTCTCTGGTTTTATTTAAATTACACAACTTCCCCAGGCCTTTTACAGCCTGATTGTTTAGTTAGGCTATAACACAGCAAAGAATAGGTTTAGCGATAACTACACTGTGATTTACATTTTATGGGGGGGACAGTTAAAAAAAATGTTTAATGTTTTTTTTAAACAAGACTGCTGTTTAAATCGGGCTGAGCTTAAATCTATGAATGTGTTCCAATCTGGAGTCAAATGAGGATATGGATATCACAAAGGAGGAGCGATACAAAAGTTACTGAGTGTGCTAGAAGTAACGTGCGGAAAATGAAAACACCCAAGACTAAGCTATTTGTAAATATTTTTCAATTGTAAGGCAAGGGCATGGAACTGCATTAGATAGTTTCATTGGAGGGCACAATAGTGCCTCTTCCCCCTCAGGAGGCTGAAAAGATTTGTCATGGGCCCTCAGATCCTCAAAGTTCTAAAGCCGCACCATTGAGAGCATCTTGACTGGCTGCATCACCGCTTGGTATGGCAACTGCAAGGCACCCAACAGCAAGGTGGTACAGAGAGTGGTGAGCACGGGCGGTACATAACTGGGGCCGTGTTCCCTGCAATCCAGGACCTCTATACCAGGCTTTGTCAGAGGAAGGCCCCAAAAATGGTGAGACTCCAGCCACCCTACTGCATGGCAAGCGGTATCAGTGCACCAAGTCTGTAACCAACAGGACCCTGAACAGCTTCTACGACGCATGCCATGACTGCTAAACAAGACTACTAAATAGCTAATCGAATGGCTACCTGGACTACCTGCATTGACCCTTCTTTGCACTAACTCTCCTGCACTGACTCTATGCGCACACACACTGGAGTCTATCCATACATAATTACACTGACACTCCAACACACACACATAACATGCACACACATGCATACTGACGCCACACACACACACACACACACACACACCTTCACACATACGCTGCTGTTACTGTCTAATCTATCCTGTTGCCTAGTCACTTTATCCCTACCTATACTGTATATAAATAGCTAGTTAATTTACCTCGTAAACACGCACATCGACTTGGTACTGGTACTCCCTGTATATAGCCATTTTATTTTAAACTCTGAATTGTTGAAAAAGGACCCTAAGCTTTTCACTGGTTGTCTACACCTGTTTACGATTCATGTGAGAAATGTGATTTGAGACATGATGAGAAGCTTGAGTCAACACAGTATGAGGATGCCTCACACTGGGCTTCCTTTCACATACTGGGCTTCCTTTTCACAACTTATCTTCAAGTTGCCAGATGGTTCTGTTTTTGTTAAAGGCTGGCATAAGATTAGCCTGGTCCCAGATCTCTTTGTGCTGTCATGCCAACTACAGTGCCTCCAGAAAGCATTCATACTCGACTTATTCCACATTTTGTTGCGTTACAGCCTGAATTCAAAACGGGTAAAATATACTGTATAATATTTTGGTCACCCATCAACACATAATTCCCCATAATATCAAAGTGAAAACATGTTTAAAAAAATGTTAGCACATGTATTGAAAATGAAAATACAGAAATATGTAATTTACATAGGTATTCACACACCTTAGTCAATACATGTTACAATCACCTTTGACAGCAATTTACAGCTTATGAGACTCTCTGGGTAAGTCTTTCTTTAAGAGCTTTGCACACCTGGATTGTGATATTTGCATTATTCTTAAATATATATATATATATATATATATATATATATATATATATATAATCTCTGTCAAGTTGGTTGTTGATCATTGCTAGACAGCCATTTTCAAGTCTTGCCATAAATGCTCAAGCTGATTTGAAGTAAAAACCCACTAGGCCACTCAGGTCCGTCTTGCCATAGATGCTCAAGCTGATTTGAAGTAAAAACCCACTAGGCCACTCAGGTCCATTCAATGTCGTCTTGGTAGGCAACTCCAGTCTGTATTTGGCCTTGTGTTTTAGGTTATTGTCTTGCTGAAAGGTGCATTAATCTCGGTCTGTTGGAAAGCAGACTGAACCAGGTTTTCAGGTTTTAGCTCCATTCTGTTTATTTTTAACTATATAAAAAATGCCTATTCCTTGCCAAAGACAAGCATACCCATAACATGATGCAGCCACGACCATTCTCGAAAATATGAAGTGGTACTGTGACGTAGTGTTGGATTTGCCCCAAATGTTATTTGCAATTTTACTTAAGTGCCTTATTGCAAGCAGGGTGCATGTTTTGGAATATTAACTTTTTTTTTTACAGGCTTCTTTCTTTTCACATTTCGATTAGTATTGTGGAGTAACTACAATGTTGATCCATACTCTGTTTTCTCCTATAATAGCCATTAAACTCTGTAACTGTTTTAAAGTCACCATTGGTATCATGGTGAAATCCCTGAGAGGTTTCCTTTCTCTCCAGCAACTGAGTTAGGAAGGACACCTGTAACTTTGTAGTGACTGGATGCCTTGTATCACTGTCCAAAGTGTGATTAATTACTTCACCATGCTCAAAGGGATATTCAATCTCTGCTTTAAAAAATATATGTTTTGACCCATCTACCAACGTGTCCTTTGCAAGGCATTGGAAAACCTCCCCTGTAATTTGTGGTTGAAATTCACTGCTCGACTGAGGGATCTGTATGTGTGGGGTACAGAGATTAGGTAGTCATTCAAAAATCATGTTTAAACTATTACTGCCATTAGTCAATGCAACTTATTATGTGACTTGTTAAGCACATTTCTACTCCTGAACTTATTTAGGCTTGCCAGAACAAAGAGGTTAGATACTTATTGACTCGAGACATTTCAGCATTTAATTTGTAAACATTTCTGAAAACAATTCCAAATTGACATGATGGGGTATTGTGTGGAGACCAGTGAAACAATCTCAATTTAATCTATTATCAATTTAGTCTGTAAAACAACAAAATGTGGAAAAGGTCAAGGCGTGTGTATACTTTCTAAATGCACTGTATATGGTCAATTGGGCATTACAATGACCACCGAAGGAGTTGGCAAGAGAGTACAAACAGATCTGTGACGAGGCTAGCATAAGATGTCACGTTTTAGAATAACACAGTCTTTCACAGGATGTAGCCAGGTCCTATTTTAAAACCATTTATTTAACCTTTTATTTTACTAGGCAAGTCAGTTAAGAACATTATTTTTTACAATAACTGCCTACCCCGGACAAACCCTACCCTAACTCGGACAACACTGGGCCAATTGTGCGCCGCCCTATAAAAGCTAGAAGTGAACAACAGCGGCACATTCTCTGCCAACAGAATCATGTTTAGTTGATCTTGTGGTTTCAAAACCTGTGGGAATTTAGTATACACGGACACATAGTTGTGTTAAGTGTGGATGGAGAGTGTGTAGTTATACAGTCAAATAATTTTTCTGAAGATGTTTTTTTTGTAAATTGTCAGAAAACAATTGCTGTGGCAGGCTGGTGGGCTGGTTACATAGCAAATTTAGACATTGACTACAAAAGCCAGGCATGCGGTGCGGAAACAAGGCGGTTAGATGTTAACCCATCAACATCTAGGCCTTATCAGTCACACACAGAAGCCATGCGCTTTTCCTGTGGCCGCACCAGCCTGTGCCCCACCATAGCATTTACACAATCGACAGTTTCCTTTTCAACTAGACCAGGGCCTGTATTCGCTAAGCATCTTAGAGTATTAGTGCTGATCTATGATCAGTTGTTGTATTTTAGATCTGAATTAATATGATTACATAGATCGGGGTCAACCTGATACTCGATCAGCACACATGCTCTAGCGCTTTTTGTATACTGGCCCAGTTATCATTGTAGATCACAGTAACTATCTGTTATAGTTAGTTACACAATAATGAAACCTGGCAATGCTCTGAATTCAACATGACATCAATAAAGAGCATCACATGCGATGCGTGCCGATTTCTTCCTGACATGCTACAGGTAACTGACAAAATTAAGGAAAGCCCAACATAGTGTCCTAATCTAATTAAGGTGTTGGGCCGCCAGAACAGCTTCAATGTGCCTTGGCATAGATTCTACAAGTTCCTGGAACTCTATTGGAGGGATGCGACACTATTTATCCACGAGAAATTCCATCATTTGGTGTTTTGGCGCCACTCCTGAATCTCCCATAAGTGTTCAATTGGGTTGAGATCTGGTGGCTGAAATAGCCCTGGCATATCGTGAAACAGCAAGTCGAGCAGTCTTCGTCACTGCTCCCGTCAAATGTGCCCCAAAAATTACCCCTATTTCAATGCCACGAAGAACTCTTCTAGCCATGGTAGCCAAAATAATGAGCAACTGGGCCTGCCCTGCACTTTTATACATGCCCCTAAGCATGATCGGATGTTAATTGCTAAATTACCTCAGGGACCACACCTGTGTGGAGGCGCCAGCTTTCAATATACTTTATCCATCTCATTTACTCAACTGTTATCTTTATTTTGCCAGTTCCCTGTATGTTGGTAGTGGGTAAATCCATTTGAAATCAATCAGTTCTTGACAGCATGTCTTTTGATTTAAACAAATTCCATACATGTTTGCCCATGGAAGAAGTGGCCAGAAAGGGACCTTTTGGACCTAATTATTACACAACATTCAGGAAATAATGGTGCTCAAAGTATACCCATTTTGCATATCTGGTACCCCATTGAAATTAAACTAACTTCTAATTACTACCACAAAGATGACTGCCAGTCCACCCACCGCGTTGAATGTCAACTTAAATGGTCATGTCTATTCTGTTATCTATATTTCTATGATTTCAATAGGCTTCCTATGGAGGGTTGACATTATTTAGAACAGATATTCCCATTCAAGTCAACATTCTCTGATGTCTGGACCTCCGACCATCTTTGTGGTACCATTTGAAAGTTGACATTTCTATTTTATTCCAATGTTAGTATATTTATCAGCCAAAACATGACACACCAATAATAAAAAATGTCTCAACCCGAGGGCGGGCACAACACAAAAACCTCAGACGTAAAATAGGGTCTAAGCCTTGCAGGTTTTCCCAAACTCTCCTGGCCCCCCCCCCCCCCTGGGTGCATGTTTTTAGTTTTTTGCCCTAGCACTACGCAGCTGCTTTTCAAATAGTCAAAGCTTGATGATGAGTTGGTTATTTGAATCAGCTAATGATAGGGCAAAAACCTGGTCAAAGCTACAACATGCGAATATGAAAAGAATTTAAACATTTTTAGGTAATTGACATAAAAGGTTAAATGAAATTTCTGTAAAAAAAAAAACTAAAATGGTGTGTGTGATGTAGGATGTTTTTGTGTTCTTCCCAGGCTTGTTGATGACAGGTGTGTGGTGCAGCCGGACGCAGGAGACCTGGCCATTCCGCCCAAAAAGTTCAGAGGTGAGTGGGAGGAATCAATGACTAGCTGGCCAACCGCAGAGGACTGCATTGTAACTCATATAGTTGTTGTATTTGAATTAATTAACTCACCGCTTTTCTGCCAAGTTAGCAGTGATGGGCAGTTTAGTAGTGGAGCGTGCCAAAGTTACTGCAGTCCACACACACACACACTCCCAAGGCCTAGCAGGCCACTATAGCCCCATGTTGTTTTAACAGTGTGGTTTATAGGATGAGGTTTAAGTGTTTAACTGACTTTACAGAATCCCATTGAGTAAACAGCCACAAACCACACACATGCTATATACCCCCACCCAGTCACACACTCAAGTCAGTTAGTGACACACTGCCATGCAAATGACACTGAAAAAATATATAAGTGCAACATGTAAAGTGTTGGTCCCATGTTTTATGAGCTGAAATAAAAGATCCCAGAAATGTTCCATACGCACAAAGCTTATTTCTCAGAAATGTTTACATCCCTGTTAGTGAGCATTTATCTTTTGCCAAGATAATCCATCCATCTGACAGGTGTGGCATATCAAGAAGCTGATTAAACAGCATGATAATTTCACAGGTGCACCTTGTGATGGGGACAATAAAAGGCCACTCTAAAATGTATAGGATCTTCTGAGAACAGCCACCCGGACAGCTGATGAAACTGGGTTTGCACAACCGAAGAAGTTCTGCACAAACTGTCAGAAACCGTCACAGGGAAGCTCATCTGCGTGCTCGCCATCCTCACCAGGGTCTTGACCTGACTGCAGTTCGGTGTCGTTAACTGACTTTGACTTTGATGGCCACTGGCACGCTGGAGAAGTGTTCTCTTCACAGATGAACCCCAGTTTCAGCTGTACCGGGCAGAGAGGTTGTGTGGGAGAGAGGTTTGGTGATGTCAACGTTGTGAATAGTGTGTCCCACGGTGGCGGTGTGGTTATGGTATGGGCTGGCATAAGCTATGGACAAAAAACGCAATTTAATTTTATCAATGGCAGTTTGAATTAACTGAGATTGCTGTGAAGAGATCCTGAGGGACATTATCATGCCATTCATCCACATCCGCAGCCATCACATCATGTTTCAGTATGATAATGCACGGCCACATGTCGCAAGGATCTGTACACAATTCCTGGAACCTGAAAATGCCCAAGTTCGTCCATGGCCTGAATACTCACCAGACATGTCACCCATTGAGCTTGTTTGGGATGCTGTGTATAGGCTTGTACGACAGCATGTTCCAGTTCCCGCCAATTTCCAGCAACTTTGTACAGCCAATGAAAAGGAGTGGGACAACATTCCACAGGCCACAATAAACGGCCTGATCATCTCGATGCAAACGAGATGTTGCACGTTGAATGAGGCAAATGGTGCCCACACCAGAAACGGACTGTTTTTCTCATCCACTCCCCTACCTTTACATTTAAAAAATCTATATCCCCAGTCATGTGAAATCTATAGATTATTTTTTTTTTTACCTTTTATTTAACTAAATTCTTTGTTTTCAATGATGGCCTAGGAACAGCCTTGTTCAGGCACAGAACGACAGATCTTTACCTTGTCAGCTCAGGGATTTGATCTTGCAACCTTTCGGTTACTAGTCCAATGCTCTAACCACTAGGCTACCTGCCGCCCCAACATATAATTCATAAACGCTTAAAATGCAATATGAATATATATATTTTTTTACCTCATTAAGCCATGATGAGGGCCTAATAAATGTATTTCCTTATGAACTGGAACTCATTCAAATCTTTGAAATTGTTTTGTGTTGCGTTTATATTTATATTCAGTGTACATTATATGTAGTATGTTTGTCTGTGTGATGCATGTATATGTATTCCTCACTCACCTCCCTTTGTTTCTTTGTGTCTTTCTTCCTCTTTTTCTCCCAATTTCTTTCCCACTATTCATCTCTCTTTCTCTCTCTCTCTCTCTCTCTCTCTCTCTCTCTCCAGACTGCCTGTTCAAGGTATGTCCGATGAACAGGTATTCGGCTCAGAAGCAGTTCTGGAAGGCCAAACAGGGCAAACAAGGCAACAACTACACAGAAGCAGACCTATTCAAGAAGTTACAGGTATGACCTTTCTCCAAGTCCTAGTGTAATTCATTCACGGTCCTGGGCACGACACCCACAGGGTGTACAGGATTTAGATCCATCCCAGTACGAACACAACTGATTCACCCAATCAAGGGCTTGATCATTACTGTCGTTGATTCGTCTAATCAAGTATGTTAGTAGTGGGCTAGAACAATAGTCTGCACACCCTGTGGTTCCCCAGGACCTGGATGGACAAGCACTGCTTTAATGGAACCAGGACTATCTGGCTACAATGTAGTTAGCATCAAGCATGTTTTTCTTAATTTCCCAGCATGCAGCAGAACTGGAACAGAAGCAAAACGACACCGAGAATAAGAAGCTGCTTGGAGAGGTGGTCAAGTACAGTAACGTCATCCAGGTAACGGCCAACTACAGCCAACTCCCCTTTCTTATCAGAGACAATATCTCGGTTTGCTTTGTGCCCGTAACCTTGTGTATGTTTTCACTTTGTTACCAAGGCTGCCTTTCTGTCTGTAGTCTGGCTTCTAGTGCCTCACATTGCCAATGAGGTGCTTTAACAGACAACATTTTGTATGGCACATAGTAAATTGAACTTGTATCATTTTCAATTTTCAGTCAACTGCGGGTTTGTTCCATGTGGTTTCACGAGGTTCGTGGCCTCTAACTTGGCTTAAAACTGTTGTGTTAAAGCATTTCAAAGGAATTGGTTTGGTCAGGTCCAGTCTCTTGCCACATGATTTGGCTGTTAAAAGATGAGCCTTTTTCATTTAGTGCTCTGTGTGCATTTTTAAAGCTAAAGCCAATTTGAATGATCTATTCAGAAAACATAATATTTTATGTGATAAATAGGATTTGGGTAATGTTCTGATCCCTAATGCCAAGCAGAAACTGAATTGAAAGGATTTTGTGGTCAATTCCAAATAAAGTATTGACATTCTGAGCTCATAACAAATTGAAATGATAAATTAGCCCTTAATCTCACTTTAATAAGGATTACCAATTTCATACGGTAACTGTTTCCTAGCAATAAATGTGATTTGGTAAAGATTAGAGTTAGGTGTTGGGGTGGGATTCGAACCAGGGACCTTGTGCATCCTCGTGAATTGGCCCCATTTTCTTTTCACCTTCAGCTTCTGCATATTAAAAGTAACAAGTACCTGACGGTGAACAAGCGTCTGCCGGCGCTGCTGGAGAAGAACGCCATGCGTGTGTCTCTGGACCCATCCGGCAATGAGGGCTCTTGGTTCTACATCCAGCCCTTCTGGAAGCTCCGCAGCGAGGGTGATAATGTAGGTACCTTTTGTGCTGATCTTGGATCAAGTTCCCCTTGTCTATACAATCGTAATAATTTGTGATCTGAAAAGCAAAACTGATCTTAGATCTACACTCTTACTCTGAGAATATTTATGAAAAGGGGTCCTGACCTGACTAACTACAGGCCACTGCAATCCTGAACATGTGACCAAATGTGGAACAACTCCTAGCCCTACTTATCATAGATATGTTATGGCAAACCAAACCTCATGATGAAACTCAGTATTGTTGAGATGTTTAAGTTGTGAGAATCTTTAAAAAAAACAAAACATTTTTTTAGGGTCTGTCTTAATATATCGGGGAGGCAGGGTAGCCTAGTGGTTAGAGTGTTGGACTAGCAACCGGAAGGTTGCAAGTTCAAAACTCCCGAGCTGGCAAGTCTGTCGTTCTGCCCCTGAACAGGCAGTTAACCCACTGTTCCTAGGCCGTCATTGAAAATAAGAATTTGTTCTTAACTGACTTGCCTAGTGAAATAAAGGTAAAATAAAAAAAATATTGCAATTGTCCTGTTTTAATTAGATTGGTATTATGTCCATGTCAACGTAATGTCTTCATCCTGCTGAAATAACTCGACTGGTTGTCTCCTCTCCTTTTGCTTTAGCATCCTATGGTGGAAGGTATTCTTCTTGTTTGAAGTGCATGGTGGACGTTTAGGCCATGAGACTTGCTGTGAAAGCATGGTAGCACTAGCTTTGCATGAGCATTGTAAAAACTTAAGTACGTGTTTGCATTTCCACGACTCTTCTACAATTATTTTCCCCCTTAACTGTTATTGACTAACAAGATCTGGGCAATTTAGATTACAGCAACGCTATAGATACTTAGTCTGTTTATTATGATATGTAAGTGGTTTGAATGTAGATGCTTGAGACTATATGGTGCATACAGTACACTGCGTTCAGCGATTTCCCGCTGCCACACACATTACTATATGAATGAATGTCAATGCGCTGTGTACACCCCACAGGCTACACCTTCATTTTACCATGGGTTGTGCTCATCTGCTATTGTTGTGGGGAATACTTCTCTAGATAGATGGGTAACCCTTTGCATCGGACAGGGAGTGACTGGACCTTTGCTGTTTGATGTGTGTCAGGTCATCTCATTCCTCTGTCCTGTCATCTGCCTCATGTGTATTATGTTTTATTCTACTTTACTCTCTTCGTTATAATGTGTGTGCTAGTGTTTGACCTGTGTGCTTGGTCCCTAGGTGGTGGTGGGAGACAAGGTGGTCTTGATGCCTGTGAACGCAGGACAGCCTCTCCACGCCAGCAACATTGAGCTGCTAGACAACCCCGGCTGCAAGGAGGTACGATCCATTGAACTGTTTTATTTAGAGCTGAGTGACTATGTAAAACATTTACTGGATACTATGCATGGCAAAACGGTGCGGAAGAATGACAGCCATGTTATCTGTCTCAGCATGCAATCTCCAACAATTCCTGTACTGTCGTGTTTTTGAAGACTCCAAAAAAGCTGCTGGTCAGCATGTTTGCCTTTGAAGCACGTAGGATGAGCGAGTGGCATTGTTTCGAGTCCAGGAGGCAATTTGAATCTCGGCATGTTTTTGTTTAGGCGTGTCTTTGTTTTCTAACCTTATCCTAACCCTAACCGTAACTACTTGCTAGTATACCTAAACTTATGCTAACCTCAACCTTTACCCTAACCACTTGCGTCTAACCCTAACCACTTGCTAAATCAACTGTATCATAACATGCGTTTGGAAAGCTGCCTGGTTATAGGTATTATTAAGAACATTAAGTCTAGTGGTAGTGCCGCAGACTCTAGTTCACACACAGGCGCTGGTAACAGGGTTACGAATGCCACCTCTGCCCCTACTCTGTCTCTCCCTCTACCTTCCGACTATCACTGTCCATAAAAAAAATACTTTCTGGTTGCAGAACTGGCAAAGTTGCAGGTATGACATACCTGCTGACCAGCAGCTACACTACAGAACAACGTGTAGTATGTGGACACCTGCTTGTCAAACATCTCATTCCAAAATCATGGGCATTAATATGGAGTGGGTCCCCCCTTTGCTGCTATAACAGCCTCCACTCTTCTGAGAAGGCGTTCCACTAGTTGCTGGAACATTTCTGTAGTGGCTTGCTTCCATTCAACCACGATCATTAGTATGGTCAGGCACTGATGTTAGGCCTGGCTCTCAGCCGACGTTCCAATTCATCACAAAGGTATTCATTGGGGTTGAGGTCAGGGCTCTGTGCAGGCCAGTCAATATCTTAACAAACCATTTCTGTATGGACCTTGCTTTGTGCACTGGGGCATTGCCATGCTGAAACAGGAAAGGGCCTTCCTCCAAACTGTTGCCACAAAGTTGGAAGCACAGAATCATCTAGACTGTCATTGTGTGCTGAAGCGTTAAAATTTCTCCTCCCTGGAATTAAGGGGCCTAGCCCGACCCATGAAAACAGCCCCAGACCATTTTCTCCTCCACCAAACTTTACAGTTGGCGCTATGCATTTGGGCAGGTAGTGTTCTCCTGGCATCCGCCAAACCCAGATTCGTCCGTCAGACTGCCAGATGGTGAAGCGTGAGTAATCAATCCAGAACGCGTTTCCACTGAGTCCAATGATGGCGAGTCTTACAGCACTCCAGCCGACGCATGGCGTTGCTCATGGTGATCTTAAGCTTGTGTGCGGCTGCTCGGCCATGGAAACCCTTTTCATGAAACTCCCGACTAACAGTTGTGCTGACTTTGCTTCCAGAAGCAGTGTGGAACTCAGTATTGAGTGTTGCAACTGAGGACAGGAGATTTTTATGCTCTATGCGCTTCAGGACTCGGTGGTCCCGTTCTGTGAGCTTGGGTGGCCTACCACTTTTCGGCTGAGCCGTTGTTGCTCCAAGACGTTTCCACTTCACAATAACAGCACTTACAGTTGACCGAAGGGGCTTTAGCAGGGCATGCATTTGATGAACTGACTTGTTGGAAAGGTGGCATCCTATGACAGTGCCACGTTGAAAGTCACTGACCTCTTCGGTAAGGCTATTCCACTGCCAATGTTTGTCTATGGAGATTGCATGGCTGTGTGCTCTATTTTATACACCTGTAGACAGCGGGTGTGGCTGATATAGCGGAATCCACTAATTTGAAGGGATGCCCACATACTTTATGTATATACATTGGGGAAAACAAGTATTTGATACGCTGCCGATTTTGCAGGTTTTCCTACTTACAAAGCATGTAGAGGTCTGTAATTTTTATCATAGGTACACTTCAACTGTGAGAGACGGAATCTAAAACAAAAATCCAGAAAATCACATTGTATGATTTTTAAGTAATTAATTTGCATTTTATTGCATGACATAAGTATTTGATACATCAGAAAAGTAGAACTTAATATTTGGTACAGAAACCTTTGTTTGCAATTACAGAGATCATACGTTTCCTGTAGTTCTTGACCAGGTTTGCACACACTGCAGCAGGGATTTGGCCCACTCCTCCATACAGACCGTCTCCAGATCCTTCAGGTTTCAGGGCTGTTGCTGGGCAATACAGACTTTCAGCTCCCTCCAAAGATTTTCTATTGGGTTCAGGTCTGGAGACTGGCTAAGCCACTCCAGGACCTTGAGATGCTTCTTACGGAGCCACTCCTTAGTTGCCCTGGCTGTGTGTTTCGAGTCGTTGTCATGCTGGAAGACCCAGCCACAACCCATCTTCAATGCTCTTACTGAGGGAAGGAGGTTGTTGGCCAAGATCTCGTGATACATAGCCCCATCCATCCTCCCCTCAATACGGTGCAGTCGTCCTGTCCCCTTTGCAGAAAAGCATACCCAAAGAATGATGTTTCCACCTCCATGCTTCACTTTTGGGATGGTGTTTTTTGGGGTTGTACTCATCCTTCTTTTTCCTCCAAACACTGCGAGTGGAGTTTAGACCAAAAAGCTCAATTTTTGTCTCATCAGACCACATGACCTTCTCCCATTCCTCCTCTGGATCATCCAGATGGTCATTGCCAAACTTCAGACGGGCCTGGACATGCGCTGGCTTGAGAAGGGGGACCTTGCGTGCGCTGCAGGATTTTAATCCATGACGGCGTAGTATGTTACTAATGGTTTTCTTTGAGACTGTGGTCCCAGCTTTCTTCGGGTCATTGACCAGGTCCTGCCGTGTAGTTCTGGGCTGATCCCTCACCTTCCTCATGATCATTGATGCCCCACGAGGTGAGATCTTACATGGAGCCCCAGACCGAGGGTGATTGACCGTCATCTTGAACGTCTTCCGTTTTCTAATAATTGCGCCAACAGTTGTTGCCTTCTCACCAAGCTGCTTGCCTATTGTCCTGTAGCCCATCCCAGCCTTGTGCAGGTCTACAATTGTATCCCTGATGTCCTTACACAGCTGTCTGGTCTTGGCCATTGTGGAGAGTCTGTTTGATTGAGTGTGTGGACAGGTGTCTTTTATACAGGTAACGAGTTCAAACAGGTGCAGTTAATACAGGTAATAAGTGGAGAAGAGGAGGGCTTCTTAAAAAAAAACTAACAGGTCTGTGAGAGCCGGAATTCTTACTGGTTGGTAGGTGATCAAATACTTTGTCATGCAATAAAAAGACAATTAATTACTTAAAAATCATACAATATGATTTTCTGGATTTTAGATTCCGTCTCTCACAGTTGAAGTGTACCTATGCTAAAAATTACAGACCTCTACATGCTTTGTAAGTAGGAAACACTGCCGATTTTGCAGGTTATCAAATACTTGTTCTCCCCACTGTATATTGTGTCTGAGGCTCTGCAAAGATGTGTATAGTCATGACAGTATGTTGCTCCTCCCTGCTCCTCTCCTTGGTTGAACTGTAGGTGAACGCTGTGAACTGCAACACCAGCTGGAAGGTCACTCTGTTCATGAAGTTCAGTGACTACAGAGAGGACGTCCTCAAAGGAGTGAGTGTACTTTATCTTACCTAAATGCTTCCCATCTATGCTTACCTTTTTTATGCAGAGGGTTGTATACACAGTGTATTGATGAGGGCTCTGCTTGCACACCCACGTTTAGGCTACAACTGTTTGATTTACAAATAGCAGGAAACAGAGGACATACAGTGCCTTCGGAAAGTATACAGAGCCTTTGACTTGTTCCACATTTTGTTACATTTTAGAATAAGGCTGCAATGTATCAAATAAAATACTCAGCAATCTACACACAATACCCCATAATGACAAAGTGAAAACAGGTTTTTAGAATTTTTGCAAATGTATTAAAATATAAAAAAAATATACCTTATTTACATAAGTATTCAGACTCTTTGTGACTCGAAATTGAGCTCAGGTGCATCCTGTGTCCATTTGATCATCCTTGAGATGTTTCTACAACTTGATTGGGGTCCACCTGTGTTACATTCAATTGATTGGACATGATTTGGAAAGGCACACACCTGTCTATATAAGGTCCCACAGTTGACAGTGTATGTCAGAGCAAAAACCAAGCCATAAGGTTGAAGGAATTGTCCGTAGAGCTCCGAGACAGTATTGTGTCGATGCACAGATCTGGGGAAGGGTACCAAAAAATGTCTCCAGCATTGAAGGTCCATCATTGATTGAGTCCATCATTCTTATTAAATGGAAGAAGTTTGGAACCACCAAAACTCTTCCTAGAGCTGGCCGCCCGGCCAAACTGAGCAATTGGGGTAGAAGGGCCTTGGATAGGGATGTGACCAAGATCCCAACAATCACTCTGACAGAGCTCTAGAGTTCCTCTGTGGAGATGGGAGAACCTTCCAGAAGGACAACCATCTCTGCAACACTCTACCAATCAGGCCTTTATGGTAGAGTGGCCAGAGGGAATCCACTCCTCAGTAAAAGGCACAAGACAGCCCGCTTGGAGTTTGCCAAAAAGGCACCTAAAGGACTCTCATGCCATGAGAAACAAGATTCACTGGTCTGATAAAACCAAGATTGAACTCATTGGCCTGAATGCCAAGCGTCACGTCTGGAGGAAACCTGGCACCATCCCTACGGTGAAGCATGGTGGTGGCAGCATCATGCTGTGGTGATGTTTTTCACCGGCAGGGACTGGGAGACTAGTCAGGATAGAAGCAAAGATGAACGGGGCAAAGTACAGAGAGATCCTTAAAGAAAACCTCATCCAGAGCACTCAGGACCTTAGACTGTGGCCAATGTTCACCTTCCAACAGGACAACGACCCTAAGCACACAGCTAAGTGGCTTTGGGACAAGTCTCTGAATGCCCTTGAGTGGCCCAGCCATTGCCCGGACTTGAACTCGATCTAACATCCAGCCTGACCAGAGCTTGAGAGGATCTGCAGAGATTAATGAGAGAAACTCCCCAAATACAGGTGTGCCAAGCTTGTAGTGTCATACTCAAGAAGACTCGGCTGAAATCGCGCCAAATGTGATTTAACAAAGTACTGAGTAAAGGGTCTGAATACCTACAGTGGGGCAAAAAAGTATTTAGTCAGCCACCAAGTGTGCAAGTTCTCCCACTTAAAAATATGAGAGGCCTGTAATTTTCATCATAGGAACACTTCAACTATGACAGACAAAATGAGAAGAAAAAAAATCCAGAATATCACATTGTAGAATTTTTTTATGAATTTATTTGCAAATTATGGTGGATTATACTGTATGTAAATGTGATATATTTTTATGGGGGTGGGGGGGGAATAATTAGCAAAAATGTCTAAACATGTTTTTGCTTTGTCATTATGGGGTATTGAGCGTAGATTGACGAGGAAAACAATACATTTAATACATTTTAGAATAAGGCTGTAACGTAACAATGTGGAAAATTCAAGTGGTCTGAATACTTCCCGAAGTATGTGCTGTGGATGTATTGTGATGGAAGGTGGGGTGAGTTTTTGTGTTAGGAAAAGTGTGGAGTTTAGCGAGTGAAAAAGGATGATGGTTGCAAATCCCAGAGCCCAGGTGTGTTTGTGAGCAGGGGTTGTGAGAGCGTTTAATTTTGTGCAGATATGGGATATACATTTTAAAATAACTATATTTATTTATTGCCCTATCATGATGGAACGGTCTCCAACCCTATACCCTAGGCACCCACATGAGCGACTCATACACTAAGGAGTCCTTATATGTTTTATGGGCCTACTGTAAGTAGCCTGTATGCAGCCAAATCAGAAAGATGAATGCGGTCAGACCTACTAAAGCAGCATCTCCCCCCCCCCCCCCCCCAAGTTCCTGTCTTACAAAGCCAAAGCCCCCTGATGGGAGAGCATAATGTACAAGGAAATTCTCAAAGCTGCTAATGGGAACCTTGACGACCTTATACCTAGCCGGTGGGGATTCCGGTGGGGTGCCCCCACCCAGGTAGTGGCACTGCTGGCAACACTAGCTGCAGTAACCCATGGGGAGGGTGTCACACTCTGACAATCAGAGAGGGGGCATATTATTGTGGCCCTGGTGGCACAAAATAATCAAAGGTCTGACTGCACAGAGATGCTTGGGGAAGATGGTCACAGCGGGGGACCAGCATGTGTGTTTCAGGGGAAGGGGGTGTATCTGATCTCCTTCACCTAGTACTTGGCAATGGTTAATCAAATCTCCCTGTTTTAGCTCTGCATGTCTTCTCAAACAGCTAGAACTGTATATGCAGTATATGCAAATCAAGTATTTTCTTGAGTTGGTCTCAGAGATGGGGAGCTGATGATCTGAGTTTATGGTTGTTTGTGGGGAAAAGGGATAGTGTGTGTGTGTGTGTGTCCAACAACTGTTGCTAGGGAGTAAAGATGTTCGGGAAAATATAGGATGAATCACAGTAATTATTTGCTAAAATAATAATTGCTTGCCAAAAAATAGGTTTTTGTAATGGCAATCCTGATTAGAGGTAACAATCCTTTGCATGAACTGCCTACATTATTACTAATATTATTGGTTAATTATGGAAATTAAGAGAGCGGGATGTTTTAAATATACACTACCTTTCAAAAGTTTAGGGTTACCTAGAAATGTCCTAGTTTTTTAAAGAAAAGCACCTTTTTTTGTCCATTAAAATAACATAAAATTGATCAGAAATACAGTATAGACATTATTAATGTTGTAAATGACTATTGTGGCTGGAAATTGAAGATTTTTTAAAATGGAATATCTACATTTATCAGCAACCATCACTCCTGTGTTCCAATGGCACGTTGTGTTATCTTATCCAAGTTTATCATTTTAAGTCTAATTGATCATTAGAAAACCCTTTTGAAATTGTTAGCACAGGTGAAAACTGTTGTGCTGATTTAAAGAAGCAATAAAACTGACCGTCTTTAGACTAGTTGAGTATCTGGAGCATCAGCATTTGTGGGTTCCATTACATGCTCAAAATGGCCAGAAACAAAAACCTTTCTTCTGAAACTTGTCGGTCTGTTTTTGTTCTGAGAAATGAAGACTATTCCATGCGAGAAATTTCCAAGAAACTGAAGATCTCGTACAACGATGTGTACTACTCCCTTCACAGAACAGCACAAACTGGCCCTAACCAGAATAGAAGCAGGAGTCTGAGGCCCCGGTGCACAACTGAGCAAGAGGACAAGTACATTAGAGTGTCTAGTTTGAGAAACAGAAGCTTTACAAGTCCTCAACTGTCTGCTTCATTAAATAGTACCTGCAAAACACCAGTCTCAACGTCAACAGTGAAGAGGCTACTCCGGGATGCTGGACTTCTAGGCAGAGTTGCAAAGAAAAAGCCATATCAGACTGGCCAATAAAAAGAAAAGATGAAGATTGGCAAAGGAACACAGACACTGGACAGAGGAACTCTGCCTAGAAGGCCAGCATCCCGGAGTCGCCTCTTCACTGTTGACGTTGAGACTGGTGTTTTGTTTCTGGCCATTTTGAGCCTGTAATCAAAGCCACAAATGCTGATGCTCCAGATACTCAACTAGTCTACAGAAGGCCAGTTTTATTGCTTCTGTAATCAGAACAGTTTTCAGCTGTGCTAACATAATTGCAAAAGGGTTTTCTAATGATAAATTAGCCTTATAAAATTATAAACTTGGATAAGATAACACAATGTGCCATTGGAACACAGGAGTGATGGTTGCTGATAATGAGCCTCTGTACGCCTATGTAGACGTTCCATAAAAATCTGCCGTTTCCAGCTACAATAGTCTCATTTACAACATTAACAATGTCTACACTGTATTTTCGATCAATTTAATGTTATTTTAATGGACAACAACATTTGTTTTTGTTTAAAAAAGACAAGGACGTTTCTCGTTGACCAAAAACTTTTGAATGATAGTGTGTGTACAGTTTATGTATACTTCCAACTTCGACTTAGGTTGGAGTCATTAAAACTCGTTTTTCAACCACTCCACAAATTTCTTGTTAACCAACTATAGTCGGTTAGGATATCTACTTTGTGCATGACACAAGTCATTTTTCTAACAATTGTTTACATACAGTTTATTTCACTTACAATTCACTGTATAACAATTCCAGTGGATCAGAAGTTTACATTCACTAAGTTGACTGTGCCTTTCAACAGCTTGGAAAATTCCAGAAAATGACTTTAGAAGCTTCTGATAGGCTAATTGATATCATTTGAGTCAATTGGAAGTGTACTTGTGGATGTGTTTCATGGAAAAATCTAAATACATTAGCCAAGACCTCATAAAAAAAATTGTAGACCTCCACAAGTCTGGTTCATCTTTAGGAGCAATTTCCAAAAGCCTGAAGGTACCACATACCTCATACCACTCAGGAAGGTGACATGTTCTGTCTCCTAGAGATGAATGTACTTTGGTGCGAAAAGTGCAAATCAATCCCAGAACAACAGCAACCTTGTGAAGATGCTGGAGGAAACGGGTACAAAAGTATCTATATCCACAGTAAAACAAGTCCTATATCGACATAACCTGAAAGGCCGCTCAGCAAGAAAGAAGCCACTGCTCTACAACTGCCATAAAAAAGCCACACTACCGTTTGCAACTGTACATGGGGACAAAGATCGTACTTTTTTGGAGAAATGTCCTCTGGTCTGATGACACAAAAATGGAACTGTTTGGCCATAATGACCATCGTTATGTTTGGAGGAAAAAGGGGGAGGCTTGCAAGCCGAAGAACACCGTCTCAACCGTGAAGCATGGATGTGGCAGCATCATGTTGTGGGAGTGCTTTGCTGAAGGAGGAGCTGGTGCACTTCACAAAATAGAAGGCATCATGAGAAAGGAAAAGAATGTGAATATATTGAAGCAACATCTCAAGACGTCAGTCAGGAAGTTAAAGCTTGGAAAACAGGGAATTTTTACAAGGATTAAATGTCAGGAATTGTGAAAAACTGAGTTTAAATGTATTTGGCTAAGGTGTATGTGAACTTCTGACTTCAACTGTGTGTGTGTGTGTGTGTGTGTGTGTGTTATTTATTTAACGGATTAGAAATGAGATTGAACCTTCCATCAATTTATCTGCAATATTAAATCTTATCTGCCCCCTAAAGAAAGAGAAGAAATGTTGTTATAGCGTCATTTATTAAAAAAAATTCTCAGTTTATAAGAACTCACACAAATAAAGTGTTCATTTAATCGAAGTGTTTCCTTTCAGTTTCTTATCCCAAACAGCTAAACCATGTTGTCATCTCTCTATTGGTCAGGGTGATGTGGTGCGTCTGTTCCACGCCGAGCAGGAGAAGTTCCTGACATGTGACGAGTACAGGAATCAGCAGCACATCTTCCTCAGGACCACCCTGCGACAGTCTGCCACCTCCGCCACCAGCTCCAAAGCACTCTGGGAAATAGAGGTACCCTACTGTTCGCATCGCAATGATTGCCTTCCATTTCTCCAAAAGTGCCCGCCTCCCCACACATGTGTGGGTTAGAGGGAGTTTCCACCATATTTCTTACACCATTTTTTTTTTTTTTTAATCAACAAAGACATTTGAACAAGTGCATACTTAGGACATGGAATTGAGACGGAGCAAGAAGTACTTTGTCTGCTCTGAATTTAGCTCTTGATATGGTTTGACAAGTAGAAACACCTATTTTAAGATTTGAAATGAGTATCTACCTTGTGAACAAATACATTAAGTCCTACATCATAGTGTTATGAATTGGCTGACTAGTGATGACCGTAAGGGACATTGTGAGTGGCTTTGTGGGATCTTTCTGGTATGATTTGTGCATTTAAAAAAAAATGTGTTTCTCCATTGTAGGTTGTGCACTACGACCCCTGCAGAGGGGGTGCTGGCCAGTGGAACAGCCTGTTTCGCTTCAAACACCTGGCCACTGGGAGCTACCTGGCTGCAGAGGTAGGCTGTTCATTTCTCTTCGCTCACTCGCACACATGCACGCACAGGCTTAGGCGGTTTCCAGGCTGTCACCTTCATGCCAACCTTGTGCCATCCTGAACACTAGGGTCGTTTTATTTTTTTCAAACCCCACTGAGCCTCTGTAATCCGAAGGTTAGCAGTACTAACAAGTACATCTCAAATTCCATAGAGAACTCATTGCGAAATTGTTTATACAGTCTGACCTGAACGATTTGCAGGACAGACATCCCAGCTCATAAAGTTATACAATTAACTCAAAACTGCTACTCACAGTTTGCTGCACGCTCGATACAAATATTAGACAGTAAGGCTAGATCCAGGAAGCGATTCTCTGCTGTTACCAAGCAAAGTTTGATTTTGGAAGAAGCTAACCACTTGGCTACATGGCTAACTAGCTACTAAATTATCAAGCCAAATGTGCAACTGTAGAGCGTTTAATACATTTTAGACATTTTAACTTAATAGTTATAAGATATCTACCTGGCAAACATTTAGTTGTGAATTCTGTACCGTAACTAGATCACCTGACGCGTGCTGCACGACAGTGAGTGACTCACAAGGATCCGGTCTCTCGTTGTTGTATGTTTGTAAACATCACTTGACTGCGGACTGACTACCTGTATGCTTCAGAATGCAAAATTATGTGACAGGTGAAATTAACAAGGCAATATTTTTTTATCTCAATGTATTGCACAAGTTCACTGTAGGTATTTCATTTCAAAGTAGCTACAAATATTACAATTTATTTTAAAAAAACCTTGAAAGAAATAGTTTTGATGGTATTGACAAGCCATCCCGTGGCTATTTCCAAATTTTCCGGTATAAGGTATACTGCCCAAGCCTACACACACACACACACACACACACACACACACACACACACACACACACACACACACACACACACACACACACACACACACACACACACAATTGACAGTCAGACGGTTATCGTTTTTGTTTAAATGTCTTGCAGTATTAGTTCAGCTGTGTTGTCTATTCAGTGTGTTTTGACTTTGCTGTTCGGTCAGTGGTTGAATTTGAATACCGATCATTTTAAAGACTAGAAATGAATGACTCATCGGTATTACAGGGTGTTGTTCACGTACATTACTTTCCTTATCACATGTACATTGCTTTCCTTATCACAAGATATTTGACTAAATACGTGGAATTATTCAAATGACTGACACTACCCAACCCTTATTAGATCATTTTTTCTGACTTGACTGATTGCCAGTGTATGGGTGTTAACAACTCGGGTTAACATCCTGTCCCTACTGGTTTATAATGCCTACCTCACATGGAACTGAGAGATGCCGACACACCACAATGCAACTCTCTGTCTAGACTGCTGTCTCTGTATGTCAGTCCTCTCAGTGGCCTGGCTTTGAGGGTGCTGATCTTATTCCTTGTGATCTGAAAGTAAACACTGATCCTATATCAGCACTTCTACTCTCTTATATCAGACTCTTTCTGAATACTGTGTGTACTTTGTGTGCTCTACTGATGTACTCATGTGTGGCATGAAAAATGTAATCAGAGGAGTTGTGATTTGGCTAGGCCTCTTGTTACCGACTGTTTAGTCTCATTATATGTCTGGGATAAGGCTAGTAGTGAGAGGTGAGCAGATGTTGAGGTTCCAGACGTGCTGTTGATGGCGGTGTTCCCATTGTTATGGTCCTCCTCTCTCTGCAGTGTCCTGTATTGTGTTGTACAGGTGCAGCACTGCAATAAGAATTTCCCCAAGGCTATAATAAAGTTGATCAAATAGGTCAACTTAGTCACAATCAACAATATGTTATTGTAGAATAGTTTGTCAGTCAATGGTGTGCTGTGTGTGGGTCTGAAATCCTTCTCTTCCTATAGATGAATCCTGATTTCCGGGATGAGAGTTTGGATTCTAAAGCAGAGGTGAGTCAGGTCAGTGATACACTATTCATGTTTTCATAGTCCTGTCTGATGGACCTTAGTCTGGACCTCAGGTCCACTGATTTTAACAAAATGGTATACCGTGCAATCGGAAAGTATTCAGACCCCTTGATCTTTTTTCACATTTTGTTACTTTACAGCCTTGCTCTAAAATTGATTAAATATGTTTTTTTTCTCATCCATCTACACACAGTACCCCATAATGACGAACTAAAAACAGGTTTTAGGAAATGTTGCAAATGTATTAAATATTTACGTAAGTATTCAGAACCTTTGATATCATACTTGAAATTGATCTCAGGAGCATCCTGTTTCCATTGATAATCCTTGAGATGTTTCTTCAACTTGATTGGAGTCCACCTGTGGTAAATTCAATTGATTGGACTTTATTTGGAATGACACCCTCCTGTCTATATAAAGTCCCACAGTTGACAGCGCATGTCAGAGCAAAAACCAAGCTATGAAGTCAAAGGAATTGTCTGTAGAGCTCCGAGACAGGATTGTGTTGAGGCACAGATCTGGGGAAGAGTACCAAAAAATGTCTGCAGCATTGAAGGTCCCCAAGAACACAGTGACCTCCATCATTCTTTAAATGGAAGAAGTTTGGAACCACCAAGACTCTTCCTAGAGATGGCCGCCCGGCCAAACTGGGCAATTGGGGGAGAAGGTCCTTTGTCAAGGTGACCAAGATGGTCACTCTGAAAGAGCTCCAGAAGGACAACCATCTCTGCAGCACTCCACAATTGAGGCCTTTATGGTGGAGTACCCAGACGGAAGCCACTCCTCAGTAAAAGGCACATGACAGCCTGCTTGGAGTTTACCAAAAGGCATCTATAGGACTCTCAGACAATGAGAAACAAATTCTCTGGTCTGATAAAACCAAGATTGAACTCTTTGGCCTGAATGCCAAGCGTCACGTCTGGAGGAAAACAGGCACTGCTCATCACCTGGCCAATACCATCCCTACGGTGAAGCATGGTGGTCGCAGCATCATGCTGAGGGGATGTTTTTCAGCAGCAGGGTTTGGGAGACTTGTCAGGATCAAGGGAAATATGAACGGAGTGAAGTACAGAAAGATCCTTGATGAAAACCTGCTCCATAGTGCTCTGGACTTCAGACTGGGGAAAAGGTTCACCTTCCAACAGGACAACAACCCTAAGCACACAGCCAAGACAACGCAGGAGTGGCTTCGGGACAAGTCTCTGAATGTCCTTGAGTGACCCTGCCAGAGCCTGGACTTGAACCTGATCAAACATCTCTGTAGAGACCTGGAAATTGCTGTGCAGCAACACTCCCTGTCCAACCTGACAGAGCTTGAGAGGATCTGCAGAGAACAATGGGAGAAACTCCCCAAATACAGGTGTGCCAAGCTTGTGGCGTCATACCAAAGCAGACTCAAGGCTGTAATCGCTGCCAAAGGTGCTTCAACAAAGTACAGAGTAAATGGTCTGAATACCTGTTTTTGCTCTGTGATTATGGGCTATTGTGTGCAGATTTTTATCAAATTTTTAGAATGTAATGTAATAATGCTAAAAGTGAAGGGTCTGAATACCTTCCGAATGCGCTGTATCTGAGTATTCTGCTATGTGTGATGTTTACTTAATGATAAATGAAGGTCATTCAATAGCTTTGTTTGAGCAGTTGAACAACACATGACAATGGTCTCTCCCAGAAAATTGAATGCAATCCGTGATAAGATAATACAAACAGTACTGCATAAAGGGTAGATCAAAAGCTTAGGGACCTGTGAATCCTCTACAAACAGTGTGTTTCTGCTAAGAGAGCGACTTTGCGTGTGCGTTTCTCTCCATTGGAAGAGGGATTCTGCCTGTCAAACACTGGGCCACCTTGTTCTCTCACACCACCTCCAAGTCCTATTACACAATCCTCTCTCACACTCACCAGCAAGAACAGATGCTTCTGCTTGCATCCAAACTCTCTCTCTCTCTTCTCTCTCTAGACCTTTTCTCACTCACTCGGTCACTCACTTTCACTTGCGCACACACACACACACACACAGATACAGTGTACCACATTTATTCCCAGACAGCTTTTTTCTGCACTTTTTGTCTGCACCTTCTGCATTGGTATTCTGCCTCCGCAAGCAGCAACACACACACACACAGACGTGTTGGCTCAGACACTCAGGGGGCTACTTACATAACGTCTGGGTGTGGGGGTGCCCGGTGAGGGAGGGGAGACAGACGTGCTGTCTGCTCTGCTCTGCTGTTATATGCTGCTGGATGGAGTGAGTCACCAGAAGGAAGGAGAGGTGCGGAGGCACGGGGGGGGGGGGTTCAGTGGAGCTACTTCCCATTGACATGCGGAGCGCGCTGCAGCGGTTAACTCTCTGTGCTGTCCTATTATCTGTCTGCAGCATCCACACAGTGCAGTCCAAACCTCATGCACTGTCTCATTGTTATTCCCTAAGCCGCCATTGTTTGTTTTTTTCTACATTGCTGTAGATCTGTGGCACAGGCTTGTTGATATTAGCATTGAGAATGCTAGTCGTAAGAACTTTGGTATCCACCTCCTTTTGTGTGTCTGTGCTATCTGCAGACGGAGATGGATACAGTGTACTCCCAGAGGAAGCGTCAGGCTGCAGAGAAGATAGCCTACACCCTGGTGTCTGTGCCCCATGGCAACGACATCGCCTCTCTGTTTGAGCTGGACGCCACCACGCTGCAGAGGGCTGACTGTCTAGTGCCCAGGTCAGACTGACCCCTGAAACACACTTAAGATATCAAAAACTCTTGGAACACTTTTAAAGGACTCTTGGAAGAGATTTCAATTACAGCCTAATAAACTTTCAACACTATTTTGCTTTCCCAACAGGAACTCTTACGTACGGCTGAGGCACCTGTGTACCAACACCTGGGTGACTAGCACCAACTTTCCCATCGACACTGAGGAGGAGCGCCCCGTCATGCTCAAGGTCTCACATTACCCTCCCTGCTGTTTCAGTTCCACGATTGTTGCTTTTTTGTGCATCAAAACTCACTTATCAAATGTAGTCACAACCCCCCCCCCCCCCCCCCCCCCCCCCCCCCCCTTTCCCCACTGTAAGTAACTATTAAAAATCGTGTTTGTTGTGGGGTTTGGAAGGATTGTGGTTGAGTCTATAGGCTGATAATGAATGCCCTCTACCCACAGATTGGCACTTGCCGTACGAAGGAGGACAAGGAGGCATTTGCCATTGTCTCTGTTCCCCTGTCTGAGGTCCGAGACCTGGACTTTGCTAACGATGCCAACAAGGTCCTGGAGTCGACCGTGAGGCAGCTGCAGTGTGGCAACATTGCTCAGAACGATAGGAGGTACAGAACAGTTTAGCTCTATATAGGATGCTGCTCAGAATGATAGGAGGTACAGAACAGTCTAGCTCTATATAGGGCTCTGCTCAGAACGATAGGAGGTGCAGAACAGTCTAGCTCTATATAGGGCTCTGCTCACAACAATAGGAGGTGCAGAACAATCTAGCTCTATATAGGGCTCTGCTCACAACAATAGGAGGTGCAGAACAATCTAGCTCTATATAGGATGCTGCTCACAACAATAGAAGGTGCAGAACAGTCTAGCTCTATATAGGGCTCTGCTCACAACAATAGGAGGTGCAGAACAATCTAGCTCTATATAGGGCTCTGCTCACAACAATGGGAGGTGCAGAACAATCTAGCTCTATATAGGATGCTGCTCACAACAATAGGAGGTGCAGAACAGTCTAGCTCTATATAGGGCTCTGCTCACAACAATAGGAGGTGCAGAACAGTCTAGTTCTATGTAGGATGCTGCTCACAACAATAGGAGGTGC
Organism: Oncorhynchus mykiss; assembly: GCF_013265735.2. NCBI lineage: Eukaryota > Metazoa > Chordata > Actinopteri > Salmoniformes > Salmonidae > Oncorhynchus > Oncorhynchus mykiss. Next base: position 40,708,673 of record NC_048565.1, on the reverse strand, counting down.
AGAACAGTCTAGCTCTATGTAGGATGCTGTGCTTCAGTGCATGGGTGTCCTAGAAGGCTACAATGCAGAGCCTGGTAAATAACTGGTTACATTTTTTTAGGGGCTACTTGTTTCCTGAAAATCCTCTCACTGAAGGCATATCTATAATCCGTATCTCCTTGTCCGTCCATCCGGATTGTATAATGTGTGAATATCTGTAAAGAAACCATCTGAGCCTAACTTTTCTCCAAACCGGCACCTATAACTCAGCTGTGGTAGACAGCTTGAAATACGCTCTTCGGCGAAGCCTGCCACTGTCTTCCCCAGCCGAGTTATACTGCAGGTGCCGGTTCGGAGAAAAGTTAGGCTCCACATTGTAGCCTTATAGGACATCCATGATTGAATGTGCGTCATCCTATATAGAGCTAAGTACAGTCCTGCTGACACAACCAAGACATCCTGGCTGTGTCTGAAAATGTTTCTAGCCGTCAAATCCCCGCTTCCTCTTTTATTGTTTACGCCAATCGCCTTAAAGCGCATTGGAGGTCGGAGGGGAGGAACTTTGGATCATCTACTTCCTTTCTTTCAGACAGAGCAGAATCTGAGTGACAGAATCTGAGAGTGAAGAAAATGTGGAATGAGAAACAAGGATTTGACTGCTAGCAACGTTTTTTAGACAGAGCAATGTAATTGAAAATAGCTCCTGAGGACAACACGTGATAGGCCTTCAGTCAGTTTAGGAGGGACAGTATGCCCCCTAGTGACACATCCAAAAGGGTTACTTACGCTGTGTATTTGGATTACTAAGTATTCTTAACAAACCAATCAGGTTTATTAATTTCCTCATTCCCTGTGGCTGTTCTATGTCCGCAACAACCATGGCTCTCTGACAGACAAGGTGTTCTGTGTACTACTGTCACATCCACCAATGTTCTTCTCCAACTACCATAAAACATACTTTCAGACTAGAGGTCGACCGATTAATCGGAATGGATGATTAATTAGGGCCGATTTCATAACAATTGGTAATTTTGGGCGCCGATTAAAAAAATAATATTAATAATTATACCTTTATTTAACTAGGCAAGTGAGTTAAAACACATTCTTATTTTCAATGACGGCCTAGAAACGGTGGCTTAACTGCCTTGCTCAGGGGCAGAACGACAGATTTTCACCTTGTCAGCTCGGGGGATCTAATCTTGCAACCTTACAGTTAACTAGTCCAACGCAATATAACGACCTGCCTCTCTCTCTCTCGTTGCACTCCACAAGGAGACTGCCTGTTACGCGAATGCAGTAAGCCAAGGTAAGTTGCTAGCTAGCATTAAACTTATCTTATAAAAACAATCAATCATAATCACTAGTTAACTACACATGGTTAATGATATTACTAGATATTATCTAGCGTGTCCTGCGTTGCATATAATCTGACTGAGCATACAAGCATCTAAGTATCTAACTGAGCGGTGGTAGGATGAAGCAGGTGCGTAAGCATTCATTCAAACAGCACTTTCCTGCGTTTTTCCAGCAGCTCTTCGTTGTGCGTCAAGCATTGCGCTGTTTATGACTTCAAGCCTATCAACTCCCGAGATGAGGCTGGTGTAACCGAAGTGAAATGGCTAGCTAGTTAGCACGTGCTAATAGCATTTCAAACGTCACTCGCTCTGAGCCTGTGTTTGTTTCCCTTGCTCTGCATGGGTAATGCTGCTTCGATGGTGGCTGTTGTTGTTGTGTTCCTGGTTCGAGCCCAGGGAGGAGCGAGGAGAGGGACGGAAGCTATACAGTTACACTGGCAATACTAAAGTGCCAATAAGATCCAATAGTCAAAGGTTAATGAAATACAAATGGTATAGAGGGAAATAATCCTATAATTCCTATAATAACTACAACCTAAAACTTCTTACCTGGGAATATTGAAGACTCATGTTAAAAGGAACCACCAGCTTTCATATGTTCTCATGTTCTGAGCAAGGAACTAAAACGTTAGCTTTCTTACATAGCACATGTTGCACTTTTACTTTTTTCTCCAACACTTTGTTTTTGCATTATTTGAACCAAATTGAACATGTTTCATTATTTACATGAGGCTAAATTGATTTTATTGATGTATTACAGTAGGGCAAAAAAGTATTTAGTCAGCCACCAATTGTGCAAGTTCTCCCACTTAAAAAGATGAGAGAGGCCTGTAATTTTCATCATAGGTACACTTCAACTATGACAGACAAAATGAGAAAAAAAATCCAGAAAATCACATTGTAGGATTTTTAATGAATTTATTTGCAAATTATGGTGGAAATAAGTATTTGGTCAATAACAAAAGTTTATCTCAATACTTTGTTATATACCCTTTGTTGGCAATGACAGAGGTCAAACGTTTTCTGTAAGTCTTCACAAGGTTTTCACACACTGTTGCTGGTATTTTGGCCCATTCCTCCATGCAGATCTCCTCTAGAGCAGTGATGTTTTGGGGCTGTTGCTGGGCAACACGGACTTTCAACTCCCTCCAAAGATTTTCTATGGGCTTGAGATCTGGAGACTGGCTAGGCCACTCCAGGACCTTGAAATGCTTCTTACGAAGCCACTCCTTCGTTGCCCGGGCGGTGTGTTTGGGATCATTGTCATGCTGAAAGACCCAGCCACGTTTCATCTTCAATGCCCTTGCTGATGGAAGGAGGTTTTCACTCAAAATCTCACGATACATGGCCCCATTCATTCTTTCCTTTACACGGATCAGTCGTCCTGGTCCCTTTGCAGAAAAACAGCCCCAAAGCATGATGTTTCCACCCCCATGCTTCACAGTAGGTATGGTGTTCTTTGGATGCAACTCAGCATTCTTTGTCCTCCAAACACGACGAGTTGAGTTTTTACCAAAAAAGTTATATTTTGGTTTCATCTGACCATATGACATTCTCCCAATCTTCTTCTGGATCATCCAAATGCTCTCTAGCAAACTTCAGACTGGCCTTGACATGTACTGGCTTAAGCAGGGGGACACGTCTGGCACTGCAGGATTTGAGTCCCTGGCAGCGTAGTGTGTTACTGATGATAGGCTTTGTGACTTTGGTCCCAGCTCTCTCTGCAGGTCATTCACTAGGTACCCCCGTTTGGTTCTGGAATTTTTGCTCACCGTTCTTGTGATCATTTTGACCCAACGGGGTGAGATCTTGCGTGGAGCCCCAGATCGAGGGAGATTATCAGTGGTCTTGTATGTCTTCCATTTCCTAATAATTGTTCCCACAGTTGATTTCTTCAAACCAAGCTGCTTACTTATTGCAGATTCAGTCTTCCCAGCCTGGTGCAGGTCTACAATTTTGTTTCTGGTGTCCTTTGAGATCTCTTTGGTCTTGGCCATTGTGGAGTTTGGAGTGTGACTGTTTGAGGTTGTGGACAGGTGTCTTTTATACTGATAACAAGTTCAAACAGGTGCATTAATACAGGTAACGAGTGGAGGACAGAGGAGCCTCTTAAAGAAGAAGTTACAGGTCTGTGAGAGCCAGAAATATTGCTTGTTTGTAGTTGACCAAATACTTATTTTCCACCATAATTTGCAAATAAATTCATAAAAAATCCTACAATGTGATTATCTGGAATTTTTTTTCTCATTTTGTCCGTCATAGTTGGTGTACCTATGATGAAAATTACAGGCCTCTCTCATCTTTTAAAGTGGGAGAACTTGCACAATTGGTGGCTGACTAAGTACTTTTTTGCCCCACTGTATATTAAGTTAAAATAACTGTTCATTCAGTATTGTTGTAATTGTCATTATTGTCAAATAAATAAATAAAAATTGGCCGATGTATTGGCTTTTTTGGTCCTCCAATAATCGGTTGAAAAATCATAATCGGTCGACCTCTATTTCAGACTGCTGAAGCAAGTGTAACAATGCTCTTTTGCGGGCCCGTGTTTCCCAGGTTTGTGACCAAGCTGTTGGAGGACCTGATCTTCTTTGTGTGCGAGGTCCCCAACAACGGTCAGGACGTACTGTCTGTGGTCATCTCCAACCCGAACAGAGAGAGGCAGAAACTAATGAGGGAACAGAACATTCTAGCCCAGGTCAGCTCAGTCATACTCTCTCTCTCTCACACACACACACACACTCCCAGAATATCACCTGAACATGTATCCTCTAGCTTTGGTCTTGCTTCTGCTTTGGCCAGTTTCTGTGCCGTTTGTCGTTGTCTTAACAAATATATTGGGTAATGATGACAGCGATGCATGCAGACCTTTATCACTTTTTCTTCATTGCCGTTTCATATTTACATCTTCAACAGCTGTTAGAGTTAACAACAACTGTGCATATTTCTTTTGATGTCACAGACATATAGGCTAGCGCAGAAGCAGACAGGCACGCATAGCTAGAGGAAGGTGAATTTCACTGTCTCTTCCCTCATGATCATTACACTGTGACTTATGGGGATTAGAGTGCAGGGAGTAAGCGGTCCATCTGATAGCAGAAATTCAAGGGAGCAATAACTCCAGTCCATTATGCCAAAGGCCCGCTAATAGCATTGTTAGCGCTAATGATGCTGGCAGTGGTCATTATTGGGATTAGGGAGGATGCGGACAACATCAACAACATCTCCTTTTGAAGTGCGTTTTCTTTGGCATCAGCAAGTTATCATGTCATAATCTTGTAACCTCTGAAATGTCTCTGTCTCCAGATTTTTGGTATTCTGAAGGCCCCGTTCACAGACCAGGGGGAGGGTCCCATGCTGAAGCTGGAGGACTTGGGGGACCAGCGCTACGCTCCCTTTAAGTACATGCTGCGGCTATGCTACCGAGTGTTGCGCCACTCCCAACAGGACTACCGCAAGAACCAGGCTAGTAGTCCTCCCTACTGTAGTTGACCTCAAAACCTACCTTACTTGGTCAATAACTTCAGTGACTGTAGTACCATACTAGTATAGCGACGTGTTTTAGCGAATCTCACATCTCCTCATTAGTTAATTCAGTCACATGAATGTGAGAGATGAAAATCCATTGTTGTTTTGGTTCATGTAGAGAGAGACTACCATGTCTGTCATTTAGAGGATACCCATGAGAGTGAAGTCAAATTGTTGTGGTCTGAGGGGCTTTCCCATTCTAGCAGTTCCATTGCTATGTTCTTCACTCTGCTATCCTTCTAGAACGTATGTTTTCCTGTGATGGTATCGATTGGTCTCATTCTGCCCTCCAGGAGTACATAGCCAAGAAGTTCTCCATCATGCAGTCTCAGATCGGTTATGAAATCCTGGCGGAGGACACCATCACTGCCCTGCTCCACAACAACCGCAAGCTGCTGGAGAAACACATCACAGCCAAGGAGATCGAGACCTTCGTCAATCTGCTGCGTCGCAACCGAGAGCCCAGGTCAGGGCAGAGGAGGGATGTACAATACATAACACACATTATAATATGCATATGACACACACACACACATTTTATCCACAATGATCCCAATGTTTGAGTTAGATATACAAACTGGGGCTATAATGCACAATGTGCAAAAAAAATAAAAGTCTAATACTGTATGTTTGTGTTGCCTGTGGTTGTGAGATTTTTTAAAGCCACTCTACTGGGTTCATAGTCTTTCAGCAGATTAAGTCCATTGAGTTTGGTTGTCCTCTGTCTTCCTATCAGATTTCTGGACTACCTGTCAGACCTGTGCGTGTCCAATAAGACGGCCATCCCAGTGACACAGGAGCTCATCTGTAAATTCATTCTGAACCCCGCCAACGCTGAGATCCTCATCCAGACCAAGTGAGTCTCGCACACATCCTGTGCTCTCTACCTAACACTGTAGTGCACAGTCTGTTTAGAATCAGCTTCTCAGATTGGGGACTGTTACTTGTCTTTTTACCGTGCAATGGGGCAGCGCTGACGTTGGGCATGACTCTGTTGTACACTAATTCACATTCCATTATGCTGGTACATCTATATTAAAATACAGCTTGGGTGAATATCAGTTAGCTGGTGTATGCAGAATTGTACACAGTTCAAATACACTACAGTATAGTAGTAGGCACTATGTATCCGAATGCTCTTCTCCTCTGGCCAACTTCCACCCCTCTCCCCCTTTGCCCCCCCAGGCTCATCCCCAGCATGGAGACTACCTTGCAGTCGTCCATGCTGCAGGAGGACACCGAGGAGGACGAGGAGGTGTGGCTCTACTGGATTGACAGCCACAAGGAGCCACACGGCAAGTCCATCCGCCACCTGGCCCAGGATGCAAAGGGCAACCACAAGCTGGACAACGACGTCATCACCTACTACAGGTACTAGACAGCTACTGCAGCAGGGCATTCTGGTAATCTTTATTAGACACTTAGTGCTGAAACATTGGTTCTCCAATTTTTTTATGTATCAAGTATTCATGGTCCTTTAATCTACACTGTGTCAACCATTTGAGTGTGTGTTTTCAGCTCCTACTTTGTGAATAAATAACTTTTTTCTTTCCATTGATTGACACAAGTTTACTGTCAGGGTTCACCAACTGGCGAGCCCGGGTTTAATTAATTTGGCCTCCCACGTTCTCTGAGAAAATAAAAATGTTTTAATTGTTGGACCAGCAAATCAGCTCCAAGTGATTTATATTTTTGGAAATCTTTTCCAAAATATTCCCACGCATAGTAGACAGATGTGATCGTAAAACAAATGTAAGCAAGGTTTGAAAGGATTGTTTTAGTCAATCTGTTTCAGCTTTTTGTGGACAATTATTTGTGATTTATGTTCCGGCCACTTGACAATCCACTCTAGAAAAAATAGGCCCGCTGCTGAATCTAGTTGATGATCCCTATACTACAGCATGGCATATTTCTATGGGGCTTTATGAGTGTGCAGGTGCTATTTCTTCTACATTTCTATGACACCTCTTCTCCATGTATTTCCTATCCATCTTCCCCATCCACCTTCCAGATACCAGCTCAACCTGTTTGCCAAGATGTGTCTGGACCGCCAGTACCTGGCCATCAACCAGGTGTCCAGCCAGCTGCCCGTGGACCTGATCCTGCGCTGCATGTTTGACGAATGCCTGCCCTACAACCTGCGCGCCTCCTTCTGCCGCCTCATGCTGCACATGCACGTGGACCGCGAGCCCCAGGAGGCAGTGGTGGCCGTGCGCTACGCCCGCCTCTGGACCGAGATCCCCTCCAAGATCACCATCCACGAGTGAGTGTGTGGGGGGTGTGGCGTGGCTGGTGGGGGGGGGGGGGGTGCTTTGATGTGTGGCTTTGGGATCTGAGGATTTGGCAATAACGGATCTGTAACTGGCACACCACCTGAAAGAAAATGACCTCTGGGTAGAGAATCATCGCAGGTGGATTGCATCTTCGGTTTGCTACATTTCTTTAATGCGTCTAGGTAGCGACAGCACTTTCTTTTCTCTACAGAATCATGGCAGTCATGTTCTAGGCTGAAGCTCTCTTTCACAGTTTTAAACAAGTTCATTTCTCTGTTCATTCGTTTCTCATGTAAAGACTGGAGTTTCTACGCTATACAGTAACTATACTCTATAACTGTCGCCCAAGGTATGAGTACGAGTTCACTGACACCTCCAGAGAGGAGATGAAGAGGAAGTTTGCCCCCACCATGGAGTTTGTAGAGGAATACCTCAAAGACGTGGTCAGCCAGCCCTTTCCCTTTGGAGACGAAGAGAAGAATGAATTGACTCTGGAGGTAAAAGAAAGTACATAATTATTTGTGTGGATGGCCAGCAGGGTGCATGTGATTGGTTGTAATCCAAACTATGGATGTAGACATGTTTACTTTCTTTTTGTTGTATTTTCGCAAAGACACAATAATACAACTCTTAGAACAGTCGATCTCCCACCCCACCCAGTGGTGACCAAAGATGGTAATGGACATGATTACTTTCTGATGTTCAAGTTGTGTCTAACTCTGGCCTCTGTGGGGGGAAATCCACGCCCCTCTCCTCTCCTGTCTTGTAGGTGGTGCACCTGGCCCGTAACCTGGTTTATTTTGGCTTCTACAGCTTCAGTGAGCTGCTGCGTCTCACACGCACCCTGCTGGCCATCCTGGACTTTGTCCAGCACCCGCTTAACGACATGGCCGAGCTCAGCAAGAGCCCAGAGGCAGGTCAGTCACACAGAAAATGTATTAATTAAATAACGGATCAAAACATTTCATTAAATCACAAAACAATGTATTTATTTATTAAGCATGCACATTTCATATTGAATAATGCAATATAGATAGATAGATAGATGAAATGGTACATGAGTAGATATGAGTATACAAAACAAAAATATATATGCAACATGCAACAATTTCAAAGATTTTACAGAGTTAGAGTTCAAAGAAGGACAACAGTCAATTTAAATAAATTCATTAGGCCCTAATCTACGGATTTCACATGACTGGGCAGTGGTGCAGCTATGGGTGGGCCTTGGAGGGCATATGCCCACTCACTTGGCAACCAGGCCCAGGCAATCAGAATGAGTTTTCCCCCACAAAAGGGCTTTATCACAGAAAAAATACTTCTCAGGGGAAGTAAGCTTTTTTTGATTTTGGAAAATGTCAAATTATTGTGTTCTTTTTTTTTTCAGCTCAGGAAACGGGATCAACACTGTTGCGTTAATATTTTTGTTCATTGTAGATGACAGTGTCCAGATCACAATCAGAAACAACTTTAAGAGACATGTGTTCTGATCCCTATCTCTTTGTTAAAGCTACTGTTGTCTAAAGAGCTTGTATGTCCTGGATCGTGTTCATTAGGACACAACAGAAAATGTTGCAATGTAGTCCCTGTCTTTTTCAGTCTGTCTCACTGTCTTCCAGGGAACAACGTGTTTCGTACCATCCACGGTGTGGGAGAGATGATGACTCAGATGGTGCTGAGTCGAGGGCACATCCAGCCTCACCACCTCCCGAACACGCCCCCGTCCATTCAGGACAGAAAACAACCACTCTGTCTGACAGACAACGAGGATGTCATGGTCATGGACACCAAGCTCAAAATCATTGAGATTTTACAAGTGAGTGGAGCTCCACCATGTGGTCTGGAGGGCCAGTTACCTGTAACTGTTGTGGCTTGAGGCTGGCTGTGGTCAAATCCTCTATACCGGTCTCCAATCCATTTTAAATTCTTGAGGGGAAGTGATTGATTGTATACTTTTGGTACAATAATGTACTATAAACTGTGCCTTTTATTATACACATGCTAAAATGTTTTCTATTCTACCGGACCATTTACTTTGTACTTGTATTATTTCTTATTGTTGTTACATTGTTGAGAAGGAACCTGCAAGTAAGCATTTGGTTGGACGGTGTGTACCGGGGTCGGCAACAGGCGAACCAAAACCGTCCCACAAGTGATTTTTTTTAAAATTTTGCCCCACAAGTTTTTAGTAAAAAGATCTCCAGGAAAAAATCTCCAGGAATTCAGCTGAAAATGAGTTTAATTTAAGAAGTCTGTTCCCAAGTATTTCCACGAATAAAAAAAGAGACGTGATCGTGACTCAGTACAATCAAAGTATGAAATTATTATTTTCAAATACAATTTGTTATTGGGCTTAGTTGTGTTCAATTTGCAGTGTACAAATGATTATAATTTTGTTCCTGCCCCCGACCATCCGCTTCGACAAAAATCATCCTGCGGCTGAATCTAGTTGCCTATCTACACCTGATGTATATCATGTGTGAAAACGCAATAACAAACAGTTGGTAAACACTGTTCAAGGTCTCTGATTTCACTATTTTAGCTTTGTGTACATTTAGGTATTTAACATGGTGATCCTTTGATCTGCTTCCATCTTGTTCTCCCATCAGTTTATTCTGAGTGTGCGACTGGACTATAGGATCACCTACCTGTTGTCCATCTATAAGAAAGAGTTTGGGGACAGTAATCTACCGGACAGCTCTATGTCATTGTCTGAATTTCCCTCCATGTCAGGTAAAGCTCTATCATTACATAGGGACATCTTGGCGTGGTCTCAGATCTTTTTGTACTGTCTTGCCAACTCCTATGCTCAAATTAGGACCAGGTTGGGGGAATCTTGAGTGTTTCAGTTAATATCTGAGGGGAATCCTGCTGGTTTGTTGATTGCTGTTGTAATCAATTGTTTGCGCTGTGCTGTCACAGGCACCAATTACTTTTTGTAATTGGACTTTCTACAATTGGGTTCAGTGATTCACAATATTTTGTACAGTTTCAGATCCAGACATTGATGAGATTGCAGCCAAAGCAGAGACAATGTTTGCTGGAAGGTAAATCAACTGTTGGACTACATACGTGTGTGAGAAAAAGGGTGCACTATGGTTTTAGTTCAGAGAAAGGTGGTGTGTGTGTGTGTGTGTGTGCCTATATGTCTGTGTCCCAGTGTCTGTCTAGAACCCTGTGTATGCCTCCAGTTCAGAACATTGTGCTGTGTCTGTAACAAGAACTCCAAGGTAGCCTGCCTAAATGACTATTGCCTTGTTGCACTCGCATCTGTAATTATGAAGTGCTTTGGAAGGCTTCCCATAACACACATCAGTAACATTATCTCAGGCACCCTGGACTCACTCCAATTCGCATACCGTCCACAGATGACGCAATCTCAATTGCATTTCACACTGCCCTCTCCCACCTGGACAGGAGGGGAAATAACTAGTGAGGATGTTGTTCATAGTCTACAGGTCAGTGTCCAACACCATAGTCCCCTCCAAGCTCATCACCAAGCTGGAGACCCTGGGACTGAACCCCTCCCTCTGCAACTGGATCCTGGACTTCCTGACGGGACGGCCCCCGGTGGTAAGGGTAGGCAACAGCACCTCTGCTACGCTGACCCTCAACATGGGGGCCTCTCAGGGGTGTGTGTACTCCCTGTTCAACCATGACTGCGTGGCCACATACGACTCCAACACCATCAAGTTTACTGACAACACGACGGTGGTAGGCCTGATCACTGACGGTGATGAGAATGCCTACAGGGAGAAGGTCAGAGATTTGGCCCGTGTGGTACCGGGACAACAATCTCTCCCTCAATGTCAGAAATACCAAGGAGCTGATCATGGACTACAAGAGAAAGAGGGGAGAGCACTTTCATCACACTCCCAGTGGGTCAGAAGTTTACATACACTCAATTAGTATTTGGAGCATTGCCTTTAAATTGATTAACTTGGGTCAAACGTTTCAGGTAGCCTTCCACAAGCTTCCCATAATAAGTTGGGTGAATTTGGCCCATTCCTGCTGACAGAGCTGGTGTAACTGAGTCAGGTTTGAAGGTCTCCTTGCTCGCACACGCTTTTTCAGTTCTGCCCACAATTTTTCTGTAGGATTGAGATCAGGGCTTTGTGATGGCCACTCCAATACCTTGACTTTGTTGTCCTTAAGCCATTTTGCCACAACTTTGGAAGTTTGCTTGCGGTCATTGTCCATCTGGAAGACCCATTTGCGACCAAGCTTTAACTTCCTGACTTATGTCTTGAGACGTTGCTTCAATATATCCACATAATTTTCCTTTCTCATGAAGCCATCTATTTTGTGAAGTGCACCAGTCCCTCCTGCAGCAAAGCACCCCCAAAAAATGATGCTGCCACCCCCGTGCTTCATGTTTGGGATGATGTTCTTTGGCTTGCAGGCCTTCCCCTTTTTTCTCCAAACATAACGATGGTCATTATGGCCAAACAGTTCTATTTTTGTTTCATCAGACCAGAGGACATTTCTCCATAAAGTATTCTTTGTCCCCGTGTGCAGTTGCAAACCGTAGTCTTGCTTTTTTTATGACAGTTTCTTCCTTGCTGAGCGGCCTTTCAGGTTATGTCGATATAGGACTCGTTTTACTCTGGATATAGTTTTGTACCTTCCTCCAGCATCTTCACAAGGTCCTTTGCTGTTCTGGGATTGATTTGCACTTTTCGCACCAAAGAACGTTCATCTCTAGGAGACAGAACACGTCTACCTTCCTGAGCGATATGATGGCTGCGTGGTCCCATGGTGTTTATACTTGCGTACTATTGTTTGTACAGATGAATGTGGTACCTTCAGGCATTTGGAAATTGCTCCCAATGATGAACCAGACTTGTGGAGGTCTACAATTTTTGGCAGATTTCTTTTGATTTTCCCATGATGTCAAGCAAAGAGGCACTGAGTTTGAAGGCAGGCCTTGAAATACATCCACAGATAGACCTCAATTGACTCAAATGATGTCAATTAGCCTATCAGAAGCTTCTAAAGCCATGATATAATTTTCTGGAATTTTCCAAGCTGTTTAAAGGCACAGTCAACTTAGTGAATGTGAACTTCTGACCCACTGGAATTTTGATACAGTGAATTATAAGTGAAATAATCTGTCTGTAAACAATTGTTGTAAAAATGACTTGTGTCATGCATAAAGTAGATGTCCTAACCGACTTGTCAAAACTTTAGTTTGTTAACATGAAACTTGTGGAGTGGTTGAAAAATTAGTTGTAATGACTCCAATCTAAATCTATGTGAACTTCGGACTTCAACTGTACTAACCTTACCCTGCCTTCATGTAAATATATACCTCAATTACCTTATACCCCTGTTTTGTATTCCTAATTGTTATATTCACATTTTCTTTTTACTCTGCTTGATTGGGAAGGGCTCGTATGCAATTATTTCATGTTAAATCTACACCCGTTTGAAAAATTAAAAATTATAATTTATTTTAACCCTGAGTCTGGTGCTTCCAATTCAGTGTGTCGTGCCGTGTCTAACAATTTTTCTCTCTAACCCTGCTTCTGGTGCTTCTAGTTCAGAGTGTAGTGCTGTGGAGCTGGATGACGAGGGAGGCAGGACCTTCCTGAGGGTACTGATCCATCTCATCATGCAGGACTACACCCCGCTGGTGTCCGGCTCGCTGCAGCTCATGTTCAAACACTTCAGCCAGAGAGCCGAGGTCCTACAGGCCTTCAAACAGGTAAAGGCACAGTTGGTGGTTCATGAGTGTGCGCCTGATCTGTTTTTATGTGTGTCTGATTTCACTGTGTGTTCCTGTGGTCTCCTGCAGGTGCAGTTGCTGGTTTCGGAGCAGGATGTGGAGAACTACAAGCAGATCAAGACTAACCTGGACCAGCTCAGGCTGGCGGTGGAGAAGTCTGAACTGTGGGTGGAGAAGAGTGGAGGCTACGGCAGTGAGGACATAGGAGACAGCCAGGTCAAGGAGCAGACCATGGAGGTACAACACTATACTTTACAGTATACTATAGTACACTATCGTACAGTATAGTATGCCCCCTATAGGCTACACAGCACTTATGGCTAAGGGAGGGCTGAATCCTAACTTCCAAATATTTTTGTGTTGTGTGAATGACAGGAGGCGGGCATCCTGAGTCCAGTACAGGATGGGGATGTGAAGCCTCATATAGACAGCAACAAAGCTAACAACTACAACATCGTCAAAGAGGTGGGCTGCCATTCTGTCCCCTTATAGTGTGTGTGGTATTGGCAGTGTAATCAATTAGTCAGTGCAGTCTGAAAATACATCATGACCCTGGGGTTATTGATTGCACACTAACAATTTACAGACCTCACATCACTGGCCAATGTGTGGCCAACATGAGCTGGACTTGCCTGCCTTGTAACCTGCCTTGCCTTTATCAAATGCTCCTGAAGGGATACAATAACATTGAATTGAATGAGCTTCAGTAACATTAAATTAAAGCAGCTGAAAAAGTGTAGTTTAGACTTATTGCTATGTAGCCATTAAATGCATGTACAGTGCATTCGGAAAGTATTCAGACCCCTTGACTTTTTCCAAATTATGTTACAGCCTTATTCTAAAATGGATCTACACACAATACCCCATAATGGCAAAGGGAAAAACAGTAAAAAAAAAATAATAACTTTGTTGCAAATGTATTAAAAATAAAAAACATTTACATAAGTATTCAGACCCTTTGCTATGAGACTCATTTGAGCTCAGGTGCATCCTGTTTCCATTTGATTAACCTTGAGATGTTTCTTCAACTTGATTGGACATGATTTGGAAAGGCACACACCTGTCTATATCATGTCCCACAGTTGACAGTGCTTGTCTGCGCAAAAACCAAGCCATGAGGTCGAAGGAATTGTCCATAGAGCTCCGAGACAGGATTGTGTCGATACACAGATCTGGGAAAGGGTACCAAAAATGTCTGCAGTATATGGTCCTTCCAGAACACCGTGGCCTCCATTATTCTTAAATGGAAGAAGTTTGGAACCACCAAGACTCCGAGAATTGGCCGCCCAGCCAAACTGGGCAACCGGTTGAGGAGGGCATTGGATCAGGGAGTTCCTCTGTGGAGATGGGAGAACCTTCCAGAAGGACAACCATCTCTGCAGAACTCCACCAATCAGGCCTTTATGGTAGAGTGGCCAGACAGAAGCCACTCCTCAGTAAAAGGCACCTAAAGGACTCTCAGACCATGAGAAACCAAATTCTCTAGTCTGATGAAACCAACATTGAACTCTTTGGCCTGAATGCCAAGTGTCACTTCTGGAGGAAACATGGAACCATTCTTACGGTGAAGCATGGTGGTGGCAGAATCATTCTGTGGGGATGTTTTTCAGCTATAGGGACTGGGAGTCTAGTCAGGATCGAGGTAAAGATGAACAGAGAAAAGTACAGAGAGATCATTGACACAAATGTGCTCCAGAGTGTTCAGGACCACAGACTGGGGAAAAGGTTCACCTTCCAGCAGGACAACAACCCTAAGCACACAGCCAAGACAATGCAGGAGTGGCTTCGGGACAAGTCTCTGAAAGTCCTTGAGTGGCCCAGCCAGAGCCTGGACTTGAACCCGATCGAACATCTCCGGAGAGACCTGAAAGATGCTGTGCAGCGACGCTTCCCATCCAACCTGACAGCTTGAGAGAATCTGCAGAGAAGAATGTGAGAAACTCCCCAAATACAGGTGTGCCAAGTTTGTAGCATCATACCCAAGAAGACTTGAGGCTGTAATCGCTGCTAAAGGTGCTTCAACAAAGTATTGAGTAAAGGGTCTGAATACTTTTCCAAATGTGATATTTCATTTGTATTTTTTATGAGCAAACATTTCTAAAAAAAACTTTTTGCTTTGCCGTTATGGGGTATTGTTTGTAGATTGATGAGAGGGGGGAAAAACAATTTAATCAATTTTAGAATAAGGCTTTAACGTAATTAAGTGAAAAAAGTGGTCTGAATACTTTCTGAATGTGCTGTATGTGTTTGTCTGATCTGTGTGTATGTGTGGTCTGTAGATCCTGCTGCGGCTCAGTAAGCTGTGTTACCCCAGTAAGAAGAGTTGTGTGCAGCAGCAGAGGCTGCTGAAGAACATGGGGGCTCACTCTGTGGTGCTGGACCTGCTCCAGATACCTTATGAGAAGGTGAGCACGTCATCACATTTAGAGATTTCAGTCATTACAGTAAGTGTCAAACACACATAGGCGCCCAGTCCATTTGGGCTTAAAATAAATGCTTCAGATGAGGCCCCTCAAAGCCTTACATGGATGTTGTCATGCTCAATAACCAGACCTTACCTGGATAAAACTTGACTAGATATATAAACGCTGCCCTGGTAGCTTTGTTGGACCATCTGTATGGATTGATTTTGTGGTGATGCAATTGTGAAAGCGTGTTGTGACTCCTGTCTGTCCCCAGAGTGATGAGAAGATGAATGAGATCATGACACTGGCCCATGTATTCCTGCAGTACTTCTGTAGAGGCAACAGCCAGAACCAGGCTCTGCTCCACAAATACCTCAACCTGTTCCTTACACCAGGGGTACGCTAACACAAACATGCATGCACGCATTCCTTCATGCCCACTGTGCTTGCACACACACACTCACACACTGTATGCATGTATGGACACACACTCACAAACACATACACAGGACATACAGTACCAGCCAAAAGTTTGGACACACCTACTCATTCGAGGGTTTTTCTTTATTTAGACTGTTTTCTACATTGTATAATAATAGTGAAGACATCAAAACTATGAAATAACACATGTAGTAACCAAAAATTGTTAAACAAATCAAAATATATTTTATATTTGAGATTCTTCAAAGGAGCCACCCTTTGCCTTGATGACAGCTTTGCACACTCTTGGTATTCTCTCAACCAGCTTCATGAGGTAGTCACCTGGAATACATTTCAATTAACAGGCGTGCCTTTTTAACTTTCCTTCTGAATGCATTTGAGCCAATCAGTTGTGTTGTGACAAGGTAGGGTATACAGAAGATAGCCCTACTTGGTAAAAGACCAAGTCCATATTATTGCAAGAAACCGCTCAAATAAGCAAAGAGAAACGACATTCCATCATTACATTAAGACATGAAGGTCAGTCAATGTGGAAAATGTCAAGAACTTTGAAAGTTTCTTCAAGTGCAGTAGCAAAAACCATCTAACGCTATGATGAAACTGGCTCTCATGAGGACCGCCACAGGAAAGGAAGACCCAGAGTTACCTCTGTTGCAGAGGATAAGTTCATTAGAGTTACCAGCCTCAAAAATTGCAGCCCAAATAAATGCTTCACAGAGTTGACACATCTCAACATCAACTGTTCAGAGGCAACTGCATGAATCAGGCCTTCATGGTTGAATTGCTGCAAAGAAACCACTACTAAAGGACACCAGTAAAAAGACAACACTTGCTTGGGCCAAGAAACACGAGCAATGGACATTAGACCGGTGGATTATTTTTTTTTGTCTGAGTCCAAATTTGAGATTTTTGGTTCCAACAGCCGTGTCTTTGTGAGACGTGGAGTAGGTGAACAGATGATCTCCGCATGTGTGGTTCCCACCGTGAAGCATGGAGTAGGAGGTGTGGGGGTGCTTTGCTGGTGACACTTTCTGTGATTTATTTAGAATTTCAAGGCAAACTTATCCAGCATGGCTACCACAGTATTCTGCAGCGACACGCCATCTCATCTGGTTTGGGCTTAGTCCCACCATCATTTGTTTTTCAAAAGGACAATGACACAACACATCTACAGGCTATTTGACCAAGAAGGAGAGTGATGGAGTGCTGCATCAGATGACCTGGCCTTCACAATCACCTCACCTCAACCCAATCAAGATGGCTTGGGATGAGTTGGAGTGCAGCGTGAAGGAAAAGCATCCAACAAGTGCTCAACATATGTGGTAACTCTTTCAAGACTGAAAAGCATTCCAGGTGAAGTTGGTTGAGAGAATGCCAAGACTGTGCAAAGCTGTCAAGGCAAAGGGTGGCTTTTTGAAGAATCTCAAATATAAAATATATTTTAATTTGTTTCACACTTTTTTGGTTACTACATTATTCCATATGTGTTATTTCATACTTTAGATGCCTTCACTATTAATGTAGAAAATAGTTAAAATAAAGAAAACCCCTTGAATGAGTAGGTGTCCAAACTTTTGACTGGTACTGTACATGTTTGTTCACTTCTTACTAATTTTCAACTCAATAAATGCATTCTATTACTGGATATCCATATGTCAATGAATGTGAATTCACTGTGCACATCTTCTCCCTCTCTCCAGCTCCTGGAGGCTGAGACCATGCGCCACATCTTCATGAACAACTTCCACCTGTGCAACGAGATCAGCGACCGCGTGGTCCACCATTTTGTCCACTGCATCGAGACGCACGGTCGACACGTCCAGTACCTCAAGTTCCTCCTGACCATCGTCAAGGCCGACGGGAAGTACGTGAAAAAGTGCCAGGACAAGGTCATGACCGAGGTGGGCGAGGGATGATGATGATGCTATCTTTATAAGGCTGTGGAGACCCCACAATAGCATGGTTTCCACTACCACTATCTCCAAACTAGCCAGGGCTTGCTAGAGATGTTTGAAACACGAGAGACTTAAAATGTGACTACTTTTAGAGATACCTTGTGGATGAATTTATTTATTTGCCCATAGACGTTGGTTGGAATCTTGGTTGAGGGCGTTACAGGAAGTCATTGCATGTTGAGTCTCAGTTTAGTTTAACTGTAATAATTAACCAATATCACGCTTTGTCTTGCTCATTTTAATATCATATTGAATTATCAATTTTGGTTATCCCCACTAGTGATAAGGTATTCCCTGTCTAATCTCCACTCGTCTGTCTGCTTTTCTGTCCATCCCACCCCCAGCTGGTGAACGGTGGCGAGGACGTTCTGGTGTTCTACAACGACCGCTCCTCCTTCCCGTTGCTGTTCCAGATGATGTGCTGCGAGATGGAGCGTAGGGACGAGGGCGGCGCCCTGGCCTACCACAACACTCTGGTAGAGCTCCTCGCTGTCTGCACCGAGGGCAAGAACGTATACACCGAGCTGAAATGTAACTCCCTGCTGCCCCTCGACGACATTGTCAAAGTGGTCACCCACGAAGACTGCATCCCTGAGGTACAGGGGAAGGGGTGGGGTCATATTGAGAGGCTTTGTCATTTGGTGCTGAGGTGTGATTCAGTAGTGTGTGATTTTCTACCCTTGTATTCAACTTCATCTGCACTAATCTGAGGATACAGAGGATAGGTAAGAGTGGCATGACGCTTGGTATATGCGTACTGTGAATTGGAGTTAATCTGTTCAGCTGTTTTGCATCAGTGCAGATGAGGGAAAGTAAAGCAAGATAATATTCCATTATAGACAATTGACATGCACCCATTGTTTGCATACAGATGCATAACATTTGATTCCAGAACAGCCAGCCTTGATATAGCCTAGCATTCATTCACTTCAGTGTAATCTTTCACACCTGCCAATCATCTGAATGCATGGTTTCTATTGGTCCTCCCTCCCCAGGTGAAGACGGCCTACGTGAACTTTGTGAACCACTGCTACGTGGACACTGAGGTGGAGATGAAGGAGATCTACACCAGCCACCACATCTGGAAGCTCTTTGAGAACTTCCTGGTGGACATGGCACGGGTAACATCCTCACTAAGGTCCTCCTCATAGCACTACCCCCCTCAGAATAGCCTCGTGGCATGGACTTTATAAGGTGGCGAAAGTGTTTTCCTGGCACCTACTAATACTACTACTACTACTACTACTACCACCATCTCCACCATACCCCATTCAAAGGCACTTAAATGTTTTGTCCATTTGTCCATGTTGAATGGCACAACATACTGTAGACAATTTACTGTAGACAAGTTGTCTCGAGGCTTAAAAATCCTTCTTTAACTTGTCTTCTCCCCTTCATCTACACTGATTTGAAGTAGATTTAACAAGTGACATCAATAAGGGGTTTTAGCTTTCACCTGTATTCACCTGGTTAGTCTGTGTCATGGTAACAGCAGCTGTCCTTAATGTTTTGTAGACTCAGTGTAAGTGAATTCAACATGGTGGGTCCCTTCAGGGAATGGGCCTTTCCCCAGTCCAGTTCAGTGTAGATGAGGGAAAGGAGAAGAGAAGTTCTTTAGACTATTGAGATATACACCAGGCTAAAAATGGAAATCACCCAAAAAGAAATGTTAGACACTTATAAAAATCTTCACCCAGAGAAAAGCACCAGGGATCGATGGCTTTCTTATCGTTTTATTTCATATTCTGGGACAAAGTACTGCCCTTATTTACTCAAATGACAACACACGTCACTCAATTTAGGAATTCCGAGTTCCATGTATTGAACTGTTATTTCAGTTATATTAAAACCAGAAAAATCTGGATAGTCCCTTGCAGATATTACAAACCCATGTAATAAATTACGACAATAAAATAGCAAAACTCCTAAGCAACAGAATGGCAAAAGTCTTACCAGACTTGATACATATTAATCAAACAGGGTTTATTTAACATGGACACTTAGAAACAAATACAAGAACATGTTTCAGTATAATACAATATGTTAACTAGATGCAGATTTATCCTTATACCATTGCATTGTTGAATATTTGTTTCTGATTGGCTTGAAGGGCATTCTAGAGTGTGCATTATTTCTCTTTATAAACTGGGTGGTTTGAGCCCTGTATGCTGATTGGCTGACAGCCGTGGCATATCAGACCGTATACCACAGGAATGACAAAATATGTATTTTTACTGCTCGGAGTATATTGGTAACCAGTTTATAATAGCAGTAAGGCCCCTCGGGTGTTTGTGATATATGGCCATATACCACACCCCCTCAGGCCTTATTGCTTAAATAACACATGGTATATTTGCACGGTAGAATTCAATGGCTATAGTTCATTCTTATATGTTCTATGTTTATGCTGCTTTTGAAAGCAAAAGTCCAATTTTAAAACATTATGGCATTGTTGAATTTGATTTTCATAATGGCAAGCTAGTACTGATGGTTTGGTTAGGTAAAACTAGCAAGTCTGTTTGGTTACCACGGCAACTACTGTTGCTGTCTAGTAAACTTGCTAGCTACTTCAGTGGATGTTGAACACATTTCTACCAGGGCTCTCGCTAGTGTGCTGTGGAACACACCTTCCACCTCGTTCATTATTGATGCCAAAAAGGCTTTTGACCGTCTTGAATGACAGGTTACCTTCGCTTCCTTGGACACAGGGACTATGGTGGTCTGCTTGAAACATGTTGGTATTACAGACTCAGACAGGGAGAGGATGAGAATGTCAGTGAAGACACTTGCCAGTTGGTCCGCGCATGCTTTGAGTACTCGTCCAGGTAGTCCATCTGGCCCCGCGGCTTTGTGAATGTTGACCTGTTTAAACATCTTGCTCACATCGACTACGGAGAGCGTTATCACACAGTCATCCATAACAGCTGGTGCTCTTGTGCATGCTTCAGTATTGCTTGTCTCGAAGCGAGCGTAAAAGGCATTTAGCTTGTCTGGTAGGCTCGCGTCACTGGGCAGCCCTGCCACATCTGACGAGCATCAGAGCTGGTGTAGTAGGATTCAATCTTAATCCTGTATGGACGCTTGCCTGTTTGATGTTTTGTCTGAGGGCATAGCGGGATTTCTTATAAGCATCCGGATTAGTGTCCCACTCTTTGAATGCGGCAGCTCTAGCTTTTAGCTCAATGCGGATGTTGCCTGTTGTCCATGGAGAGCAGTATATCCTTCTCGTCGGACTCGTTAAAGAGATAAGCTTCTTCCAGTTCGTGGTGAGTAATCGCTGTTCTGTTGTCCAGAAGTCATTTTCGGTCATAAGAGAGACGGTAGCAGCAACATTTTTTACAAAATAAGTTTAAAAATAAGTACGCAAAAAATCGAACAAAATAGCACAATTGGTTAGGAGCTTGTAAAACGTCAGCCATCCTCTTCGGCGCCATCTTTATGTAGACATGGTGATTTTATGAGCATAATCAGATAGAAATTATGTAAATGTCACTGAATTTATTATGAAGCCTACTAATTGGATGTGTTAAACATGTTGTTCAATTTGTAGTGTTGGCTAAATATTTGTGCTAATATTATATACTAATTATGTTCTGCCCCACCGACTATTAGCTCAATAAAAATTTGGCCCGATACTGAACCTAGTTGACAAACCCTGCTTTAAGTGGACCAAAAAAATATGAAATAGTTAGGATGCTTAATAAGTGATGACAAATAACTTTATCCCATTACTCAACAACATGAAAGCAGATCTAATTAAATGAAACAATCTCCCCATAAGCCTTACAGGTAGAATTACCCCATCGAAGACGTTCTTAAAAAAAGTGTATAAGACAAATAAAACTCCTAAAGCAAAGTTTTAATCTGAGGGTGGTTTTAACCTTCCAGATTTGGAATTGTATCAACTCGCCACCCAAGGCTTTTACTTGCGATGTATAGTTAAATGCAGTAAAGAGGAACAATGGGTTCATAATGTAGAGGTGCATGCTACATAATGAAGAGGTGCAATCTTTTTACGTGTCTGTTTTCAAAGGATGGAGCAAAGAACATTAACAACTTCATAATTAAGAACATTAGAACAGTATGGAAGAAAATTAAACGAATTCTTCAAGAACCAATATCACTCCATAAAAACACACCCCTATGGAACAGTCTTTTCAGAATTCAAGCTTTTCAGAATTCACAGATAAATTGGCCCACAAACTAGAGGCATAGAAACCGAAAATGAGTCAGAAGAAGATAGTTAGTCATATGATAGGTAAGATGTATACAAAACCTTGCAGAGAGCCTGTCCAATCTATTGGAACCAAGACTTAAAAAGAACTGGTATTGACAAACGATGGAGGGAGTGTTGGAACATAAATGAACAAAATTACAAATAACGAAAATGTCAGCTTAATCCTGTATGAAGTAATGTATAGATTTTATTATACAAGAGACCAATTTCACACATTCTACAGCACAATGGCAGAGTCATGTCTTAAGTGTAAAACTAACGACTCAGGAATTCATTCCTTCTTGGAGTACTATACATTCCAAAACTTATGGGCAGCGTTAAAAAGCTGTCTAATAAGATTTACAAAGCAAGTTGACTTTTAATCCGTCTTTCTGAATATTTCGAGACATTGGATGTACGGTAGGCTAGCTAAGAGAATGGAAGAATCAAATGCGTTATTTAAATATGGGAAAAAATCTGTCTACAGACAAAAACAACATAATACAATTTTACGTCATATGGGGCAAAGTCTTTACAAGCAGTAGAAACAACGTTGTGGATACTGTGGGAACGTGTGTCTGAGCATTTGTCATGTCGTTAATGTTTGTGGATATGTAGAGTATGTATGTTTGTAAGTATGTATGTATGTATGTTAAGTTGTCTATTGTTTTTGTCTATGTATGTTTTTGTTTGTCATATAAAATATTCCAACTAAAAAATGAGAGATACCCTAGGTCAGTCTCTTCCCCCCTCACTCCAGAGTGACAGACAGACATTCCCCTCTCCTCTATCGTTTTAGGTGTGCAACAGCACCACGGACCGTAACCATGCCAACATTCCCCTGGAGAGGTACGTGACGGAGACGGTGATGGCCATCGTCAAGGGCTTCTTTAGCTCCCAGTTCCCTGTCAACAACTCCAACCTGCAGGTATTCCTGGGAGAGAGGTTAACCTTGTACATGGGTATTTAAATACCTTCCTCAGGCCATTTGTGTTTCAATTCAGTCAGTTCAGGCACTTGAGGCAAATGCTTATCCATCTGGTAGGTGCTGGCACAACATTTTTGAGTGCCATTGAAGTGTTTGTTTATGGAGTGTTTTAGTGACTGTTTATCCTCCCTCTCTTCTATGTCAGACCCACCAGCCGATCTTCATCCAGCTGCTCCAGTCCTCCTTCAGGATCTATAACTGCACCTGGATCAGCTCGGCCCAGAAGAACAACATCGAGGGCTGCATCAAAACACTGTCTGACGTGGGTGAGTCTCACAGCCCAATGATTGCACTTTGACAGGCCTTGACTAAGGTTTGTAGACTGGAAACATCAATGATTTCTATAATGACAGGGAGACATTGCAAGTATTTAAATCTCACCCAATAAGCCCTGTACATGTTAGTCTGCTGCCACTGTGTATGCAGACAATACAGAAAGTAGGCCAATGCCTTTTTCTGTTGGTTGATTGGGTGTCATGTCAGCTTGTGTGAATGTGTGTGTCTGGGAGAGATATGGGCCCATCTTCAGAAAGCGATTCAGAGTATTCGATATGGTCTACAAGGCTAAACCGATATCAGCACTCTAACTTTGAGGCTCCTTCAGTTCCTAGTTATAAGGCCTCCACCCTGTCTCCTCTCCAGCTAAGGCGCGTGCCATAGCCATCCCGGTGGATCTGGACAGCCAGGTGAACACTCTGTCTCTGAAGGCCCACACCTACAGGGTGGAGCGTGCCGTCAAGGACTGGAGGACCTCAGCACGCACCCGGGTCCGCAAGGAGATTCTGGGAGTGCCTGACTACAAGAGCATCATCGAGAAGCTGCAGGTGATCCCTCACACACACACACACACACACACACACACACACACACACACACACACACACACACACACAGAAATATGCACTCCCACAAATATACATGAATATGCCACTGGCGGTTCTTGCCGTTCAAGATTAGGGGGGTATTGTATATTTATGACAATGGCCTCATTTCTATTACAGCATATTGGATGACTGTCATAGGTTTAGGCTACTACATCATACTCGAAATTGCCCTATATAATACCCATCATGAGGTTGCTACAACCTAGCTTAAAAATGAAAGTCGAGAGACAAATTGGAGTAATCAAGGTGAGAGAGACAGTGAAATATTCAAAACCGCCCTGCACACTCTTGCCATGTGTACAATCACACAGTACAGTGTACAGCAAAAATTGTAGCAGTTACACCGGCAGGTCCGGTGCCAATTCATTTCTAAAATGAAAGCTTACCTTGACTTGGAAGAGTTGCAGTGTTGGTTAGCCTTAGCCAGCAAGCTAACATACAGTGCCTTTGAAAAGTATTCAGACCCCTTGACTTTTTCCACATTTTGTTATGTTACAGCCTTATAATTTTTTTTAAAACTCAGCAATCTACACACAATACCCCATAATGACAAAGCGAAACCAGGTTTATAGACATTTTTGCTAATTTATTCATAATAAAAACTGATACAGATACATGTTTACATAAGTATTCAGACCCTTTACTATGTTACTCGAAATTGAGCGAAGGTGCATCCTGTTTCCATTGATTATCCTTGAGATGTTTCTACAACTGAATTGGAGTCCACCTGTGGTAAATTCAATTGACTGGAAATTATTTGGAAAGGCACACACCTGTCTATATAAGGTCCCACAGTTGACAGTGCATGTCAGAGCAAAATCCAAGCCATGAAGTCGAAAGAATTGTCCGTAGACCTCCGAGACAGGATTGTGTCGATGCACAGATCTGGAAGGGTACCAAAAAATTACTGCAGCATTGAAGGTCCCCAAGAACACCGTGGCCTCCATTATTCTTAAATTGAAGAAGTTTTGAACCACCAAGACTCTTCCTAGAGCTGGCAGCCTGGCCAAACTGATCAATCGGGGTAGAAGGGCCTTGTTCAGGGAGGTGACCACTCTGTGGAGATAGGAGAACCTTCCAGATGGTCAACCATCTCTGCAGCACTCCAACAATCAGGACTTTATGGTAGAGTGGGCAGACAGAAGACACTCCTCAGTAAAAGGCACAAGACAGCCTGTTTGGAGTTTGCCAAAAGGCACCAAAAGACTCTGACTATGAGAAACAAGATCGTCTGGTCTGATGAAACCAAGATTGAACTCTTTGGCCTGAATGACAAGTGTCACTTCTGGAGGAAACCTGGCACCATCCCTACGGCGAAGCATGGTGGTGGCAGCATCATGCTGTGGGGATGTTTTTCAGCTGCAAGGACTGGGAGACTAGTCAGGATCGAGGTAAAGATGAAAAGAGCAAAGTACAGAGTGATCCTTGATGAAAACCTGATCCAGAGTCCTCAGGACCTCAGACTTATGTTAATGTAATATTTCAGTTCATTATATTTAATAAATTAGCAGCAATTTCTAAAACCCTGTTTGGGGTATGGTGTATAGATTGAAAAAAAAAAACACATTCTAGAATAAGGCTGTAATCTAACAAAATGTGGAAGAAGTCAAAGGGTCTGAATACTTTCCGAAGGCACCGTAAATAGCATTCCTCTGTTTGAGTCAGGTTGTTGAGTAGGCAAATTAACTGAATTAGCTGCATAAGTAAAAGGTAAACTAAGAAGGTAAAAACATACAAAATATAGCTAGCTCTCTCACTCTGCTGCTTCTCCTTAATTTTTGAAGAAAATAGTTTGTTCAAAATCAAAACTGTTCAACTACTGTCTTTCTCTCTTTAAGTCAACTACTCACCAGACTTTAAGCACTGCAGTGCTAGCTAGCTGTAGCCTGTGCTTTCATTTCTAGATTAATTCTCTGATCCTTTGATTGGATGGACAAGATGTTACTTCATACTGCAAGAGCTCTGATAGGTTGAAGGACATCCTCTAGAAGTTGGCATAATTACTGTGTAGTCTATGGAAGGGGGTGGGAGCCATGAGCCTCCTAGGTTTTGTATTGAAGTCAATGTACCCCACGGAAGCTAGCTGTCCTCCAGCTACACCATGGTGCTACTCTAGATGGTGCTGTTGAGTCTACTTGTAGACCTTCATTACAAAACGGTGTGTTTTAATCAGTTATTTGGTGACATGTAATATATATTTAGTATGGTTTTATCTAAAAAAGGACAACTTATTTTTAAATATTTCACTGCATAGGATTATTATCCTCCCCTTCCTCTGAGGAGCCTCCCCTGGAATACACACACACACACTGCACTGCACTGCACTGCACTGCACTACAGAGGTATTGTATCCATTGTGTCATGTGTCCAGGGTGTGGTGGCGTGTCTAGAGGAGCAGTTCAGTCCTATGGTGCAGGCTGAGTTCTCTGTGTTGGTGGATGTACTACACAGCCCTGAGCTGCTGTTCCCAGAGGCTGCCAGACTGCGCTGTGAGAGTGGGGCCTTCATGTCCAAGTGAGTGTGGCAGAGGTACAAATGCAGTCACAAACACTGATCAGACACAACATCACAAACATAATCTATGGGCTGCATTTCTTGAGCGTTTACACCAGTGCCAAGTTTGCATTTGGCCATCCATTGTTCTTCTTTGTGTTTTACTTTCGACTTCTGACTTTTCCTAAATGTTTCCCAAAAAAGGGTTTTGTTTATTATTTTCTGTCCTCACAAACTTCCAGTCAAAGATCACACGTCCGTTGGTGTGCTTAGATGACTTAAAGCCATGGTACTGATGTTTGGTTGGTACTCTTCCCTTGTCATTCAGACTGATCAAACACACCAAGAAGCTGATGGACAAGGAGGAGAAGCTGTGCATTAAGATCCTGCAGACACTCCGAGAGATGCTGGACAAGAAGAAGGCTTTTGATGAGCCTGTGAGTACTGTACCAGACATGTCAAGGGGTGATATCTACAGGGTGTTTAGGGATGTACAGGACATGATGACAAGGGTGTGTTACATACAGGGTGTTTAGGGATGTACAAAACATAATGTCAAGGGTGTGTTACATACAGGGTGTTTAGGGATGTACAGGACATGATGACAAGGGTGTGTTACATACAGGGTGTTTAGGGATGTACAGGACATGATGACAAGGGTGTGTTACATACAGGGTGTTTAGGGATGTACAGGACATGATGACAAGGGTGTGTTACATACAGGGTGTTTAGGGATGTACAGGACATGATGACATGGGTGTGTTACATACAGGGTGTTTAGGGGTGTACAAGACAACAAGAGGAGGGTATATTACTGGAAACTTTCTAAGTTAATCAGTAAACTTAACCGAACTTTGGTAACTTTCACATTTTTGGGGAGGAATTTTATAATATGACATCTAGGGGCCTTTTGGGGTATTTCAGATTGTCACAGGTGTTTGTAATTCTTTCGGTCCCCCCCCCCAACCCCTTCTTTGGGGTATTGTGCAAATGTTAGGTCTTGTGAGTGGAAACTTGAATTTTTTGCAACTTCCGGCATGCGTTTACAGTGAACACTGAGGCTTGACCCTTACAGTTTAAGACAGGCTATTAATATAATAGGCTATTGTGGCTTTTGGAGCATAATGTAGGCCTACCAACTAAACCAATGGAGCAAATAGTTTTATCTAAAAAGGATAACTTATTTTTACATTTTTCACTGCATAGGATTCGTATCCTCCCCTTCCTCTGAGGAGCCTCTACTGGAATGCACACACACACACACACACACACACACACACACACACACACACACACACTGTACTGCAGAGATATTGTATACATTGTGTCATGTGCCTAGAGTTTGGTGGCGTGTCTAGAGAGCATATCCCATAATATTTTCACATGGAAATAGCTTTTATTTTCTGTGATATAGCCTACTTTAGCCTATATGTGGTGTTCAATGCAGGCCTACATTGCTTGAGACTTTAAAAAAATGTTTTTACATGATGAAGAACTTGACATTAAAACATTTGTTTTACTTATATTGTGTTTTGATGCCAGAAACCACTTTACATAATAAAATGTTATTATTACCATACAGATAGTTAGACAATCTAGGCTACCCCTCTGGCTATAGGTTTGAATATGAAAATAAACCCTCTGGCTATAGGTTTGAATATGAAAATAAACCCTCTGGCTATAGGTTTGAATATGAAAATAAACCCTCTGGCTATAGGTTTGAATATGAAAATAAACCCTCTGGCTATAGGTTTGAATATGAAAATAAACCCTCTGGCTATATGAATATGAAAATAAACCCTCTGGCTATATGCATATGAAAATAAACCCTCTGGCTATATGAATATGAAAATAAACCCTCTGGCTATAGCTTTGAATATGAAAATAAACCCTCTAGCTATAGCTTTGAATATGAAAATAAACCCTCTAGCTATAGCTTTGAATATGAAAATAAACCCTCTAGCTATAGCTTTGAATATGAAAATAAACCCTCTAGCTATAGCTTTGAATATGAAAATAAACCCTCTAGCTATAGCTTTGAATATGAAAATAAACCCTCTAGCTATAGGTTTGAATATGAAAATAAACCCTCTAGCTATAGCTTTGAATATGAAAATAAACCCTCTAGCTATAGGTTTGAGTATGAAAATAAACCCTCTAGCTATAGGTTTGAATATGAAAATAAACCCTCTAGCTATAGCTTTGAATATGAAAATAAACCCTCTGGCTATAGGTTTGAATATGAAAATAAACCCTCTAGCTATATGAATATGAAAATAAACCCTCTAGCTATATGAATATGAAAATAAACCCTCTAGCTATATGAATATGAAAATAAACCCTCTAGCTATATGAATATGAAAATAAACCCTCTAGCTATATGAATATGAAAATAAACCCTCTAGCTATATGAATATGAAAATAAACCCTCTAGCTATAGCCGTCACCGTAAATAATAATTTCTTCTTAATAACTGACTTGCCTAGTTAAATAAAGGTAAAAAAAAATCTGAACTGATCTGAAAAGTGCATTCACTTGCAGTTGATGGAAAGTCCGCTCGTGGGCTACCCGCCAATAGAATTCAACTCTGTTGCGCTCAATCTTGCAAAGTTAGGTTTGTTGCATTGAAATGGGGCTGATATCATGTTGATTTGATCACAGAAAAAACGTTGATCCATATAGTGCAAACTAATGGGGCGAACTCCGTGAAGTTCTATCTCTTGCGTCTCTGTGCAGAATGGCATTTCTTCTGTGCAGCACTCGGACGCCCACAAAATTTACACCGAACATTACTTATCACATGTACAATATATAAAAGAATCAAATAAAACATTTACACCGAACATTACTTATCACATGTACAATATATAAAAGAATCAAATAAAACATTTACACCGAACATTACTTATCACATGTACAATATATAAAAGAATCAAATAAAACATTTACACCGAACATTACTTATCACATGTACAATATAGAAAAGAATCAAATAAAACATTTACACCGAACATTACTTATCACATGTACAATATAGAAAAGAATCAAATAAAACATTTACACCGAACATTACTTATCACATGTACAATATAGAAAAGAATCAAATAAAACATTTACACCGAACATTACTTATCACATGTACAATATATAAAAGAATCAAATAAAACATTTACACCGAACATTACTTATCACATGTACAATATATAAAAGAATCAAATAAAACATTTACACCGAACATTACTTATCACATGTACAATATAGAAAATAATCAAATAAAACATTTACACCGAACATTACTTATCACATGTACAATATAGAAAAGAATCAAATAAAACATTTACACCGAACATTACTTATCACATGTACAATATAGAAAATAATCAAATAAAACATTTACACCGAACATTACTTATCACATGTACAATATATAAAAGAATCAAATAAAACATTTACACCGAACATTACTTATCACATGTACAATATAGAAAAGAATCAAATAAAACATTTACACCGAACATTACTTATCACATGTACAATATAGAAAAGAATCAAATAAAACATTTACAAAATGTTTTATGACAAAGCTATAAACATTATACTAAAAACAGTATAAACCATCAATTGAGTGAATAACATTGGTGTTTTAATGAGTTTTAACATTTTTTTTTATTTTACACACTTAGTCAAATAGATATGTAAACAAAAAAAAGTAAAAACTGGTGGCAGTTGTGAAAAAAGT
Organism: Oncorhynchus mykiss; assembly: GCF_013265735.2. NCBI lineage: Eukaryota > Metazoa > Chordata > Actinopteri > Salmoniformes > Salmonidae > Oncorhynchus > Oncorhynchus mykiss. Next base: position 40,678,689 of record NC_048565.1, on the reverse strand, counting down.
CAATAGTTGTGTTGGAAGAGGTGCAGAGTTAATTGAAAATAGTGATTGTTGATTAGATGTTTTTTCATTAGTTTCTCCTGAACCATATGTCTATCCACTAGAAACTCCTGGACAATATGGTCACAGATATAGAAAATGAATACTATAGTGCCTTCAGAAAGTATTCATACCCCTTGAATTATTCCACATTTTACAGTTTGAATTCAACGTGGATTAAATTGATATCCCATGACATTGAAAACATGTTTTCAAAAATGTTTGCAAATTGATTGAAAATGAAATACAGAAAAATATCTAGATTACATAGGTATTTACACCCCTGAGTCAATACATGTTACAATCACCTTTGGCAGCAATTATAGCAGTCTTTCTGGGTAAGTCTTAAGAGCTCTGCACACCTGGATTGTACAAAAGTGGTCCATTATTATTTTCAAAATTCTTCATGCTTGGTCAAATTGGTTATTGATCATTGCAAGACAACTATTTGCAGGTCTTGACATATAGTTTCAAGCAGATTTAAGTCAAAACTGTAACTCGGCCACTCAGGAACATTCACTGTCTTCTTGATAAGCAACTCCAGTGTAGATTTGGCATTGTGTTTTAGGATATTGTCCTGCTGAAAGGTGAATTAGTCTCCCAGTGTGTGGTCGAACGCAAACTGAACTAGATTTTCCTCTAAGATTTTGCCTGTGCCTAGCTCCGTTCCGTTTCTTTTTTATCTTCTAAAACCTCTAATTTCTTAACGATTACAAGCGTACCCATAACATGATGCAGCCACCACTCTGCTTGAAAATATGGAGAGTGGTACTCAGTAATATATTTTGGGGGATTTGCCCCAAACATAACACTTTGTATTCAAGACTTTGCCACATTACTTTAGTGCTTTGTTACAAACAGGACACATGTTTTGGAAAATTAAAATTTTGTTCAGGCTTCCTTTTCACTCTGTCAATTAGGTTGACTAACTACAATGTTGTTGATCCATCCTCAGTTTTCTCTTATCACAGCCATTAAACTATGTAACTGTTTTAAAGTGACCATTGGCCTCATGGTGAAATCCCTGTACTGTACATATAGGTAGGGTATGGTGACTAGGCAAAGGGATAGATAATGAATAGTATCAGCAGTGTATGTGATGAATCAGAGGAGTTGGTGCAAAACGGGGTATATGCAGATAGTCTGGGTAGCTATTTGGTTAACTATTTAGCAGTCTTGTGGTAGAAGCTGTTCACGGTCCTGTTGGTTCCAGACTTGGTGCATCGGTACCACTTGCTGTGCGGTAGCAGAGAGAACAGTCTATGACTTAGGGGGGGCTGGAGTCTTTGACAATTATTTTGGACTTCCTCCGACAGCGCCTGGTATAGAGGTCCTGGATGGCAGGGATCTCACCCCCAGTGTACTGGGCTGTACGCACTACCCTCTGTAACCAATGTCAACGTCCTGGATACAAAATACTGTATACTGAGACTTTCATGAATGGATGTATTGTCACAGACTTAGGTGTCACAGTAACGGCTTTGGTTGTGTGTTCATCTTTAGGTGTTGCAGTCGTTACCTTTTTTTAGAAGGATAAACCACTTCCCCAGTGTAGCAGCAATGTGAATATACCGTGTTTTATCAACCACACTATGTGGCTGCAGTTAAGTGAAAGCAAATGAAGATGAAGATTGGTTGGCTCATATTGTACTGTCATGCCCACGGTGCTGTAGGCTCTGTGTCTCGCGCTCTCTCTGTGTCTCGCGCTCTCTCTGTGTCTCGCGCTCTCTCTGTGTCTCGCGCTCTCTCTGTGTCTCGCGCTCTCTCTGTGTCTCGCGCTCTCTCTGTGTCTCGCGCTCTCTCTGTGTCTCGCGCTCTCTCTGTGTCTCGCGCTCTCTCTGTGTCTCGCGCTCTCTCTGTGTCTCGCGCTCTCTCTGTGTCTCGCGCTCTCTCTGCGTCTCGCGCTCTCTCTGCGTCTCCGTCTCGCGCTCTCTCTGCGTCTCGCGCTCTCTCTGTGTCTCTCTGCATCTCGCGTTCTCTCTGTGGTCCCTGAGCCCAGACTCCTCATCATCAGTAGTCTGTGGGCCTCTACATGCTTTTATATAAGGCAGGGTGGCACTCGAGGACAAGCTCACACTGTGAGAGAGAGAAAGGGTTGGAGAGATGGAGGGTGGGGGGAGCAAACGCTGAACAAACAAATCAATACTGCAGTGAGCGTGGGTGCACCTCTCTCTCTCTCTCTCTCTCTCTCTCTCTCTCTCGCCTTTATCTCATCTCTCTCTCTCGCCTTTATCTCATCTCTCTCTCTCTCTCTCTCTCTCGCCTTTATCTCATCTCTCTCTTTCTCTTGCCTTTATCTCATCTCTCTCTCTCTCTCTCCTTTATCTCATCTCTCTCTCTCTCCACCATGGGCCTGTGAATTTGGGAGGAGGGGGAAGGAGGGTGGGAGTGATATGAGGGGAGGGTTGTTGAAAAACTAGACAAAGTTCCTGGGTGATCAACTCTGGAGGGTAAAGTGAAGCATGTGTGCTGCAGGTCTTAGTAGAGGAGGATAGGGAGATGAGACGTTGAAGAGTTTACATACAGTAGAAGTAGCGCTGCCTTGATATGCCACTGCCTTTTGAAGAATAGCACAAGTATTGAGATCATGTCCTGTTGCTAAATGTCAATCAGTATCATACTCAAATAGGTTGAACTCTGATATGATAGAATTCACAGGGTATAAGATGCAGTCAACAGCACTGACATTTACATATTGTGCCAAAACATGTTGGCATGTTTTAAAAAGCCTAAGAATGATATGTGCTTGTGTGTCCTTTCACGTATTCCGGGAGTGTTTGAGTGTGTATTTGTCTTTTTTGTGTGTGTGTGTGTCATATCCCTGTTGCCCTGAGCGTGGAGCTGCTGTCTCACTCCACAGAAGTGAGCGAGGAAATAGAAAGAGCGAGAGAAAGAGAAAAGCGACAGCAGAGGTTGGTGGCTCCCCTGGGGCACAGTGAGTGGGAGGAGGAGAGAGAGAGAGAGGGAACGAGCAGGCGAGGGAGAGGGAGAACGAGTAAGAGGGGGAGGGAGCATGTGAGGAGCCATGTGAGCTGAGGGGAGAAAAGCGGGCCGCGGCTGCAGAGTGAGGGATTGGAGGAGAGCGGTGTCTGCTCAGTCCATGAGGAGACGGGGCAGGGGGTACACTTACGTAACCGCCTGCAGTGTCTGAGCCAGCGTCACGCGGACCATCACGTTCCCACCCTCTCTCTTTCTCTCTCACTCAAACAAGTGTGAGCCTCTCCCTCCCTTGCTTTGTCTCTCTCTTTCTATCACAATGCCGTTTGCCTCAATTATTTCTCTCTCCTAGCTCGCTCGCTCTCTCTGCTCTCTCTCTCTCTGCTCTCTCTCTGCTCTCTCTCTCTCTGCTCTCTCTCTCTCTGCTCTCTCTCTCTCTGCTCTCTCTCTGCTCTCTCTCTGCTCTCTCGCTCTGCTCTCTCGCTCTGCTCTCTCGCTCTGCTCTCTCGCTCTGCTCTCTCGCTCTGCTCTCTCTCTCTCTGCTCTCTCTCTCTCTGTTCTCTCTCTCTGCTCTCTCTCTCTGCTCTCTCTCTCTGCTCTCTCTCTCTGCTCTCTCTCTCTGCTCTCTCTCTCTGCTCTCTCTCTCTGCTCTCTCACGCTCTCTGCTCTCTCTCTCTCACGCTCTCTGCTCTCTCTCTCACGCTCTCTGCTCTCTCTCTCTCACGCTCTCTGCTCTCTCTGCTCTCTCTCTGCTCTCTCTCTCTCTCTCTCTCCTGCTCTCTCTGCTCTCTCTCTCTCTCTCTCTCTCTCTCTCCTGCTCTCTCTCCTGTTCTCTCTCTCTCCCTCTCTCCTGCGCTCTCTCTCTCTCTCCTGCGCTCTCTCTCTCCTGCTCTCTCTCCTGCGCTCTCTCTCTCTCCTGCTCTCTCTCCTGCGCTCTCTCTCTCTCCTGCTCTCTCTCCTGCGCGCTCTCTCTCTCCTGCGCTCTCTCTCTCTCCTGCTCTCTCTCTCTCTCCTGCTCTCTCTCTCTCTCCTGCTCTCTCTCTCTCTCCTGCTCTCTCTCTCTCTCCTGCTCTCTCTCTCTCCTGCTCTCTCTCTCTCCTGCGCTCTCCTGCTCTCTCTCTCCTGCTCGCTCTCTCTCGCTCTCGCTCTCTCTCGCTCTCTCCCTCTCTCCCTCTCTCTCCCTCTCTCTCCCTCTCTCTCGGTCTCTCTCTCTGGGTCGTGGCAGGGGCAGACAGTGAACTGACTGAGGGATCTGCAGTAGGCTAAGGAGGATTGCTGTTGCTTGGCATATTGGAGTGTAGTGAATTCTGTGTACGGGGATGAGTAGAAGCGACGATAATGCTATTGAATTATATCATGTAATTTTAGAAATAATTTACAGCCAGTCAATCAATTTAGTTGAAATGTTTTGTAGTCAGGTGAAACTGACAATTGGGATTTAGAATATTGCTGAAAATATTGTTCACAAAATGTGTACTGCGGTGCAGGAACTACATGATAGTAGCGGTGCCTTACTCTTTAGATACCATTTTAACGATATCACAGTATCTAATCTTGGGCAGAAGTCATAACCAGGGAAAACACCTGTCTGCTGTGCAATCTGGCCATTGGCAATAAACGTGAGACTACGGTTTTTAGGTTATGACAACCAGGACATTATCTCACGTTCCCCCGTGTGTCTGTGTGCATGCACGTGTGTTCATGTGTGTCCTGTGTGTGCGTAAACATGGCTCCTGTGTTTGTTGACAAAGGAAAGTAAAAAGCTTCTTATGTAATCTCTCTCACAACCTATCTCTTTCCCTCCCTCTCTCACACTCCTCCTTTCCCTCCTGCTCTCTCTCCGTCACTCTTGGCAAGTTTCACACCAGCCGCCCTAGGCAAAGCAGCTTTACAGATTACCAGCCTCTCTCACCGCTAAGCTAGTCACACGCACACACACCCACACACACCACACGTACGCTGCTCCACGCTGGCTCAGCTCATCCTGTGGGGTTTTCCCAGGGTGAGAGAGTGGAATATGGCTTAGCTACATCCCTGCACTCATCCTCTCATCCTGTCATTCACATGCAGCCAACCAGGCCAGCGTGAGCTCAGCTCACTGATACCAGACAGGCCTTAACCCCTGACTGCCCCTAGTCTGTATCCAGACAATGTGTAAAATACACTTTAAAACTTGAAACTAGTCCTGCTGTCACAAGTGTTCCATCATGAAACCTGCAGCCTAACATCAACTACATACTTATACCCACGCTACATATTTTTGATTGAAGTTTCTAGAGGCGATGGACTGAGATGTTTCTTTCAAGGGGGATCAGAGATGAGTGTTTGGGCTTTTGTGTCGGTTTGTTTTTTGTACTTGTGTGTTTAGGCTGCCGTCCTATTCCACCTACTCTTCCTCTTCAATGCTTTATCAGTCATGTGACTGGAGGTGTGTGGTCTCCATGGTGATGGACTAGCACGTGTTTACCTGTTTCCCCCGTTACTCAGCGGGCCTTATATGTACCCTCAGAGTAGGAGTGCTGATCTCCAGTCGGATCAGGTTCATGTACTCTTATTCGTTAACCCTTTCCACTTGTGGGAATTGGCTTAGAGTGCCTTCAGAAAGTATTCACATCCCTGGACTTTTCACACATTTTGTTGTGTTACAGCCTGAATTTCAAATGGATTCAATTTAGTGTTTTTGTCACTGGCCTATACCCCATCATGTCAGTGGATTTGTTTATTTTTTGAATTATGAATTAAAATGTAAAAGCTGAGATGTCTTGAGTCATTAGGTATTTAACTCCTTTTTGTTATGGCAAGCCTAAATAAGTTACATAATACTCTGTGTTTAACATCTCTGTCCCTCAGTTGAGGAGTGAATTTCAAACACAGACCAGGGAGGTTTTCCAATGCCTAACAATGAAGGGCAGCTATTGGTAAATGGGTAAAAATGAAAAAAGCAGACATTGAATATAACTTTCAGCATGGTGAAGTTATTAATTACACTTTGGATGGTGCATCAATACACCAATTCACTACAAAGATACAGGCGTCCTTCCTAACTCCGTTGCGGGCGAGGAAGTAAACCACATTTTAGGGATTTCACCTAGAGGCCAACCAAATCAAATTGCATTCGTCACATGCGCCGAATACAACAGGTGTCGACCATAAAGTGAAATGCTTACTTACAAGCCCTTAACCAACAATGCAGTTTTAGAAAAAATACATGTTAAGTAAAAAATAGATAAGTAAGAAATAAAAGTAACTAATAATTCAACAGCACCAGTAAAATAACAATAGCGAGGCTATATACAGGGGGTACCGGTACAGAGTCAATGTGCGGGGGCACAGGTTAGTCGAGGTAATTGAGGTAATAGATGTAGGTAGAGTTAAAGTGACTATGCATCGATAATAAACAGAATAGCAGCAGCGTAAGGAGTGGTAAGGGGGACAAAGCAAACAGTCTGGGTGGCCATTTGATTAGCTGTTCAGGAGTCTTATGGCTTGGGAGTTGAAGCTGTTGAGAAGCCTTTTGTACCTCGACTTGGCACTCCGGTACCGCTTGCCACGCGGTAGCACAGAGAACAGTCTATGACTAGGGTGGTTGGAGTCTTTGACAATTTTTAGGGCCTTCTTCTGACACTGCCTGGTATAGAGGTCTTGGATGGCATGAAGCTTGGCCCCAGTGATGTACTGGGGCGTACGCACTACCCTCTGTAGTGCCTTGCGGTCGGCGGCTGATACCAGGTGGTGATGCAACCAGTCAGGATGGTGTCGATGGTCCACCTGTAGAACCTTTTGAGGATCTGAGGACCCATGCCAAATCTTTTCAGTCTCCTGAGGGGGAATAGGTTTTGTCGTGCCCTGTCTTGCTTGGACCATGATAGTTTGTTGGTGATGTGGACACTAAGGAACTTGAATCTCTCAACCTGCTGCACTTCTTCAGCCACATCGATGAGAATGGGGGTGTGCTTGGTCCTCCTTTTACTGTAGTCCAAAATCATCTTTATCTTGATCACGTTGAGGGAGAGGTTGTTGTCCTGGCACCACACGGCCAGGTCTCTGACCTCCTCCCTATAGACTGGCTCGTCGTTGTCGGTGATCAGGCCTACCACTGTTGTCACCAGAAAATGTAATGATGGTGTTAGATTCGTGCCTGGCCATGCAGTCATGAGTGAACAGGGAGTACAGGAGGGGATTGAGTACCCACCCCTGAGGGGCCCCTGTGATGAGGATCAGCGTGGAGGATGTGTTGTTACCTACCCTTACCACTTGGGGGCGACCCGTCAGGAAGTCCAGTATCCAGTTGCAGAGGGAGGTGTTTAGTCCCAGGGTCCTTAGCTTAGTGATGAGCTTTGAGGGCACTATGGTGTTTAACGCTGAGCTGTAGTCAATGAATAGCATTCTCACGTATATGTTCCTTTTGTCCAGGTGGGAAAGGGCATTGTGGAGTGCAATAGAGACTGCGTCATCTGTGGTTCTGATGGTGAGTGCTACGGGTCGGTAGTCATTTAGGCAGGTTACCTTAGTGTTCTTGGGCACAATAACCATCCAACGAGCGTCGGAACCGGTGTAGTACGATTCGATCTTAGTCCTGTATTGACGCTTTGCCTGTTTGATGGTTTGTCAGAGGGCATAGCGGGATTTCTTATAAGCTTCCAGGTTAGAGTCCCGCTCCTTGAAAGTGGCAGCTCTGCCCTTTAGGTCAGTGTGGATGTTGCCTGTAATCCATGGCTTCTGGTTGGGGTATGTTCGTACAGTCACTGTGGGGACTTTAAACAGTTACATAGTTTAATGGCTGTGATAGGAGAAAACTGAGGGATTGTAGTTACTCCACAATACTAACATAATTGACAAGAGTAAAAAGAAGGAAGCCTGTACATAATACAATTATTCCAAAACATGCATCCTGTTTGTAACAAGGCACAAAAGTAATACTGCAAAAAATCTGTTAAAGCAATTCACGTTTTGTCCTGAATACAAAGTGTTATGTTTGGGGCAAATCCAATACAACACATTACTGAGTACCAGTGGTTGCTGCATCATGTTATGGTTATGCTTGTAAAGGTTAACGACTGGGGAGTTTTTCAGGACAAAAAAAGTAACAGAATTAATCTAAGCACAGGCAAAATCCTAGAGGAAAACCTGGTTGTCTGCTTTCCACAGACACTGGGAGATGAATTCACCTTTCAGCGGGACAATAACCAAAACACAAGGCCAAATCTACGCTGCAATTGTTTTCAAAGAAGACTATGAATGTTCCTGAGTGGCTGAGTGACAGTTTTGACTTAAATGTTCTTGGAAAATCTTTGGCAAGACCTGAAAATGGTTGTCTATAAATGATCAACAACCAATTTGACAGAGCTTGAAGAATTTGAAAAGAATAATGGGCAAATGTTGCACAATCCAGATGTGGAAAGATCTTAGAGAACTGCCCAGAAAGACTCACAGCTGTAATCACTGCCAGTGGTGCTTCTGCAAAGTATTGACTCAGGAGTGTGAATTCTTATGTAAATTAGATATTTCTGTATTTAATTTTCAATACATTTGCAAAAATGTCTAAACATGTCATTATGGGGTATTGTTTGTAGATGGGTGAGAGAAACATCTATTTAATACATTTTTAATTCAGGCTGTAACACAACAAAATCTGCAATAAGTCAAGTGATATGAATACTTTCTGAAGGCTTTGTATATGGGCTAAATTGAAATGTTTCTTACAGAAAAAATATTGAATGTTTAAGCACAGTAGCAGTTAAAAGGAAACAGTTTGGAGATTATGGGACAATTATTAGACCAACGTTGTGGACAGAACCAGTCACCTGACGAGACTAAATCCATTACACTGGTTCTATGTGTCCTCAACATTTTATTGTACTTTTTGCTGTATTTGTTGATCAAATCTAGTGAGAGAACTAACTGGTGTCTTTTGGTGGCCCAACACATCTCCAGAGTGTGCACAGTTCCGGGGTCATTTCAATGCACTTTTGTAACTTGTAGAAGAGTCTTCAACTTTAAGGTGCTTTTTTTTGAGCTCCCTAGCTGTGCCTTTTAAGGAACAAGCGCAACCAAACTTGTAGTTGTTTTGTTTGGAACACATCCCTGCCATCACACAATTACTGTTGTTTACGCCTTCCAAAAACGTCCCATTATAAATCCCAATCTGGGTCTGGTGGGAATCATTTGAAAGCTTGTTCTATCGCCAACATGAGTTCTAGCTTTCACAAGGAAATTCAAAGAAACTGATTGTAATTTTCAATGTGCATGGGGCGGCAGGGTAGCCTAGTGGTTAGAGAGTTGGACTAGTAACCGGAAGGTTGCAAGTTCAAACACAGTTAACCCACTGTTCCTAGGCCGTTATTGGAAATAAGAAGTTGTTCTTAACCGACTTGCCTAGTTAAAGGTAAAATAAAAAGGAATCATAATTGCATTCAGGTGCGTACTTCACAAATGACAAACAGGCTCATTCTGTTCAGAACAGACGCCATGCCATCTTGTAACTGTACGTCCAAACGTTGACACTATATGACATGGAAATGTGAAGTGAACATTTGGACCCCAACAGCCTACAAGCCACTGACCTTTGGAACCTCTACATTTTTAAAAGTCTAATAAATCCATGTAAAATAGCCGACACCATCACAATAAAGCCATTCTTTATTTTAGACCGGTCTAAAGAAACATGATATGAAGGAGATGTAGTCTATTTCAGAAGAACAGGATAGTATATTCAGACATTGTTAAGCCTTGATCTGGCTATGCCATATGGCTGAGGGATACACTAGTTCATTTAGCAGACACAATTTGTTTACAATTCCGTGGCATTATTTTATAGTATGAAGAATACAATTGAACAAAGCTGAATTAAAATAGAAAGGATATTTTCTCCAAATGATTTCAGAGGGTGTGAGCACATGTGGCTATTCTGTGTTGAGGGGTTAACAAAGAAACAGGGTGTCATTAGGGCGGTGACCATATTACCACCACATCTGGCAGTCAAACTCCACGTGACCGTTTATCACTGCAATTAGGCTTTTCCAAGCTGTATTAATTATATACTAAATAATATACGTGTGAAATGAGTTTAGATTTAGAACGGACCATTATCATACACCTGTCGGAACAGGAAGCAGGGGAAAATACATGTCCTCTTTGCACTTAAACAGCGAATGGAAGATGCTTTTACTGTGGTTTATTTTCATGCCAGCCAGGTAGACTATACACCTGTTGTAAATAGAAGCAATGTGCTTAATATTAGGAAAGTAGAGAAATAAATATAGTTGGCCGAGCCTATAGAAAGCTGATGGGATCCTCCTATTCTATAAAGGCCACCACTCTGTTTTCTCGCGCAATTGCACAGCCTATAGAAATGTTGCTCAACATGAGCTCATGGGCTCTCATGAAGTGTTTGATTAGATTTTCCATTACATTTGCATTGATATTAGAGTGATTAGAGGGACAATAGAGTGCTGAGTACCAGACAGTTAGCAAGTTTGGTAGGCTACTAATGACCATCAGCAGCATCAGAGCTTAAAGAAGCCTGATGCTCTGACTAAACAGTCACCTGGAATTTGACTACGGTCATGACTTATTATTTGGTGGTAATACGGTCACCGTAACAGCCCCAAGCATGTGATTTATTTTTTTATCAATAGATGTGTTTCATGAGAGGCAAACAAGCCTTGCTGCTTGGTGTCCTGCCATATGACCTCTGGACATCGTACAGTCTTCCTGACAAAAACAGACCGCTGTGCCAGGACCCCATCTAACAATGTTAGCAAATCACATGCGCCACTTCCAAAGATAACCCGCCGGCAAAGGGTCAGGCATTGGAGGAATGCTTGTTTATGTGCTCATCCTGCTATTTGTCTTCTATTTGCCTGAAAATCACCAGTTTCACCAATTTCTCTCACTTGTAGCTGTTAAGTTGTTTTGCTACTGCACCTCTTTACAGGGGAAAGCATTTAAAACGGTGCTAGAGGAGCATGGCAATGGGGTTTGAGGAAAAGTGTGTGTGTGTGTGTGTGTGGTGGGGTTGTTTACCAGAAAACGGCGGGGGTGAGAGCGGGGGCGAGTTGTCTGCCATGTGTAGGGAGTGGAGGAGCGCTGTAGGACTGCAGCTATTGAACGAGGTGCAGGTAGGGTACACGAGACGGAAAGAAAAGAGGTAACAGCTGCTATAGCATTGCTGTAGTGTTCATGCTTAGATGACATGAAGAGATTTTAGGTGCATCAATTCTTCTCCCATGTAATCATTTTCCCTTCCTTTGAAAAGAAGCGTCTCACAACTAGGTGATGCTCTCTCTTGTGTCTGTCTGGGTTTGGGCTGAGAGAGTGGCTGTTAACTCATTCACTGCCCAGAAAATAACAGATATATGAAATGTTTTTTTAACCCTTATTTTACCAGAAAAGTTGACTGAGAACACATTCTCAGCAACAACCTGGGGAATAGTTACAGGGGAGAGGAATGAGCCAGTTGTAAGATGGGGATGGTTAGGTGGTCATGATGCTATGAGGGCCAGATTGGGAATTTAGCCAGTACACCAGGGGTTAACACCCCTACTCTTACAATTAGTTCCATGGGATCTTTAGTGACCACAGGACACCTGTTTAACGTCCCATCTGAAAGACAGAACCCTAAGCAGGGCAATGTCCCCAATCACTGCCCTGGGATATTTTTTAAGACCAGAGGAAAGGGTGCCTCCCACTGGCCCTCCAACACCACTTCAAGCAGCATCTGGTCTCCCATCCAGGGACCAACCAGAAGCCACCCTACTTAGCTTCAGAAGCAAGCCAGCAGTGGGATGCAGGGTGGTATGCTGCTGGTTAATGTGATAGATCAGTGATAGATCACATTCATCTTACCAATTTCATATGCATGTACGTATAGGTCTACAGTAAGTTGAATTGGATTTTCGTTTTTTAAACTTCCTCTGATCTAAGACTTAAGAAATCAAGCATGGGAGATAATGCTCTGTCGAACGTTCTCTGACATCAACGTCCTCTGATCTGCTTTTCGTTTCAGTGTTTTTCATGGTTATATTGTGTTGATAGCCTATGCTTTAGTAACCTGTTGAATAGTGCTATGATACAGTATACCATAGGGCTAGTTACACAGACTTCCCTCCAACCATAGTTCATTAGATCCACCCTGCTTCCAGTCTCTACTTCTGCGCAGCCATGGGAGCACAGGTGGGAACATTGTATTCTAGTGTAATGCTAGACTGTTGTTCCCACTCCACTATCAGATTCCCCCATGAAATCGTATTCATTAGGATGTAATCAACTAAATGGATTTTATATTAGTTGGGTCCATATTCATAAAGTATCTCATAGTAGGAGTGCTTATCTATAGTGAACAAAAATATAAACGCAACATGCAACGATTTCATTTTTTTTTTACTGAGTTACAGTTCATATAAGGAAATCAATTAATTGAAATGAATGAATTAGGCCCTAATCTTTGGAGTTCAAGTGACTGGGCAGGGGTGTAGCCATAAGTGGGCCTGGGAGGGCACAGTCCCACCCCCTGGAGAGCCAGGCCTCGCTCTCTCTCGCTGTCTCTCGCTCTCTCTGTCTCCCTCGCTCTCTGTCTCCCTCGCTCTCTCTGTCTCTGTCTCCCTCGCTCTCTCTGTCTCCCTCGCTCTCTCTGTCTCTGTCTCCCTCGCGCTCTCTCTGTCTCCCTCGCGCTCTCTCTGTCTCCCTCGCGCTCTCTCTGTCTCCCTCGCGCTCTCTCTGTCTCCCTCGCGCTCTCTCTGTCTCCCTCGCGCTCTCTCTGTCTCCCTCGCGCTCTCTCTGTCTCCCTCGCGCTCTCTCTGTCTCCCTCGCGCTCTCTCTGTCTCCCTCACGCTCTCTCTGTCTCCCTCGCGCTCTCTCTGTCTCCCTCGCGCTCTCTCTGTCTCCCTCGCGCTCTCTCTCTCCCTCGCGCTCTCTCTGTCTCCCTCGCGCTCTCTCTGTCTCCCTCGCGCTCTCTCTGTCTCCCTCGCGCTCTCTCTGTCTCCCTCGCGCTCTCTCTGTCTCGCTCGCGCTCTCTCTCTCTCCCTCGCGCTCTCTCTGTCTCCCTCGCGCTCTCTGTCTCCCTCGCGCTCTCTCTCTCTCCCTCGCGCTCTCTCTCTCTCCCTCGCGCTCTCTCTGTCTCCCTCGCGCTCTCTCTGTCTCCCTCGCGCTCTCTCTGTCTCCCTCGCGCTCTCTCTGTCTCGCTCGCGCTCTCTCTGTCTCGCTCGCGCTCTCTCTGTCTCGCTCGCGCTCTCTCTGTCTCGCTCGCGCTCTCTCTGTCTCGCTCGCGCTCTCTCTGTCTCGCTCGCGCTCTCTCTGTCTCGCTCGCGCTCTCTCTGTCTCGCTCGCGCTCTCTCTGTCTCGCTCGCGCTCTCTCTGTCTCGCTCGCGCTCTCTCTGTCTCGCTCGCGCTCTCTCTGTCTCGCTCGCGCTCTCTCTGTCTCGCTCGCGCTCTCTCTGTCTCGCTCGCGCTCTCTCTGTCTCGCTCGCGCTCTCTCTGTCTCGCTCGCGCTCTCTCTGTCTCGCTCGCTCTGTCTCTGTCTCCCTCGCTCTCTCTGTCTCCCTCGCTCTCTCTGTCTCTGTCTCCCTCGCGCTCTCTCTGTCTCCCTCGCGCTCTCTCTGTCTCCCTCGCGCTCTCTCTGTCTCCCTCGCGCTCTCTCTGTCTCCCTCGCGCTCTCTCTGTCTCCCTCGCGCTCTCTCTGTCTCCCTCGCGCTCTCTCTGTCTCCCTCGCGCTCTCTCTGTCTCCCTCGCGCTCTCTCTGTCTCCCTCGCGCTCTCTCTGTCTCCCTCGCGCTCTCTCTGTCTCCCTCGCGCTCTCTGTCTCCCTCGCGCTCTCTCTCTCCCTCGCGCTCTCTCTGTCTCCCTCGCGCTCTCTCTGTCTCCCTCGCGCTCTCTCTGTCTCCCTCGCGCTCTCTCTGTCTCCCTCGCGCTCTCTCTGTCTCCCTCGCGCTCTCTGTCTCCCTCGCGCTCTCTGTCTCCCTCGCGCTCTCTGTCTCCCTCGCGCTCTCTCTGTCTCGCTCGCGCTCTCTCTCTCTCCCTCGCGCTCTCTCTGTCTCCCTCGCGCTCTCTGTCTCCCTCGCGCTCTCTCTCTCTCCCTCGCGCTCTCTCTCTCTCCCTCGCGCTCTCTCTCTCTCCCTCGCGCTCTCTCTCTCTCCCTCGCGCTCTCTCTGTCTCCCTCGCGCTCTCTCTGTCTCCCTCGCGCTCTCTCTGTCTCCCTCGCGCTCTCTGTCTCGCTCGCGCTCTCTCTGTCTCGCTCGCGCTCTCTCTGTCTCGCTCGCGCTCTCTCTGTCTCGCTCGCGCTCTCTCTGTCTCGCTCGCGCTCTCTCTGTCTCGCTCGCGCGCTCTCTGTCTCGCTCGCGCTCTCTCTGTCTCGCTCGCGCTCTCTCTGTCTCGCTCGCGCTCTCTCTGTCTCGCTCGCGCTCTCTCTGTCTCGCTCGCGCTCTCTCTGTCTCGCTCGCGCTCTCTCTGTCTCGCTCGCGCTCTCTCTGTCTCGCTCGCGCTCTCTCTGTCTCGCTCGCGCTCTCTCTGTCTCGCTCGCGCTCTCTCTGTCTCGCTCGCGCTCTCTCTGTCTCGCTCGCGCTCTCTCTGTCTCGCTCGCGCTCTCTCTGTCTCGCTCGCGCTCTCTCTGTCTCGCTCGCGCTCTCTCTGTCTCGCTCGCGCTCTCTCTCGCACCCTCCCTCTCTCTTTCGCGCACCCTCCCTCTCTCTTTCGCGCACCCTCCCTCTCTCTCTCGCGCTCCCTCTCTCTCTCGCTTGCTCCCTCTCGCTCCCCCCCCCCCGGCTTGCTCCCTCCCTCTCGATCCCTCTCTCTCCCTCCCTCTCTCTCGCTCCCTCCCTCTCGCTCTCTCCCTCGCGCTCTCGCTCTCTCCCTCGCGCTCTCTCTGTCTCCCTCGCGCTCTCTCTGTCTCCCTCGCGCTCTCTCTCTGTCTCCCTCGCGCTCTCTCTGTCTCCCTCGCGCTCTCTCTGTCTCCCTCGCGCTCTCTCTGTCTCCCTCGCGCTCTCTCTGTCTCCCTCGCGCTCTCTCTGTCTCCCTCGCGCTCTCTCTGTCTCCCTCGCGCTCTCTCTGTCTCCCTCGCGCTCTCTCTGTCTCCCTCGCGCTCTCTCTGTCTCCCTCGCGCTCTCTCTGTCTCCCTCGCGCTCTCTCTGTCTCCCTCGCGCTCTCTCTGTCTCCCTCGCGCTCTCTCTGTCTCCCTCGCGCTCTCTCTGTCTCCCTCGCGCTCTCTCTGTCTCCCTCGCGCTCTCTCTGTCTCCCTCGCGCTCTCTCTGTCTCCCTCGCGCTCTCTCTGTCTCCCTCGCGCTCTCTCTGTCTCCCTCGCGCTCTCTCTGTCTCCCTCGCGCTCTCTCTGTCTCCCTCGCGCTCTCTCTGTCTCCCTCGCGCTCTCTCTGTCTCCCTCGCGCTCTCTCTGTCTCCCTCGCGCTCTCTCTGTCTCCCTCGCGCTCTCTCTGTCTCGTCTGTCTCTCGCTCTCTCTCTCTCTCTCTCTCTCTCTCGCGCACCCTCCCTCTCTCTCTCGCGCACCCTCCCTCTCTCTCTCGCGCACCCTCCCTCTCTCTCTCGCGCACCCTCCCTCTCTCTCTCGCGCACCCTCCCTCTCTCTCGCGCACCCTCCCTCTCTCTCTCGCGCACCCTCCCTCTCTCTCTCGCGCACCCTCCCTCTCTCTCTCGCGCACCCTCCCTCTCTCTCTCGCGCACCCTCCCTCTCTCTCTCGCGCACCCTCCCTCTCTCTCTCGCGCACCCTCCCTCTCTCTCTCGCGCACCCTCCCTCTCTCTCTCGCGCACCCTCCCTCTCTCTCTCGCGCACACTCCCTCTCTCTCGCACACCCTCTCTCGCGCTCCCTCTCTCTCGCTTGCTCCCTCCCTCCCTCTCTCTCTCTCGATCCCTCTCTCTCCCTCCCTCCCTCTCTCTCTCTCGCTCCCTCCCTCTCGCTCGATCTCGATTCCGATGCCTCCCTCTCGCCCGATCTCGATCCCGATCCCTCCCTCTCTCTTGCTCCCTCTCTCGCTCTCTCTCTCGCTCGCTCCCGATCTTCACTCGCTCCCTTTCTCTTGCTCCCCCCTCTGTCTCGCTCCCGATCCGCCCTCGCTCCCTTTCTCTCACTCCCTCTCCCTTTCTCTCACGATCTCTCTCAATCCCTATCTCTCTCGATCAATCTCGATCCCGATGCCTCCCTCCCCCTCTCTCGATCCCGATCCCTCCCTCTGTCTCGCTCCCGATCCGCCCTCGCTCCCTTTCTCTCACTCCCTCTCCCTTTCTCTCACGATCTCTCTCAATCCCTATCTCTCTCGATCAATCTCGATCCCGATGCCTCCCTCCCCCTCTCTCGATCCCGATCCCTCCCCCTCTCTCGCTCCCGAGCTCTCGCTCGCTCCCGATCCTCACTCGCTCCCGAGCTCTCGCTCGCTCCCGATCCTCACTCGCTCCCTTTCTCTCGCTCCCCCCTCTCTCGCTCCCGATCCGCCCTCGCTCCCTTTCTCTCTCTCCCGATCTCTCTCGCTCCTGATCCCGCTCTCACTCGCTCGCCCTCCCTCTTTCGAACCCTTGCCCTACCTCGCTCCCTCTGTCCTCACATCACCTGACTGGATTTTTTTATGACTACATGCAGCAGCAGACCAATAAGTCAGGCTGGCACAACTCTTTCGCAGGGTCTCTCCTCCTCCCTCTGCAGAGATGGCCAGCTGACCACATCATCCGAGGGGGAGGCAGCTAGGGGAAGAGACATGGGGAGCCTGGCTGCACTATCCCACTCTTTTAGGATGTGAGAAGAGTGGCAAGAGACGGACATCTCCTTTTTTAGAAGGGGAATCGATCAATAAAAAATAAACTAATTGCTGTTGAGTTACTGTAAAGGATAGCTTGGAGTATATATGTCTGATTAAGTGGGAATGAGCCGAGTTGGCTCACGAGTTGGCTCACTGAATCATCACCTGCAGTCCCTGAAGTGTGTGTGTGTGTGTGTGTGTGTGTGTGTGTGTGTGTGTGTGTGTGTGTGAGAGAGAGCCTGTGTGCTCATGGGTGGGTGGGTGCGTGCGTGCGTGCGTGTGTGTGCATGCCTGCACTAGTGCACAAGCCTGTGTGTGTGAGGGCTCAGCTCTTCGCCAGACGGTGCAGGCAGACTGCTGTCTCTGCTGACTGCAGATGAGTTAGTGTTTACTGAGACGGGGAACATCAGCTGCACGTGCTCCCTCTCCACCAGAATGCGGCTCCTTTTCTCTCCGTGCCTCTCCTCAGTGTGCTTATTTAAAGGGCTTCAGCTCAAATTTGATTTGGAACTCCTCCAGTGGATCCTTTTGTGTGTTTGGTGTGCGCTATGTCTGTTTTCCCGTCTGATATCACATGCAAGACAGGATCTGTCGTTTGTCATGACGCGGCCCTCTGTGGTGGTTGCCATGTGTCCGTTCATCGCTCGCTCGCTCCCTCCATCAATCCCTCTCTCCATTAATGCCTTATTTGCTGTGCTCTTACACAATACATATTGGTGGTAAGAAAAGGGAGCCTCTGGAGCTTACAAGTTTTCTACCTGCAGGACTGGTTTATACCTCAGTCACACACATGCTGTATTGCGCAATAAGAGAGAGAGGGGGTGGTTATATCAGTGGATCTCTCTAGGGAGGGCGAAGGTCGCTAGTGTTTGCCTTCCCTTGCCATTTCCAAGCCAGCAACCACTAGGCATTATGTAACACATTCTCCCACAGGAAACACAGGATCAGTAGCTAGTATACCGTATTCAGCTCTGCTCCAGTTTCCTTCTTCCCCCTCTTCCTCTCTGTTGGCCTTTCTCTCTAGGTCTCTGTCTCTCGGGTCGGTCGTTCGGTCTCTCTCGGTCTCTCTCTGTCGGTCTCTGTCTCGGTCGGTCTCTCTCTCGGTCGGTCTCTCTCTCGGTCGGTCTCTCTCTCGGTCGGTCTCTCTCTCGGTCGGTCTGTCTCTCTCGGTCGGTCTGTCTCTCTCGGTCGGTCTGTCTCTCTCGGTCGGTCTGTCTCTCTCGGTCGGTCTGTCTCTCTCGGTCGGTCTGTCTCTCTCGGTCGGTCTCTCTCTCTCGGTCGTTCTCTCTCTCTCGGTCGGTCTCTCTCGGTCGGTCTCTCTCGGTCGGTCTCTCTCGCTCTCTGTCGGTCTCTCTCGGTCGGTCTCTTTCTCTCTCGATCGGTCTCTTTCTCTCTCGATCGGTCTCTCTTTCTCTCGATCGGTCTCTCTTTCTCTCGGTCGGTCTGTCTCTCTCGGGTCGGTCTGTCTCTCTCGGGTCGGTCTGTCTCTCTCGGGTCGGTCTGTCTCTCTCGGGTCGGTCTGTCTCTCTCGGGTCGGTCTGTCTCTCTCGGTCGGTCTGTCTCTCTCGGTCGGTCTCTCTCTTTCTCTCGGTCGGTCGGTCGGTCGGTCTCTCTCGGTCGGTCGGTCTCTCTCGGTCGGTCGGTCTCTCTCGGTCGGTCGGTCTCTCTCGCTCGGTCGGTCTCTCTCTCTGTCGGTCTCTCTCTCTGTCGGTCTCTCTCTCTCTGTCGGTCTCTCTCTCTCTGTCGGTCTCTCTCTCTCTCTGTCGGTCTCGACGATTCCATCAATCCATGTTGCTAATGTAACGATCTCCCTCGTGACGTTGTCTTTATTATATGACCCCATCAACTGAGTATTGGCACCATATAGCCACAGTGTACTGGATATGTGTTGGATGTACCACAGAGTTGTGTAATGTGAAAAGGCCAACTACAGGTGACATCTCATCTCACTGGATGTAAAAGCCATAGAAATAGAATTACGAGAATGGCCAAGGCCCCTCGGATCACGACAATTGGACTGTACCCTCATGGACACACTTAATATGGTATTATAATTCTATATCTTTTGCAAAAGTTTCAATTAATAAAACTGATAAGACTGAATATGTATGACTGTGTCCCGGAGTTCCTTATGGGCCCTGGTAAATCGGTGTCATTTTGAGATGCAACCTTTGTCGTGATTGAAACAGAATGCATGGAAAATGTGTTTTTCTTCTGGGTCTCAGAGTGTTGATGGGAAGCATAAACAATGTTACCTGAGTGAACCCCGCCGTTTGGGGAATTTAGTTTTTCTCTGTTACACACAGATAGTGCCAGAGAAAGTGTGTGTGTGTGTGTGTGTTTCTGTCTGGCGTACAACAGACACGTTCAGAGTCGGGTCTGGGTTTAATCTTTTCATTTCTCTCCTCCCGTAGGGAAACGTGTTAAGGAAGATTCTCCTCACTCGCTACTTTGGAAATCAAAGGCTTCACTCCAAATCAGAGTTTGGGAGCGGGAACAGCTCAGCTGGAGGTACTGAACATAACCCCGAAAACCTCAAAGGGATACTTCGGGATTTTGGCAATGAAGCCCTTTTATCTACTACCCCATAGTCCGATGAACTCGTGGATACCATTTTTATGTCTCTGTGTGCAGTTTGAAGGAAGTTGCTAACTAGAGCTCGCACAATTGCTAACTAATGTTAGCACAATGACTGGTAATCTATGGGTATCTGTTAGCACGCTAGTTATTTGCTAACAGTAGTTCTACCTCAAACTTCCTTATTAGATAAAGGGCATCATTGCCAAAATCCCGAAGTATCCCTTTAACAATATTCCCTGTTACTCAGAGGGAGCGAGTAGATAACATGATGTATTGGCTAAAACCACTGTTTCTTATTCTTGATAGTTATGAGGATATAAGACATACACATACAAACCCTTGGTTCCAAATCAGACCTGCTCATCCAATGTTCATCCAATGTCTGCCATGCTTCTGGATGATGATGTCGCTGCTCTCGCTCCAGTGTGCGTTAAGTGCTAGTATGTAGACGTTATCGGCTCTGTAAGCACATGGCAGCGACCACCAAACGGCAAATGTGATCGATTACGTTGAAAACAATGGCTGTCCATATTGGAAGCAGTCTCCAGTCTTTTTACACCTCAGTGTTGAGACTGCCTGGTGTCGGGGGTTGGCACTTTTGCTACTATTCCATTGGTCTATTAAGCCAGACAAGCTCAATCGACTTGACTTTACTCAACGTTTTTTGCAGTATAATGTACACATTTTAAATTGGCATTTAAGAAAAAGGCAAGAACCATAAAATAACAAATAGTATTTGAACAAAGGTCTGTTCCAAATCATGTCCTGCCATTTTCCCCAATCCAATCAGTCTAATATCTGTCCGTTTGCAGGTGGCTCTTTGGTGCAGGACTCTGACAAGTTGAGCAGCAGCATGGTAGATATCCAGTGTCTGCTGGACAGTGAGGGAGCCTCAGAGCTGGTCATAGACCTTATCGTCAGCACCAAGAACGACCGCATGTTCGAGGAGAGCATCCTGCTAGGCAACGCCCTGCTCCAGGGGGGAAACACTCAGATACAGGTGGGTGGGGAGGAGGTGGGCTCACACAGATACGCAGGTGCCCGCACGCATGTATGCGCAGATACAGAGAAACAAAATCTATGGGTTAAAAAAACATTAGTTGACATGGGCTAGTTGATCTGAACATTTCTGACAAGCTCTCTAAGGTCTGCAAGGACTGACATGACATGAAGAAAACTGATGATGCACTACTTCATTTCTGAAATTGCACTTTGTGCATTCTACTAGTACAACTTTCAAGAGTAAGTTGAAAGCCCCACGGTTTGGGAACCACTGCTCTATCTGGATGGGTCGATTACACTTCTCCCCCCTTTCAGAACTCGTTCTACCACCAGCTGCACAAGCAGAAGAAGTCGGAGCACTTCTTCAAGGTGTTCTACGACCGCATGCGTCTGGCCCAGCAGGAGATCCGGGCCACTGTGTCCGTCAACATGTTCGAGGTCGGCACCTGCAGGAAGAGAGACGAGGACGTCGACGTCAGTCACAGTGGCATCCGTCTCAGGAAAACACGTATGTTATTTTTTATTTGTCTCAATAGAAATAGAATGACTAGAACTGACATTCTCTTTCAAGTCGTTGTTACATGATGGGTGGGAGGGCGGCCATATTGAGTGTCCCCATGAGTGTAATTTCAAATTGCTCTGTTCCGGCCTAGTGTTGCACGGCATACCAAAACATCTATACTTTTTGATACTAGAACACAAAAAATGGTATGGTAGTTGAATTTTTACTTTCGGTACTTCTGTCAAATGTGTTAGGTCTTAAAGACATTGCGCACTTATTTAAAAGAAGAGATTGCTTCTTCTATGCACATATTTTTGACCGCTACAATAAAATGAAATCTGCCAAAAGCAGCTAAATAACTCAAGGCATGCATTCACTATTGTGAATAGGCCTGGGCTGGGCTACATCTTGATTTACCCAGATTATCAATAGAGATTTACCATTCAAATAAATTAGCGTTGTGTAGTTTGGTAAAAACAAAGTCAAATTGATTAAATAGTTGATTCATTAATGTATATGTGGCTGTAATGATATTGATCTCAAAAGATTGTCTGGATCAAACACCATTCGGTGACATTGGCTAATACGACTTTATTTTTTTGTTTTGGTATCATTTTTGTATCGAGCATCGTGATGGCATCTAGTATTGTGATACCAAACCTGGTGTCTATATCAAATTAAAAACTTCTGGTATTGTGACAACACTCTGGCCATACAAGTTGATTCCAATGGTGGTCCTCTCCTCCATACCACATACTTGGTTCCATCAAGCACCTTTACGTATGTCTATGTTCTGATGTATACCTCAGTGGCTGGAATGTTTTGTCTGTATCTGCTGTTGTTATTTTTCCCCACTTGGGGTCAGTAACATTTGTTAGATTCCCATACCTATTCTCTATTACCTGTTCTCCATTTAGTTCCTCAACTGCAGTCTTTCCCCTCCTTACTGGCCTTCCCTGTGTTTCATGGGAGAACAAGTCCAGACATGTTGTCTGTGAAGCAGCAGATATTGTAAAATGTCCACTGTCCAGTGCTCCACAGACTGAAGGATCAGAGAGGTGTGGAAGGTTGAGAGTGAATTAAATAGCAAGGGACCAGGGAGGAGTGTGGGAGAATGAGTGGTGGAGAGGGAGCTAAGTTTCAAAGCTGCTGAGTCATATGGTAATGCCCTGAACATGACCCTAGAAGCCTCCATGGAGATGATGGGGCTTAGGCCACTGAGATCCGAAAAGGACTCTCAATGCACACATACAGGTAATAGGCCTTGAGTGTAAATTTGAGTCGTATGTAATATTATTTAATACTGTAATATACAGTAAGTAATACTATGTAGTATATGCATTGTTCTTCAAAGGTTTACAACTCCAGCCATACCTACATAGTAATAGTAAGGGACTCATAAGGTCAAAGGTCGCCTCCATTTCTCTCTTTGCTGACATTATCAGACACCCAGTGCTCAGTTTATCCTTTTGGCAGGGTCATTAACCCATTTAATCAGCAGTGTGACTACAGTAAATGTAATATGTGTGATCTCCCCTGTAGTATCACTGACCCAGTAGTTTGGAGTGATTGTGTATCTGTTGTTCCTGTTTCGCTCCCATGCCTGTGGTCACAAGTCAGGGGCCATGTGAGAGGTCACATCACTAGTCTATCAAAGGGCCATTCTACCCAGATTTGTTGTTTTGACCAGAAAACCCAACTACACAGTTAACCCGTTGTCAGAGGGGTCACGGTAATTTGAGAATAATTACAAAAAAGGGTTTGTTTCATGATAAGATTTCATATGAGTTTGACTGAGAGGGAAGCATTGAAAAACACTCATGACGTTCGATTGGCTCACAGTGAACTCCAGGGTTGGGGTCAATTTCATTTCAATATAGCCATATCAGGTCAGGAAGTGTATTGCAATTTAAGTGATGACATAATCAAAAAAGTTATGCAACATTTTCAAATCATGAATTTGAATTCCACTGCAAAATTGTCTGACTTGAAAGGAAATCAACCTTTAACCCTGGTCAGCAGAAATCCTCAACATTTCTGGAAAACCTGTGAATGTTTAGGAATGTTTCCAGAATTTTGCAACCCTTCAGTGACCCACCCCGTCTCCTCTAGCAAAAGACTCTTCCCTGCACATGATAGACAACATGCGTGGCCAGTTGAACGAGGCGTCCTCGGCCACCTCCAAGGCCTTTGTCTCCTTCCGGAAGGAGCGGGACACGGACCTGGAGGTCCTGGAGGGCCAGGCCAGTGAGGGGCCCGGGGGAGTGGCCGAGGAGAGGGAGGAGGAGGCCCAGATGAGCCGGGCCATCACCATCATGAAGCCTATCCTGCGCTACCTGCAGCTGCTCTGTGAGAACCACAACAGGGACCTGCAGGTATTGAATTGAATAAACCTTATTGAGGATTTGTCACCAGCATAGGCACTGTATGGAGAGATCATAGTTCCTCTGACCACAAGCTGAATTTACTGGTGTTTACCATGTTCACCTGATGAGTGAATCATAAGTGAATAATCTCAACAGGGATTAGCAGTTAGGCCCACTGCATTTGAGGAAACAGATTAGATTCTGAGCTGAGCATTATCATTTTTCTTCTCATCTCCATGATGAGTCAGAATCTCCACAGAGATCTAACAGCAGCCTATCATAGCACCACCTCTATTTAGGAATCCAGCGTTTATGTAACCATCTGGGTTTTGTATCCGTTGTAACAGATTATTATTGTCAATATACACTGAGTATACAAAACATTAGGAACACTTGCTCTTGCCATGACATAGATTGACCAGGTGAATCCAGGTGAAAGCAATGATCCCTTATTGATGTCACTTGTTTAATCCATTTTAATCAGTGTAGATGAAGATGAGGAGACGGGTTATTAAAGAAGGATTGTTAAGCCTCGTGACAATTGAGACATGGTTTGTGTATGTGTGCAATTGAGGGTGAATGTGCAAGACCAAAGATGTATGTGCCTTTGAACAGGGTATGGTAGTAGGTGCCAGGAAAACTGGTTTGAGTGTGTCAAGAACTGCAACGCTGCTGGGTTTTTCCACACTCAACAGTTTCCCGTGTCTATCAAGAATGATCCATCACCCAGACATCCAGCCCACTTGACAACAGCGGGAAGCATTGGAGTCAACATGGGCCAGCATCCCTGTAGAACGCTTTCCACACCATGTAGAGTCCATGCCTCAATGAATTGAGGCTTTTCTGAGGGCAACTCAATATTAGAAAGGTGTTCTTAATGTTTTGTACACTCAGTGTTTGTCTCACGCTTTTATTCTGAAATGTTGACACACCCTTCTTTAAACACAGATCAGATGTGCTCACACTCCGATAGGATGTCATGCAAGTATCCTATTAATATGAACCACAGTTTTTCCCCCTCCTGGTTCGTCCCTGAATCCAGAACTTCCTGCGGAACCAGAACAACAAGACGAACTACAACCTGGTGTGTGAGACGCTGCAGTTCCTGGACATCATGTGTGGCAGCACCACTGGAGGCCTGGGCCTGCTGGGCCTCTACATCAACGAGGGCAACGTGGACTTGGTCCGGCAGACCCTGGAGACCATCACAGAGTACTGCCAAGGACCCTGCCACGAGAACCAGGTAGGGGACCAAAAACTGTGCCAGTGTAGAGGTTATTTGGAATCACACACTTGTGATGTGGTGTGCCTGCCTGAAACTTGTAAACCCAAATTATATAATGTACCACAAGGATTTCCTCTTTGTGTAATGGTTAAGACATTGAACAGTAGTCCTGGGCCCCCAAAATATGCATGTGCAAGTTTTCATGCAACAATTTGCATTTCTAGAAACTGAACTTGACTTGGGAATGTGCTCATCGTCCCGCACACTTTAGACCATGCATACGCACAGTTTCTCGTGGTTGAATTATTGCATGGCATGAAGACAAATGTAGCCTTGTGCAAATGTGGTATATACAGTGCATTCTGAAAATATTCAGACCCCTTCCCTTTTTCCACATTTGTTATGTTATAGCCCTATTCTAAAATGTATTAAATCAACCTACACACAATGCACCATAATGACAAAACAAAAACATGTTTTTAGATTTTTTTTTTAGCATTTTTTCCCTTAAGTATTCAGACCCTTTGCTATGACACACGAAATTGAGCTCAGGTGCATCCTGTTTCCATTGGTCATCCTTGTGATGTTTCTACAACTTGATTGGAGTCCACCTGTCGTAAATTCAATTGATTGGACCAGATTTGGAAAGGCACATATAAACTCAGCAATAAAAGAAACGTCCTGTCACTCCCAACTGTGTTTATTTTCAGCAAACTTAACGTGTAACTATTTGTATGAACATAACAAGATTCAACAACTGAGACATAAACTGAACAAGTTCCACAGACACGTGACTAACAGAAAATTAATAATGTGTCCCTGAACAAATGGGGGAGGGGGACAAAATCAAAAGTAAGTCTGTATCTGGTGTGGCAACCAACTGCATTAAGTACTGCAGTACATCTCCTCATGGACTGCTCCAGATTTGCCGGTTCTTGCTGTGAGATGTTACCCCACTCTTCCACCAAGGCACCTGCAAGTTCCCTGACATTTCTGGCGGGAATGGCCCTAGCCCTCACCCTCCGATCCAACAGGTCCCAGACGTGCTCAATGGGATTGAGATCCGGGCTCTTCGCTGGCCATGGCAGAACACTGACATTCCTGTCTTGCAGGAAATCACGCACAGAACTAGCAGTATGGCTGGTGGCATTGTCAGGATGAGCCTGCAAGAAGGGTACCACATGAGGTAGGAGAATTTCTTCCCTGTAACGCACAGCGTTGAGATTGCCTGCAATGACAACAAGATCAGTCCGATGATGCTGTGACACAGCCCCAGACCATGACGGACCCTCCACCTCCAAATCGATCCCGATCCAGAGTACAGGCCTTGGTGTACCGCTCATTAATTCAACGATAAACGCAAATCCAACCATCACCGCTGGTGAGACAAAACCGTGACACATCAGTGAAGAGCACTTTTTGCCAGTCCTGTCTGGTCCGGCGATGGTGGGTTTGTGCCCATAGGCGACGTTGTTGCCGGTGATGTCTGGTGAGGACCTGCCTTACAACAGGCCTTCAAGCCCTCAGGCCAGCGTCTTGTGGACAGTCTGAGCACTGATGGAGGGATTGGGCGTTCCTGGTGTAACTCGGGCAGTTGTTGCCATCCTGTACCTATCCCGCAGGTGTAATGTTCAGATGTACCGATCCTGTGCAGGTGTTGTTACACGTGGTCTGCCACTGTGAGGATGATCAGCTGTCCGTCCTGTCTCCCTTTTGTGTTGACTTAGGCGTCTCACAGTACGGACATTGCAAGTTATTGCCCTGGCCACATCTGCAGTCCTCATGCCTCCTTGCAGCATGCCTAAGGCACGTTCACACAGATGAGCAGGGACCATGGGCATCTTTCTTTTGGTGTTTTTCAGATTCTGTGGAAAGGCCTCTTTAGTGTCCTAAGTTTTCATAACTGTGACCTTAATACCCTTCCGACTGTAAGCTGTTAGTGTCTTAACGACCATTCCACAAGTGCATGTTCATTCATTGTTTATTGAACAAGCATGGGAAACGGTGTTTAAACCCTTTTACAATGAAGATCTGTGACGTTATTTGGATTTTTACAAATTATCTTTGAAAGACAGGGTTCTGAAAAAGGGACATTTATCTTTATGCTGAGTTTATAAGGTCCTACAGTTGAAAGTGCATGTCAGAGCAATAACCTAGCCATGAGGTCGAAGGAATTGTCCGTAGAGCTTCGAGACATGATTGTGTCGAGGCACAGATCTGGGGAAGGGTACCAAAACATTTCTGCAGCATTGAAGGTCCCCAAGAACACAGTGGCCTCCATCATTCTTAAATTGAAGTTGTTTGGAACCACCAAGACTCTTCCTAGAGCTGGCCACCCAGCCAAACTGAACAATCGGGGGAGAAAGGCCTTTTTCACAGATGTGACCAAGAACCCAATGGTCACTTTGACCGAGCTCCAGAGTTCCTCTGTGGAGATGGGAGAACTTTCCAGAAGGACAGCCATCTCTGCAGCACTCTACCAATCAGGCCTTTATGGTAGAGTGGCCAGATGGAAGCCACTCCTCAGTAAAAGGCACATGACAGGAGTTTGCCAAAAGGCAACTAAAGGACTCTCAGACCATGAAAAACAAGATTATCTGGTCTGATGAAGCCAAGATTAAACTCTTTGGCCTAAACGCAAAGCGTCACGTCTGTTTTTCAGTGGCAGGGACTAGGAGACTAGTCGGGATCAAGGGAAAGCTGAACGGAGCAAAGTACAGAGAGATACTTGATGAAAACCTGCTCCATAGCGCTCAGGACCACAGACTGGGGAGAAGGTTCACCTTCCAACAGGACAAATAACCTAAAAACACAGCCAAGACAATGCAGGAGTGGCTTCAGGACAAGTCTTTGAATGTATTTGAGTGAGACCAGAGCCCAGACTTGAACCTGGTCGAACATCTCTGGATCAACCTGAAATAGCTGTGCAGCAGTACTCCACCTCCAACCTTACAGAGCTTGAGATGATCTGCAGAGAAGAATGGGAGAAACTCCCCAAATACAGGTGTGCCAAGCTTGAAGTGTCATACTCTAGACTCAAGGCTGTAATCGCTGCCAAAGGTGATTTAACAAAGTACTGAGTAAATGGCCAGAATACCTATGTAAATGTGATATTTCAGGGTTTTTTTCATGTATTTTGCAAAAACTTCCAAACCTATTTTTTTGCTTCGTCATTATGGAGTATTGAGTTTTTTATTTTTTTAATCTATTCCTTCCATATCTCATTTAATTGGACCCACTTCACAGTATTAAATAGATAAGCCATTTCAAGTAATTTGCTGTTTTCGATCTAAAGCGCAGTTTAATGGGTGAACAGGTGGTTCACCTTTTCCATTGATGTTTGTAGGCTAATACATTTGAATAGTGTTTATTTCAAATTTCTCCAGTAAACATTATTTAATTTAAAAACGTAATACTGCATCATTACAGAATAACCTTTTCTGGCCATGAGTTCATATTCTCAAGGTAGCCATGCAACAAATCACCATGTGTGTCTCTCATCTAATTGGGTCTATTAGATAGGCTAAATTAAATTTCATACACCTGACAGGGATCGCGGTTCATAACATGCAGTATAATTTAACAGATGAGTAGAGAATTGATATTTAGCGTCGAAGTGTGTAGGCCAGGGTTTCCCAAACTTGGTCCTGCTCCCCCTCCATCCCGCCTGGGTGCAGATTGTTGGTTTTACCCTAGCACTACACAGCTGATTCAAATAACCAACTCATCAAAAGTTTGATTATTTGAATCAGCTCTGTAGTGGTTGGGCAGAAACCAAAATGTGTACCCAGGCAGGTCCCATGGCTTGGGTTTGGGATGCTACCACTGTAAATAGGCCTACTGTAGATTTCATTTTTTTCAGAGTAGACAGCGTTTCAGAATTTGCTGGCAGTGCAGCATATTTAGGTAATGGAAAAAGTTCATTCAAAACATTATTACATTTAAACAATCTGTTTACAGGTCCACAATAATTTGCAATTGTTTTTGTCTTTCAGAAACGGTCAGATACAGCAAATGTCCCTGCAAAAGATATAATTCTGCCAACATTTTATCAAGTGTGCCATGTATTGCAATTTCCTTTAGATACTGTCTTGGCCTAATTCCAACACTTCCAAAGTATACAGCAAGTAAGGGCTTTATTGTCACCATAAAAGGTAAATGATGGGAGTTTTTCTGGCGGAGTTATAATGCTCGTTCACGAGCGCAAAGTTTTATGACAGGTCTGATTTATGCGTATGGGATACGCCAAGTTTATAAATCTGAAAGGCACACGCAGATATTTAGTGTTAAATTTACACAACGGTTGTAAATGAGTCCCCTGGGGTCACCAACCGGTTACACCAGATGACTAATGTTGCTGTGCTCACTTTACCATGGAAGATGATGAATAGTGTTGTTATCTTGGATTTGGATTACTACCATGCAAGATCACAACTGTATGCTACATCAGTGTTTCCCAAATGTTTTGGTCAGGAGGCCTGTCCAACACGTGAGCATGACATCGATGTGACAACCATGTACAGTAACAGCCATGTGACATCCATGTTTGAATCACATGCAGCTCCCACTCACATTAATCATACATCAGCACTTTCACAGTTGGGAACAGCACAGGAAAAACCCCTGATGTATGTCACATTGATGGTAGTGCATTGATTGTTTGGTTCAAGCGTAGCCATGAAAACCATTTTAAATGAATGTACAGTAAATGTGAGGGTGTTCAGTAACTCTGTCAGGCACCATAAGTGTTTAAAGGCCTTGATTGTTTAATTCTAACATTAGATAATTCAAATATACTGAACGAAGATAGAAACATATGTCAAATGTTGGCCCCATGTTTCATGAGCTGAAAAAAAAATCCATATGCAAAAAAAGCTTATTTCTCACAAATGTTGTGCACCAAGTTGTTTACATCCCTGTTAGTGAGCATTTCTCCTTTGCCAAGATAATCCATCCACTTGACAGGTGTGGCATATCAAGTAGCTGATTAAACAGTATGGTCATTACACAGGTGTACCTTGTGCTGGGGACAATAAAAGCCCACTCTAAAATGTGCTGTTGTCACACAACACAATACCACAGATGTCTCAAGTTTTGAGGGAGCGTGCAATTAGCATGTTGACTGCAGGAATGTCTACCAGAGCTGTTGCCAGATGATAATTACATTTTTATTTCTTTACCATAAGCCACCTCCAACGTCGTTTTAGGTCATTTGGCAGTACATCCAACCGGCCTCACAACTGCAGAACATGTGTAACCACGCCAGCCCAGGACCTCCACGTCCGGGTTCACCTGGGGATCATGTTAGGAGGGAGGGGGGTGCTGCTGAGGAGTATTTATGTCTGTAATAAAGCCCTTTTTTGGGGGAATAACACATTCTGATTGGGGTGCCAGGGCCAACCAATCATGTGAAATCAATAGATCAGGGCCT